>NC_143031.1:27782000-28500500 GCF_057628025.1 Oncorhynchus mykiss
CAAACATAACGATGGTCATAATGGCCAAACAGTTCTATTTGTTTCATCAGACCAGAGGACATTTCTCCAAAAAGTACAATCTTTGTCCCCATGTGCAGTTGCAAACCGTAGTCTGGCTTTTTATTTTATGGCGGTTTGGAACAGTGGCTTCTTCCTTGCTGAGCGGCCTTTCAGGTTATGTCAATATAGGACTCGTTTTACTGTGTATATAGATACTTTTTGTTCCTCCAGCATCTTCACAAGGTCCTTTGCTGTTGTTCTGGGATTGATTTGCACTTTTCGCACCAAAGCACAAGCATCTCTAGGAGACAGAACGCGACTCCTTCTTGAGTGGTATGATGGCTGCGTGGTCCCATGGTGTTTATACTTGCATACTATTGTTTGTACAGATGAACATGGTACCTTCAGGCATTTGGAAATTGCTCCCAAGGATGAACAAGACTTCTGGAGGTCTTGTCACGTCCTGACCTAAGTTCCTTTTTTATGTCTCTATTTTTGGTTTGGTCAGGGCGTGAGTTGGGGTAGACATTCTATGTTTTGTATTTCTGTGTTTGGCCTGGTATGGTTCCCAATCAGAGGCAGCTGTCTATCGTTGCCTCTGATTGAGAACCATACTTAGGTAGCCTGTTCCCACCTGTGTTTGTGGGTAGTTGTTTTCTGTGTCTTCACCTTACAGAACTGTTTTGTTTTGTTCACGCTCGCTCTCTTTTTGTTGTTGGTTATTGCAGTGTTCAGTTTATTTATTAAAATTAACATGGACACTTACCACGCTGCGTTTTGGTCTGATCCTTCCAATTCCTCATCTGAGGACAACGATCGCTACAGGTCTACAATTTGTTTTCTGAGGTCTTGGCTGATTTCTTTTGATTTTCCCATGATATCAAGCAGGCACGGAGTTTGAAGGAAGGCTTTGAAATACATCTACAGGTACACCTCCAATTATCTCAAATTATGTCAATTAGCCTATCTGAAGCTTCTAAAGTTATTACATAATTTTCTGGAATTTTCCAAGCTGTTTAAAGGCACAGTCAACTTAGTG
This sequence comes from Oncorhynchus mykiss, assembly GCF_057628025.1. NCBI lineage: Eukaryota > Metazoa > Chordata > Actinopteri > Salmoniformes > Salmonidae > Oncorhynchus > Oncorhynchus mykiss. The sequence continues at coordinate 27,783,040 of NC_143031.1, forward strand.
TATGTAAACCTCTGACCCACTGGAATTGTGATTCAGTGAAATAATCTGTCTAAACAATTGTTGGAAAAATTACTTATCATGCACAAAGTAGATGTCCGAACGGATTTCCCAAAACTATAGTTTGTTAAATTTGTGGAGTGGTTAAAAAACTTGTTTTAATGACTACAACCTAAGTGAATGTAAACTTCCAAATTCAACTGCATGTCAGATACTCCAGTGACTGTAATTGGCTCCAGTGTGTGATTTGCTCAATATTAGGAGTTGAGAAATAAAGTTTAAAATCATTGGAAAGATGTTCTTCTATTTTATACTGTACTGTACTGTAGGGATGTAATGCATTTTTAACATTTATTCTGTTGCTAGTGATATTCTGAAAAACATTGGAGGGAAAGTAATCTATTGTACAGACCCCCTGCAGTACCGCCGCAGACCCACGGTTGAATACCCCTGCTTTAACACCCTTTCCCTCCCTCCCAATTGATTGAAAAGGCACTTCTGTTGACATAAAAAAAGCACTTCATTTTTAACACCCCAGCCGTATCACCAAAGCTTTTAACTACTTATACATCTTCCTAAGAGGGGTAAAAGATTCCTAAATAAACCATCAAATGGAAGATCAGCGTTGCTTAGGTAGTGATGACCCTGTCCCACCCAGCCAGCTCCCAGCATCAGTCATCTTCTCAGTGGGCTGCACAGACCACAGCACCCACACAGAGATATGGTAATTTCACCCTACTTCTAAACCCCACATATTGCTTTGGGCTAGATCTCCATAGACAGTGGATTCCTGTCCTTTTCTCCTTACTCTAAATTGATCTGGAATGACTGGATAGGTGAAAGTAATGTGTGGGTTTATGTTTCTACATCTATCCTATGTTTTCAGTTCTGTATGTGTAAAGGAAACAAAGAGGAAGCTGGTTTAGACTATTGAGGTGCACCCTTGGCATTTAATTCCTCTCCTTTTCTGTTTTTATCTCATCCTAAAATGGAAGTCTTGAGTCGGTGGATAGCCCACATTACAGCCACTCAAATTATGAATAGTAGAATAATAGCCCCAAAACCACCACTAGATCCCACAATAGCTTGTTAGTGTTCTGTCTATACACTCCTTGTGGTTTTCCTAATTTCCCGAAATCAGACTCAACAGGCATTGGGAGATTTTATTATCTCTTCCAGAGGCTGAGAGGAGATATTCACACAAGGCTCCATGTGGCTCCAAGACAGCGCTGTCTTCAGTGTGTGTGTGTGTGTGTGTGTGTGTGTGTGTGTGTCAGTGCGTGCATATGTGTTTGTATATAATTGCCATTTTTGGGAGTGTGTGTGTGTGTGTAAAACGGATGGTAGGAATACAGAACATTAACCCTGGCTCTTCTCGTTAATCACGCATCTGATCAAAATCTCATTTTAGCCCCGACACAGACAACTAATTTCTGCCTGCCGTGGCCCTGACAATGAGGGTAGCTTGAGTGTGTGACCCCGCTAAAACACGGAGGTCAAGTTCATCTGTCACAGACTATGATGAAGTTGTGTGTCAATGTCCCCATTGAAATGTTACTGACAATGGTCTTCTCTAACCTGCAATAAAGATGCAGGATTCTTCTTCTGCTATGACAGGGACCTCAGAACAATCAGTCAATAGTTTGGACACACCTAGTCATTCAAGGGTTTTTCTTAATTTTTACTATTTTCGACATTGTAGAATTAAAGACATTAAAACTATGAAATAACACCTATGGAAGCATGTTATAACCAAAATAAGTGTTAAACAAAGCATAATATATTTGAGATTTGAGATTCTTCAAAGTAGCCACCCTTTGCCTTGATGACAGCTTTGCACGCTCTTGGCATTCTCTCAACCAGCTTCATGAGGAATGCTTTTCCAACAGTCTTGAAAGAGTTCTCACACATGCTGAGCACTTGTTGGCTGCTTTTCCTTCACTCTGCAGTCCAACTCATCCCAAACCATTTCAATTGGGTTGAGGTCGGGTGATTGTGGAGGCCAGGTCATATGATGCAGCACTCCATCACTCTCCTTGGTCAAATAGCCTTTACACAGCCTGGAGGTGGGTTGTGTCATTGTCCTGTTGAAAAACAAATTAAAGTGGGATTAAGTCCAAACCAGATGGGATGGCGTATCACTGCAGAATGGCGTGGTAGCCATGCTGGTTAAGTGTGCCTTCAATTCTAAATAAATCAGACAGTGTCACCAGAAAAGCAAACCCACACGTCCTCATCCATGCTTCACAGTGGGAACCACATGCGGAGATCATCTATTCACCTACTCTGCGTCTCACAAAGACACGGCAGTTGAAAACCAAAAATCAACAGACCAAAGGACATTCATTGTGTCGGAGGCTACACCGTGCACCCGGCAACCTTGGCTAGCGCGCACTGCGCCTGGCCCGCCACAGGAGTCGCTGGTGCGCGATGAGACAAGGACATCCCTACCGACCAAGCCCTCCCTAACCCGGACGACGCTAGGCCAATTGTGCGTCGCCCCCACGGACCTCCCGGTCGCGGCCGGTTACGACAGAGCCTGGGCGCGAACCCAGGGACTCTGATGGCACAGCTGGCGCTGCAGTACAGCAGTACAGTGCGGCTGGCTTCCGGGTTGGAGGCGCGCTGTGTTAAGAAGCAGTGCGGCTGGTTGGGTTATGTATCGGAGGACGCATGACATTCAACCTCTCCCGAGCCCATAAGGGAGTTGTAGCGATGAGACAAGATAGTACAACAATTGGATACCACGAAATTGGGGAGAAAAAGGGGTTTAAATAAAACATTTTTTAAAATTTATTTGACCTTAAGAACAAATTCTTATTTTCAATGATGGCCTAGGAACAGTGGGTTAACTGCCTGTTCAGGGGCAGAACCTTGTCAGATCGGGGGTTTGAACTTGCAACCTTCCGGTTACTAGTCCAACACTCTAACCACTAGGCTACCCTTCGCTTCCAAACACTAGACCCGGCAAAAATGAGTGATGAGTAGCCAAGAACATGTGTTCTTTACGAACACACTAAATAGCGTCACATTAATAACATATATATTAGCTAAGGATTGACACATTGACAACGGGGCGACATAAGGGCATATCAAGGGGAGGATTCATGATATGACCGATATAGTTTTCACTTGTAATTAACCGATGTGTATAAGCGACGAAATAGGCGCCCTTATTATTTTCGGTTCCACCAGGTCTTGTTTGTGACTACGTCACGCATTTTCATATCTGAGCGAGGGGCCCATCCTGCGGACAGGCTCATCCCCTCAAACCCCAGAGGCAAGAGACAGTCCTCTGACATGGGAGTCCAAATACCTAAGTATTTTCCTACTTTGGTTTACTTTATTATCGTTCTTGATTTTTCGTTCATTTTTAGGTTCATCATAAGCAGGCAGATATGGTGCACAGGTTTTTTATTTATATCGATGCATCATCGGGAATTTAAGGTCATAAATCTCAATGTAAACGGACTGGGGAGTGCCATCAAGAGAAGTAAGGTAATTGCAAAGATGAAACGGGAGAGAGTTGACATACTATTCTGGCAGGAAACTCACTTATCCACACCTGAATAAGACAGGACCCAACCTTAGAGGGAATAACAATAAAAGGCAGTGAACATAAGATATGCATGTATGCTGAGGACGTTCTGTTATTCCTTAAAGACCCAGGCTCAAGTGTACCTAGATTGATGGATGTTTTACCCTGAATATGTTCCAAATGTTTGTATGTGCTTAACGTACACAAGACCCAAGCCCTAGTATATAATTATACCCCACAGGAAGAGCTGAAGAGTAGGTATAACTTCACCTGGACCTCTTCACCCATTAAATATCTGGGAGTAAATTTACCAAAAGATACACCCAATTTTTATTGCATGAATTACGATCACATCAACAAGAAAATATATGATGACCTAGACAGGTGGAATTCACTTCCCTTAGATCTTAGTAGTAGAATTGAAACAATCAAAATGAACATCCTGCCAAGGTTACTGTATTTATTCCAATCACTGCCCATAGAAATCCCACCTAAACAGTTTAGGGAATGGGATAAACGGATATCAAGGTTCATCTGGAACAGTAAGAGACCAAGAACTAGATATACAACATTACAGTTACCAAAAAACTGTGGGGGTATGGCCTTACCAAGTATTATGTGTCAGCCCAATTGAGACCTCTGCTGTGTTGGTGCAATTCAGAATATGAATCCAAATGGAAAGACAAAGACTACTTTGACAGAGTACCCATACAGTCAGTTTTGGGAAATAAGGACATGGTAAAAGAAATATACAATTGACAAAATCAGTGGATTAATTTCTCTCTGAAGACATGGTTTAGGGTAGTTAAGCAAAATAGTTTAGACAGAGATCAAACTGCTGAGTTGGCCCGCATACGACCCCAGCTTTATCCCTGCAACTCAGGACAGCAGATGATTTAAACAATGGACGCAGAAAGGCATCACATCATTCAGTACAATTATAAGGAATGGGAACCTAGATAACATCCAGGACCTAAGTAAAAAAACATGGCTTGGATAAACAAGATTTTTACAGATACCTACAAGTTCAACACTATTTCTTAAGGGAGATAAAAGTGACTGACCTTCGAGCACCTCCAAAATTAATCCAAGTATTAACTAACCCATTCAACTTGGGGAGTAACAAAAAAACTATTTCAAATCTCTACTTGGGTATTTAATCCTCAAAGAAACATTCTACAAACTATATTAAAAAGAAATGGGAGGAGGAACTTGGTTGAACATATTAGAGACTCAACAAAGCTCCACCAACTCAAGGTCATGGAGAGAATTCTGTTGAAAGAATGTTATACGTTTCTTCATAACACCTAAACAGAAATCAAAACAGACTGGCTCACTACACCCTTGTTGGAGAGAATGCGGTCTATTGAGGGCGGACCACTCTCATATCTTTTGGACTTGCCCCGCAATTGAAACTTACTGGGGAGAAATAAGATCTAACATTGAAAAAATAATGGGATTTGACATAGAACAAACATTCATTTCTTTGTACATGGGTGAAATATCTGACAACTTACACAATAGAGAAAAGTTCCTCTTGAAGGTCCTACTGGCAGCCAGTAAAAATGCTGTCACTAGGAAATGGCTACAAAAAGACCCTCCCACAGTGACACAATGGTTAGACATTGTAGAAGAAATACACCACATGGAGCGTATGACCTTTACTTTAAGAACAACAGGAGAGGTCAAGAATACTGGGAAAAATGGGTTTCGTACATGGAAAAGGTCTAATTCAAAGATGTCAATGTAACGAATATGATGATGAAGGTATGAAGTGCACTGTAACTGCCAGATCTTTTTTTTTTTGTTCTTTTATTTGTATTTTCTTTGTGTTCCTACAATAAAAACAAAGTATACAAAAAAAAAGGTTCTACAGCTGCACCATCCCAACAGGTTGCATCACTGCTCGGCCTCCGACCGCAAGGCACTACAGAGGGTAGTGCGTACAGCCCAGTACATCACTGGGGTCAAGCTTCCTGCCATCCAGGACCTCTATACCAGTCGGTGTGAAAGACTCCAGCCACCCTAGTCATGTTCTCTCTGCTATCACATGGCAAGCGGTACTGGAGTGTCAAGTCTAGGTCTAAGATGCGTCTAAACAGCTTCTACACCCCCCCCCCCCCACAAGTCATTAGACTCCTGAACATCTAATAAAATGGCTACCCAGACTATTTGCACCCCCCCCCCCCCCCTTTACGCTGCTGCTACTCTATCATCATCTATGCATAGTCACTTTAATAACTCTACCTACATGTACATATTACCTCGACTAAACGATGCCCCTGCACCGGTACCCACTGTATATAGCCTTGCTAATATTATTTTGCTGCTGCTCTTTAATTATTTGTTACTTTTTTGGTGGTATTTTTCTTAAAACTGCATTGTTGGTTAAGGGCTTGTAAGTAAGTATTTCACTGTGACAAATACAGTTTGATGCCCCTACACTTTGTTAAGGGCCTCAGTGGTGTCATCAGTGTGCGTCTATAGGGAGCTGGTCTAAATATCACTCCTGGTGGAGAAAGACAGAGAGATATTTAGGTTACGTCAACGTGTATATTCCACAACCACAGACGCTGCACAGTGTCTGGTAGCTAGAGAGATTCTCAGTGAAGTTTGGTGCTACTCTACAGCTCAGCTAATATTTAAGTGTTCTGCTAGTTACCCCGTACCCCTGCACATCAACTCGGTATTGGTACTCCCTGTATATAGCCATGTTATTTTTATTCGTTATTCACTGTGTGTCCCTCATGTCAATATTTTTTTTGTTTTTTTATCTTTAACTCTGCATTGTTGGAAAAGGAACCATAAATAAGCTATTCACTGCTAGTCTACACCTGTTGTTTACTTTGATTTGATTTAGAGAGCTCAGGCACTACATGTGGGCAGCCTGATGAGAAAATGCCTGTTAAAGTACAGGGAGGCAATACCAGGAAGACTTCAATGGAAAGAGAGGAGAGAGAGAGCAGATGGGGTTTAAGTTATTATACCATCACAGTCTCTGAGGAATAAGGTGTATCTAGACCTAAATCCAATTCATGGATTTATTTATCTAGCTTTATTTGTTCATGTCACGACTCCGACCGAAGGAGGCTCCCCCTGCACCAGCTGTGGTCGGAGAGGACATACGGCCGATCGGTGCTGGGGGGGGGGGGTCCGTCTGGGAGTCGATGGCAGGCGGAACACTTCTCGATCACCCCAGGTGAGTCAGCACCAAACTCACCCAGAACCCCCTGTTGGTCACATGTTTGTCTAGATTTTTTTTCTTACATTTTTTCCCTCTTCCCAGCATAAGGCGCTAGTCGATTCAGGCGCAGCTGGGAACTTTATGGATCGCGGACTAAATTAGGCGTTCCGCTTGTGCCAATAGATTCTCCTTTTCCGGTGCACTCCCTAGATAGCCGGCCATTAGGGTCAGGGGTGGTCAGGGAGACCACGGTTCCACTGGACATGGTAACGCAGGGGAATCATAGGGAGCGTATCAGTCTCTATATTATTGATGCGCCTGCGTTTCCAGTGGTGCTAAGGATTCCCTGGCTGGCCCGGCACAATCCCAAAATTTTGTGGAGACGGGGTTCTCCAGGGGTGGTCAGAGGAGTGTTCTGGAAGGTGTTTGGGAGTTTCCATCGGTGTCACGTCGGTGGAGAGTCCAGACCAGGGTCCCACGGTGTGCATTCCCCCCGAGTATGCCGATTTGGTAATCGCTTTCAGTAAAAAGAAAGCGACTAAATTACCACACCGACGGGGAGGGGATTGTGCGATAGATCTCCAGGTAAACGCTGCGCTTCCCAAGAGTCACGTGTACCCATTGTCCCAAGAGGAGACGTTGGTTATGGAGACATATGTCACGGAGTCTCTGGGACAGGGGTACATTCGGCCCTCCATCTCACCCGTCTCCTCAAGTTTATTTTTTGTGAAGAAAAAGGAGGGAGGTTTGCGTCCGTGTATTGATTATAGAGGTCTAAATGCCATCACAGTGGAGTTTAGTTACCCACTACCTCTCATCGCTACGGCGGTGGAATCATTTCACGGAGCGCAGTTCTTCACAAAAATGGATCTAAGGAGCGCATGTGTCTCTGGTATGCAAGGTGCTTGGTAGACTGCTGGAGCATGACCTACACATCAAGGCTGAGAAGTGTGTGTTCTCCAAACGAGCCGTCTCCTTCCTGGGTTATCGCATTTCCACCTCGGGGTGGAAGGCCGTGCGTAATTGGCCGACTCCGACCACGGTAAAAGAGGTGCAGCGGTTTTTGGGTTTTGCCAACTACTACCGGAGGTTTATCCGGGGTTTTGGCCAGGTAGCGGCTCCCATTACCTCACTGCTGAAGGGGGGCCCGGTGCAGTCAGCAAAGACGGACGGAGCTTTCAACAGTTTGAAGGCGCTGATCACGCATGCACCCGTGTTGGCACATCCGTACCCCTCTCTAGCATTCATAGTGGAGGTGGACGCGTCCGAGGCTGGGGTGGGTGCCGTGCTATCACAGCGCTCGGGTACGCCACCAAAACTCCGCCCCTGCACTTTTTTCTCGAGGAAGCTCAGCCCAGCGGAGTGTAACTATGATGTGGGGGACCAGGAGTTGTTAGCGGTGGTCAGGGTTCTGAAGGTGTGGAGACACTGGCTTGAGGGGGCTAAGCACCCCTTTCTCCTCTGGACCGACCACGAGAATCTAGAGTATATTAGGGCAGCTAGGAGACTGAACCCACATCAGGCAAGGTGGGCCATGTTCTTCACCCGATTCCGGTTTACGTTATCTTATAGACCGGGCTCCCAGAACGTAAAGGCGGACGCACTGTCCCGCCTTTACGACACGGAGGATTGGTCCACCGAACCTACTCCCATCCTTCCCGCCTCGAGGCTGATAGCACCAGTGGTATGGGAGGTGGATTCGGACATCAAACGGGCGTTACGGGCGGAACCCGCGCCTCCTCAGTGTCCGGCGGGGTGGAAGTACGTGCCGCTTGGTGTTCGGGACAAACTGATTCGGTGGGCTCACGTCCTACCCTCCTCGGGTCACCATGGGGTGGCGAGGACAGTGGGGAGCCTTCGGGGGAGGTATTGGTGGCCTACCTTGGCTAGGGACGTTAGGGTTTATGTCTCCTCCTGTTCGGTATGCACCCAGAGTAATGCTCCTAGGAACCTTCCTAGAGGGAAGTTACAACCCCTCCCCGTTCCACAACGGCCATGGTCTCATCTATCCGTAGATTTCCTGACCGATCTTCCCCCGTCACAACGGTTCTGGTGATTGTGGATCGGTTCTCTAAGTCCTGCCTTCTCCTCCCGTTGCCCGGTATCCCTACAGCCCTACAGACTGCGGAGGCATTATTCACCCACGTCTTCCGGCACTACGGGGTGCCGGAGGACATCGTTTCTGATCGGGGCCCCCAGTTCACGTCCCGAGTATGGAGGGCGTTCATGGAGCGTCTGGGGGTCTCGGTCAGCCTGACCTCTGGTTATCACCCCGAGAGTAATGGGCAGGTGGAGAGAGTGAACCAGGAAGTGGGAAGGTTTCTGCGGTCGTATTGCCAGGACCGGCCAGGGGAGTGGGCGAGATACATCCCCTGGGCCGAAATGGCCCAGAACTCACTACGCCACTCCTCTACTAACGTGTCCCCCTTTCAGTGTGTGTTGGGGTACCAGCCGGTCCTGGCACCATGGCATCCGAGCCAGACCGAGGCTCCTGCGGTGGAGGAATGGGTGCAGCGCTCCAAAGAGACCTGGAGGGCCGTCCAGGAATCCCAACAACGAGCTAGTGGACGGCAGAAAAGGAGTGCTGACCGCCACCGCAGTGAGGCCTCCGTGTTTGTACCGGGGGACAGGGTCTGGCTCTCGACCCGAAACCTGCCCCTCCGCTTGCCCTGCCAGAAGCTGGGGCCACAGTGTGTAGGGCCCTTCAAAGTCCTGAGGAGAATAAACGAGGTGTGTTATCGATTACAACTCCCTTCCTATTATCGTATTAACCCCTCGTTTCATGTGTCTCTCCTCAGGCCGGTGAGGTGCTGGAGGTCCCTCCTCCCCCTCTGGACATCGAGGGGTCCCCGGCCTACACGATACGGGCCATTCTGGCAGAAAAGGAGTGCTGACCGCCACCGCAGTGAGGCCTCCGTGTTTGTACCGGGGGACAGGGTCTGGCTCTCGACCCGAAACCTGCCCCTCCGCTTGCCCTGCCAGAAGCTGGGGCCACAGTGTGTAGGGCCCTTCAAAGTCCTGAGGAGAATAAACGAGGTGTGTTATCGATTACAACTCCCTTCCTATTATCGTATTAACCCCTCGTTTCATGTGTCTCTCCTCAGGCCGGTGAGGTGCTGGAGGTCCCTCCTCCCCCTCTGGACATCGAGGGGTCCCCGGCCTACACGATACGGGCCATTCTGGACTTGAGACGCCGGGTGAGGGGCCTGCAGTACCTTGTGGACTGGGAGGGGTATGTTCCGGAGGAGAGGTGCTGGGTACTGGTGGACATTTTGGATCCGTCAATGTTGAGGGATTTCCATCGCCCCCATCCGAATCGCCCTGCGCCTCGTCCTCCGGGTCGACCTCGAGGCCGGTGTCGGCGCGCTGCGGGAGCGGCGCGTCAGGGGGGGGTACTGTCACGACTCCGACCGAAGGTGGCTCCCCTTCCCGTTCGGGTGGTGCTCGGCGGTCGTCGTCGCCGGCCTACTAGCTGCCACTGATTCTTTTTCTCCCCCTCATGTGTTTATAGATTACACCTGTTTTGAGTTTGTTGTAATTAGTTGTGCTTTATTTGTCAGCCGGCCAGCCCGTTTCTTTGTGCGGGACTGATTATTGTAACCCTGGTGTTTGATACAGAATAACGTGGTGGTTTATATTCGTGTATAGTGCTGGACTGTTTTCGTTCCCCATGTCTGGGGCATTTTGGTTTTGAGCACCCAGTGTTTAGTGGGGTGGCCGTGGTTCACCGTGTCTGGGGCATTTGTTTTGAGCACCCAGTGTTTAGTGGGGTGGCCGTGGTTCCCCGTGTCTGGGGCATTTTGTTTTGAGCACCCAGTGTTTAGTGGGGTGGCCGTGGTTCCCCGTGTCTGGGGCATTTTGTTTTGAGCACCCAGTGTTTAGTGGGGTGGCCGTGGTTCACCGTGTCTGGGGCATTTTGTTTTGAGCACCCAGTGTTTAGTGGGGTGGCCGTGGTTCCCCGTGTCTGGGGCATTTTGTTTTGAGCACCCAGTGTTTAGTGGGGTGGCCGTGGTTCACCGTGTGTGGGGCATTTTGTTTTGAGCACCCAGTGTTTAGTGGGGTGGCCGTGGTTCCCCGTGTCTGGGGCATTTTGTTTTGAGCACCCAGTGTTTAGTGGGGTGGCCGTGGTTCACCGTGTGTGGGGCATTTTGTTTTGAGCACCCAGTGTTTAGTGGGGTGGCCGTGGTTCACCGTGTCTGGGGCATTTTGTTTTGAGCACCCAGTGTTTAGTGGGGTGGCCGTGGTTCACCGTGTCTGGGGCATTTTGTTTTGAGCACCCAGTGTTTAGTGGGGTGGCCGTGGTTCACCGTGTCTGGGGCATTTTGTTTTGAGCACCCAGTGTTTAGTGGGGTGGCCGTGGTTCACCGTGTCTGGGGCATTTTGTTTTGAGCACCCAGTGTTTAGTGGGGTGGCCGTGGTTCACCGTGTCTGGGGCATTTTGTTTTGAGCACCCAGTGTTTAGTGGGGTGGCCGTGGTTCACCGTGTCTGGGGCATTTTGTTTTGAGCACCCAGTGTTTAGTGGGGTGGCCGTGGTTCACCGTGTCTGGGGCATTTTGTTTTGAGCACCCAGTGTTTAGTGGGGTGGCCGTGGTTCACCGTGTCTGGGGCATTTTGTTTTGAGAACCCAGTGTTTAGTGGGGTGGCCGTGGTTCACCGTGTCTGGGGCATTTTGTTTTGAGAACCCAGTGTTTAGTGGGGTGGCCGTGGTTCACCGTGTCTGGGGCATTTTGTTTTGAGCACCCAGTGTTTAGTGGGGTGGCCGTGGTTCCCCGTGTCTGGGGCATTTTGTTTTGAGCACCCAGTGTTTAGTGGGGTGGCCGTGGTTCACCGTGTGTGGGGCATTTTGTTTTGAGCACCCAGTGTTTAGTGGGGTGGCCGTGGTTCACCGTGTCTGGGGCATTTTGTTTTGAGCACCCAGTGTTTAGTGGGGTGGCCGTGGTTCACCGTGTCTGGGGCATTTTGTTTTGAGCACCCAGTGTTTAGTGGGGTGGCCGTGGTTCACCGTGTCTGGGGCATTTTGTTTTGAGCACCCAGTGTTTAGTGGGGTGGCCGTGGTTCCCCGTGTCTGGGGCATTTTGTTTTGAGCACCCAGTGTTTAGTGGAGTGGCCGTGGTTCACCGTGTCTGGGGCATTTTGTTTTGAGCACCCAGTGTTTAGTGGGGTGGCCGTGGTTCACCGTGTCTGGGGCATTTTGTTTTGAGCACCCAGTGTTTAGTGGGGTGGCTGTGGTTCACCGTGTCTGGGGCATTTTGTTTTGAGCACCCAGTGTTTAGTGGGGTGGCCGTGGTTCACCGTGTCTGGGGCATTTTGTTTTGAGCACCCAGTGTTTAGTGGGGTGGCCGTGGTTCCCCGTGTCTGGGGCATTTTGTTTTGAGCACCCAGTGTTTAGTGGGGTGGCCGTGGTTCCCCGTGTCTGGGGCATTTTGTTTTGAGCACCCAGTGTTTAGTGGGGTGGCCGTGGTTCCCCGTGTCTGGGGCATTTTGTTTTGAGCACCCAGTGTTTAGTGGGGGGGCCGTGGTTCCCCGTGTCTGGGGCATTTTGTTTTGAGCACCCAGTGTTTAGTGGGGTGGCCGTGGTTCACCGTGTCTGGGGCATTTTGTTTTGAGAACCCAGTGTTTAGTGGGGTGGCCGTGGTTCACCGTGTCTGGGGCATTTTGTTTTGAGCACCCAGTGTTTAGTGGGGTGGCCGTGGTTCACCGTGTCTGGGGCATTTTGTTTTGAGAACCCAGTGTTTAGTGGGGTGGCCGTGGTTCACCGTGTCTGGGGCATTTTGTTTTGAGAACCCAGTGTTTAGTGGGGTGGCCGTGGTTCCCCGTGTCTGGGGCATTTTGTTTTGAGCACCCAGTGTTTAGTGGGGTGGCCGTGGTTCCCCGTGTCTGGGGCATTTTGTTTTGAGCACCCAGTGTTTAGTGGGGTGGCCGTGGTTCCCCGTGTCTGGGGCATTTTGTTTTGAGCACCCAGTGTTTAGTGGGGTGGCCGTGGTTCACCGTGTCTGGGGCATTTTGTTTTGAGCACCCAGTGTTTAGTGGGGTGGCCGTGGTTCCCCGTGTCTGGGGCATTTTGTTTTGAGCACCCAGTGTTTAGTGGAGTGGCCGTGGTTCACCGTGTCTGGGGCATTTTGTTTTGAGCACCCAGTGTTTAGTGGGGTGGCCGTGGTTCACCGTGTCTGGGGCATTTTGTTTTGAGAACCCAGTGTTTAGTGGGGTGGCCGTGGTTCCCCGTGTCTGGGGCATTTTGTTTTGAGCACCCAGTGTTTAGTGGGGTGGCCGTGGTTCACCGTGTCTGGGGCATTTTGTTTTGAGAACCCAGTGTTTAGTGGGGTGGCCGTGGTTCCCCGTGTCTGGGGCATTTTGTTTTGAGCACCCAGTGTTTAGTGGGGTGGCCGTGGTTCCCCGTGTCTGGGGCATTTTGTTTTGAGCACCCAGTGTTTAGTGGGGTGGCCGTGGTTCCCCGTGTCTGGGGCATTTTGTTTTGAGCACCCAGTGTTTAGTGGGGTGGCCGTGGTTCCCCGTGTCTGGGGCATTTTGTTTTGAGCACCCAGTGTTTAGTGGGGTGGCCGTGGTTCACCGTGTCTGGGGCATTTTGTTTTGAGCACCCAGTGTTTAGTGGGGTGGCCGTGGTTCCCCGTGTCTGGGGCATTTTGTTTTGAGCACCCAGTGTTTAGTGGGGTGGCCGTGGTTCACCGTGTGTGCATTAAAAGAGCACTATATTGAACTCTCTGTTTTCCTGCGCTTGACTCCACACTCACGACACCCAGTACCTTACAGTTCAGGTCTGTTAATTGAGAATGCATTGTCTTCGGAACATGGAAAGGAGTTGAACCATAGCGACTTATGTTTGATGGCTTGATGATTTTTAAACTTGAAAAGCCTGCAATTGGGAGCCACTAAAATGTGTTGACTTCAGAGCTCAAAGGCTGAGCACGAATACGACAACCCTGCTGCTTCACACATAATAAGGGCCTGTTCAACTATGAAAGTAGCTAGTGTTAGAAACTGGATCAACTCCAGCTGAATTACAGTAGACATCCTCAACTCAGAGTCAGCAATACTTACAGGTGTGATGGTGAAGAAAAACAAGTAGTCAGTTGTGGTTGCCATACCTTAAAACCAGTTGAACTGACAGCCGTTTTGCACTGTGTCGCTGTGGTTTTAGTCATCAATCTAACAAGAGGGCAATATTGTATTAATGTTTTCCCCCCTAGAAAGCTATGGTCTGACTTTCACCTGGAATTGTTTATCTATGTCTGAGAAAAATAAAAAAACATTTCAACCTATATGATCTACTAAACAAAAAAGTATAATAAAATGTATTCAAATATGTTATGATAGATGAATAAGCCTTTTCATACTTTCTAATATTTCCATATAGTTATAATCTGTTTTAGAAATATATACCCAAAATATTGAACCTTCTTTATACCAAACATATGACATTAGGGAGTGTCAAAATCTGTTACATTTGTGAACATCTAAATGAACATTTGGGCCATTTGAACAATGTGTCCCTCATATATACAAGGAGAGAAGGGCTATGTAAAAGGCTCGACTTTGCCGTACTGCATATGCAATGTGTCTACCACCGACACAAAATTACTTCTTTACTTCTTTTAGGTTTAATAAGGAAGTGTGTACGTTGCATTCTTTATCGTAGAGCTATGTATTTAGATCTGCCTGTTCGAGACAAAGTCAGCGATTGCTTTGCCATGTCTGTGCTGTGAAGCAGTCAAGCAGGATTAATGTTTTTCTAAGGACCGCCCCTTTGATGTAATGTTGCAGTGAAGTGAAATAAATGGATGTAATCATGCAGCCAACCACCAGAGGGAGGCGAATAAACATTTATTCGACAGAGGACGTTGACATAGTCCTAGAAAGGTATGGATGGCTATCTTCTGACTTATAAAACATAGGGAAATCAATAAAATAAGTAATGTAAACATATACTTATTTTTTTAAAAGTAATTCTAGTGCCGATTTTGGGGACTGTCAGCTTAAGAGTAGCTAGTGGGTCAACTCCATGCCAGGATTCTAAACGCCAGATGTTCACCATGAAAAAGCCAGACCTGCCCAGCAAGGTGGATGCATGAGGCTCACATTCCATACCAAAAATGGCCCAGCAACTACGGGCTTATAATAGGGCCACATACCTCAAGTCAGAGCTTGCCCATATGACACAAGTTGCTGTGCCGACACGGAGCCATACATGTGCCACCAAACAACCAGATCTGGCCCACAGTCGTCAACTGTCTAAGTTAGGATTAAAACTGGGTGAAAGAGTAAAATGCAAAATGGTGGGAGGGGAAGGCAAGCCAAACGTTGCTTCAACACTTTGTTATCTAACCTGTTAGTAACTTTACGAATATGAAGTTAATGGGAGCTCTTAGCTAAAAGAAAAGGATTTCAGCAGAGATATGAAAAGGTTGATATGAACAATGTTTTGAATAATTTATTGGACCTCTGAAATTCTGATTTAGTTGTGCAGTGCCTGTGCAGACTTTGCATTCATCTCAATGGTGTACATACAGAGAGCACTCATCGCTCACATAGCATGCACACACACAAAACAGAAATCTGGGGCTTACCTGTACAAAGAACTCATCCATAAATCAATATTTTTCCATGTCGACTGCCACATCATCCTCTTCCTCAGTCTCCTTCCCCTGAAGGTACAGAGACAAGGAAATATTAACATAGCAGAAATTAATACATTTTCAAATGTGGATATAGAAAAAGCATCTAGAACGTATCGGCGACAATCTGCAAATTGCCTGAAAAACAAATAAAAAATGTTTTATTCCCCCAACTTCCACATTTGACATGGCTACCAGCTAATCTTGTCAACAACAAAGCAAATAAATCTTCGCAGCCAGCAAAAAAGATGTCTGTGATGATCCAATTGATCCTCAAAAAGAAGGAAGGGGAGGGGCTCTCTCTGGGAGAATCGTGAAGAAAGGGCTATCATTATCACAGAGGCCTTGGCAGCTGGAGGTGGATGCAATGAGTCCTAAAAAGCACTATTTTTTTATTCCTCTCCTAGAGAGGATTCTTGGGAAGGTTCAGGATGTGGGCACAGGGTCAGGGTTCAAAGTTCACCTCCCCTGTATGCTGTCATATCTCATTGTTTGAATTCATGGGGCATATGGAAGATTTGACGACGGTTCATTAATGCCACTGGAACAATAAAGGGAGAGGAAAGGTTACGGTTTAATTAAACAGCTTTGCTGACTAATAATGGGGACCTGGATCCATGGAGAGGGCTGCTGCTATCAAATTAAGTATGATAAATCATAAAAATACCATAGTACGCGGAGGATAGGCTAATTGCTCTGAAGATCCCTTCTAAATTGCCCCTGATGGGATGAATAAAATATTACTAAATATTTGGACTTTAAAAGTATGGACAAAAAACGTGTTCACATAACGCCGATGGTCGATTACCGAATAGTGTTTTTGTATGACAGCTGTCCATAAATATCATAAATCTACACTGTAAGAGACAAGATTTAAACCTGATTATAAATCAGGGCCTAAATACAATTCACTCAGACAGACCCTTGTGATTGAAGTCACACGGATCAATGACGACGTTTGTATACATAGATGGGAAATGCTAATTATTGACATAAGCGCCTTTGCTGTCATACAGCTTGAATCAGTCCATACATCATTCCACCCATACAGATGTCCACTCATCTCCCATTCCCACTTACCTCAATAATGCTGTTGAGAAGCATTAGCCAGCTGCAGAATATTATCCTTCATGAACATCACCTTAAAACTAGCCTGGCATGCCAGGATTCTGATGCCTTTAATGGCATCAAGACATCAAGGCTAGTGAACGAGCAGGAAAGCAGCATAAGGTAGATCAGATTATATCATTCCAAAGACATCCAGCAAATAGGAGCAAAACACAATTTCCAGAGAAAGGCTATTGATGCCGTTGTAAACCCTGCTTATCTAGAACTACCAGCATGTTGGATTTAGAATTTACTAATAAATAGTAACAAACTAATAATGCTAATTTAACTATTTGCATTAACAGAATAATTTGAGTTTGTGAGATTTTCTCAAGGTATTTTATAATAAAATCTTCAAAATGTAATCATGATCTGAGTACTAGTAAGTGATTCTTTCTTCCACAAAAAAAACAATATACAGGCCACTTGAGAGTTGACAACCAGAGAGGTATCAATTTTCATAAGGGAGGTGGAGGATGATGAATCTAATAGTCCCCATGGAAATAGTGGGTTAGTGTTCACCATGGCACACTCATCCTGCTCCTACACATGGGCTTTGGGAGGGCACAGGGAAGGCAGTCAATGGTTTGCGCCTCCATGCTGCTACACCATAGTCATTACAGCCATCAGCCCACACTGACACCACGTTATCTCCATTCGCCTACACAACCTCGACACACAAATATACACTCACAAGCAAACACCCTCCACACACACAGAGAGAGGGAGAGACAGAAAGAGGGGGCAGCAATACAGCACCCTCTGGTGAGGGAGGACATGCCTTCTCACAGCCCGCCATTCTGCCGACTCGCTCTTTAACTCCAGCTCCATCTGCATTAGCAACACATTCATCACATTCAGAGAGAGAGCCATCAATGCTGGCACTGGCAAGTGTTACATAATATGTCAAGTGGTCAAATGGAATCTTCAACAATCACTGAAAATGTAATAGCTGACTGAAAAGTAGGCTTACGGATATTATCCAGACAACATGGAAGCATTATATTCTAACCAAGTACTGGTCATGGCCAGTCTGACCACCATAAAAGTGTACACTACAAACTGGATCATCTCATGACTTTATACTGTGGCTGTTCTACCATCTACGAGAGACCCTCAAGAAGTATCTAGAGGTTTTCAGACTGGGCAAGGAACCAATTGCCTAAGCCAATGGTCATGATAAATCTCAAACAACTGATAGGACTTGTGTGGTACTATAATGTACAATCAGTGTAGTGTTTTTATGTCCACCCACGCTAGTACGCTTTTTGAGTCAAATGTCTGTGTGATGATTCGACTCCACTAAAGGGTTTTTTCTCAAACCCCATCACCAGTCAGATGCATGCAGCACATGGCCCAGATGTTTAATAATGCATAGCCCCCTTGGCGGGCTACAGGATCTGAATACACAATACCATCTCTGCCCAAGTCCATTGGCTCCCTTTGGTCTCAAAAACAGCTAATTCAATGTGTAATGGTCATTGCCAGAATCCACGCACACAGAGCCACAGCATGTCTTCCTACACTGAACAACTCAGTACCAGCATTGCGTGAAGATGAAATTAGACTGTGCCTAATTTGGGAAGAAGTGACTGGGCAGTGCAATCATTTGGGATTAAGGTGTAGCTGGATCACACAACAGGTGGCTTGGAGCATGGATTCACCTCACAATAAGACTACTATAGAGGTCAGAAAAACATCTATTGGTGACTTTGCTACATGTAGAATGCCTAATGTAAATAAATCAATGTAGTTAATATTTCAGTACCATGGACAGTGACAGAATCGCACAATTTTGAAGTTCAGCACCACAAAAGTGGACAGCGACTGCAACTATGCTTTGCAGTGAATATGAGAGAAAATATCACCATCCAGTCACACCATGCTGCTTGTCGTCCTGTAGTGTTTAACAGCCACAGCAGCATGATGTTCAATTGTGAAATTGTTTTTTTAATAGCAGCAATCTGTAGAGCCTGAAATGGATGTGAACTGAATGCAGATGTTTAACAATGACTGGGCAGTCACGTTTAGCACAGAACAGGTGTTGAGACTGCAGAGAATGACTGGGGACAGAAAGAATCACGATACTGTAGTAGGTCCGGTGGCATTACTTAAAGACAATAACATAACTTTGACATGGAATTTGCTAGGCCTTATATGTAACAAATTGGCCCATCTATAAGAATACACATTTACTGTACATCTCTTTATTCTCTGTGAAAGAATTCCTAAATGAGATATGGAATGTCACTCATGTGAGGTGATTTCTAATGTGTGAGGTTAGTTGGATAGTAAGATGTGGATGGACTCAAAATGTCTAATAAACAATAGGAATATAGCCTATCTGAAAAGACAGCTACACTATATGAACAAAAGTATGTGGACAGCTACTCGTCAAACAGCATTAATATGGAGTTGGTCCCCCCTGGGTCAAATAACAGCCTCCCTTCTTCTGGGAAGGCTTTCCACTAGATGTTAGAACATTGCTGCAGGGACTTGCTTCTACTCAGCCACAAGAGCATTAGTGAGGTCGGGCACTGATGTTGGGCGATTAGGCCTGGCTCGCAGTCTGCGTTACAATTCAACCCAAAGGTGTTTGATGAGGTTGAGGTCAGGGCACTGTGCAGGCCAGTCAAGTTCTTCCAAACTGATCTTGACAAACCATTTTTGTATGGATCTCGCTTTGTGCACAGGGGCATTGTCATGCTGAAACAGGAAAGGGCCTTCCCCAAACTGTTGCCATAAAGTTGGAAGCACATAATTGTCTAGAATATCATTGTATTCTGTAGCATTAACATTTCCCCTTCACTGGAACTAACAGTCCCAGACCATTATTCCTCCTCCACCAAACTTTACAGTTGGCACTATGCATTGGGGCATCCACCAAACCCAGATTCGCCCGGCAGCCAGCAAGGTGGTGAAGCTTGATTAATCACTCATGAGAACGCATTTCCACTGCTCCAGAGGCAGTTTGGAACTAGGTAGTGAGTGTTGCAACCTAGGACAGACGATTGTTTTATGCACCAGCACTTGGTGGTCCCGTTCTGTGAGCTCGTTTGGCATACCACTTCACAGCTAAACCGTTGCTAGATGTTTCCACTTCACAATAAACAGTACTTACAGTTGACCAGGGTAGCTCTAACAGGGCAGAAATTTGACAAAATGACTTGTTGAAAAGGTGGCATCCTATAACGGTGCCACATTGAAAGTCACTGAGCTCTTCAGTAAGGCCATTCGACTGCCAATGTTTGTCTATGGAGATCGCATGGCTGTGTGCTCGATTTTATACACCTGTTAGCAACGGGTGGGGTGGAAATATCAAAATCCACCCATTTGAAGGGTGTCCACATACATTATATATTCAAAAGTATGTGGAATATATAATGTAATTTAATGTGGAAAATAAAAGCATTGCATATAGTGATAGTTCATACAAAAAGTCAGAAGTCTAACTTGTTTTTCAACCACTCCACAAATTTCTTGTTAACAAACTATTGTTTTGGCAAGTCGGTTAGGACATCTACTTTGTGCATGACACAAGTCATTTTTCCAACAATTGTTTACAGACAGATTATTTCACTTATAATTCACTGTACCCCAATTATAGTGGGTCAGAAGTTCACATACACTAAGTTGACTGTGCCTTTCAACAGCTTGGAAAATTCCAGAAAATGATGTCATAACTTCTGATAGGCTAATTGACATCATATGGGTCAATTGGAGGTGTACCTGTGGATGTATTTCAAGGCCTACCTTCAAACTCAGTGCCTCTGCTTGACATCATGGGAAAATCAAAATAAATCAACCAAGACCTCAGGGAAAAAAATTGTGGACCTCCACAAGTCTGGTTCATCCTTGGGAGCAATTTCCAAATGCCTGAACGTATCACGTTCATCTGTACAAACCGTAGTACGCAAGTATAAACACCATGGGACCACGTAGCCGTCATACCGCTCAGGAAAGAGAGGTCTTCTGTCTCCTAGAGATGAAAGTACTTTGGAAAGTACTTTGGTGTGAAGATGCTGGAGGAAACAGGTACAAAAGTATCTATATCCACAGTAAAACAAGTCCTATATCGACATAACCTGAAAGGCCGCTCAGCAAGGAAGAAGCCACTGCTCCAAAACCACCATAAAAAAACAGACTATGGTTTGCAACTGCACACGGGGACAAGATCGTACTTTTTGGAGAAATGTCTTCTGGTCTGATGAAACAAAAATATAACTGTTTGGCCATAATGACCATCGTTATGTTTGGAGGAAAAAGGGGGAGGCTTGCAAGCCGCAAAACACCATCCCAACCGTGAAGCACGGGAGTGGCAGCATCATGTTATAGGGATGCTTTGCTGCAGGAGGGACTGATGCACTTCACAAAATAGATGGCATCATGAGGTAGGAAAATTATGTGGATATATTGAAGCAACATCTCAAGTTAAAGCTTGGTCGCAAATGGGTCTTCCAAATGGACAATGACTCCAAGCACACTTCCAAAGTGGTGGCAAAATGGCTTAAGGACAACAAGGTCAAGGTATTGGAGTGGCCATCAAAGCCCTGAGCTCAATCCTATAGAAAATGTGTGGGCAGATCTGAAAAAGTGTGTGCGAGCAAGGAGGCCTACAAACCTGACTCGGTTACTCCTGCTCTGTCAGGAGGATTGGGCCAAAATTCACCCAATTTATTGTGGGAAGCTTGTGGAAGGCTACCCGAAACATTTGACCCAAGTTAAACAATTTAAAGGCAATGCTACCAAATACTAATTGAGTGTATGTAAACTTCTGACCCACTGGGAATGTGATGAAAGAAATAAATGCTGATAAATAATTATCTACTATTATTCTGACATTTCACATTCTTAAAATAAAGTGGTGATCTTAACTGACCTAAAACAGGGAACTTTTACTTGGATTAAATGTCAGAAATTGTGAAAAACTGAGGTTAAATGTGTTTGGCTAAAGTGTGTGTAAACTTCCGACTTCAACTGTACATAGTGTTTCTATAGGGTTGAAACTAGAAGCACATTCATTCATCAATCACATTGGAAAAAGTGTTTCACGTGCGCGCTTATGAACCATTTAGTTAACTATGCTACTAATGGACAACTGGAGAGCGACACTTGTCTGGTGCCAATGTTATCACCCTCCTCTCACCCGTTGCGTTTCCATATGGAAGCGTGAAACAAGTTTTACTTTGAGACTAAACAAAACTGATACACAAATGTACAGCACATTGTTATAAAATTACTGTAAATTATAAAACATTAATAATGTAAAACATTGAGTTTGTTCCACTCTAAAAAAGATGCTCGCCACCTCCCAAAAAAATAACCTACCGCTCCACCCCAACCCTCAAATGTAGTAGTTAAAAATGTATTTCACTTACCAGCCTAAACTCGTGTGTACGGTCCTTCATCGTGAATTCACGACTTTCCCACCTGTTTCTCAAACACTTTACATACCAATAGGTAGATAGATGCTCCTTACCCGTATCCTACTCTTGACTGAATTATTTAAATGTTATTTTCCGATGTGATGAGGTGCGGGCTCGCGCAAGGGGTGTAATATCAATCGAGAGCGTGCGATAATCTCGAGGTACAAAATCGAATGCATTTCCTTGTCATTTAGAAATGTGTAACTACTTTACTTTTTTTAAAACTAATTTGCAGAGATTCATTTCAGGATACTCGCTTTCAGGATTAAAACACACATTGCATACTACAGGCTACAATATGGCAGACAAATCTTAAATATGCCTACTTTCCAGATTAGGAAAAATAAAAACTGCATTCAAAATGACTGTTTTGGGAACAGTTAATATATTATAAGATTTATGACGGATTTTTTAAAAGTTATGTTTTACACACTAGCGCTACCAGGTGGAGGAAATGGTGGAGGCAACAGCAGTTCATGCTTGGTTTTATTCTGTGCTTCCTTGAAAATATCTCATACTAAATTACACTCATTCATCCTTTAAATTTATTGCATTGCATTTCATGGCATTCAAAATATTTTTCTCAGTATAAAAAAAAAGTGTACAAAAAGTGAACATATATATTTCGATAGTTATAAAAAAGGAATTTACACTTATAAGTAGTTACAGTGACTTCAGAAAGCATTCACACACCTAGACTTTCTCCACATTTTAAAAAGTAACAAAGTGAGATTAAAACAGATTTAATAGTATTTTTTTGCAAACGCTCTACACAACATACTCTTGATTTTTCGCTCTCCCCACTGACATTGAACTTTTTTATTTAATGGAAACCCAGAGTCAATACATGCTAGAATCGCCTTTAGCAGCAAATACAGCAGTGAGTCTTTCTGGGCAAGTCTCTAAGAGTTTTGCACACGTGGATTGTACAATATTTGCACATTATTTTTTTATTTTTCAAGCTCATAAACCGGTTGTTGATCATTTCTAAACAGCCATTTTCAAGTCTTTCAATAGCTTTTCAAGCCAATTTAAGTCAAAACTGTAACTAGGCAACTCAGGAACATTTAATGTTGTCTTGGTAAGCAACTCCAGTGTATATTTGTCCTTGTGTTTTAGGTAATTGTCCTGCTGAAAGGTGTCTGTTGGAAAGCAGACAACCACATTTTCCTCTAGTATTTTGCCTGTGCTTAGCTCTATTCCATTTCTTTAAAAAAAAAACTCCTTAGTCCTTGCTAATGACAAGCATACCAATAACATGATGCAGCCACCAACATGCTTGAACATATGAAGAGTGTTACTCAGTGATGTGTTGGATTTGCCCCAAACATAGCATTTTGTATTCTGGACAAAAAGTTAATTTCTCTGCCACATTTCTTGCAGTATTACTTTAGTGCCTTATTGCAAACAGGGTGCATGTTTTGGAATATTTTAAATCTGTACAGGCTTCCTTCTTTTCAGTCTGTCATTTAGATTCGTATTGTGGTGTAACTACAATGTTGTTGATCCATCCTCAGTTAACTCCTATCACAGTCATTAAACTCTACATGTTTTAAAGTCACCATTGGCCTTATGGTGAAATCCCTGAGCGGTTTCCTTCCTCTACGGCAACTGTGTTGGGAAGGGCGTCTGTAGCTTTGAGGTGACTGGGTGTAATGATTCACCATCCAAAGTGTAATTAATAACTGCACCATGCTCAAATGGATATTCAATGCATGC
Source organism: Oncorhynchus mykiss (assembly GCF_057628025.1). Taxonomy (NCBI): domain Eukaryota; kingdom Metazoa; phylum Chordata; class Actinopteri; order Salmoniformes; family Salmonidae; genus Oncorhynchus; species Oncorhynchus mykiss. The sequence continues at coordinate 27,806,642 of NC_143031.1, forward strand.
TCTTTTTTTTTTTACCAATCTACCAATAGGTCCACTTCTTTGCGAACTATTAGAAAACCTCCCTGGTCGTTGTGGTTGAATCTGTGCTTGAAATTCACTGCTCGACAGAGGGACCTTACAGGTATTTGTATGTGGGGTGTACAGCAGTGGTTCCAAATCTTTTTCAGGTTACTGTACCACCAACTAAATTTTGCTCTGCCTGGAGTACCCCTGAAGTACCCCCTCATGTGCCTTTTTACCAGTAAGCCTATGGTCACAGGTGTGTCTTCTCAAGTACGCCCTGTGGATCGGCCAAGTACCCCCAGGGGTCCTAGTACCTCTGGTTGGGAATCACTGGTGTACAGAGATGGGATAATAATTTTAAAATCATGTTAAACACTATTGTACACAGAGTGAGTCCATGCAATTTATGTAACATATTAAGCACATGTTTACTCCTGAATTTATTTAGGCTTGCCATAAAAAGGGTTGAATACTTATTGACTCAAGACATTTCAGCTTTTCATTTTTGGCATTATGGGGTATTGTTTATAGATCAGTGACACAATATCTCAATTTAATCCATTTGAAATTCAGGCTGTAACAACAGAATGTGGAAAAAGTCGAGGGGTGTGCACTTTCTGAAGGCACTTTAGCTCTAAACAAACCTGACTTTAATATTGCTTAATAGGCTTACACCTTCAATGATACATAGATAGAACCTTCCTGAACTTCACACTACACCCAGAAAATCATTACATGAGACATGCCTGGGGTTCTGTATGTTTAGGGCTATTTAATTCAGGAGAACTACCGGTATTCGACTCCCAAATTCGACCCATTCAAATTCGAACCGTTCGGCTTGGGATCATCTGACTTAGGACACTCCAACTTGGCTCTCTTATTCACCATCATTAGCCTTTGTGATCTATCCCTCCTCCAGTCACAGGTCTCCTCATAGGGACACATCCTGCACTTCCAGGCCTCCTCCACTTCCACTCCCTGGGGCACCCTCTCGCCCCTCCAGTAAGCCAGGTAGCCCCTGATATTAGTCCTAAGCTGGGCTTCCTCAAACGCTACCTCCCTGGTGCCAATGAGCTTTCCGGAGCTCTGGTGGCTATACTCCAGGCGTAGCTTGTCGATAGCATGGAGGTTAGAACAGGTAAGGACGATCAGTAGGTGGTCAAGGAGCTCTCTGAACGTGACTGCCTGGAGGCCCAGTGACTGGGTGTGGGTCTGGAGGTCTGATCCAAGGACCCGATTAGGATCCAGCTGAAGGTTGTGGAGGAGATGGTCCCTCTTCACAGAACCCTTTACCATGGAATCAAACAAGAGCTTGTACATACCCACCTGAGAGAGAGAAAGTGAGAGAGAGAGAGGCAGAGGTACAGGTCATAGAGAGATGGATCAAAGAGATATATCATATAGGGGTCAGACTCCACACGGAGAAATAAAGGAGACCAGAGAGAGGGCTCAGAGGGAGGTCAAAGCCAGATAGAGGTCAGAGAACACAGATAGAGAGACCAGAGAGAGAGAGAGAGAGAGGTTACAGAGAAATGTTAGAGACCAGAAAGTGAGGGGAGGTCAGAGAGAAATATAAGAGTGTTTGACTGTCTGTAGTGTACCTGTAGAGCGTGTCCCTTGGTCTGGGCTGGGCGGGGCAGAGAGTTGTGACTGCGGGTCTTCAGTTCACTCAGGACCAGTTCCCCAGAGTCACTACGATACAGCTCATCAACCACACCCATGAAGAACATCCCTTCCAACACACCAAACACTGGGAACTCCCGCACAAGCTGGCCTGGGACACACACATGCAACTCTGTGACAGCGGTCTCCTGTGGTAATGTTATTTTACATTTCCCTCTTCAGAGGGCTCAAGATTGGGCAGATTGTCAGGATTCAGGCATTCTGAAAAAACATGGATATGCAATGTAACCTAATCATCCCAAGCTTCATTCATCCCCCCTCCTTTCCCCTGTAACTATTCCCCAGGTTGTTGCTGTAAATGAGAATGTGTTCCGTCAACTTACCTGGTAAAATAAGGGTTCAATAAATACAAGTAATGTACCATCATACCTGTCTCTAAAGCTGGGACCATCTGTAGCATGTTGATTAGCTTCAGAGCCTCCCTGTCCTCCCTGGTGACAGCAGCCACAGTCACAACATTTGGTTTCACCTCCAGTTCTGGACACAGAGATACAAGGTCAGGACATGGGTTATAACTAGTTTCCTCCATAACATTTATATGGAAAACAAAGATCAACGATAGCATAAATCCCTGTGGATGCATGTGTAGGTTACAAAATTACTGACATGAAAGTATTCTATGTGCCAATGCTCTTCTCTAACTCAGCATTGGCTCATGAGGTGGGCCTAGTTTAGAATGGTTATGGTAATATAACCTTATTTTCTAATGTAGGGCACAACAGTCGTATGGGAAGAGATATGGAATCACATCATAAGCGCAACGTGCTGCTTACCTCTGGCGAGATGAATACTGGCCCCAGTTGTCACTTCTGTATTTTGCATCTCTAGCATCCTTACTTTAGGCTTAATGAACCCATAGGCCATTTTGATCTCACACCAAGACTGCTCACATAGCTGTGTAACACTGAGGTGACGTTTAAAGAATCTCTCCATTGGGCTCTGGTTAGGGACAGACAAGGCAGTGCTCCGGTTCTTCACCCTCTCGAACAGGGGAGCGAGGTTAGGCCTGATACACACAGACACACACACACAATGCTTTGTTGCTGATCAAAAGCATAGACTGACAGGGAAATGTTGACTGTTTTCTGGGTTGAATTGTGTATGCTTGAATGGGTTTACCATTTTTTAATAAGGTAATCGATCCTCTTCTCTGTTGTTTCAAAGGACTGACCATCATCACCAACATTCCCACCGAGAGTCGGACTGGACCGGTCAGGAGGGGCTAGAGGTGGTCACATGAAAGAGTTGTAGAAACTGCACCCTTGTGAAGTAAGAAGTGCTAAAAGGCCCAGTTCAGTAAAAATTCTGTTTTGTATCATATTGTACAACAGCTGATGAAACGAACACTGTGAAAGTGTGAAAAAATGTGATGTGATAGTTGCTGGTTGAAAATACAATCTACATAGGAGCTTCTAATCAGCCTGTTAGCGTAGACGGGTGTTTCGGCTTGGCTGGTGACATCACCAGGCGATAAATTGGGTAATAGACCAATAGAGTTCCATGTGACAGGCAAAATGTATGTATTATGTATATTTTGGGGGAGGAGTTGTTGCTGTGGGTAGGGCTGTTAATGTGACCGCATTACCACCACACCAGCTGTCACGTGATGGTTTAGTCATGATAATTAGGCTTCTCCAAGCTCTGATGCTGCTGATGGTCATTGGTAGCCTACCAAACTTATAAACTGCCTGGTACTCAGCACTCCATTGACCCTCAAATTACTCTGACATCAGCGCAAATGTCATCTAAAATCGAATCTAACACTTCATGAGAGCATGAGTTCACGTTACACAACATTTCTATAGGCAATGCAACTGCGTGAGAAAACAGAGTGATGGCCTCTATTAAAAATAGGATCCCATCAGCTTTCTATAGACTAGGCCTACTATATTTATTTCTCAACTTTCCTAATATTAAACACACTGCTTCTCTTTACAACATGAGTACAGCATACCTGGCTGGCATGAAAATGAACCACGGGAAAAAACTCCTCCATTCGCTATTTAAGTGCAAAGACGACATGTATTTTTTTCCACTGCCCCTGTAACGAGACAGGTGCATGATAACGGTCCATTCTAAATCAAAACAAATGTCACACATACATTACCAGTCAAATGTTTGGACATGCCTACTCATTCCAGGGTATTTAAAAAAAACAACTATTTTCAACATTGTAAATTGATGTAAGACATCAACATTATGAAATAACACACATGAAATCATGTAGTAAACAAAAAAATATATTTATATATTTGAGATTCTTCAAATTAGCCACCCTTGATGACAGCTTTGCACACTCTTGGCATTCTCTCAACCAGCTTCATGAGCACTTCACCTGGAATGCTTTTCCAACGGGCTTGAAGGGGTTCCCACATAGGCTGAGCACTGCTTTTTCTTCACTCTGCCATCAAACTCATCCCAAACCATCTCAACTGGGTTGAGGTAGGGTGATTGTGTAGGCCAGGTCATCCGATGCAGCACTCCATCATTCTTCTTCTTGGTCAAATAGCCCTTACACAGCCTGGAGGTGTGTTGGGTCATTGTCCTGTTGAGAAACAAATTAAAGTGGGACTAAGCCCAAACCAGATGGGATGGCGTATCGCTGCAGAATGCTGTGGTGGCCATGCTGATTAAGTGTGCCTTGAATTCTAAATAAATCACAGACAGTGTCACCAGAAAAGCACCCCCACACCACCTCCTCCATGCTTCACGGTGGAAACCATACATACGGAGATCATCCATTCACCTACTCTGCATCTCACAAAGACACAGCATTTGGAACCAAAAATCTCAAATTTTGACAAATCAGACCAAAGGACATATCACCAGTCTAATAATGTACATTGCTTGTTTTTCTTGGCTCAATCAAGTCTCTTCTTCTTATTGGTGTCCTTTAGTAGTGCTTTCTTTGCAGCAATCGACCATGAAGGCCTGATTCACGCAGTCTCCTATGAACAGTTGATGTTGAGATGTGTCTGTTACTTGAACTCTGCAAGGTGCAATCTGAGGTGCAGTTAATTGCAGATTTCTGAGGCTGGTAACTCTAATGAACTTATCCACTGCAGCAGAGGTAACTCTGGGTCTTCCTTTCATGTGGCGGTCCGTATGAGAGCCAGTTTCATCAAAGCCCTTGATGGTTTTTGCGAATGCACTTGGAGAAACCTTTAAAGTTCTTGAAATGTTCTGGATTGACTGACCTTCATGTCGTAAAGTAATGATGGACTGTTGTGTCTCTTTGCTTATTTGAGCTGTTCTAGCCATAATATGGACTTGGTCTTTAACCAAATAGGGCTATCTTCTGTATACCACCCCTACTTTGTCACAACATAACTGATTGGCTCAAACGCATTGAGGAAATAAATTCCACAAATGACCTTTTAACAAGGCACACCTGTTCATTGAAATGCATTCCAGGTGACTACCTCATGAAGCTGGTTAAGAGAATGCCAAGAGTGTGCAAAGCTGTCATCAAGGCAAAGGGTGGCTACTTTGAAGAATCTCAAATATAAAACATAGATTTATTTTAACACTTTTGGTTACTACATGAGTCCATGTGTTATTTCAAAGTTGAGTTCTTCACTATTATTCTACAATGTAGAAAATAGTAAAAATAAAGAAAAACCTTTGAATGAGAAGGTGTGTTCAAACATTTGACTGATACTGTATATGATTTAGTATATGTAAAGATGAGATGAGATTAAATCAAGAATAGTGTGATGGTTGACAATATTTCGATGGCGCCAACTAAACTAACCTTTTGGGATATAAAGAATGATTTTATCTAACAAAACGACCATTCATGTTGTAGCTGGGACCCTTGGGATTGCAAACAGAGGAAGATCTTCAAAAGTAAGTGATTTATATAATTGCTATTTGTGATTTTATGAAGCCTGTGCTGATTGAAAAATATGTTGATGTGGGGCACCGTCCTCACACAATCGCATGGTATGCTTTCGCCGTAAAGCTTATAGTATCGGACAACGCAGTTAGATTAACAAGAATTTAAGCTTTTAAATGATATAATATACTTGTATGTTCATGAATGTTTAATATTATTTGAATTGCGCGCCCTCCAATTTCACCTGATGCTGTGGCTGGTGTCCCAGCCGGCATGGAATGGAATAATTTGTCCCTGACCAAGGGGGGGGGGGGGGGGTCAAAATCAAAAGTAACAGTCAGTATCTGGTGAGACCACCAGCTGCATTACGTACTGCAGTGCATCTCCTCCTCATGGACTGCACCAGATTTGCTGCACCAGAGATGTTGCCCTACTCTTCCACCAAGGCACCTGCGAGGTCTTGGACATTTCTGGGGGGAATGGCCCTAGCCCTCACACTCGGATCCAACAGGTCCCAGACTTGCTCAATGGGATTGAGATCCGGGCTCTTCGCTGGTCATGGCAGAACACTGACATTCCTGTCTTACAGGAAATCACGCACAGAACGAGCAGTATGGCTGGTGGAATTGTCATGTTGGAGGCTCATGTCAGGATCAGCCTGCAGGAAGGGTACCACATGAGGGAGGAGGATGTCTTCCCTGTAACGCACAGCGTTGAGATTGCCTGCAATGACAACAAGCTCAGTCCGATGATTCTGTGACACACCGCCCCAGACCAAGACAGACCCTCCACCTCCAAATCGATCCTGCTCCAGAGTACAGGCCTCTGTATAACTGTCATTCCTTCGATGATGAATGCGAATCCGACCATCACCCCGTGACTCGTCAGTGAAGAGCACTTTTTGCCAGTCCTGTCTGGTCCCATGACGGTGGGGTTGTGCCCATAGGCAACGTTGTTGCCGGTGATGTCTGGTGACGACCTGCCTTACAACAGGCCTACAAGCCCTCAGTCCAGCCTCTCTTAGCCTATTGCGGACAGCCTGAGCACTGACGGAGGAATTGTGCATTCCTTGTGTAACTCGGGCAGTTGTTGTTGCCATCCTGTACCTGTCCCGCAGGTGTGATGTTCGAATGTACCGATCCTGTGCAGGTGTTGTTACACATGGTCTGCCACTGCGAAGACGATCAGCTGTCCGTCCTGTCTCCCTGTAGCGCTGTCTTAGGCGTCTCACAGTACGAACATTTCAATTTATTGCCCTGGCCACATCTGCAGTCCTCGTGCCTCCTTGCAGCATGCCTAAGGCACGTTCACGTAGATGAGCAGGGACCCTGGGATTCTTTCTTTTAGTGTTTTTCAGAGTCAGTAGAAAGGCCTCTTTAGTGTCCTAAGTTTTCATAACTATGATCTTAATTGCCTACCGTCTGTAAGCTGTTAGTGTCTTAACGACCGTTCCACAGGTGCATGTTCATTAATTGTTTAAGGTTCATTGAACAAGCATGGGAAACAGTGTTTAAACCTTTTACAATGAAGATCTGTGAAGGTACTTGGATTTTCACGAATTATCTTTGAATGACAGGGTCCTGAAAAATGGTTGTTTCATTTTTTGCTGAGTTTACATGTGGACAGTTCTTACATTATGCGCCTCGGAAATGGACAACGACGCACGTCCTTGCGTCCCTGATGTGTTGGTCTTCACTTGTAGCCTGTGAGAAAGACCCGATCACGTGAGTGAGAGGTGCGTCGGCACACAGCCGGGAGAAGGGAATAATAATTCATATATTTAGCCCAAGGGCAAAATGGACACAAAAGGAATGGATTTTTTTAGGGGGCATTATGGCCACACAAAGGGGATGCAGCAGGGAAATTTGAGGCAATATAAAGTTCTTGTCAAATTGTGAATGAGAGACTGATGAAATTTGTACAGCGTGCGCAAAAAAACTAAGCAAAGCTCATGTCTTTCATGCCTTTTAAAAAATCATCATTAGTCACATCATGCAGCCTTAGAATGTATGAAAAATCTAAACATACAGCCCAACATTTGTATCACAACTGAAGTTACATAAATCATTCTAAATTAAGCATATAAGATCAAATCAAATACAACAGGCAATATAGGCCAACACATATGCTTCTGTTCTTCACTGCACCAATTTCTACGTTAGACAATTTCCATTTGAACAAAGTAAATATTTTCTATTGAACAATAAGAAACACACATGGTACACTGCGGTCTTGTGATGCTGGAACAGCTCAACATAATGCACCAGTAATCCCTATCATCAGCACCTATTACAGTATCATTAACCTTTCACCTCTATATTCTTAGGTTAAGCAGCTTTCATTAGCACACCTGGATCCAGCAAGAAAGGAAGTGGAAACTGTGAGAGCCAGGAATCTTGCTTGTTTGTAGGTGACCAAATACTTATTTTCCACCATAATTTGCAAATAAATTCATTAAAAATCCTACAATGTGATTTTCTGGATTTTTTTTCCCTCATTTTGTCTGTCATAGTTGAAGTGTACCTATGATGAAAATGACAGGCCTCTCATCTTTTTAAGTTTGAGAACTTGCACAATTGGTGGCTGACTAAATACTTTTTTCCCCCACTGTATGGACTTTGAAATGAACAAGGGAGATGTTAAACGTAGGCCAAGTCTGGCATAAGCTTATTCCCCACACTCCACAATAACTCAGTTGCAGTGGTCTTAGGAAGTCTGCATATAGGCTATTCCCGCCATAGTCATTATACCCTAATGTTGGCCTATTTGCCTACTAGCCAAATAAAGTGCAGAACATGTATGCAACTCATCATTCCAACATAGGAACATTAAATTAATCCATTCAATTCAGTATACCATCCATTCTGTAATTCATCTGAGTTGCAATAGGAACTAAATCAAAGAGAATAGAAATCCATGTGTGTATTCAAAATGATCTAAATTCAAGTTCTTTAGCCTATAACTTTAATAATTCAATATTTAATTTAGGCCTATCCAAATAAAAAAGATAGGCCTTCAACTTGTAGGCATTACAATTTAGGCTATCATTTTGGGTCCTGGTGTCTTGTGGAATAATTTTAGAACTCTATTTGTGTTTATAGGCCTCCCCTTAAATATAGCCTCTAAATAAATTTTTAACAAAATAGTTGAAAAAGCACATGCAGTGGCTGATAGGGAAAACAAATCTGGCAATAAGAATAGGCTATAGATAGTCTTGACCATTTGGGACCCCTTGGCTATTTAGCTCAGGACAGGTTATAGCCAAGATTAAATTAAAATAAATGTTTGTCTCATTTATTGATATGGATATAGCCTCTGTGATGGGGTTGTGCAACGCAAATGGCAATAACAAACCTACACACAGAATGGAATTCTCAAATTCAACAGTCAAAATGCCTAATATAAGGTCTACAGTCTGTGTTCCCAAATACTGGAAAATGTATGATTCATTAGGCTACACAATTACAAAAGTAGCCCCACGCGGCTTTAAAAATATATTCTAAAATTATATGGACATTAAATAACAGCATGGCATATTTGGATATTTGAATAAGCCTAAATAATTTACTTTCCATTTTGCCGCTCAGGCGGGTCTTTCAAGTCTTTCAAGGCTCTTCTGTGTCTTTATAGTATTATTCTCACACAAGTAATTTGCTTAAGGCCCAAGCCTACACTACGCCGTCTACAGGTAAAATGTTGTTATGAATTGACGTTCTAAAACAAGCTATAGACTTGTATTTTGGAAATGAAACCGGAAGCTGCAAAGCAAATAACATCTGGCCTATTGACTAGCTATTGACTAATCTGGTTTGATTGACTAGCTAACTTCAACTTGCTACGTCCGGTTCTTGTCCTTTGCAGATGCCACATTCCTGACAAAGGTTTGTACATATATTTAAAAAATAACAGAGTAAAGGGAGATGTAAAGTAAGAATTTAACGTGTAAATGTTCAAGTAGTGGTTAGAGCATTGGACTAGTAACCAAAAGGTTGCAAGATCGAATCCCCAAGCTGACAAGGTAAAAATCTGTCGTTCTGCCCCTGAACAAGGCAGTTAACCCACTGTTCCTAGACCATCATTGAAAATAATAATTTGTTCTTAACTGACTTGCCTAGTTATAGGTAATTTTTTAAATAATTCATAGTCGTATAACATACGTTTACAGATCTAATTTAATGGTTGTGTTTCACACATTGCTTGTTTTATGATCCTGACAATTAACATATGGATTTTCTTACGATCCTAACGATATGTAAATTCAACCTTATGGCTGCTATCTGGCTCCATAGTCGGGCTCTTTAACAAAACTTCCCCACGCAGAAAACGCCTTGGTCCAATGACTTATGTGTAATGGAACTGAGAACCATGATCAAGGGTTACTCACCGAGATGCTCTGACTGTACATCGAGTAATTCTGCATCACTTATGTCACCCCAGTCGTCCGATGGTTCCGTTGACGTTAAATTGGAATTCATTGCAAAATTATTCCTGTAAAGGCGACCGCATGCGTCCTCATCCAAATATTCGTCTTCTTCTTCGGTGGGGTTTATCAGCGGTTAGCATCCAACGTAATGGTGCATTACCTCCACTTACTGTACTGGAGTGTGGACCAGAGACAGGGAGAAACTAAACCCTACCTGCCAGCACCACTTCCGTAGCTTGCACCGTTGCTGGCAGGTAGAGTTTATATATAAAATTCTACTCAATATACTCTTTAAACGGATGTCCTGTATCCCCCTCATACTAGAACGCAGTCTTTCTCTGTCCCTCTCGCACTGTAGCAATACATGCGCAACGGTTTCAGTTTCCTGGTAATAGGAAAGTGTGATTATCATATTTAAGGTCTTATTAGCCTAGCCTCCTCTCCTGTCCCTTCATGTCGTCCTCCCTGACTTTCCTCAGTACTTCAAATAAATGCCTCCCCTTAGAATCTCTATTCCACTGTTCCTGCCATCTCTGAACCATCACTGTCCATATCAGGCTTTTTGCCTATGACGACATTTTGTGACCATTTTGTTACGTTTTTGTTCGTTTCGGACTTCGTCGGTGATTGGTCAACAGTAGGGACTCTTCAATAAAGTCTGTTGTCATTCAACGGGAATCGAGTCGTTTTCATGCAATTTCTTTAATTGACAAATACTGCACCAAACATTAGTTAGATGTAACATTTCGACACTAAGATCTCCTCTGCAAAAAACGTCAATTTGTGACAGATTTATTGAGTTAGATTAATTTTGTCTATTTTGAGTACTTATTTACTTATTTTTTAATAGTTTTTCAAGTAAATGTCGCTCGGTTTGGCGAGCTGAGTTCAAGTACGCAATCATTAGCCAGAACGGCCTCCGGAGATAGCAGACCCATGTTTGGAAAGTCTTCCTATGTATATTTTGTATCAAATTCCCCCTGAAACAAATGTTGCGTATTACCATGACGTAATGCGCTGCTTCTCAAACTGTTTGTTATATTTGATTGGCCACTTCCGTAGCTTTCCAAATACCGGCCTGTTGCAGAGTAACCAGAAATGTTGTTCTTTGCTCCTTGCAAACATGGCGGAGGTCAGTCTGAGATTTGGTAATGGAGCATACAGAATTATTTTTAAAAAATCATATCATCTGGGGATTGAGGGCAACCAAGCTTGCTGACAGAATCTCAGTCTGGCGAAGCTCAAAATGACCTAACGCTTCGAACATACTGACAGTGTTTTGCATTTAATGAACCAGCGTTACATTTAATTTCCAATGAAACGCTGAGTTTGCCTTGCAGAGGCAGGTGCTGTGTGTTCGGTGGTGCATACTTGGATTTATCGAATGTATGCGTCATCCTGTATGCGTAGACGGCTTGACAGTACTGCATACTATTTTGCGAAAAACACTCTCGGTGTGTTAAAGCGTCATTGTGCACAATCGTATGCATCATCTGGATATGTATGCAACAAAAGCTTAACATTCACCTTCTGCTACCATTTCTGTCAAGTCGTCTATGCATAGTTTGAGGCATACTTTAGATAAATCCAACCTATGCACCACACCTAACACGCTGCAAGGCGCTTCATTGGAAATGAATGTAATTCTGGTGTACCAAAATGCAATGATGCTCTAGGTGTGATCGAAGGGTAATGAGCGTTTAGAAACTGAGAACTCAAGGTCCCTCAGCAGACTCACCGACAGTGGATTTGATGTTGTATTTTGCCATAACCTTATCCAAATGCGATGAGGGGGAATTACAGTTTGGATCTGTGTGGATTAATAACTTGTCTGACAGTGAGGATATAAAACCACTCAATAAACACGGCTTCCAGGTGGTTTTTATATAAGTTCACCTCACTGACCCACAGGTCCACGTTATTGCCTCAAGCTGGAGAAGAAACAGTCTTGTGGCTGCCACCACAACCCAAACCAGGCGCAAGCAGAAAATATCTCTGCACAGTGAGATTTTCCAAAAGACAGTCAAGCCTTATTTTGCAACTGTTGAGGCATTATGATTGAGGCATTACTTACAAGCTCCTCATCTCAGCCAACGAGGGAGGCACGCCAATCTTCCGCCTTGGGGATTGACAGCAAGAATATCTTCGGCAACTTCATCAAACCCCAGCTCCTGAGAGAGGAGGAGATAATTGATGGCCTCTTCCTTCCTTACCTCCACGAACCGGTGCCCCCTGCACATGGACTCTGTACCGGTAGCCCCTGTATATAGCCTCACTATTGTTATTTTACTGCTGCTGTTTAATTATTTGTTACTTCTATTTTCTACTTAACTTTTTTTTCTTAACTTATAGCATTGTCGGTTAAGGGCTTGTGATCGGCGCATGTGACAATTACATTTTTATTGGGGCAAGATGATGGAGATGGCTGTTGGTCATCATGGCAGTGTCTATTCTGATCAACTTGAAACGGGGAGGAAATGGATTTATCAAAATTACACTAAAGAGGCATAGGAGGGCATTCTATTAACCCAACATATAGGATTCATATGGGAAGACTGAATGCAATGATATGGGATTATTGTGACCTTAACACACCTGTTGATTGGTTTCCACTTCCTTTCTTGCTGGATCCAGGTGTGCTAATGAAAGCTGCTTAACCTAAGAATATAGAGGTGAAAGGTTAATGATACTGTAATAGGTGCTGATGATAGGGATTACTGGTGCATTAGGTTGAGCTGTTCCACCATCACAAGACCGAAGTGTACCATGTGTGTTTCTTATTGTTCAATAGAAAATATTGATTTTGTTCAAATGGAAATGTTCTAATGTAGGAATTGGTGTAGTGAAGAACAGAAGCGTACGTGTTGGCCTATATTGCAGTAAAAAAATAAGTTTTATTCAATCACGTTTATTTAAAAAAAACTGGTTGTTTTTGTCGCACTGCTTTGCTTTATCTTGGCCAGGTCGCAGTTGTAAATGAGAACTTGTTCTCAACTTGCCTACCTGGTTAAATAAAGGTGAAAAAAAATGTTGTAACACGGCAACATTTACAGTTGAAGTTGGAAGTTTACATACACCTTAGCCAAATACATTTAAACTCAGTTTTTCACAATTCCTGACATTTAACCCTAGTAAAAATCCCCTGTCTTAGGTCAGTTATGATCACCACTTTATTTTAAGAATGTTAAATGTCAGAATAATAGTTGATAGAATTATTTTTTTCAGCTTGTATTTATTTCATCACATTCCCAGTGGGTCAGAAGTTTACATACACTCAATTAGTATTTGGTAGCATTGCCTTTAAATGGTTTAACTTAGGAAAAATGTTTCGGGTAGCCTTCCACAAGCTTCCGACAATAAGTTGGGTGATTTTTGGCCCATTCCTCCTGACAGAGCTGGTGTAACTGAGTCAGGTTTGTAGGCCTCCTTAAGTGACAGTGAATTATAAGTGACATAATTTTCTGGAATTTTCCAAGCTGTTTAAAGGCACAGTCAACTTAGTGTATGTAAACTTTTGACCCACTGGAATTGTGACAGTGAATTATAAGTGAAATAATCTTTCTGTAAACAATTGTTGGAAAAATTACTTGTGTCATGCACAAGGTAGCATGACCTAACCGACTTGCCAAACTATAGTTTGTTAACAAAACATTTGTGGAGTGGTTGAAAAATGACTTTTAATGACTCCAACCTAAGTGTATGTAAACTTCTGACTTCAACTGTAAATATACTGTGTGTTGATTGATTATGCAGTGTTCAATGAATTGCAGAATAGTGCCATGGTTGATAGGCTAACGTTCAATATGGCGCTAAAGCGGCAGGTTGCCTAGCGGGTAAGTGTTGGGCCAGTAACCGAAAGGTCTCTGGTTCGAAGCCAGCAAGGTGGAAAAGTCTACGTTTCTTCTGCCCTTGGGCAAGGCAGTTAACACCAAACAGGCGGCAATGACGTAGATTCAGGCAGCCCCCCACACCTCTCTGTTTCAGCGGCAGTAGAGTTGTAATTATCCCCATATAATTGCCTTGATGTGCTTGTAAGTATATATTGTACCAAATTTGAAAAGCTGGTGAATATTAAAGTGTTGTCAGTGTAGTACATTTTTACCACCATGTCTCCTAAGGAATCATGATTGAAGTAGAGGGGACAGTGTGACAAATTATTTTTACATTAGGCTATACACTGAATACAATTTGTTAAGTGTATGTACACCTTACATGTCATAGTAGCAAGCAGACCTGAGTTCAAATACATGTGTATTTAGTTATTCATTTAAATATTTTAAAGTATTTTCAAATAATGTGTCCAAAATTAACTACTTCTATTGGAAGTATTTTCAAAGAATTTCATATAAATAGCCTACTATGTGAAGATATTTTCAAAACATTATTTCAAATACTCACAGGACATGGGTTCAAATGCATGGGAGTATTTCAATATTTGTACTTAAATACACTTGTCTGTGTATTTGTGTATTTGCAAATACATTTCCAATACTTCAGTGTATTTGCAAATACATTCCAATATTCTTTGAGAATACAAGTAGTTGAATATCTGAATACTTTGAAATGTATGAGAAAAAATTGAAATAACTGAAATTGTATTTGAACCAAGGTCTGGTAGCAAGCACAGTAACATTTTAGTGAACATGTTTTTAAAAGGGAGTATTGCGCCCTGTTGACTAATGGTAATATTCCATGGAGCCAAGATATTTATGAAACTCAGAGAATCAATGTGGTACAGACATGGGGTCACATTGTCTTTTGATCAAAGGGGATCTCCTTCACTACATCTGGGAGGAATAAAGGTTGAACAGTTCCATCCACTGGGGTGTATATAATCCTCCCCTTCTTTGTCATGTCTTAGCACTGACATTTTAAGTTGTTCACTGCACGTACCCATCCATTCCTTCTCCCTTAGTGGGATTCAGTTGTGTTCTAGTCAGGGGATAAATGTGGGGAATTCCACCTTGTAGGTTTGAGGTATGGCATACAATGAGCACTGAAAAGATATCTTACATTTTATCACAAAAAAACTATGCAGGAGAATGTTCCACCACCTGCAAAATCTCTATTATGGCAGCCATTCCAGTTTTGACAAAACCAATATGTGATTCTGATGCAGTCAGTCATAGATTACTTCAAGGTTCCTCAGTAGACAGTACTGGTTCTCCACTGCTCGTGTCCTTTGTGTGCCCTCACTCTCCTGCTGTTCATCAGCAGAGCCACCAGAGGGCGGCAGCAGGTGCTCTGTGCTGCCACTGCGACTCCCCCACCACAATACAGTTACATATCACAATATTAGTTTGGACGATATTGGCCGGTCAGCCAGCTCAAGGAAGAGTGTTGGGGGTTCTAAGCTTCTTCCGTTTAAGAATAATGGAGGCCACTGTGTTCTTGGGGAACTTCAATGCTGTAGAAATGTTTTGGTACCCTCAACACAATCCTGTCTAGGAGCTCTACGGACAATTCCTTCAACCTCACGGCTTGGTTTTTGCTCTGAAATGCACGGTCAACTGTGGGACAAGTTGGTGTGTCCCTTTACAAATCATATCCAATCAATTGAATTTACCACAGGTGGACTCAAATAAAGTTATAGAAACATCTCAGGGATGATCAATGGAAACAGGATGCACCTGAGCTCAATTGAGACCTCATAGCAAAGGGTCTGAATCCTTATGCAAATGTGATAGATTTTTTGGGAAATACATTTGCAAAAATGTCTAAAAACCAGTTTTTGCTTTGTCATTATGGGGTATTATGTGTAGATTGATGAGGGAAAAAAAACTAAAATCAATTTTAGAATAAGGCTGTAACGTAACAAAATGTGGAAGGGAAGGAATCTGAACACTTTCCAAATGCACTGTAGCTTATTCTACGTTTTCTTTTTGGCCTCCCGAGTGGGGCAGCGGATGAATCAGGACTACATATCCTGGTCCGATCCCAGGCTGTGTTGCAGCCGGCCGCGACCGGGAGACCCATGAGGCGGCACACAATTGTCCCAGCGTCGTCCGGGTTAGTGGAGGGTTTGGCCGGCCGTGTTGTCCTTGTCTAATCGTGCTCTAGCGACTCCTGTGGGGGGCCGGGCACAGTGCACACTGACATAACACCGTACACCTGGCGACTTTCTCTGACACATTGGTGCGGCTGGCTTCCAGGTTAAGCAAGCATTGTGTCAAGAAGCAGTGACGCTTGGTGGGGTTGTGTTTCGGAGGACACATGGCTCTAGACCTTCGCCTCTCCCGAGTCTGTACGGGAGTTGCAGAAATGAAACAAGACTGTAACTACCAATTGGATATCATGAAAAAGGGGTAAAAATGTTTTTTAAAAGTACATAATTTTCTTTAGGAATGTAGTGAAGTAAAAGTAAATAGTAAAATAAAGTACAGACAGCCCCAAAAATGACCTAAGTAGTACTTTGAAGTGTTTTTACTTAAGTACTTTGGGCTCCCGAGTGGCACAGCGGTCTAAAGCACTGCATCTCAGTACAAGAGGTGTTTTTGGGGGTATCTGTCTCTGGGTCAAATCCAGGCTGTATCACATCCGGCCGTGATTGGGAGTCCCATTGTATTTGCTTATGCATTATTCATGCCAACACATGTATTTTTTATTGTGTCACAGTGTCAGTGAGAACCTATGATCTTCTGTTCTCTATCCAAGGAATTAGTCCACTGCTCCACCAGGATGCATTTTTTTTTTTAAGAGGTTCATTTTAGCCTATTCAAACAGACCCAATTTCAAAGGAAAAAAGCACTCATTAAGATCAGGTATGGCAATTAGTGGGCGCGGCCAACACACCTGAACACACTTAACAAGATCGAGGATAGAGAAAGTTTTGTTGATGATGAGAACGGAATGTATGCATTTATAAATAACATTCTTAGAACGTTCTCTGAATGTTAAAGTTCTTGTTTTTTTATGGAACGTTTTCTTAACCTTCTTGGAACAATTGGAGAACATGACTTTAAATAGAACCATGTGGAAACGTTATGCTGAAGTACTGAAATTCCCACAGAAGAACATTGTTTCCGTAACATCCTCTGAACAATTTGAGAACATTCCCAATGTCAAACCAGTTGGAGAAGGTTCCTAGAACATTACCAAAATTGAAATGAAATAAAACCATGTTTGAACTTTTAGGAAATGTTCTGTTAAAGTAATGAAATACCAAGAAAATGATGTTCCTTAAATGTGCTGAGAATGTTCCAAAGCCAAGCAACTATCCTGCAGCATTGCCAGAAAGTTGTGGGAAGGTTGTATGCAAAATAACCATAGGACAACCACGATCTCACCAAGAAGAAACATATGGTTGTCAGAATGTTATGTGCTAGCTGGGATACCATTACCAATTTAAGTGAATAAGTACTCACTAGATGTGAGCTCACAGCTACAGGTGGACACCGAGGGGGACAGGCCGTGAGGACAAGACGTCAGCTCAATGTCATCTCCACTGTCCCTGTCACACAGAATACAAACAAATTCATTGAGACAGGGGAAGAGAAGGAACTGGTTTGAGTGATGCTGCTTAAAATCATCTATATGGGGGTGCATCTCAATAGTCTGAAGGGAAATCCTTTTCCATCTTCTGTCAATCTGAAAACACAGTGTTGAAAGCAATATGGTGGATGTACACTGGGATTTTGCTTTCACTTCTTCACATCAGTGCAGGAACAGAGAAAAGGGAAGGAATCTAATTTAACTTTAGACTAAATTGAAATGCACCCCTAGATCACAGAGAAGTGAGTGTGGTGGTCTTTTCTTTACCCCGGGTCCATTCAGTCCTGAATGTCAGCCACCCAGGAGTGTTTCTGAAGGGAGTCTAAAGTCTCCAGGATGTATTCTCCTCCATTCTCCACCTGCAATACAAGCATTGGATTAGGCACAATATGTGAACATTCGAAATCAACTAGGCACTGGTGTAGACATGAGAGGTCTTGGATAGGTATTGGATAGGTGTATGAAGAAACAAAATAAAAAAGGTCACTGAAGAACACTAGAGCATATAAATGTATACAGTATATACAGAACAAAAATAAACGCAACATGTAAAGTGTTGGTCCCACGTTTCATGAGCAGAAAAAAAAAAAAATCCCGAAATGTTCCATATGCATTAAAAGCTTATTTCTCTAAAATGTTCTGCACAAATTTGTTTACATTCCTGTTAGTGAGCATTTCTCCTTTGCCAAGATAATCTATCCACCTGACATATGTGGCATATCAAGAAGTTGATTAAACAGCATGATCATTACAGAGGTGCACCTTGTGCTGGGGACAATAAAAGGCAACTGTAAAATGTGCTGTTGTGTCACACAACACAGTGCCACAGACGTCCCAAGTTGAGGGACCGTGCAATTGGCATGCCAAATGCATATATATCCACCAGAGCTGTTGCCAGAGAATGGAATATACATTTTTCTACCATAAGCTGCCTCCAACCTCATATTAGAGAATTTGGTAATACATCCAACCGGCATCACAACCACAGATGACGTGTAACCACGTCAGCCCAGGACCTCCACATCCGGGTTCTTCACCTGCGGGATCGTCGAGACCAGCTCTCCGGAAAGCAGATGAAACTGTGGGTTTGCACAACCAAAGATTTTCTGCAAAAACTGCCAGAAACCATCTCAGGGAAGCTCATATGCATGCTCGTCATCCTCACCAGGGTCTTGACCTGACTACAGTTCGGCGTAGTAAATGACTTCAGTGGGGAAATGCTCACCTTCGATGGCCACAGGCACGCTGGAGAATTCTGCTCTTCACGGATGAATCCCGGTTTCAACTGTACCGGGCAGATGGCAGACCGCGTGTATAGTGTCATGGGGCGTGCTGTCAACACTGAACAGAGTGCCCCATGGTGGTGGTGGGGTAATGGTATGGATAGGTATAAGCTACGGACAACAAACACAATTGCATTTTATTGATGGCTATTTGAATGCACAGAGATACCATGACGAGATCCTGAGGCCCATTGTCATACCATTCATCCACCGCCATCACCTCATGTTTCAGCATGATAATGCACACAAGGATCTGTACACAATTCCTGAAAGCTGAAAATGTTCCAGTTCTTCCATGGCCTGCATCCTCACCAAAAATTACACCATTGAGCATGTTTGGAATGCTCTGGATCGTGTGTATGACAGCGTGTTCAAGTTCCCGCCAATATTGGCCACTGACGTTGGGCGATTAGGCCTGGCTCGTAGTCAAAGTTCCAACTCATCCCATGTGTGTTCGTTGGGGTTGAGGTCAGAGCTCTGTACAGGCCAGTCAAGTTATTCCACACCGATTTCAACAAACCGTTTCTGTACGTACCTCACTTTGTGCACGGGGGCATTGTCATGCTGAAACAGGAAAAGGCCGTCCCCAAACTGTTGCCACAAAGTTGAAAGCACAGAATCGTCTAGAGTGTCATTGTAAGATGTAGCGTTAAGATTTTCCTTCACTGTAACTAAGGGGCCTAGCCGGAACCTTGAAAAATAACCCCAGACAATCATTCCTCCTCCTCCAAACTTTACAGTTGGTAAGTTCTCCTGGTTAGCGTTCTCCTGGCCAAACCCAAATTTGCCCGTAGGACGACCAGGTGGTGAAATGTTTCCCCTGCTCCAGAGTCCAATGGCGGCGAGCTTTAGACCACTCCAGCCGACGCTTGACATTGCGCATGGTGATCTTAGGCTTGTGTGCGGCTGCTTGGCAATGGAAACCCATTTCATGAAGCTCCCGACAAACAGTTCCTGTGCTGACGTTGCTTCCAGAGGCAGTTTGGAACTCGGTAGTGAGTGTTGCAACCGAGGACAGACGATTCTTACATGCTTCAGCACACAGTGGTCCTGTTCTGTGAGCTTGTGTGGCCTACCTCTTTGTGGCTGAGCCATTGTTGCTCCAAGATGTTTCCACTTCACAATAACAGCACTTGCAGTTGACTGGGCAGCTCAAGCAGGGCAGAAATTTGACAAACTGACTTGTTGGAAATGTGGTATCTATGATGGTGCCACATTGAAAGTCACTGAGCTCTTCAGTAAGGGCATTATTCTGCCAATGTTTGTTTATGGAGATTGCATGGCTGTGTGCTCAATTTTATAAACCTGTCAGCAACAGGTGTGGCTGAAATAGCCAAATCCCTTAATTTGAAGGGGTGTCCACATACTTTTGCATTTATAGTGTACAGTTGAAGTTGGAAGTTTACATACACCTTAGCCAAAAACATTTAACCTCAGTTTTTCACAATTCCTGACATTTAATCATGGTAAGAATTCCCTGTCTTAGGTCAGTTAGGATCACCACTTTATTTTAAGAATGTCTGAATAATAGTAGAGAGAATTATTTATTTCAGCTTTTATTTCTTTCATCACATTCCCAGTGGGTCAGAAGTTTACATACACTCAATTAGTATTTGGTAGCATTGCCTTTAAATTGTTTAACTTGGGTCCAACGTTTTGGGTAGCCTTCCACAAGCTTCCCACAATAAGTTGGGTGAATTTTGGCCCAATCCTCCTGACAGAGGTAGTGTCAGGTTTGTGGGATCCTTGCTCGCACACGCTTTTTCAGTTCTGCCCACAAATTTTCTATAGGATTGAGGTCAGGGCTTTGTGATGGCCACTCCAATACCTTGACTTTGTTGTCCTTAAGCCATCTTGCCACAACTTTGGAAGTATGCTTGGGGTCATTGTCCATTTGGAAGACCCATTTGCGACCAAGCTTTAACTTCCTGACTGATGTCTTGATATTGCTTCAATATATCCATATAATTGTACTTCCTCATGATGCAATCTATTTTGTGAAGTGCACCAGTCCCTCCTGCAGCAAAGCACCCCCACAACATGATGCTGCCACCCCCGTGCTTTACGGTTGGGATGGTGTTCATCAGCTTGCAAGTCCCCCCTTTTTCCTCCAAACAATGACAATGGTCATAATGGCCAAACAGTAATATTTTTGTTTCATCAGACCAGAAGACATTTCTCCAAAAAGTAGTCTGGCTTTTTTATGGTGGTTTTGGAGCAGTGGCTTCTTCCTTGCTGAGCGGCCTTTCAGGTTATGTCGATATAGGACTCGTTTTACTGTGGATATAGATACTTTTGTACCTGTTTCCTCCAGCATCTTCACAAGGTCCTTTGCTGTTGTTCTGGGATTGATTTTCACTTTTCACACCAAAGTACGTTCATCTCTAGGAGACAGAACGAACGCATCTCCTTCCTGAGCGGTATGACGGCTGCGTGGTCCCATGGTGTATATACTTGCGTACTGTTGTTTGTACAGATGAACGTGGTACCTTCAGGCGTTTGGAAATTGCTCCCAAGAATGAACCAGACTTGTGGAGGTCTACAATTTTTTTTCCTGAGGTCTTGGCTGATTTCTTTTGATTTTCCCATGATGTCAAGCAAAGAGGCACTGAGTTTGAAGGTAGGCCTTGAAATACATCCACAGGTACACCACTCCAATTGACTCAAATGATGTCAATTAGCCTATCAGAAGCTTCTAAAGCCATGACATAATTATCTGGAATTTTCCAAGCTGTTTAAAAGCACAGTCAACTTAGTGCATGTAAACTTCTGACCCACTGGAATTGTGATACAGTGAATAATCAGTGAAATAATCTGTCTGTAAGCCATTGTTGGAAACATGGCTTGTGTCATGCACAAAGTAGATGTCCTAACCGACTTGCCAAAACTATAGTTTGTTAACAAAAAATTTGTGGAGTGGTTGAAAAACGAGTTTTAATAATTCCAACCTAAGTGCATGTAAACTGACAACTTCAACTGTATATGTGACCAATCAACTCTCTATTCCCAGTCATGTGAAATCCATAGATTAGGGCCTAATGAATTCATTAAATGAACTGTATGTAGTGGAAAATACATTGATGTATAAGGTATCATATTCGTAGCCGGTTTTAGCCTACTGACATAAGATATATTGAACAAATATGGTCTGCGGTTTTCACTGTTTGGTTCATTATGCAAATCTGCAGCATACAGAGCATTTGGTACTACTTGAATGTTATGTCATAACGCCTACATACACGTGTGATATAATGTCCTGACATTACAAGTAAAGCTTACCTTGAGGACAAAGGTGTTGTCCGTATCTGACATTTCCAGGGGCATGGTGGTCCGGACCTCCACAACAGCTGTCAGAGGAACTCACTTTGGGCTTGGATGACTGGGCCAGAGAGAGGACAGAGGAGACACCAGAGATACCGCAAACAACACTGACAAAAGATATCTAATTTTCAGTGTCAGATTGTATCAGGTCAGCAATACAGGAGCCCAATGTAATTCTATAGCGTTGACTACATTTTAAAAATACAGGTATGTGATTTTTTCTACCAAATCCATGTAAAACACAGGAAGTGACCACGAGACCCACCTTGGGCGGCACATAGAATTCCAGGAGAAAGCCCCCCTCCCCCCTCAGTAATGGCCCCTCCTCCTCCTTAGCACTTCTGCCACTGAGTGCTGCAGCCCATGCTATGCGAGTCGCCTCCACCATATAGCACAGGGCCCCTTCCCTCTGCACCTTGGCTGGCGGGGCAATGAGGGTGGCAGAGCGGGGCCGTCGGGGCAGGCACAGCAGATGGGGGCTCCAGTGGCCCCCTGTGTCCCCTTTGAGCCTGCAGTGGGGTTCTGGGGAGGCCCCCCGGCTCCTCTGGAGCATTTCCCAGACCCCGTCCACCATACACAGGCTGATGTTACGCAGGGAGAAACCCTTCCTTAAGTTGGCCCTCAGACAGGCCCTCAGACAGGTCCTCTGTGCTGCAGGACTGGCCCAGAGTCAGATTGGAGTGGCCCCTGGGTTTGGGCTGTTGTTGGGGGCTGGGATTCTGCTTCAATGGGCTGCCCTCCATCAGAGACCAGGGAAAGGTTGGAGGGCCTAGTAGATCAGATTAATATGTAGGTAGTAGGCAGATCTAATGGCCCCCTTCCACCAGGACAGCAGTCTTCTTCTGGTTTAGCTTGGCACATTCCAAAAGCACTCCCAATAATCCTGAGTACAGAACTGAGAAACAGAGAGAGTTGCTCCTCACACAATCCTGCTTCAAGTCCTCATTAGTGCATTCGGCTGGTGAAATCTGTGGATAGAGAAGGTCAGAAGAGATGAGGGAGCTGAGTTGTATTTGAGGCTACCCTCATTATTTCATAGTGGATACTCTGGTGTGCCGTTATGGAAACAACTCCAGTTTATATCCCTTCCTACCTGATTTGATGGCCTATCCTAAAAACATGAGACAGGGAGTTCATGTCACATGTGGGAGACTAACATGATACTCATTAATGCCCTACAAGAGACTAATTGCAATCAATACAAGACGTTGCACAGGTCCGATATCACTTTCAATTAATAGGTTTTTGTTCAGTTTTAAAGTCTGCCATTTTGGGAGAAGCAAATTGCAAGTACACCTTATCTGGTTCCTCCAATGAGCATTTATCTTTGAACAGAGAAAAAACAAAATGATAGGAAAGGTGATAGGAGGTCCAAGTAGGAGGGAGGCCAAAGCAGGACTACTGCTTAACCCTTCGGTTATACTAGCATGTGAGAACTGACTTTCTCCAGAAAGAAAATGACCTCTTTGCTATTTCACATTGTATTCGATGGAAGTCCAAGTCTGAAATGGTACGCATGCTGTGTTCCCTTGTCTGCAGCCTAGCAGATAAGGTTCCAAAATGTGACAGGGCTCAGAAGATTCTTCCTGAGGTTTCTCTCAGGCACAATGGCAGACGGTTATCACCTAGCACTGAATAGCCCTCCTTTGAAATAGGGGCTTAGAAGGAGAGAAAGACCGATATCACCTTATCTTAAAACGATACATAAATATTAAAGAAGAGGTCCAATTGATGTTATCAGTGCCGGGGCTAGACGATCAGCCTGGGTAGCTGATCGCCTCACAGTGAATCAACGTCACTAATGATTGCACTTTTACGCCCAGCATAGGGAGATTTCAACCTAATTATCTTGTCATGACAAGTTTGTCATTCTTTTTGTGAAAATAGTGACAAATGCAAGTGAAGGGCCCTATAATTCCCCACTGTTACTTCCATCCTTGCACAAAACGACAGCTACCACTGGATGTCCGTTAGCAGTTTTATTGTCATCCTGGCAGAGGTACAGTAATTCACAGGATATGTGTGGTGTCACTGCAGTATGATGAGTCTGGAGATTTCCCTGTTTTTCAAGGACAAAGGATGCTTTTGAATAGGAGGTAGAGCTGCAGTCTGACATTTTATGTCATTTAAATGTATGATTTAAAATCAAATTTACCGTTTTTGATTGGGTTCATTCCCCCAACACATAGCCCATTGGCTGATTGGACACTGCTTCAGTAGCTACATCTCTTCATTAACTGAAACTTGAAAACATCTGTAGAGACAGCTGGATGTGTGTGTGTGCCATATTGTTACAGCAAACATCTGTCATTATGAGCCTGAGGTATGAGTTGGGTTTTATCTGCTTCTATGCAGTGGTGGAAAAAGTACCCAATTGTCATAGAGTAAGATCAAAGGAATTAAGGATGACCAGGGACGTCCTATTGAGAAGTGGGTGAATGGGACCATTTTCTTGTCCTGCTTAACATTCAAAGTGTAACGAGTACTTTTGGAAAATGCATGGAGTAAAAATAGCATTATTTTCTTTAGGAATGTAGTGAAGTAAAAGTTTAAAAATAAATAGTAAAGTACAGATAATTTAAAAAACTACTTAAGAAGCACTTTAAGTAAAAAATAATTACTTTACACCACTGCTTCTATGCTGGTTTCTACAGTGCATTTAGAAAGTATTTAGACCCCTTCACTTTTCCACATTACAGCCTTATTCTAAAATTGATTAAATAGATGAGGGGGAAAAAACTACACACAATGACCCACAATGACAGAGCAAAAACACATTTTTTTTTTCTAAGTTTATTACAAAAACTGAAATATCACATTTACATAAGTATTCAGACCCTTTACTCAGTACTTTGTTGAAACACCTATGGCAGCGATTACAGCCTCAAATCTTTTTGGTTATGACGCTACAAGCTTGGCACACCTGTACTTGGGGAGTTTCTCCCATTTTTCTCTGCAGATCCTCTCAACCTCTGTCAGGTTGGATGGGGAGCGTCGCTGCACAGCTATTTCCAGGTCTCTCCAGAGATGTTGGATTGGGTTCAAGTCCGTTCTTTGGCTGGGCCACTCAAGGACATTCAAAGACATGTCCCGAAGCCACTCCTGCGTTTTCCTGGCTGTGTACTTATTGTCCTGTTGGAAGGTGAACCATGAACCCAGTCTGAGGTCCTGAGTGCTCTGGAGCAGGTTTTCATCAAGGATCTCTGTACTTGGCTCTGTTCATCTTTCTCTCGATCCTGACTAGTCTCCCAGTCCCTGCCACTGAAAAATATCCTCACAGCACGATGTTGCCACCATCATGCTTCACTGTAGCAATGCTGCCAGACTTCCTCAAGGTGTAATGCTTGGCATTCAGGCAAAATCTTGGTTTCTTCAGACCAGAGAAACTTTTTTCTCATAGTCTGACAGTCCTTTAGTTGGCTTTTGGCAAACTCCAAGCGGGCTGACATGTGCATGTTACTGAGGAGTGGCTTCTGTCTGGAAATTCTACCATAAAGGCCTGATTGGTTGTGTGTTGCAGAGATGGTTGTCCTTCTGGAAAGTTCTCCCAACTCCACAGAGTAAATCTGGAGCTCTGTTCTTGGTCACCTCCCTAACCAAGGCCCTTCTCCCCCAATTGCTCAGTTTGGCCTGGTGGCCAGCTCTAGGAAGAGTCTTGGTGGTTCCAAAATGGTTGTAGGTAAGTCCGACCCTCGACCTGGATGGAAGCAGTCCTGCTGCATTCATCAGCTCCAAGGTCCACAATGAGAACCACTTGATCCACAGTAAGTTCCTTTCCATCCTTCTTCCACTTCTGTCTTTCCTGTAGACTAGGAAGGCAGTGGTGAATGAACTGGGATCAAAAGTGATTGGCAAGGACTTGGCTACGCCTCCATCTGCATTTCCATATTATGTTACTTGAGTCATACAAGGCCTGAGGAAGCGATGTGTCCCATGTGTAGGAGGCACGGTGTGACGGGATCTGGGTCTGCTACATCAGAGGAGATGTATCCAAGGGGTTTTGCGTTCAAGATTCACTCCACTTCGGTAAGTACAGTGAAGAGCAGGGTTTCAATAACGGTCTGTTCCTTGAGTATGACCTTGAGAACAGTCTTCACTGATTTCATCTCTCTTTCACGTCTCACCAAAGTGAGGAGCACTTGGTGGGTTGAACTGGAAAGTTATCCTCTATTCGGCCAACTATTATTTCAGGTGGGTGGCCATCGCTTCGAAGGCCTCTCGTATTTTTCGGTCTCTTCCAACGAAGTTTGTCCTATTGTCTGAAAGGAACTCGGAAGGTTTGCCTCAACATGAAATTAAGCATATTCGAGACATCAAGGAGGCATTGGCATCCAGTCTCTCCAGGAGGGCCAGGTGGATGCAGCAGCTGGTCTTTTCATTGCAATGTCCACTTTTTATGTTGAAACAAACCCCTTCAGTAGAGTAGAAGGGTAGCTTGTACAGTCATACATGAGCAGGAGGTAGATCTGCCATGTTAGGGACTACAGGTTTGGCATTGTAAACATGTGCTGGGACTTCTGGATGGCCTCCCTTTCCCGCAGAGTCCAGTATCTGCGATGTATTTCTGCCAGAACCCTCTCTGGGCCGGAATGGAGGAGAGTCTCGTTGAAATCTTGATCAGTGGATGATGCGGAGCATAGGATCCATCTCCAGGTGCTCTGCGCAGTCTACCGCCAACACTAAGGAGTCCTGAATACTTATCACACTCAGGAGACAAGGGACCCAGACAACTTTTAGAGGGTATAGCGTGGTTTTATGAGGGCCCTGATGTCTTCGGGAAACAATTCCATCTGAGCTTTCTTCAGGAAGAGGTTCTCTGAATCTATGTAGTCTGCTGCGTCGCTGGGTGAACTGGAGAGTGGATCGGCCACCCTGTGTAGGGATCTAGTATCTTTCTATGTCTCAAACTTGTTGATATCAGGGACTGGAACTGACAGACACATGTTTAGTTCGATGTCGTCAGGCTTTGGGTCAGCAGAAGGCATTGAAGGCCACTGATTGTCTAAGTGTTGGAGGAACTCAGGGCCTTGGTGCCATTGATGCAGTTGGGACAGCTCTTTCAAGGTCTTCCCCCCCAGTGATGTAATCCGCCTAGTTGTTAGATGTATCCACATACCTCCAGTTGGCTACATCCGTAACGTTCTGAATCTCTGCAACATAAGTTCCTACAAAGACCTTGTATCTACAAGGTTCTGACTTGAACCAATGAAGGACTGTGGTGGAATCGGACCAGAGGATGACTTGTTCGATGGGCAGGTTGAGTTCTGCTTGGAGGACGCTGGCTAGCTGTGCTCCAGTGAGTGCAGCACTCAGCTCCAGGCGTGGCATTAACAGTTGCTTCTTTGACGTGACACGAGACCTGGCCAGAACGAAGGAGATCTGTACCTGCTTTAGGTCATCCTGCTTCTGGCTCTGCCGCATGTAGGCAACAGAGCCATATGCTATCTCTGGCGCATTACAGAATATGTGTTGGTCCTTGGTCAACTTAACATGTTGCTGCAGAGCGTAGATGGTGCAACAGGGACTACAAGTTGTGCCAAATAGCAAGACCTGCCACTCCTAGATGCTTGGTTCTTCAGTTCTCTGCATGTTCCGCCAGGTGAAGCGTAGCACAGGTGTCAGCTGGTAAGAGGTGGATCTGGTGAAACATGCCTTTTGATGTTACCATTCATAGCTACGGCATGTTAATGGAATCTGAGGAGGACACCGAGCAGGGATGGTCCCAAGGTGGGTCTAGGGAGAAGGTCATTGAGCAACTGTCCTTTATGTTGGAATGAACAGTTTAACAGGATTCTGTCCTTTCCATTGTGATGGAAATATGGTGGGGTATCGGAGGCCTGGTCTCCAGGGCCTGGTCTCCATTGTGAACTTTCACAACCTTCAACACTACTTTCGGCAATCGTTTGGGTCTATACAGGTACACCTTGGTCGTAGCGACACTCATGAGAATGCTCTTCTGGTTTTCCTGTATGGCGTTGTGAAGGATCATTAGGTGCTGCTCTTTACATGTCTGAGGGTGCAAAGCATCAGCTTTGTGGGATCGTTCGCACTTTCAACACTGTTGTCCATCCTTTCTACAGTTGAAGATCTGTCCTGTGTTCAGCTTATTGAACTCTTCACAAGAGTTGAAAGTGTTCTTTATTGTCACAGTGGGGTCAGTATGGCTTGGGTTTGGGATTTTTCCTTGGATTAAGCAGGCTCCTTGGCATTCACTGAAGAGGATTGAAGCAGATCGTGGAGGTATGGTGGTCTTTCTTGAATGGCTTAGGCATATCACATTGATAGAGTGCTGTGGCTCTGCTCGATATGAGCTTAGCCTGGGACTTCTTCTGCAAACAGGCTGCCAAGTCATGTAGGGTGTATGTCTGGTCCGTGCCAGTCCTGAGGATGCCGCGGTCAAAACAGTACCCAATGAATTCATCCTGGTAGCTCTGTGGCATCTCGCTCAAGAGCACATCTGCGCTTGTAGCCGTTCTGCCCATCAAAAGGTCCTAAGCATGCCTACCAGTGAATGGATAGACATGGCAAAGGTGTCGAAGGCTTCTGCATCTCCAAACCTGACGGCGGGGGGAGTTCAGGATGGTGGCTAGCTCACACTGGACGAGTTGGCGGGGCTGACCGTACTTGTTCTGCGGGGCTTGTAAGGCCTTGGGTCATGCATATAGGCCTTAGCAAGCTGGACTGCACTCAGTAGTTTCAGGTGGGCCAGGTGCACTTGATACTTACACTGCTCTTTGAGGTGTCTGTGACTGCTCATCGGGTTGTCTAGGGCCATCCGCTGGAGCAGGGTGCGGGGCTGCGGGTGCTGGAGCAGGGTCGCGGGTGCTGGAGCAGGGGGCGGGGCTGCGGGTGCTGGAGCAGGACCGCGGGTGCTGGAGCAGGGTGCGGGGCCGCGGGTGCTGGAGCAGGGTACAGGGCTGTGGGTGCTGGAGCAGGACCGCGGGTGCTGGAGCAGGGGGCGGAACCACACAAGTGGATCGAGGTAACCAGGACTGGCACTCGTTATCTGATCACAGGAGGCTGCTGAGGGGAGGACGGCTCATATTAATGGTTGGAACGGAGTAAATGGAATGGCATCAAACACATGGAAACCATGTGTTTGATGTATTTTATACCATTCCACTGATTCTGCTCCAGCCATTACCACGAGCCCGTCCTCCCCAGTTAAGGTGCCATCAACCTCCTGTGTATCTGATATATTTTGCACACACAATCATTTACAATACATTTTTACAAAACTTTTTCAAAATTGTACCCAATGTCTTAAACTAAAAAAAAATCGATAAAAATAAGTGGCAACAGGGAGTAGGCATGCTGCTGGCTTGACGCTGAAAAAAAGCATCTTGCCTCCGACTGGCAGCTGTAGTGTTGCCGGTCGGGAGTAGGGTGGGTGAAGGGTAGGTGAAGGGTGGGTGAAGGGCGAGTGGGCGGTCGGTGGGAGGAAAACGGCATGTGAATAGCAGGAGCATGGCTGCCGCTTGAAATGAGGCCAATGGGCAAAAAAATATGTTACACGGCGCTAGATCACTGGAGGGATGCTGGCCTCCTGAGAGCTCATCACAAACTGGGTACATTTACAGCCATCACTTACAGAAGGAGACAGTGAGAACTGCCAGGTACTAACTACAATATGAGTGAAAATTGGATTTGGGACCTAGGAAAGAGGAAACATACATAAGGAAATAAATATATACATATATAACGGTTTCTACCTTTTCAGAATTTTAAAAAGCACAAACACTCCAGCGATCAAGTCCAAAGCAGATTCTCTTACCAGGTGTTATTATTTCCGCCCCAAAATTCAAAGATCCCAGCAACCATTGGTGCACATTCCAGACACTGTCTCTGACCTGAGTTCAGTTGGCATGTTACAAATAAAGATACCACACAGCTTACTGAATATGTACTCATAGGACCTCCAGACAAAAATACAAGAATTGTTATTCAAACTAATAAGCTAATTACATTTTCACTTCACAGCAGGTGTGTGTGTATTCTGGGAAGCAGAGGTGACGCTATTAATCTTGGCAACAGAAAAGAAGACGATTGTCATGTTATAATTCAATTTGAAGAATTTGAACATCAATACAATATACCGTATATCCACCTCAGAAAAACCCTGGTGCAACAAACAGAATAGAAAATGATTGTCATGTTGGAATTGAATTGGAACTCTTTAAACATAAGAAACCCAAATCTGCACCCCAGATAAATAGTGCAACAGACTGACACTGAATGAAAGAAGAATGAAGAATAATGAAAGAAGAAGTTTCAAACATGTGTGACTGTAATGCAGACATGAGATGTTCCACACAGCATAAGCAATCACATCTGAGTGATATCCTCAAATGTATTCAAGAGAGATTCATATCGATGTAATAATTGAATCAATGTTGTGCAGAAGCTCAACAGAACGTTGACCCTGGATTTTTTGTCTGTATTTGCCTGGGGACCTAACGTGGCCAAGATGAGGGAAGCTGCTATTTTGTATCTTTTTTGGAGAGCACCCTTACAAGGTGGCACTCGGCATGGTCCTTCGAGACAGATTTGAAGTAGTTGATCCCAGATCTGTGTACAGTACCGAGGGAGACGGTGGGTGCAGCCAGGGAAGTTGTGTGTCTGTAATGACGGATGGGGTGTACTAGAATTGCTGAAGGCTCTCTCTGATAGCGGTGTAACCCTAGAGTCCTGATGTTGCACAGCCTAGTCCCACGCAGAGGACCATTCACAGCACGGAAATCAGAGGTCTCCTCCATCCATGAGGAGGAAACCAGATCTGTCTGTGGCAGTGGCCACACGTCATTCAGGGCAGGTTGCCTGTTTTGCATGTTATTTTGGCATTAATACTTGTCACATATCAGTTTGGAAACAATGTAATAAAAATAACAAAATGAATAACATTAATAAAGCCTTCATACAAACATGGTCTCTTTTTTGCTTTCTTGCGTAAGGCAGCTCCAAAATGCCTAGCTCAGTGCTTTCTGTGGTAGTGGGGCAGCCAGCGGAAAATACAGAGCATAGGGTTTGGTAAAGTTCTCTAGTTATGCCGTGATTGGCTCAGTGTTCTGTCACTCATGGGGACACAACATCACTGCCAACTCTAAGGGTAGAGCTTGAAAATTCAAGCCCCTTGGGTGCTGCCATAGAGTTACATTAGAAGTGCCCATCCAAGAAGGTCAAGGTCAATGGCCACAGATAAAATGACATCAAATCACATAGTTACAGTAGCTTTCATCATCATGAATCAAGTTTACAATCTACTGGCAAATCTTGTTAAATTCTTGTCATATGAACAGAAATAATGAAGAGACATAGATAAAATTTATCCTTGCTCATCGACCATTGGACATAAACATTACACAACAAGTTGGAAATCACAAACTCAGTGGCTAACTGCAAGCATTCCCAAGTCACTCCCAAGCCACTCCCAAATCATTCCCAAATCACTAGCCTGCTATTCAGTGGAGTGGGTATGTGGTCCCAATTTCTGGTTTAAGGGTCTTTTTTCCATGCTTAAAATGATAAACATTTAACATTGACCATGCTGTCAATCCAGCATGATTTCTGCCCCACTCAAAACAACAGTTAACTCACAACTGTGAAATCTGACTTCGGTGAGTTCAAAACAACTGGGAACTCAGGAAAAAACTAGCTCCAACTGGGAAAATACGTTTTGAACGGTCATCCAACTTGGAATTGCAAGTCGGGAACTCAGGCCTCTTTCTAGAGCTACGACCTAAAGTTCACTGACGTCATCATGATTCAGCCTTGTTTTTTCCCCGTTTTCCCAGTTGTCTTGAAAGTACCGTAAATCCAGAGAATGCCAGAATTTGATGACAAAGTTCAACAAAATGTGCCCAAGGACACCTTCCTGTTCAAGTGAGCACAGCACAACAAGGTGAGTCCAAAAATGTATTGTATGCTGCTGCATGAATTATGTAATATGCCAGGGAGATATGTATATTGTCGCTAAGAAAGTAATACTAAATGTATGTAGTGTAGTAAACTGTTGGTAGCCCATGTGCCTCACCCTAATAATTTGATGTACTTTCCCCTCTTAATTTTGCCTACAGTTCTGACTTGGTGGTGCACATATAGCCTATAACCTGTTTTAGATAAATGTAATCATCGAATATTGTAAGAGCTTTCATTGTCTGCTTTATATGCCCCCTTTATTTATCTCACTGTTCTGACTTGGTGTACAGGGAGAACACTAAGAATGTCCCATGTTCTGAATTATGTCGCTGTACATTTCAAAAGAGCTGAACAAAGTTATATTGACTATGTCCATCCTAGCTTGCTCATTAATGTCTTAATCTAAATTACGTATTGCCGCTTGTCGTCCCCTTATGCCATAGTTTGCACATCTCAATTGTCAGTAGAAACTACATTTGTTTAGGCAACGCAGCAATATCAGCTATTACTTTTTTTAAGGAAGTAAATGAGGCTGAATTAATTGTTTCGCTGCCAGACAAGGCTCCGCTGATAGCCAGGTGTAGCAGTGGTAAGGTGTTGGGACTACTATTGGGACATCTTTATGTAGGCCCTAACAGTTTGTGGGCACCGTTTGTCACTGTTATAGTGCAATTAATGTATTGTTTAGTGTTGTGTAGTGGCTTTGCTGGCATGCATCCCCCCCAGTAAAGTTTTTGTTAGCCCCACCAAGGATGGGAATCCATACAGCTGCAGCAGTGCTGGAGGTTATTGGACCAAGTTATGCAAACAAACAAACAAACATGTATTAACTAAAAGATTACTACCATATTGATACTGGTTTAGTTTGTACCTCCTATGTGGAGTTGTGAGTGGGACACATTTAACTTTTAGTAATTTTGCAGGCACTCTTATCCATAGCGACTTAAAGTAGACCTACTAGGACAAGAGTACTGCTATAATTTTATAGATTGATGGGAAGTGCTAGCTATAGTTGAAAGGTCTTCAAAAGAGGCTCTATAAATAATCCAGCAGGACCACTTCCTGTCTATGGAGCCTGTCATGACCATTTCCTGTCATCTAGAGACCCACAGGACCAGGAGAGGAGGAAGAGGTCAAGGGTCACCAAGGCTCATTAAGCACATCACAGATACTACTTCCTAGGAAAACGTATGTTATTGGAAAACAGGTGTTTTAGTTACAATTGAAGGAATATGCACCATTAGTGACCTATGGGCAACATACAGTACTCAGTAACGTGTGCTGTGTAATAGGCTGAGGTAACGGTCAGTTGTATTGAGAGTGTAGTTTCTAGGGTGTAAAGCTGTGGTGTTTTTAGGACTGCGAAGATGCCAAGTAGACTATTCGGAAACACCTTAGGCCACTTCAGTCAAACCCGTCACATGGCATTACATACATTGCAAATGTTTATACCTTTTAATAACATGCAAAAAAAGACACCACCCAACTTTGTGTTTGTATAAAAGATATTTACTTCAATTATCACACCTAGGGTGCTAGTGAATAATAATAATAATAACAATAATAATAACAATAATACATTGTGAGTTTCATACAGTGATATTGCTTCTCCATATTGTATAGGGACTGTCTTACAGTGCTGGGAACAGACTACATGACTTAAATGACCAAATAAAAAGGAACCAAACGAGAGAACAAACTGAAACTGGAAGAAGATTATTTTTTTCCTGTGAAGGTGGAGTCAACCTTTCATTGCTGATCATGAGGCTTAGAATTGCTTCATAGAAAAATAAAAATCAGCCGACAGCAACTAACTACACCTCTCTCTGGACTGAAGATGAAGGGGGAGAACTGTTTTTGCCAGTGACAGTGACACAAGGACTCTGCTAAAAGTAGTTTCCACCTGAGCTTTGAGACAAAATTAGACCAGCTGAGATGGTGGGAGGGTTCCTCACTTCAAAAGCAGTCAGTAAAAAAAAAGAGGACACGAACTAAAAGGAATAAGGAAACTGCCTCCCATAACTGCATAGGAGCTGCTCAACACTCCACACACACGCCATGTCATATGAATGCCAAAATGTTTTGCCCCACGTCAAGCTATAATTCATAAGTGAAGTGTTGGAGGAAAAGTGAATTGCGCTGAAACTCTTCAGTTGGAAGTACCAACTCTTCGTTGAGAATTACACTTTTTTGGTTGAAGGGATTGTTTTTATTTTGTAAGATTATGGTAACTAACTTCAATGTGAAGTTTGGTTTTAAAAAAACTAATCACATAACCTTCATAAGAAACTAAATTGCACAAATCAATTTCTATGGAAGCGATATCTGTACATCTCCAATAACACTCGCATTTGCCAAAACAAGAGCTAAGCAATAAACCTTTCATTCAAGGTACTAAAAGGTCTCCTTAGCAGTAGAAAAAGAATGAAACAATATTTGGTATAAAATCTTGATCTTCTTCCACCCATTTACAAATCAAAAAGACTAAAACATGTTAGTCTCAATTATCTCAGAAAATCTACAGTGTCTATTGAAACAGGCATTCTCAAGTTCTGTAATTTAACGACATTTGACCAACAACGTGACCTATGTGTAATCAGAGAGTATATACACGGAATTGAAAGTCTACTGACACAGCAACTTGACATTACAGTAGATAAACTGATAGTGAGATGGCTGCCTGACCAAACATCAGAAAGTTGGAGACCTCTGGCACTTTGAAGGTTGAGAGCCGGCCAAATTGACACCATCCAACACCTAACTCATACACTCAGACTTCTTTCCATGCTTGATAAAAGTAGTGTCCTAGTTTCAAAATTATCAGCTGAAAAATAGACCTTTAAGGAAGGTTGCTTATAAACCTGGTAGGGTAGAAGTAAAGGGGAGGAGCAAAAAACCATTGGCGAGTATAGCTAGCTTTGTTCTTAACATAATTAAGCCTTGTTCAGACTGCAGGCCTTAAAACTCAAATCAGTTTTGTTTTTCAAATCCATTTTGGAATACTGACTGTACAAACAGCAAGTTACAAG
The DNA here is from genome assembly GCF_057628025.1 of Oncorhynchus mykiss. NCBI lineage: Eukaryota > Metazoa > Chordata > Actinopteri > Salmoniformes > Salmonidae > Oncorhynchus > Oncorhynchus mykiss. The sequence continues at coordinate 27,841,628 of NC_143031.1, forward strand.
TGACCAAATTGGAAATGTGTATTCAGACAGCAGTCATTTGCTGACATGGCTACGCTAGTAATGACGGGCGTGCACTGTGGTGTAGGCTGATTGGTGGCGGTGCTCCTGCTGCCTATCACTCAGAAGTAATGTAGCAGGCTAAGGTGACAACCTTCAAGTTGCTTTGAATGTTCAAAATCATTGTGTAAGAACACTTATAAAGCCTCAAAGTATAAGATGATCCAACTTTTAGTCACTTAGCTAGGTAGCTGATTAGCTTTCTAGCACATTCACTAACAATGAACAAGCTAGGGAGGGGACCACATGTTCTTGTCAAACTGGAAACAGAGTAGCTAGCAAGCAACAAGATATGCCAAATAACAGTCTTAAAAACCATTTGAGGGCGAATAAATCAGATTTGACTGTTCAGACACAAGTTGCATGGCCAGGAATCATATTTGTATCAGACTTCAAAGGTGGATTGAAATATTTGATTCCATGTACTTTTTGGCTGTTGAGACTGCAGGAAAAAGACCACATTCGAATCGGATATGCAAAATAAATGTGATTTGAGTCAACTTCCAATGTGAACAAGGCTATAGTCAATGAGAATCGGATTATACGACAACATGAAAACAACGATCTTAGACTTAGATATAGCACATGGCCAAACAAAGGTGAACTGGACACAAACACATTTGATGACTTCAGCAGGGATTTGTCCAGTTACAAATTCATACAGTCAGTTGAGGCCTTGGGAGCATGTCAATGTGAGTATGGAGACATAGAGCTGAACTGAGGGAGGGGACTCCATAGACACTCAGCTTATACGTCCTCCACCACAACATCCTCTCATATGAATAGAAAGCAAACAAGGTAGCAGCAAAGGACTGTGGGTGATGTAGTTATATCATGCTTCCTCACTAAAGCTCTAAAAACACAGCTTTCAAAAAACACAATATTGGATGTCACTCTAAAGGGAACAAAATTAGTTGTCCATTTGGAGTTGGTCGACAAAGGCCCAAAACTACTGTAACACAACCAACCGTTAATCGATGTCAACATTTATTATATAGTTTTTCATCGTAACTTATATGCCAACTACCACTGAGTGTTGGATGCAAAATGTCAATCAGCAGTCAATCAGTAATGCATAAAGTAATGTGTGACCACACTTAAATAATCCAAATTCAGATTGAATATGACATTATTAATGCTGCCATTGTTGACCACTATTTTAGTCTCCATTTCCAATGTCACTGGCATCACAACTCTATTAACATGGCGACTTCTGATTCTTCTCACAATCACAAGACTACTGTCCCTGGCTGACTTCTGAGACTTAACACAAGCAAAAAGATGAGAAAAAAATAAATGCATTAATGTTCAAATCAAATCTCATCTTAAAACGGGAAGGCAAATCAAAAGCAAATCATTCCAGATTTCATCACACTTTCAGCAAACATCGTCAAAAACCTTTTGTCACTACCAGTGTCTGTTGACATTGAATAAGGAGAATCTAACAAAGCCTAAGGAGTGTCTATACTATAAATAAAAGCAAGTATAGATTGGGGCTAGTGATGTGCAATGACATATGGTTCTGTTATGTAGATGCTTCAATGAGAATCAAGGCATTGGTCTTCATGTTTACTGGGTTAATGTTTGTCTCACAAATAACATAAGGTTATGAAATAATTGGAGGGTCATAAGAGAAATGTGAATCCATGATACACAAACACCATGAGATTAGCGCTGGCTAATGCTAATACGTATGCAACGATCCTTGAAGTCGATCTTACAGTGTGAGGTTTTTGTAGTCCTGATATGGGGGAAAAAACTAAGCTATGGACACATCAACCCTATAGAGAGAGAACTACCAATACTTTGACAGTAATAACAAAAAACAAACCCATAGTAATTCTTAACAACTTGCTATAAGGATATATATCTGTACAACTTTATATGACAGTGTATATAATATTGATAGCAATCTACTTTAGTTCTATAGAAAAATATTTGCAAAGGGCAAATTCCTGAAATTCATCCAAAATAATCATATGGTTTCTGCAACAATGTAACAACCAATGTTTTTCTTAACAACAGAAAAAGAACATGAAAACACAGAAGGGAACTGTAGCACAAAGAAACTGAACAAACACATGCAAAATGCCCTTTGTATAAACCAGTGTTGCTTTGGGTGCTTGCTCCAGGGTTCCACTGTCAAATCCAGTCCCCTAATTCTTCATGATACTCAGAATCTTACCCATTCATTTAGAAAGCTACAGACAACTCTGTGTCTACAAATCTAACCAACACTTTAAGAAAACCTTTCCCCGTCAATAACAGAAGTATACACATGAATAGGAGCAGAGAAAAGAGGACCGACCTCTAGTTCTTGGACACCCACTGCCTACAACATAAACACTGTATTAACTGCGACTGATAAACATAGCCTGTTCTTTATGTCTATATGAACATGTGCTAGACAATAACTCGGAAAGGTAATCAAGCCTGATTTGGTCCTCTTTCAATTGTATTGTTCATGTATTGGTGTGTGATATCTGTCCTTGTCTATGTTCTGTGCTGTTCTAGTCAGCATTATTTCCATGACTGTGGCCTCAAGGAGAATCGTGTCCTTGAATACTATAGGTGCAATCTCTTGTTCGAGAAGGAGAGTCTGACAAAGCAATGTCATGTGAACCTAACCTATAGCATGAGGAAAAAAGAGGTGTGGTACACGTTAACAAGAAGCAATGACGTTCAGACGGGTTGAAAATAGGGAAAAGTTCAAAACTAATTCCACCACAGAATGACTTCCATTAGCTCAGAGTGCACAACCCCCCTTTAAAAGATTATGATTAAAAAATAATCCAAAACACATTGATCTATGAATTAATAGGGATAAAATCAAATACAAGTTAATGATCAAAAACCTTTCCCTCTGGGCCAAAGGGCAAAACTACATGCGATGTTCCAAAATGGCTGACAGCAGAACGTGATTTGGGGGGAAAAGTGAGAGAACTCGTGTTCAAATCTTGCATTAGCATCAAATGAGAAATAGAAAAATAAAAACAAATCCACAGAAATGTAACTCAGAGTCAAAAAGCACTGCCTGTCAGCTATCGCTATTGTGGCCTGTACTAACAGGGTATAGCTGGGAACAGTTGACATCATGATAGCACAACTTGACATGTTAGTAATAATATCAAACTGAAATCCCTCTGGGAGACTCACATACTGTTGATGAAATCCCTCTGGGAGACTCACATACTGTTGATGAAATCCCTCTGGGAGACTCACATACTGTTGATGAAATCCCTCTGGGAGACTCACATACTGTTGATGAAATCCCTCTGGGAGACTCACATACTGTTGATGAAATCCCTTTCACTAGTGTCGCTACCAGACTCTCAAGGCTGCATCATTGTTAATGAGAGCCATACCGACTATCTGCATATGGACTTTTGATTGTGTACCTCCTACAGATCTGTGGCCTACAAGTCTGTATTGGCATCACCTCTGGAGGAGCCAGCCCAGGTCTGCAGACAGTCACAGAACTGGACCCCTTTTGTTCAACAGCAGTGGAGCGTTTCCAGACAAAACAACTTTGCTACAGACGTCAACAGCTGTGTTGAGGACACAGCATGTGGGAGACAAATCAAAATTATTGCTTGTTTCCATGTGGTGCCTGCACAAGACTTGGAGATCAGTGATGAAAAGTCTCATGAGAATGACGATGGGATGGGAGCAAGACTTCAGACTAAGAGACTGGGCCAGCTTACTGCATTCATTTATGAGCAATCCTTAAAACAATATCAACACTTCGGTCACTTTAAGGCAAAGGCACTCCTATGGACTTAAGATAGTCTGGAGGAAAAGACTCGCAGACGGTAAGTGCTAAGCTAAGATGTCTCTTTAATAGTGCTAAAACATCAACTCCTTTTTTGAAAGGTAATGTTTTTGGGTATGATCAATTTAAGCTTTACTTGCAGCCATTAAATGGAAAGACAATTATTTTAAACTTGTCGCAGTACTTGTGCTTTTATTCGAAGTTCAGTTGAACAATATGACCAGCTGATAGGGACTGCTGTGATTGGCCAGACTGGCAGTGTGGCACTTGAGGGAGCGTAGTTTGGAACCAGCCAGGACGCAGGGCTTCTGAACAGTGTGCTAACTTCACTGCCCTCCAGAGGTGATCTAATCACCACCAGCTTTGCTGTAGGAGGGGCAGCTGAACAGTAGGCATTCAGGACCCACTCTAGAGCCAGGGTATGACGCAAGGATCAGACAGCCATATATTAAGTCCAATGTATTGTGCTCCAAATGTGCACAATTTGAAAAGTTGACAATAATCTCTTTCTTTGTTGATAATGTGATGTCTTTAAAGAGTAAGCTTACTGTAAAGTCAGAATAGGATAGAACATTTTTAACAGCATGCAATTCAACTTTTAAGGTAAATTGTGACAGTTTATTTGCCTTCCGCCCTTTTTAGAGGTTGTTTGTCAGTAGTGCTTGTGCTTTACACACCTGTTTGTGTTATTGTTACGTATAAAAATGTAATTGGATACGTTTTTGTTTTAAGGAACTAAACCTATATTTAGCAAATAATAACTGCGGAAATAAACATCTCCTGAATAGTCTGTGTACGTAGTACTAAGAGCTTCACAAACGTTTTAGATGTCAGCAAGTGCATCACAGTTTATAGTTCACTCCAGTTTTCTGATCCCTAGCCTTGTGCAGGGCCACATGCTGGTTAGGTTGTAGAGACAGGAAACCTCCCGATCCAATAAACAGGAAATGCCAGTCACACTCTCTTGCTAGATCTAAGCCCATATATAGCGATCCGATCAGTACCTCAGTTTATTAATCTCAAATAAAGCTGGAACATTTCAGAAATAAAATGCCAGATTCAGAGGTGATGCCAAAGGACTGCAGTTCTAGACATTCAGATGCTATTGGTTCTCGAACCCCACCACAACTTCTGTCCTGTGCTGGGTTCAGTGATTCACGGAAAATGTACAAAATAGAATGAGTCAACCTGATTTCAATGATGCTTGCTGAGGTGATCTATCTTCATGGAAAATACATACAAGTTAAAAAGAAAAGAAAACTGCACAGACACATCACGAAAGGTGAATGCACCATAATGCTATCGATGACATCATCTCTCAATTGAGTTCAAACCATATAAATGACACTGTCAAAACATATTCAAATTTCACTAATATACATGTATGACAACTACATCTCGTAAGTATAACCCAATACTGCCGGCAGTCTATCAGTCTAAAATGTTTTTTTTTTTTTTTTTTACATGACCCCTTATAGTCCCACACGAAAATAACAATAATAATAATAATAATAATATTAATAATAATAATAATGTAAAACAAAAATCAAATAAGACATTAAAATGTAAAGTACAGCCCCTATAAATAAGTAGAACAAAAAAATGTAACAAAAAAAACTTTGTTGAAGTGATCTACTGTGAGTCGTTAATATATGGCAATAAAGGAGACCTAATGTATTTGTGAGTCTGCTATGCAGTAAGTGATAACTTGGAAAACAGCTTTAGAAGAAAGAAAGGGTGGCAGTTGTGCACTCTGTGTGCAGGCATGTACAAATCAAAGACGTATAAAACACGCACAGAGCCAATCACACTTAGGGGTGTGTATGGCAGAGCAGGGCAGCTAGTCCTCTCTAACACCCTTACACCCCTTTCCTACAGCACGTGCATACAACATCACACAAGCACACGTCTACTTGCGTACACGTACGTGTGCTCTCACACACTCAAACACAGAGGGAGAGGCAGTGGGCGGGCAGGCACTGTGAGCTTGTGGCATAGGAGGAACGGGAGAGGCGGGAGAAGGTTGTGATCGGTGTGTGCGAAGGGGTTTCTACTGTTCTACCATGTCTGGGAGAGGGAGGATGGGTTGAGGGTTGAGTATAAAATGAATGTCTTTGTTTCTTCCATTGACCCGTGTCAAGTGATCTTAACCTCTGAGATATATTCACGAGGCAAGCCAAGAGTTTCAGCTGAAGATAAGAGGACTTGTTGAGACCAGTGGAGAATGGAGATGCTACATAACAGTCCTGAATTGATCTTAAAACTGTTCATATAAGGAAGAGAGCGCATTAAGACTGGTGGAAGAATCAAGCTCGACTTTGAAACAGAGACGACCAAATTGGATGGGGGATGTCACATCAACAGTACTTTGGATAGAACTTTTGGTATTGGTTATTAAATAAGTAAAAATGTACCTTGAAATATCTCTACTAAGTACGGGTACATTTGGCCTCTTGACCTCTGAGCAAACCAACATGACAGCCTGTGGAGCATATTTCTCAGAGGGGTTTAAAGGAGGGACGTATGACAGGTCGACCATGACTAGATCAGTCCTGTAGCTCGTCGGTATGGGAATACACAAGCAGAGGAGAGTCAATCTCTTCCACCGACTCAGCGCACCGCATGCAACAGGAACGGGGGTTTCTTGTCTTTCTTTTTCTGTCTTTTGTTTTGACAATGTACATATATACATACAACCATAGGTAAAGAGTTGAGAGCAAAATAGCCTGAACCTTGGAATATACAGTAAAGTGAGCTGTGCATCTCCTGGCTTTTTCACCCAATGAAACGCAAGCCTCCCCGTCCTAGGGCCAGCCTGTGAAGTACAGCGGCCATCGGCTCCACTGCCCGCCCCGGTTCTGAGGTCTCAATAGTGTGGTTTTTGTGGTTAAAAAGCAGGTTCGTAACTTTTTGTTTTAAAAAATATCTAGACGGAAATATTTTTCTCTCCATTAACTTGTATACATTTCATTATTTTTTTTGTTTGTTTTCTTAATTCTCAAACCTGATTTTGGCCTAAAATTGAGTGTATTAAACAAACGCTCCCGGTGCCACCAAAATGGCATCCCCGAAAGTCAGTTAAAGCTATGAAAGAAATGTGCACTACTTATCAAAAAGTTTCTAGATCACTCAAGAGAAAGAACACTAAAAGTCAGCTACCACAAAATGTTTTCAGATTTTTCCTTACATAACTGTTGCATTTTATGTTGTACGTTGAAAAAATGTGAATTAAAGTGAATCTTTTTTCATCATTCCTTTCAACAACTGATAAATCGTATGTTCACTTATCATTTTATCCTTCCCAAGTATTTAGGAATCGAAACTAGCATTGTTTAGAGTCGACCGACTGTGCAATCTCTTAGTGGCAACCAAATTGCTAAATACTTTTTTTCTTTCTCAGAGGAGAAAAATAACTATACAAAAATGTTGATTCCTTTCTCAATGGAGTCCATAGCATATTAAGAGTTCCAAAGCCATTACATGGCAACTTTTGGGGCACAGAGAAGAAGGTTGCTTGGGAAAGGATCACTTCATGGTCCTTCTCTCCTGCAGACACAAATGTTTTAAACGCTTGGCTTTCCGTTTGACGATCCTTACAGATACCAAACAGCTGCAATGGAGTTATTAGGAGGAACCTCTTAGAAAACAGAGAAAAGATTGTAACATTTAGTCTGTTAGATGTTGTGAGAATTCACTGAGCGAAAAAGGTTAGAAAAACTTTGAGGTGGCGAATAAATCTCTCAAAGGGAAACACACACACACACACACACACACACACAAATAAAACACAGAATTGCTTCTCGTGACAGTTTCGTCCTGTGGAGTGAAGCTCCTTTGTGAGTAGCGCAAGTTTTTGTCTCTTTTGCACCTTTGGCCGGTGGAGTTGGGGCCCTTTGGCTAGAAGGGCTGTTAAGTGCTTTATCTACAAAGAAAATCAGGTTGTTGCTGTCGTTTCGCTTCTCAAAAAAATCTCTAAACCCTCTTTGATATGAAAACTCGTAAAAGACACCAGTTCTTCTCTGGCAGTACTGCTCCAGGCTTGGCCTTGGGACTGTGCAGTTAGGGCTCTAGAAAAATAGGAACTTTCCCCGGTAGCGTGAGCAGGGGGTCCATATTAGAACTCCCACTCATGGGGCTCGTCTTTACTTGCGGCCTTCTCCAGACGGTGGATGATATTATTGAGGTTGGCGGCTTTCTTCTTGCGCAGGCTGTTGTCGCGGGGGTTGCGGGCAGCGGCGGTAGCAGCCACGGACACAGAGGAAACATGGCTGATCTCGGGGAAGCTGAACAGGCTGTCCAGGGCACCGCCCTTGTGGTGGCCGCTGGTACCTGCGGCGGTGCTGCCGGTGGCCAAGGTGGTTCCCTCGTCCCTGTGGTCGGACCCCCACTCGCCCTCCGAGGCTGGGTGGTGCTCGTGGCCGGGGCGAGTGCCCTCCACCGTGCCATCCGACTCGGTGCCGTCGCAGCTTTCGCCCTCGCTGGCCTTGCCCGCTCTGGTGGACGGGGAGACACCCTCACCGCCCTCACCTCGCTGGATTTCCTCAATGAACAGCTCCCGTCGGATACGAGACCTGGAGGTTTGAGAGAGAGAACCCCAACAACCCTCAGTCAGACACAGACACACAGCTGGGAGTCTCTCATGTCAACACAGAAAAAAGCAAGAGTGACAAAAAAATATTTGGACCCAGATCTGCATCCATTTCCAGCCTTCTCCCAGTTCCTCTCCACCCACCTATAGTTGTGGAACCAGTTGATGACGGTGCTGGTCTTGAGGTTGAGCTGTGACGCCAGCTCCTCGATGGTCTTGGGCGAGGGGTAGGGCTTCTGCTGATAGGCCCTCTTCAGGGCCTCCTTCTCCTCGGGGGCCAGCACAACACGAGCCTTCTTCAGGTGCTGCTGGGGGGGCTGTTGCTGGTGCAGGTGGTGGCCGAGGCCGTGCTGGGGGCTGCCCCCCTGGCTGAAGTCTCCCCCTGACAAGCCCCCACTGTCCGCAGTCTGGCTCTCGCTCACCGAGCTGTGGCGCCGCTTCATGTAGGCTGGCGGGGAGAGGAGAGACGGGAGGGGAAAGGGTTAAAAGTGTGTGAGCCCTCTATAAAGAGACGGAAGGGTTAACTAAATCATGAGGATGCCATGTAGACTTGCCTGACAGGGCTGCACACAGGCCTGACAAATGAAAAGATGTTATCTTTAATTCTGCTTTAAATTCATACAAGCAACATGACACTGAAATGTTATCTGTCCACAGCAATTGAAATATAACAGCATTCCATTTCAACATACAACACATGTGGATGTGATCTTTTATAAGGCTCACAGGCAGATGCCATAGCTAAATACACTAATACAAGAAACACAAAAATCAAATGCATTTATTACCACCAGGGGGCAGTATTACCACATAAATACTCAGGAGACGCTAATTCACTCACAAGACAACATGGGTGGTAAGGTTACCATAGAGCCTGCACCTCTAACGACCCATATTTTACAGTACTTGATATGTTTAAACACGTTTACATGGCATGTGTGACACGGAAGTCACACAAGTCACATTATGGACCAAAAATAGAAACATGTTTTATTATATGGGTCATTCTTGAATTATGTGGCATTTGTTTGGAGGAACAAACCTGCTATAAATAAATGAGCAAGGAAATACAAAAATGCTGACCAGAATTCATAAATGTTTCTCTACATACAGTCAGGTCCATAATTATTGGCAAAATTATGAGGAAAAAAATTATAAAATAAATAATACAAATTCTGATCTATATTGTATGCTTCAATGTTTTTTTTAAATTAAATTATTTTATATGAATACAATTTTTCAGAGAAAGAGATTTTGTTTAACAATGAAATAAATATAGGGGTAAAAATGATTGGCATCCCTGTTTTCAACACTTTTTTCCTAAACTGTTTTCTGAGATTGGAGAACACGTTGGGAAGGATATTGGACCATTTCTCTGTAGAGAATCTTTCCAGATCTAATGGACTGCCCTCTTCAATTCAAACCACAAGTTTTCAATGGGGTTCAAGTCTGGAAACTGAGATGGCCATTGCAAAATGTTGATTTTGTGGTAAACTAACTATTTTTTGTGGATTTTGATTAGTGCTTGGGATTATTGTCTTGAGGAAGATCCACTTGTAGCCAAGTGTCAGCCTCCTTGCAGAGGCAAGCAGGTTTTTGGCTAAAATGTCCTGGTACTTAGTCACGTTCATGATGACGTTGACCTTAACAAAGGCCCCAGGACCAGTGTAAGCAAATTAGCCCCTTAACATCAAAGATCCACCACCATATTTTACTGTAGGTTAGGGCTGGGAGATATATAAAATTCATTTGAAGGTATGTTTGTGTGCAATATTCCAAATACCTGTATCGCAATGTCTTTTTTAAACATTTTTTACGACCGTTTATGTCTGCTTGTTCTCATGTTGTCTTTTTGGTTTCGTGTCCTTCGCTCCTTCTGTGCTATATGCACCTTCTTGTTTACACCAGAGAACTGTATTTAATGACAAGATGCATGTCTCTGTTTAACAATGGGAGATGTTGTTCCAAAGGCAGGCAGGCAGGGGAAAAGCTTAGGTCCTAAATAAGCCCATAGAAAAGCATTGGGATTATTTTGGACAGTTTTTAGCGCTTCCCCTCTTCCTCTATGGTTCTCACACACACACACACACACACACACAAGGGGTTGGTCCAACAGAATGGGTCATATGGACACCGTAACACATTGAGACGTTATTTTACTGTAATAGAGGAGACGTTAACCTTTCTAATGATACCCTTTTTATGTCTCAACTACTCAAATTGTGCACAGAGCAGACACTACTAAAACAGGAGTATCAATGACCATTGATTCTGGAAAATGAATGCTAAGTTTGTTGAGCGCGGCATTGCGGTACCAAGTACCGCTAGCAGCATTTTAGCCAAAGACAATTACATAAGGAATTGGCAACTCGCTCTCGTTCTGAAAAATAAGGTAGGCCACTTGATTTTAACATCTGAACAAAGTGGACAGGCTAGCATACTGTTTAAACAGTTGAGATGGATAGAAGGGTGTGTTCATAACAACTGTTCTACCTTGTTAGCTAGCAAATAGATCCAAGTTGGCTAAACTTTAAATATAAAGATTAGCTGGCTACTCACTAGCATGTGTGCTTGTGTGTCAGAGATTATTTATGAGACCTGTGTTCATTTTCTATAATGCCTTCTACAAGTAGTTAGTCATTATTAGGTTCGGGTTCATGGTTTGGGTTCATTTTCATAGACATACTTGAAAGACAGATCAGTGATTGCAAAAAAAGCAGGTTAAACTATTTTGATAATATACTTAAATTATTAGTGGGTCTGGTGGAAGGCTTATATTTGGCCTTTCACAAGACCTGAATTCATTAAATTATTGCTGACCATTGGAAATGCAGTGTATATGACCTTTATTTTAAAACAAAGCTTACTTAGAGAAAACATTTTTTTTTTTTATCAATAAAGCATCATACACAACAATTTGACAAAAAATATTTTTAGGCCATACCGCCCAGCCCTACCACATATGCTTCTGTTTTTCCAACGCCAAACCCACCACTGGTGTGCGTGGCCAAAGAGTTATATTTTCATGTCATCTGACATAGCACCCCCTGGAGTTTGATAAACGGCATTGGCATCATGAACTTTACTAAGTACCAGGACATTATAACCAAAACCCTGGTTGCCTCTGAAGAAATAAAATAAATGTATAAAATAAATGAAAGTGGGATTAATTACTTAAACAATGATTTATCTATGTATGTGTATTTATTTATATTTTTGTATGCGCATGTATTTATTTATGTGTGCATTTATTTATTAATTAATTAATTTATTCATTCATTCATTCATTTAATTATGTTTGGTCCTCCATACATTTTAGAAAAAATGTACACGATTTTCTGAGGTAGAGGCCACAAACGCTCAAATCAGCATTACTTTAAAAATAATTTACTAAAGTGAATACGATGAATCATTTTTCTCAATGTTATCTCGCTTCATTTACACTGAGTAACACTGGATGTAGACACACCACACTATCAATGGAATCCTCAAATATATGACATACTAAAAGGTTGTGATTAGTTTATCATTTTATTTAATATAGACCCCTCCCCCGATAACAGTTTGCCCTTTGAGAGAATGCTCAAGGTTCTTGTATATCCTATATCCTGATTTAAGGCAGTAACACTAATTAAATAAAACTGAGGGACACACATTATACTAGTAAAAAAAGTTATTTAAAATGGTCTTTATTTTTATTGTATTAAATATTTATTTATTTATGAATATGTATTTATACAATGTATTAAATGTATACATTATTTATACAATGTATTAAATACTTTTGTTCACTTTCTAGCCTTCAAGATAATAGATATCTTAAAATCCCCAAAACATGTCAGTGCATCTCTGGCTTGTACCAGTAGTGATGTGTAACGTGCTTTAAACAACACATAAATAACGTTTTGCAGTATAAAGGACTTGCATTATGTTTAATTATATGGACATCAGCAAGAAATAGGTTCACTGTTCCTACCATTAATGCTTATTGTGAAGACAAACTTCAACCTCCCCTGCCAGGAGTTCACAGCCAAAGACAGAGCAATCCTGAAGAAAATAAATTTTTCTGAAGAAATATACAGATTAGGTTGGTATACAGTGGGGCAAAAAAGTATTTAGTCAGCCACCAATTGTGCAAGTTCTCCCACTTAAAAAGATGAGAGAGGCCTGTAATTTTCATCATAGGTACACTTCAACTATGACAGACAAAATGAGAAAAAAAATCCAGAAAATCACATTGTAGGATTTTTAATGAATTTATTAGCAAATTATGGTGGAAAATAACTATTTGGTCACCTACAAACAAGCAAGATTTCTGGCTCTCACAGACCTGTAATTTCTTCTTTAAGAGGCTCCTCTGTCCTCCACTCGTTATCTGTATTAATGGTATTAATGAACTTGTTATCAGTATAAAAGACACCTGTCCACAACCTCAAACAGTCACACTCCAAACTCCACTATGGCCAAGACCAAAGAGCTGTCAAAGGACACCAGAAACAAAATTGTAGACCTGCACCAGGCTGGGAAGACTGAATCTGAAATAGGTAAGCAGCTTGGTTTGAAGAAATCAACTGTGGGAGCAATTATTAGGAAATGGAAGACATACAAGACCACTGATAATCTCCCTCGATCTGGGGCTCCACGCAAGATCTCACCCCGCGGGGTCAAAATGATCACAAGTGAGCAAAAATTCCAGAACCACACGGGGGGACCTAGTGAATGACCTGCAGAGAGCTGGGACCAAAGTAACAAAGCCTACCATCAGTAACACACTATGCCACCAGGGACTCAAATCCTGCAGTGCCAGACGTGTCCCCCTGCTTAAGCCAGTACATGTCCAGGCCCGTCTGAAGTTTTCTAGAGAGCATAAGGATGATCCAGAAGAAGATTGGGAGAATGTCATATGGTGAGATCAAACCAAAATATAACTTTTTGGTAAAAACTCAACTCGTCGTGTTTGGAGGACAAATAATGCTGAATTGCATCCAAAGAACACAATACCTACTGTGAAGCATGGGGGTGGAAACATCATGCTTTGGGGCTGTTTTTCTGCAAAGGGACAAGGACGACTGATCCGTGTAAAGGAAAGAATGAATGGGGCCATGTATCGTGAGATTTTGAGTGAAAGGGCATTGAAGATGAAACGTGGCTGGGTCTTTCAGCATGACAATGATCCCAAACTTCGTAAGAAGCATTTCAAGGTCCTGGAGTGGCCTAGCCAGTTTCCAGATCTCAACCCCATAGAAAATCTTTGGAGGGAGTTGAAAGTCAGTGTTGCCCAGCAACAGCCCCAAAACATCACTGCTCTAGAGGAGATCTTCATGGAGGAATGGGCCAAAATACCAGCAACAGTCTTTGGAAACCTTGTGAAGACTTACAGAAAACGTTTGACCTCTGTCATTGCCAACAAAGGGTATATAACAAAGTATTGAGATAAACTTTTGTTATTGACCAAATACTTATTTTCCACCATAATTTGCTAATAAATTCATTAAAAATCCTACAATGTGATTTTCTGGATTTTCTGTCATAGTTGAAGTGTACCTATGATGCAAATTACAGGCCTCTCTCAGCTTTTTAAGTGGGAGAACTTGCACAATTGGTGGCTGACTAAATACTTTTTTGCCCCACTGTAAGTATATTATGTAGTTACCCATCTCATCATAATCTTATTTCTTTATTATGTTGTTAAGTATTTCACATATACTATTGTCTCTGTTTTTTACATTTTGCTCATGTTCTCTTCTGCTCTTATTCTAGCAGGCCCACTGAATGGCTGTTCAGATCGGACAGTTCTGTTTTGTCTGTAATATAGTTGTTTTCTCTATCACAGTGTGCCTGTTAGACTAAATACATGAAACCGGAATTGTTCCCCTTTTTTATTTCATAGATAATGACATTAGATATTTTAATGATATATGGACCGCCAAAATCACACGGAGAGACGCCATCAATGGCCTCAAAATTTGCACAAAACTAACTGCGCTAAACAGTTATGTCAGCTTACAAACATTAGAGTTGTAGCTAGTACACCCAAGCAGTTTCTAAAGAATTTAGCTAGTCCCATTTGACTACATAACAGTATTCTCTCTTGAAATCTGGGTTCCTCGAGTTTCCCAGCCGTAGCCTGCCTAGGCTATATGCCAATGGTCGAAAATCAACACAGGTAGGCTGCAATTGTTTTCAAATATGCAGCCTATCTGACTGATAAACCTTAGCTTACAGCCCAACACATTTTAAACTACATATTTAGTCTACTTAGCATATGGAAGATCAAAACAATTCCTCTTTTCTACAAATGAACCATTCAATCTATCTGCTTATTTTACCAACATTGATCCGAGTAAACTTGAGAAATTTACACACTATGACGCAGTTGATGCTCACAGCCCGTCAGCTTCCTCCTGTTCACTCCTGTGCTTTCTACTTCAAGCGTGTACACGTGCGTAAAAACAACCACACTTTTCATTTGATTTGGTCTTGAGGCAGGGAAAATAACTTCCAGGCCCTAGCGTTAGCTGGCTGATGATGAGGCTCCCAGAGGTTAGCCTCCATGCTATGCTAACCCACACATACCCCTGCAGGCTGGGCATTGACTCATAAGTAGCCTAGCGTCAGCCCCAGCCCCAAAGAAGGACCAGTAATGATGATACCCTGGGAGAAGTGTTAAATAGGCCTAATCACTCCAAGAATGTTCACTTAGCTTACAGAGAGTGGGAAGTGGGTGGAAGGGGAGAAAAGAGGGCTCTGATGAGTGCATTGGACTTTGAATAAGTGTACCCCGGAGAGATTGGGGCCTGTCATGTTTGATGAGAGCGTTGACGTCTCACACCCAGATCGATCTCGACAGCATTGAGAAACACATACCCCCCCACCCCCCGCTCTTCCGACACACACACACACACACACACACACCTCCTCCCCCCTTTCTTTTTAACCAGGAGCTCTGGGCATGGGCTGTTTGACACGGCAGCCCAGAGACACATCTGGGCTATTAGAGGAGGAAAAAGAGCAATCACTATTCCTCTTCCTCTCTCTTGTTGGCTAGATTGCTCTCTTGCTCCATCTCGTTTTACAGTATTCTTTACTTCCGTTTACGAGGGTAGCATGGCGGCCTTGAGGATATGGCACGATCCTGGGGGGACGACGACGACGACTGATGTTGGTGGGTAAAAATATGGCCTATGGAGGTAGCTATCCAGTAGCTAGATCAGTGTACAAAGACTGTTCTTTCTATCCTAGTATCTGTCTAAGTTACAAGTACAGGACATAGGACACACTAATGCCCAACTCCAAATCCTATCCAAGGAAAACGAGGCACAAATTCTGCCTAAACTGTCAGAGTACAAGGCGGGGTAAATGGCACACTGTCGTAAGGGCTAGGTTAGGGGGTGATTTAGAACTGGTTACAGAGTTGAGGTAGGGCTGGAGGTAAAGAACACTAAAAATAGAGAGGGGAGGAACGAAGGATTACCTTTCTTCTCCATGCGTTTCATGTCCATGAGTTTCTCCACATTGCGTGGATCCTGAAGCCAGAGCTGCATGCGGACGAAGGGCTCACGTCCCTTCAGACTGAGCTTGTGCCAGGGCTTGGGCCTCGCCAGCAGGTCAGACACTGAGCCCTGGGTCAGACCCAAGATGGTCTCCCCAAACAGACGCTGACCTGGGGAGAGAGGAGGGGTTATATCCACACTGAGAGAGGGATAGTCACTAGAAGGCCAGTATAATCAGGAATACATTGTATGATTGACATGTTGTAGGTTAATATGAATCAAGGTTACACATTTTTTTACGAAAAACTAAAACTGTAAACCAGCTGAAGCATGGATAGAGCAATATTCAGAAGAAAAAAAAGTGTCAAACTTAAAGAGTACCTGAAAATCTATTTTAAAAGGATTAGAATTAGGGCATGTACTACTGTCAACATTTAAAAGCCTTTTTTTCACTTTGCTTGCTGTTGGAATAAACTTGGATTCCTTGCATGAACACGCATCAACGCTACACATTCTTTAAGTTTCCGAGGTACGGGGGAGGGCGGCATTGAAAACTTGCCATCAGAAGTTGGCAGCATTTTGTCTGCTGCAACTGTGGCTGACTTCACTCAGAGAAGAAACAGTTTAAATAGTCTTTGACTGGCGTTTGAGCGCCTGAGTTGTTTTAAAGGCATAAAAAAAAGGTCTGGATTCACATAAATAAATAAAAAACAAGCACCAAGGTCTCCCTCTCTGTTCGCAGCATAAACATTCACCACAGCAGAATCCCAGGTTCTTGAAAGGCTTCAAAGCTTGCGAGCTCTCACGCAGAGCGCTGCGGAGCTCTATTTCCCCCCACTATATCCCAGGGGACCCCTCAAACATGCCTTTGGCAGCAAGGAGGGGGGTTGTGTTGCTCTACCCTGTGCTTCTCACACTGTTTTTTATGCAGGTGAGCTGAATGTCGGGCGGCTGAACAAACGCAGGCAGCGTAGCGGAGAGAGAGAGGCTGAGATGTGAAGCGCTACTGAAAGGCGCTGGGATTTGGGGAGCAGTTCCTCTAAAGAGAAGAGAAGTGGATGAGTAGACAGCATGGGGCTGGGAGACAGAACAGGTGACGCCAGTCCCGCTGAGAGAATCTCTTGGGTGTGAGATGGAAGGGCTGTTTTACAGTTTCCTCCTCTCACTGACTCCTACAGAGCTTTGTTTGTGCGCTGAACACACACATTCTCTCTCACTTATATTACACATGGAAATGTTACAAATACGCACACAGCTCCAACTGCATTCTTATCACATTCAATTGGATGCCGTGATGCACACAGCAGCCCTGTGGATCTCAGTCTATGTATTAAAGTAAAGTAAAGTACAAGGGTGAACTTGTTCATCTATTCTAAATAACCCATGAGGGTCTAAATCATTTCACACAATTCCATTGTCATAAATCACAGCACCTTAGAAAATACATATTGTGGACCACCACATAATAGAATGTACCATTGAAAATGATTAGATGTAGGTGCAATCAGCAGGGGTAAACATGTTCATTGAGAGGCACCCTTTGTGCCCATATTTCCTAAACTGTGTGAAACAAAATAACATTGAGTCCTGTAAGAAATCTGATTTGGCTGTGTGCGTCATCTGTGTCAGTGTGATTCTAACTTCATTTTTCGTTGCCTTACCGATATTAAGGATAGTGGCTAGTTGTTTTGGTGAACATGGGAGTATTTGGTCCAATCTCAGTGCAGTTTGCCTAATATTGTCCGAATATGCCTGGGCTATATCAGGTAGAAGACAGACTAGGCTAGTAGGCTAAGCATATTACTATTTGTATTACCTTTAGTTATTCAGGAGAGCTAGTGAAAACACATTGTATTTTATAACAACCTAGCCAAGAGGGTGCAGTGCTACAGTAAGGCTACTGTAGCTGACAGACATGGAAGTGATTTGGCCCGATC
The DNA here is from genome assembly GCF_057628025.1 of Oncorhynchus mykiss. Taxonomy (NCBI): domain Eukaryota; kingdom Metazoa; phylum Chordata; class Actinopteri; order Salmoniformes; family Salmonidae; genus Oncorhynchus; species Oncorhynchus mykiss. Next base: position 27,859,475 of record NC_143031.1, read on the forward strand.
TCTGTGAGTTTGGCTGAAGGGAGCTGCTAAACGACACCATCCATCACTGGTCCTGGCCACCTCACAGTAGAGGGGGGAGTTAGCTGCGGCCAGGTCTAGGGAACAGTGATGGGAGGGAGGGAGACAATTCTCTGTGGGGCTAATTGAGCAGTCAGAGCGTGATGCGGAGAGCAGTCCTATGACAACCAGGCTTTGTCCCAATACTCTAAAATTGCTTGTGTTCCTCATCTCCTTTCCTAAGGAATTAAGGCCAGCCATAGGTGGAAGGACTGGATAAGTCTCCACTATGCTGCTTGAGCCTGTTTCTCTGGTAATGTATCAACCAAACTGTAACTATTAAAGCTAGAATCCTTAGTTGAAACAATACCAAAGCCTGCCTCTGTTTTGGTGAAAGCTGAGGGATGGGCCTGGAGAAATGTAACCATTCTCAAATTCCTAGCAGAGGTATAGAAGCAAGGACTGGCCATCCCATAAATCAAAAGTATAGTTTGAACCAATTTTTAAGGCTATACAGGGTTTGTATATATTTACATCGTTTACAAACATTGGAGTAAAAAATGTGTTTGTAGCAACTAAAGATTCTACCTTTAACCATAATCAACAGATAAGTGACTCATTAAATCCAACTGGCTCAGAGGCTAACCAGGAAAAACGTAGGCTTAAAGCTGGGCCACATCCCAATTGTGCCGCTACTCTGGCTGTGATAGTAGCTAGCTCCATCTTTGGGTCTTCCCAGGACAGTGTGTAAACTATGCTCTCTGTTCCTTTGTTGTGTGAGTTGATAGCTGGGCTGGTTAATTTTAGCTGAGGGGATGGCTAATGAGCAAGCTGGCCAGCTTGTGGAACATGGAAACTGGCTAAATCTTTCTGCCTTGGCAGCACTGTGTGACGCTGGTGGGGTAAAGAGCATATCCCCGTTCTGGAGCGGAGCTAATGTGTGCAATGATGACACGCTCCGAACCCGGCGCATCATTAATCGTTTGAAGTGTTGCAACTCTCAGCCAGGGCTTTTTAGAAATAATTGGAACAAATTATTATCAGTGAGGAAAGAATGCTTGTTGTGAGATTGTGCTGCTTGGTGGACACTGATTGTAGCTTTGGACCAATGTGCAATCCCTCCTCACCCCTCTACTGCCAGTGTGTGGTCACTGGTGACTGCCCTGGTACAAAATGGCTCATGGCATCACTCAGGTGCTACAGGTCTCATTAGTAGTGGATGAGGTTTGCTGTAGCCGTTGTTGTACACTTCAGGGAGAATAAGGGATACATTGATTTGGGTTTGTCTTCATTGTGCTGGTCAAAGCAAAAAGACAGAGTTGTAGAAGTGACTGCTGAAAGAAAGAGTGGCATATTCCACCACTCCAACTCACCGAGGTTGTTATCGGTCAGCACTTCCTTGACCTTCTTGGTGATGACGTAGGTGTCCAGCTCCGGGGACATGGCCACCATCTCCTGGATGCTGAGACCTGAGTGACCGGGGACGGGCAGCGGTGTGCCGGGCTGGGACTCAGAGGGCTCGCTGGGCTCCCTGAGGGGGAACTGGGACAACCCTCCTCCACCCCCACATCCCTCTCCTCCCACCTGCTCCCCCAAGCTCTTCACTGACTCCTCGGCTGAGCTGAGGGGTGACTCCGGTGCTGGGCTGCAGCTGGCTGAGGTCTTTGGGGTGTTCTCTGTGGGAACGGGAGAGAGAGAACCAAGGGTCAGAGACAAAGACATGTGATGGACCAGCCACTGCACAGACATGGTTAAAGGTGAGATGGCAACACGACCACTGTAGGACAGCCACATGATCAAAACATGTCAAGCTGTGCAGATTTCCTTGTAATTGATTGAATTGATTGATTGGACCTAAATTTATTCTCTGATTACAAGTAACCCTTTAACAAGAGTCCTGTTACTGCGTTTCCACCAACTCTAGCACCCATACTGCATTAGCCCCCACACTGTCTGTCTATATCAGCTAGTCTCTAGCTAACTATATGGGCTACAGGTACTCCGCTCCAATGCTCCATCGACCAGGCAGTCATTCCAGCATGCACACACAGAGAGAATGATTGGCGCTAAAGTGTCACTGTGATTCTGTCATCTCCACCAGCACCCCCTCCCACCCTCTACCCAATGGCTGTGTGATGGCCCATTGCACGGCCAAAAAATTATTATCCTGAGACAGCAGTCTGTCAGAGATGAGCAGAGGGAGAGAAAGCGAGAGAATGCAGAGCGGAGGAGTAGAAAATCACTACACGTGTATTTTCTTCCTCTCTGCGCATCTGTAAGAAAAGTGCACGTTGAGTTGCATTGACGGGAAAGCGCCTGTCAGTAGATCAGATAAGTGTGTGTGTGTGTGTGTGTGTGTGTGTGTGTGTGTGAGAGAGTGCGAGTATGCTGGCTGTATATGTTTTATGATTCTGTTCAAGCAGTACGCTTTAAGAGTAAATGAACTTGAACACAAAACTTCTGACTTGAACATTAAAATAGACTTGTTTGTCACATTTCAGAGCACTACTAAGTTGGTGATGTCCAACACACTGGTCTTGGCACTCCTAGGCCAGTGACTACCAAAAGAAAGGATGTTGTGTACCCCAGCGTGTAACTATATCTACAGTGCATTCAGAAAGTATTCAAACCCTTTGACTTTTTCCACATTTTGTTACATTACAGCCTTATTCTAAAATGGATTAAATAAAATACATTCCTCAATCTACACACAATAGTCCATAATGACAAAGCAAAAAGTTTTTTTCGAAAAAAACATTATTTACATAAGTATTCAGACCCTTTGTTATGAGACTCGAAATTGAGCTCAGGTGCATCCTGTTTCTATTGATCATCCTTGAGATGTTTCTACAACTTGGGAGTCCATCTGTGGTAAATTCAATTGATTGGACATGATTTGGAAAGGCACACACCTGTCTATATAAGGTCCCACAGTTGAAAGCGCATGTGAGAGCAAAAACCAAGCCATGAAGTTGAAGGAATTGTCCGTAGAGCTCCGAGACAGGATTGGTTTGAGGTACAGATCTGGGTACCAAAAATGTCTGCAGCATTGAAAAGTCCCAAGAACACAGTGGCCTCCATCATTCTTAAATGGAATGAAATTTGGAACCACCAAGACTCTTCCTAGTGCTGGCCGCCCAGCCATACGGAGCAATCGTGGGAGAAGGGCCTTGGTCAAGGGAGGTGACCAAGAACCCGATGGGCCCTCTGACAGAGCTCCAGAGTTCATCTGTGGAGATGGGAGAACCTTCCAGAAGGACAACCATCTCTGCAGCGTTCCACCAATCAGGATATTATGGTAGAGTGGCCAAAGGAAGCCACTCCTCATTAAAAGGCACATGACAGCCTGCTTGGAGCTTGCCAAAATGCACCTAAAGGACTCTCAGACCATGAGAAACAAGATTCTCTGGTCTGAGCATGAGACCATGAGAAACAAGATTCTCTGGTCTGATGAAAGCAAGATTGAACTCTTTGGCCTGAATGCCAAGCGTCACGTCTGGAGGAAACCTGGCACCATCCCTATGGTGAAGCATGGTGGTGGCGGCGTCATGCTGTGCGGATGTTTTTCAGCAGCAGGGACTGGGAGACTAGTCAGGATCGATTAAATGATCAACGGAGCAAAGTACAGAAAGATCCTTGATGAAAACATTCTCCAGAGCGCTCAGGACCTCAGACTGGGGCAAAGGTTCAACTTCCAACAGGACAATGACACTAAGCACACAGCCAAGACAACGCAGGAGTGGCTTCAGTACAAGTCTCTGATTATCCAAGCCAGAGCCCGGACTTGAACCTGATCGAATATCTCTGGGGAGACCTGAAAATAGCTGTGCAGCGAATCTCCCCATCCAACCTGACATAGCTTGAGAGGATCTGCAAAGAAGAATGGGAGAAACTCCCCAAATACAGGTGTGCCAAGCTTGTAGCGTGATACCCAAGAAGACTCAAGGCTGTAATTGTGCAAGTTCTCCCACTTAAAAAGATGAGAGGCCTGTAATTTTCATCATAGGTACACTTCAACTATGACAGACAAAACTAGAAGAAAAAAATCCTGAAAATCACATTGTAGGATTTTTGAGTGAGATCTTGCGTGGAGCCCCAGATCGAGGGAGATTATCAGTGGTCTTGTACGTCTTCCATTTCCTAATAATTGCTCCCACAGTTGATTTCTTCAAACCAAGCTGCTTACCTATTGCAGATTCAGTCTTCCCAGCCTGGTGCAGGTCTACCATTTTGTTTCTGGTGTCCTTCGACAGCTCTTTGGTCTTGGCCATAGTGGAGTTTGGAGTGTGACTGTTTGAGGTTGTGGACAGGTGTCTTTTATACTGATAAGTTCAAACAGGTGCCATTAATACAGGTAATGAGTGGAGGACAGAGGAGCCTCTTAAAAGAAGAAGTTACAGGTCTGTGAGAGCCAGAAATCTTGCTTGTTTGTAGGTGACCAAATACTTATTTTCCACCATAATTTGCAAACAAATACATTAAAAATCCTACAATGTGATTTTCTGGATTGTTTTTCTCATTTTGTCTGTCATAGTTGAAGTGTACCTATGATGAAAATTACAGGCCTCTCTCATCTTTTTAAGTGGGAGAACTTGCACAATTGGTGGCTGACTAAATACTTTTTTGCCCCACTGTATGTTAATTTCATGTTTGTTTTTTTATACATTTGCAAATGAACAGTTTTTTCTTTGTTGTTATGGGTTATTGTGTGTAAAAAAAAAACAATTCAATACATTTTATAATAAGGCTGTAACGTAACAAAATGTGGAAAAAGTCAAGGGGTCTGAATATTTTACGAATGCACTGTGTGTGTGCGTGTGTGTGTGTGCATAGCTACAGTGCCTTCAGAAAGTATTCACACCCTTTTCCACATTTTGTTGTGTTAAGCTCAGAATTTAAAATGAGATTTTGTGTCACTGGCCTACACACAATACCCCATAATGTCAAAATGTAATTATGTTTTTAGAAATTAATAGAAAATAAAAATCTGAAATGTCTTGAGTCAATAAGAATTGATTGCTTGGTTTCCAGCATTTTGCTGTATGGGAAAAATGAAGTGAATGTTGTTTGTTATTTATACTGAGTGTTTTCCATGGGCTGAAGTTTACTTGTTACGGCAAGCCTAAATATGTTCAGTAGTAAAATGTTGCTTAAAAAGTCACATAAGTTGCAAGGATTCACTCTTTGTGCAATAATAGTGCTTAACATTATTTTTGAATGACTACCTCATCTCTGTACCCCACACATACAAATAATTTTAGGGTCCCTCAGTCAAGTAGTGAATTTCAAACACAGATTCAACCACAAAGACCAGGGAGGTTTAACAATGCCTTGCAAAGAGCAAATATTGGTAAATGGGTAAAAAATACTAACACATTTTTGAATATCCCTTTGAGCATGGTGAAGTTATTAATTACACTTTGGATGGTGTATGAATACACCCAGTCACTACCTTTCTAACTCAGTTGAAGAAAACCGCTCAGGAATTTCACCATGAGGCCAATGGTGACTTAAAGACAGTTACAGAGTTTAATGGCTGTGACAGGAGAAAACTGAGGATGGATCAACAACATTGCAGTAACTCAACAATACTAACCTAATTGACAGAGTGAAACTAAGGAATCCTGTACATAATAAAAATATTCCAAAACATGCATCCTTGTTGTAAAGTAATACTGCAAAAAATGTGTTTTGTTTGGGGCAAATCCAATACAACACATTACTGAGTACCACTCTCCAAATTTTTAAGCAGCATCATGTTATGGGTATGCTTGTAATCGTTAAGGATTGGAGTTTTTCACATAAAAAAAACAATTGACAGAGTGAAAAGAAGGAATAAGGCACTAAAGTAAAACTGCAAAAGATCTGGCAAAGAAATTAACTTATGTCCTGAATACAAAGTGTCAAGTTTGGGGCAAATCCAACACTAAGTACCACTCTTCATATTTTCAAACATGGTGGTGGCTGCATGATGTTATGGGTATAATTGTCATCAGTAAGGACTAAAAGTTTTTATTAGAATAAAAAGAAACGAAAGCGATAAGCACAGGCAAAATCCTAGAGGAAAGGCTGCTTTCCAACAGATACGGGAGATAAATTCACCTTTCAGCAAGACAATAACCTAAAACCCAAGGCCAAATATACACTTATACATGACAAAACTACACATATTAGAATAACCTTTGATTGTCCCCAGCATAAGGTGCACCTGTGTAATGATCATATGACCTGTGTAATGATCATGTTAAATCAGCTTCTTGATATGCCGCTCCTGTCAGGTGGATGGATTATCTTGGCAAAGGAAAAATGCTCACTAACAGGGATGTAAATACATTTGTGCACAAAATGTAAGAGACATAAGCTTTTGTGCATATGGAACATTTCTGGGATATTTTATTTCAGCTCATGCAACATTTGATCAACACTTTACATGTTGCGTTTATATTTTTGATATGTTCCATGTCTATCTGTGTATGTGGTGGTTGGACTTTCTCCTGTCCTGCTCTGTGGCGTGGGTAGCGAGTAGAAGTAGAGATGTAGTCCTACATCTGAGAGGGTGTTCCAAAGTGCCTGGCTGCCAGCAGAGGAGGGCCAACTCATCAGTCTTCCCCAGCCGAGGCCAGGAGGAAGGCCAGCATGGAAGGAAGGGGGGCTGATGGAGTCCAAGGTCTCCCCATCACTACGGATCTGGCCATGGGAGGGTGTATGTGTTTGAGGGAAGGGAAAAGGAAAGGGGGATACCTAGTCAGTTGTACAACTGAATGCATTCAACTGAAATGAGTCTTCCGTATTTAACCCAATCCCTCTGAATCAGGAAGGGGAGAGAGCGTGTGTGGTGTACAAGGATGGAACAGAGAAGGGGGTTATGTGTGAGGGACAGTTGCGGGACATGACATGGTGTGTGTGTGTGAAGGACAGATGGGACATTGGAGGTGGAATGGTGTGTGTATGTTTGTAGGTCTGTGTGGGACAGGGGAGTGATTGGTGTTTGTGTAACGTGCGTTGTTTGAAGGAGACCAAGGCGCAGCGTAATTTGTGGTCATCAAATTTATTTAAATGAGAACCAGCAACAAAATAACAAAGTGAAACCAAAACGAACGTACCGTAGGCTACAAGAGCTGTACAAAAACACGATCCCACAACATAGGTGGGAAAAACGGCTACCTAAGTATGATTCCCAATCAGAGACAACGATAGACAGCTGCCTCTGATTGGGAACCACACTCGGCCAAACACAAAGAAATACAAAACATAGAATGCCCCCCCCACATCACACCCTGACCTCACCAAATAGAGAAATAAAACGGCTCTCTAAGGTCAGGGCGTGACAGTTTGTGTGTTGAACAGTGTTGAAATACTCATACCTTCAACTTCGACAGATAAATAATGGCCGAACTGCAACTGACATGCAGCTCTTAAAAACCTTTGACCAAAAGAGTAAATACCCAACACAGAACTACCCTGTCCATTCTCAACACTGTATAACTACAAACAGTGTCTTCAGTTTTTTGCAAAAATTATTTCTGAAGTCTGGAAAAACAAGTCACTTGTTTTGAGTCCCTATGACATTAAGGAGTCAGAGGCTCCAGATGAAGCTCCTGCTCTCTCTCTCCCTCCACTATCCCTCCTTCCCTCTCTCTGCCAACCCTGTGTATGCATGTGTGTGAGTGTGTTTGAGGCTTTGTGCAAGAGTTGTGTATTTTTCTGTGTGTGTGTGTGTGGCTGGCTGCGGCCCTAAAGTGAGCAGCCGAGGGGAGCCGTCACTAGTGATCACCTCCATGCCGTGCTGGGGGAAACAGCTGAGGGGGAGTGTGTGTGTGTGTGCAGGGGGGAGGCAGTCAGCTTGCATCTCCTGCCCGGCTCGCTCACCCGACTGGTGACATTTTAACTGGCGGCATGGCGCGAGGGGGGCAGGGGAGGGAGGGGGGAGTTGGAGACGAAAAAAGGGTGGGGTTCTCCACATGAGAGGTTGTCCTGTGACATGGTTCCAGCAACCCACAGCCCAGCCATGTCACCGGCCCAGAGGGACATTGCACTGAGGAAAGGAAGGAGAAAATGAGGGAGGAAGAGAGGAGATGAAAGAGGGAGGAGGCAAAGTTTTCTGTTTTGCTTGACGCCAGAGGACAGAGAGACAGAGAAAGAGAGTGCGCTGCATCTGGATGTACAGCTGCTTGCTGCTTTAACTCTGACAGCGGTGACGCTAAAAGGGTCTAAAACAGCTTTCACTGGCTTTTAGATAAATACTACTCCAAGACTGGCCCAGTTCAACTGGGTCAGGGCGTGACTTCAAGGCTTTTAGATAAATACTACTCCAAGACTGGCCCAGTTCAACTGGGTCAGGGCGTGACTTCAAGGCTTTTAGATAAATACTACTCCAAGACTGGCGCAGTTCAACTGGGTCAGGGCGTGACTTCAAGGCTTTTAGATAAATACTACTCCAAGACTGGCCCAGTTCAACTGGGTCAGGGCGTGACTTCAAGGCTTTTAGATAAATACTACTCCAAGACTGGCCCAGTTCAACTGGGTCAGGGCGTGACTTCAAGGCTTTTAGATAAATACTACTCCAAGACTGGCCCAGTTCAACTGGGTCAGGGCGTGACTTCAAGGCTTTTAGATAAATACTACTCCAAGACTGGCGCAGTTCAACTGGGTCAGGGCGTGACTTCAAGGCTTTTAGATAAATACTACTCCAAGACTGGCCCAGTTCAACTGGGTCAGGGCGTGACTTCAAGGCTTTTAGATAAATACTACTCCAAGAATGGCGCAGTTCAACTGGGTCAGGGCGTGACTTCAAGGCTTTTAGATAAATACTACTCCAAGACTGGCCCAGTTCAACTGGGTCAGGGCGTGACTTCAAGGCTTTTAGATAAATACTACTCCAAGACTGGCCCAGTTCAACTGGGTCAGGGCGTGACTTCAAGGCTTTTAGATAAATACTACTCCAAGACTGGCCCAGTTCAACTGGGTCATGGCGTGACTTCAAGGCTTTTAGATAAATACTACTCCAAGACTGGCCCAGTTCAACTGGGTCAGGGCGTGACTTCAAGGCTTTTAGATAAATACTACTCCAAGACTGGCCCAGTTCAACTGGGTCAGGGCGTGACTTCAAGGCTTTTAGATAAATACTACTCCAAGACTGGCCCAGTTCAACTGGGTCAGGGCGTGACTTCAAGGCTTTTAGATAAATACTACTCCAAGACTGGCCCAGTTCAACTGGGTCATGGCGTGACTTCAAGGCTTTTAGATAAATACTACTCCAAGACTGGCCCAGTTCAACTGGGTCAGGGCGTGACTTCAAGGCTTTTAGAGAAATACTACTCCAAGACTGGCCCAGTTCAACTGGGTCATGGCGTGACTTCAAGGCTTTTAGATAAATACTACTCCAAGACTGGCCCAGTTCAACTGGGTCAGGGCGTGACTTCAAGGCTTTTAGATAAATACTACTCCAAGACTGGCCCAGTTCAACTGGGTCATGGCGTGACTTCAAGGCTTTTAGATAAATACTACTCCAAGACTGGCCCAGTTCAACTGGGTCAGGGCGTGACTTCAAGGCTTTTAGATAAATACTACTCCAAGACTGGCCCAGTTCAACTGGGTCATGGCGTGACTTCAAGGCTTTTAGATAAATACTACTCCAAGACTGGCCCAGTTCAACTGGGTCAGGGCGTGACTTCAAGGCTTTTAGATAAATACTACTCCAAGACTGGCCCAGTTCAACTGGGTCATGGCGTGACTTCAAGGCTTTTAGATAAATACTACTCCAAGACTGGCCCAGTTCAACTGGGTCAGGGCGTGACTTCAAGGCTTTTTGTTCCAAAAATGCAGCGGCACCAATTTAAATACCAATGTATGTCTACACTAGATATAATTATACATTTGCATATGCAAATGTGGCATTCAATTTCACCCGAAACTAACACTCAACATTCTGATATACAGACGAAGCATTTGGGAAGAAAGCCTTGACGCTGAACATGCAGCATGTTAGTCATATGGCCCTTGGTTAATCTGTGTGTTAAAGCTGGCATCGGTATACTCCATATTTCCCATCCCATTGTATCCGTGTTCCTGACGGAGAGGGCATGTTAGCACTGAGGGGAAAGGATGAGCTGAGACAGAGGGAGCAGGGAACACTCTTCACATGCACACGCACATTCTGAGAGGCACATGTGTGTACTCTGTATGTAGCTTCCACAGACATCCCTGGGGTTCGTTACTTATAGCAGGGCTAACTGTTGTGTGTTCTAATGAGGGGCAGTGAGGATGTTATACTGTGCTGGCTGAAGAGCATACAGTGACACACATGAACATGTCTCCTACAATGAGGCACAAATTAACACAATGTGGCCTTGTGTTGGTTTTGAAAGCTTTTGATCACTTTTCACAGCTTTTAGAGGGGGCTTTTACATTATGTTCAGTCCATTCCATTTGCATTCCTGAGAAGACTTTTGGATTACGAAAACAAACACTGGCTGAAGCGGTCTCTCTTTCCATCACTTTTTCTTCCATCCATCTGGGCTGTCCTATTTCACAGGGCCGTGTGGTCTCCCCTCAGCCAGGGCACAGAAACACAGATTGGGACAATGTCATGTGAGCTTCTAAAGCCTGGTCCATTACACCGGCTATTCATATAATCCACCAAATGGACCTTTTTAAACACACTTTGGCCCCTGCTGCCGTGACTGCCTAAAAGTGTGCGTGTGTATTTGTGTGTGAGATAGAAAGATAGACAAAATATGCGTGTTCATGTGTGAGTGTGAGTAAGAATGTGAATGATGTGAGTGTATCTGTTGGTGAGAGTGTGTGTGACAGAATCACATTAGTGTATATGTGTGTGTGCATGTTTCAAGAAAGGCTCTCCCCTGTCTGTCTGCCCTGTTCCATATCTAACAAGTGTCCCATTAAACCCCATCCCAAGAACATCATGTACTTTTAAATTCTCTGGCCAGCCCTGGATTAAGCAGACAGGCAAGCTGACGTTTACATTTCTTTCTAAGCTACGGCCCATTTTAAAAGCCATTCATTTTCGATCCTCTTTCTCTCTCACTCACCCCGTGTTCCCGTTCTCCCTCTTCGGTTCGAAAGTCGTCTCTGTAATCTATACATTGCTGTGGCTAATTTACAGTGAAGATGATGGAGAAATGGCTGTCTTAATGTAATGTAATTCATCATGGCTCTGCTCCCCAACCAGGCCCTGCTCCTATTTAGCATACCATCGGCTGATTATTTGCATATTAATTATCCAAAGGAGTGTGTGTGTGTGTGTGTGTGTGTATATGTGTAAGAGGTGGGGGGTGATGTGGCCCAGCAAAGCAGAGGGGCTGTGTATGTGTAGGTGTGTGTGTGCACAAGTGTATGTATGTGTATGAGTGTGTCTGCGAGAGGGAGGGGGCTGTCTGGGAGGAGGAGAGTGTAGATGAGGGAGGGGAGGGGGGCTTTCTCATAGTAATTATCATATATCAGTGTTCTGACGCTGTAATTGATTACAACAGCTCCGGGAGGCCCCCGGGAGAGAGAGCGCCACAACCCCCCCACCTTATCTCCCACTGCCCCCCTGGCCTGTGTGTTATCGAGGATCCTCCTCTCGTCTAGAAGGTGTGACAGCTCTGTAAACAGGGCATGGCGCTCCCTCACATTAGATGCTCATTAAGAGGCGAGGCTGACTATCCTCTGGTGCCACTTCATCATCACAGCAAATGAGCTGGCACCAGGTTAGCTAGCACTGCCGAGGACCAGCTCTATAAAATATCAACCTTTACCAGATTCAGCATGTATAAAGTGTGTACATGCTAGTGGTGCATAGTAGATTTATGAGTAACATCCATCCATGTTGTGCATCTATAGATGTATCAGTGTGAGGTATGGTTTCTGTATATTGGTGGTGGTGAGTATTGCATCTTTTTTAAGATGGGTGCAAATTAAGTCAGGTTTAGTCCGACGAGCATAAAGACCATTTGCCGTCGATTGTCAATGTGACTATGTGTTTTTCCACAGAACGTGACCAGACACACACACACAATACAAACACAAGGCTTGCTAAGTTCGTGACATGTCCGTGTTGCCTCTGCTCTCCGTCACGTGGAGTGGGTCACTGTGTGGCTCAGCAGAAAGCTGCCATGACGACTCCAGATCCACCCTGACACAATGGGTACTGCAGCATTCTGGGATAGTAGTCTCACTGTCTCTACTAGTTGTCTGGAAGATTGCCTGAGGTAACCGGCCAGACAAAACAGCAACAGTCGAGAAAATGTTCAACAGAGGCTTGGATATTGAATAGGAAGAGTTTTCAAATGCAGACATTTCGAATGAAGGAAAGGGGTTGACACAAATGAGTGAAATCTTCAAATACAACATCCTTTATGAGGGGAACGTTGCCCACTACACTGAATCCTGAATGTTTCATCAGCAAAAATATCAGTTTCCCATCTTAACTAGAGGTCGACCAATTAATCGGAATGTTTTTTTTATTCCTTCATTTAACTAGGCAAGTCAGTTAAGAACACATTCTTATTTTCAATGACGGCCTAGGAACAGTGGGTTAACTGCCTTGTTCAGGGGCAGAACGACAGATTTTTACCTTGTCAGCTCAGGGATTCAATCTTGCAACCTTACGGTTAACTAGTCCAACGCTCTAACCACCTGCCTCAAGAGGAGACTGCCTGTTACGCGAAAGCGGTAAGAAGCCAAGGTAAGTTGCTAGCTAGCATTAAACTTATCTTATAAAAAACAATCAATCTATCAATCATAATCACTAGTTAACTACACATGGTTGATGATATTACTGGTTTATCTAGCGTGTCCTGCGTTGCATATAATCGATGCAGTGCGCATTCGCGAAAAAGGACTGTCGTTGCTCCAACGTGTCCCTAACCATAAACATCAATGCCTTTCTTAAAATCAATACACAGAAGTATATATTTTAAACCTGCATATTTAGCTAAAATAAATCCAGGTTAGCAAGCAATTATTAACCAGGTGAAATTGTGTCACTTCTCTTGCGTTCATTGCAAGCAGAGTCAGGGTATATGCAACAGTTTGGACCGCCTGGCTCATTGCGAACTAATTTGCCAGAATTTTACGTAATTATGACATAACATTGAAGGTTGTGCAATGTAACAGGAATATGTAGACTTATGGATGCCACCCGTTAGATAAAATACAGAACTGTTCCGTAATTTCACTGAAAGAATAAACGTTTTGTTTTCGAGATGATAGTTTCCGGATTCGACCATATTAATGACCTAAGGCTCGTATTTCTGTGTGTTATTATGTTATAATTAAGTCTATGATTTGATAGAGCAGTCTGACTGAGTGATGGTAGGTACCAGCAGGCTCGTAAGCATTCATTCAAACAGCACTTTCGTGCGTTTTGCCAGCAGCTCTTCCCTGTGCTTCAAGCATTGCGCTGTTTATGACTTCAAGCCTATCAACTCCCGAGATTAGGCTGGGGTAACCGATGTGAAATGGCTAGCTAGTTAGGGGGGTGATCGCTAATAGCGTTTCAAACATCACCTGCTCTGAGACTTGGAGTGGTTGTTCCCCTTGCTCTGCATGGGCAATGCGAGGGTGGCTGTTGACGATGTGTTCCTGGCTCGAGCCCAGGTAGGGGCGAGGAGAGGGACGGAAGCTATACTGTTACACTGGCAATACTAAAGTGCCTAAAAGAACATCCAATAGTCAAGGTATATGAAATACAAATCGTATAGAGAGAAATAGTCCTATAATTCCTATAATAACTACAACCTACAACGTCTTACCTGGGAATATTAAAGACTCATGTTAAAAGGAACCACCAGCTTTCATATGTTCTCATGTTCTGAGCAAGGAACTTAAATGTTAGCTTTCTTACATCGCACATATTGTACTTTTACTTCTACAACACTTTGTTTTTGCATTATTTAAACCAAATTGAACACGTTTCATTATTTATTTGAGGCTAAATAGATTTTATTTATGTATTATATTAAGTTAAAATAAGTGTTCATTCAGTATTGTTGTAATTGTCATTATTACAAATAAAACAATAAAATTGTCTGATTAATCGGTATCGGCTTTTTTGGTCCTCCAATAATTGGTATCGGCGTTGAAAAATCATAATCGCTCGACCTCTAATCTTAACCAACACTTACAACACATTTGCTTAATTGTCTCCTAACCCAGTTCTAAGGCCACTTAGAACCAAAATGTATTTGCATAAAAAAAAACTCATTATCTTCTTTAAAAACCCTGCCATTTTAATTGATCTTCCTCGGGCCAGGCACAAAAGAGGCCCCAAATTTGATTAGCCTGTATCTTAATTCACGACAACATCAACACGGTGGCAGGCAACAACAATGTCCTTGGGTCTTCCTGGATGTCTTTCTGCAGTCATCACCTCCCTAGCGCCTGGTCTTTAATTAGCTATCCATAATTAGCATCCCTGCAGTAGCTTCGGCTCCGACCAGTCGGGATGCACATGCTCAGATAGGGTAGATTGCGGGACGGCGTGGAGGTGTTAACCATAAACCCCCTTACCCTGGCGTGTACCTTATCACGCTTTGGCTAATGAGAAATGAGTGGAGGCCACGGGCCTTTGATTTCAATGGTGTTGCTAAGCACTTGTGCTAAGCTTAAATCTGTTGTTCTGCCCCTGAACAAGGCAGTTAACCCAATGTTCCTAGGCCGTCATTGAAAATAAGAAGTTGTTCTTAACTGACTTGCCTAGTTAAATAAAGGTAAAATAAAAAATAAATAATAAATAAACTAGCCCTTTCAATATTGTATCAAATGAGACGGTTTGTTGTATCTACCTGAAATTATTTATTGCGTTTCAAAAATATGTCGTGTTTTAGGCTTGTTTGAGAGAGTGAGTAAGAGGCATCTTTCCTGAAAAATAGCCTTGGGATCAGCTATTACTGACCCAGTCCAAACCTTAAAGGTGCTACACCGAGAACTTCTGATTTCCACTAGATAACACAGCCACAAAGTCAAAGCTTTCCCATTTTGACTACAGATGCCGCTCCGGTGGTAGAAATCAATAGTTCGATTACCACAGCCAACTACAAAACTGGCGGGTAAGCTACATTGTGAAACACTATCATTCCACTATTACTGCAGATATATTATGGAAATTGAAAAAAATAATATGTGTAGCATCTTTAACCATTGTGGACTAAATCAGATAACGGCTCCCGGGACAGTTGTTCGCGTAGCAATTGAGACTGGGAACAAGGACAGATTAAGAGTTAGAAAGGCAACAGAGTGTTCAGAGAGGATCTGGTATACTATGTGTGTGGTGTGTGTTCACAGTATATGTGTGTGCTTGTGTGTAACTTGTTGTCCTACCGTATCAGGACCTCAATGTCCTAAAAAACAACAACTGTAGTTTACTGTAGTTTATTTAGTAAATATTTTCTTAAAATTCATTGGTTAAGGGCTTATAAGTAAGTATTCGGCGCATGTGACAAATAAAATTAGATTTTGATTTGAATTCACCCGAATGTCCTGATAAGGTAGGAAAACAATAACTTTTTTGAAAAGTCAGGACTTTTTTCATGTCCTGAATTTGTTCAAATGCTATTTTAAGCTTAAGGGTTAGGTTTAGGGTTTTGGGTTAAGGTTAACATTAGGGGTAAGGGTTAGAGAAAATAGGATTTTTAATGGTCCAACATTCTTACTCCCCAAAAAGTCCTGAAATTACATGAAAATAAAGCTGTGTGTGTGTGTGTGTGTGTGTGTTCAGTATGTGTGTGTGATGGTGGGGTCAGGAGGTAGACGCAGACGGAGGACTGTGGGAGAGACCTGACGGACAGGTTCACACACACCACTGGCCCAACTCTCGAGAAACGGAATAAAAACCTGGAAAATGTTTCATTTCAATACAAGGACTGTAGCCGGGGACAATTTAATCCCTGGGCAAGGACAGAGGCTCTACCTGTTCTCAATGGCCATCAATCAGATCACACACTGGGACATGGACACACACACACTTGTAGGTGGATGTATGTATGAGCGCATGAATGCAGACACACATGCATGGAAGCATATGCTCACTGTCAATGAAAACGACAATGCTCAGTCTATGTTCCTTTGTGGTCAAAACATCTATTCCTTTCTGAGAAGGATTTGATCAGCGATATTGTGTGTGTGAGGCTATAGTATCCAGTCCTCCATTACTAGATACCTGGTTGGTCCTGTAAGCAGCATGTTCTGTTTGTGTTTGTGGGTGTGTGTGTAAGTGCTGAGCGTTTAGTGATTTTTGAGGTCGTTTTGGGTAGATCATGAAAAAATAAACATGGTTTTCGATTTTGATATAAAAATGAAAACATTAATGCACTGCGCGGGTTGAATGCTGTAACACAGAAGAAAACAATTAATAAAAGTCCCGTGATGGTAGTGACTGCCCATTACTGCTAATCAACTATCATTTATTCACATTACTTTAATAAAATATTTAAGACGTTGTGTATATTACATTTGTTTTATTTGATGACTTTATAATTTCATTCCAAGTCATCATCTCATCTCTATAGAGCTGCTGCCAATGCTGTCTGACAAAATCACAATTTTAATAGTTCTTTAAAGTAAATAAGGCATACTTTTATGACTGCTGAATACCAACTATCAATCACTTAGATCATGCATTTTTAGGTAGAGCCATCTCGAAGAAACTGCTCTCTTTCCCTCTTGATCATGCATTCTTCTGTCTCTTCTCTCCTTGTCTGCCCCACACAGACCGAAAAAGTAGGTACACGCTAAACTATGTAGAATATTGGCCTGTTAAACTACAAATCCATACTACATCACACAGTTAGGGCTTGATCTGATTTATCTCAATAGAAACTGCGCATTGAGGTCACAGAAAAAAACGTAACAAAATTAAATTAAAATAATTGAACCAACATCGGTCAATTAGTTGTTTAAAAAACATTTAGGTTATTTTTTTGTTATTCGCTCAGCAATAGTGTGTATTTGTTTCTGTGTGTGTGTACTTGTACATTGTGGCTGGTAATGAAGGTGCAGTACTTTCTATCCGTGTGTGTGCGTCTGGTGTGTGTGTTTACCTTGTGGCTGGCCCTGTAAGGGCAAGACGTTCTGGCCCAGCTCTCCATTGAGCCACAGCTGCATACGGATAAAGGGCTCCCGGCCCTTCTGGGTCAGCTTACTCCAGGGCTTGGGCCTGGACAGCATGTCGCTAACACTACCCTGAGACAGGCCCAGCACCTGTAACACGTACACACGTATTGACAAACAGACATGCACACACACGCACAGAACACAGACACATCAGCCAATAAATAATTAAATATACCTGAGCTCAATCACAGTAAAATAACATTCCAATGTATAATTACACTGCACAGAATGCATGCCAGCATGAAGCCTGATATTAGCTACTGTAAGCAAACAAAAACAATAGTCCATACTGTACAGTATGGACAAGTACAAGACATAGACAAGTACAAACACACATGCAAATACACAGAGATCATGCAGTTTTTCCTTCAAACCCCTGAGATCTGTACAGTACATCACTACACCGTCTGCTTTAGTTTGTACCAAAGAGGGTGTGTAACAGTTTTTGTTGGTGGAATCCTGGTTGGTGGCCCAATGCTACATCACTGTGTGATGCCATTAACTAGCTGACTGCTAAGAGAGAAAGGTTTACATGTGTCTAAATGGATGTGACAACTGCTGGCCAGTGTAGGATCGGGGGCCCTCTGTACTGTACTGAAGCTTAGAGGACCACATATATTGTGTGATGTTAATAGTGACCGCTTCACACAAATCTTTTTACATGTGTATGAATGGATTCATTCAGGAAACACACTCCAACGGAGGGGCTGAGTTAGCATAGTACACACAGTTTTGAACTGTGCTGACCGAGGGTGGAGGGCAGTTGGGTGACTCAGCGTAGATTACTGGAAGGGAGAGAGGGAAGGGGAGCAGTATTACAGGGGGGATGTGAGTTGACACTACACTGGCGCAGGATGGGTATATCAGGCAGTATAAGGACACGGGTATGGGACGGTACGGCGTAGGGTGGTATGGGACGATAGGGCATAGGGTGGTATGGGATGGTAGTGCGTAAGGTGTCTTGCACACCTTCTCTCCAAAGATGCGCTGGCAGATGCCGTTCTTGGCCAGCTTGTCCTTGACCTGCTGGGTGAGCTCGGCCGTGTCCACCTCCTGGTACATGTAGACCTCGTACTGCTCAGGCGTGAGCGGCGCCACCACCGGCTTGACTGGTTTGGCTGCGGGGGTCAACAGGGAACCCAGGGGCCCCAGGCTCAAGGACAGGGGCAGGGGAGAGGGGCTGCTCTGGGGGGTGTCAGCGCGGCTGGGCCCCTGGGTGTTGGTGCCTCCGCCGGGCTCGGAGCCGGCCTGGGAGTATGGGGACTCGGCCCGGGGCCAGTCCTTCCAGCAGTCCGGGGAGGAGATGGAGACGGAGGAGGAGAAGGGGGCCAGCGCCGAGGACGAGCCGGCTAGCCGGGGAGGCTTCTGGCGGAGACACAGAAAGGCACAGTCAGTTGGGGTGGTGGGGGAGTGGGGATGGGGCCTGCCACTAAAGGCTAACGGCTAATTGCAAACGGCACAGTCACTGTGGAGGGAGGGCGCTAACCACTAACGCTAACGTCAAGCTATCGGCCAGCTATGAATACATAGGTGGTTCCTCTTCCCCTATAAAGGATTAGGACACACCCACTGTCATTGGATGGATCCAGAGTGGGTATGTGGAGCAAAGAAACTTAGCTCCCATAAGTTGCTGGGTTAGGCATTGTCCTGCCTTTGAAAGTTGATAGTTTGCCATATCTGATGGAGACACCTAGCAGATTGTCTCTGCCGCGTTGCTAAACCGGTTTGCGGTGTCGACACAAACCTCACACACATGCACACGGAGCATTTCGTCCCGAGTGGAGCAGCTGCATGTTACAGATGAGCAAAGACAATGGCCCTCTGTTTTGTGTGGTCTATTACAACACGGTCTTCCAATATCACCTTCCAAATACATCCAAATTACAGTTGCACAAGGGCTGTGAACAGAAGCTGATTTGAGTGATGGCCACCAACAAAAACTACAATAGTAAGTAACAAATCTCAGCAGTTTGAGAAGTCGCTAACAACAGACAAACAGCATATACTGTAGATGTTCCATCAGAGGGTATTAGCCATGAGTTTAGAAATGTGTGATATAGTGATATGACCAATGTTTGCTCTAAGCTGCGTGCACGTGCAGATATATCAGCCCACAGAGAGAAGCATGAGATTGAACTTTCTAGAGTAGTGTTCACCAACCGGTCAATTGCGATCGACAGGTCAATCTCCAAGGCATTCCTAGTCGATCATCAAACATTTATTTAAAAATAATTGTTGTGTTTCTATTATTTTTTTAAATTTGTCTCGGGCTGTTGGCGGTAGGTGCACACGGTTCAGCTGCCCTGTGCGCCGGGTAGGCGAACTGTTGCCATTTGAACCATTTCGTGTGTCTGAAGGTACAAGGAGGAGAAGGGGTACAAACTCTGCCTTCCAGGCTGGCCCAGAGAGCAAATCAAGTGCACTATAGGCCTACCGCTGGCCAATCGAATGGCTCAGATGACCGTCTCTGTAGTAACATAGCAGGCATAAAAGAAAGCTACAGCAAAGTTGATACTGTGAGATTTCAAAACCATGACTAGAGAGAATGTCAATGAATACAGCAAAGAGCTGCTGTTTTTATGAGTGAGTTCATGTTTAAATTCTTACTCAGCATTGTCAACACTTTGTGTTCAACACTTTTATAAGACATACAATTTGCGTTTTTCCTATTTCCACTCAGTGCTACAACAAGCACTGCAGCAGTAATGAATGACTAGCAAAGTGTATCTATAGGCTTGCGTTGTTATTATTATTAGCAGCTTAGGTCTTTTTTAATATTGAGGAATATTGAACTTTCTCTGTTCATAGAAGTAACAACACGAATTTGTGCATGAAACAGAAATAATGTGGTGCGACAAGTTTCGCCATCATCTGGAAGACTGTGTCCCTTTACGGTCAGTGTCAGTGGAGGAAAGGGAGAGCGGTGGGATGTTGAGAGGCGGACCCTCAGTCTGCTGCTCTCTCCCTATGCTGAGACTGACCATCAGTCCAATTAAATAAAATAAAAATCTAATTATTTAAACGTATGCTCACTCAGCTGTGCATCACAAGTAATACAATAATGGATCTATTACAGGTGTGATCATTTTGCCTACCTCAATTTTTTTAAATACATTTTTTTTTTAAATGGCCGAAGCAAAGCCAATATGCATTGATAATATATTGGGCCTATAGCTTACTGCACAAACATAACTGCTACAGTACTGTTTTTAATTGGTTAATGTTGCATAGGCTTACGTTTTTCAAGTCATGTAAAAAACAATCTGAGCGGTAGATCTCGGCTTGCATTTTGAATCAATCTGATCTTGACTCAGAAACGGTTGGTGACCACTGTTCTAGAATTTTCCCTGTTAACACCATCAACGTTTCCCTTTACCGTGGAAATTGTGATCGAATCAACGCAATATTAGCCACTTTCAATGAAACATGCCAAAATAAAATTAACTATGCAAGAGATTTTGTTGTAGGCAGAACACATCGGCGTAGGATTCTATTGCATTGACACGCACTACTCAGCCTGTACTCTACACAGACCAGTGCGGCATAAACAATCAGAGCTGCAGTAGGCCTATATGCAAATAGACCTTTGCCATTTACTTTGAACTGGACTGTGTTTACAGCATGAACGGTTGTGAGTAGATGCGCTTGTTAGGAGGTCAAAGCATGTAGCCACATGTGAACATTTTGTTCAAATCCTTTGCTAGTTAGCTAGCGAATTATTAGCCCAGTTATAGATCATTTGTAGTCAGCAATAGGGGAGTGATTGCTTCCTACAAGAGTACAAGATTTTTACATTTCAAGACATCTTTGAAAAGCGAGTCAGGTAAAGAGCTTTTTTTTGTCTTAAAGGTTGTTGTATTTTGAGATAGTTTATTCAAACCTAAGTAGCCAATAGGCAGAGGGTAGCATAAACGATCTGATTCTCTGTAATAATGGTATGGCAATAATAGTGCATTTTGTTTTATAAAGTGGTTTAAACAGGTTTATGTGGAGCCCTGCATGTTTTTTTTCAAAAGTATCATGGACTGTAGGCCTACATTGAACACCACACATTGGCAGCAACTGTAGGCTGAATGATAGAACAGCTATTTCCATGTTAAAATATTATGGGATGAATTTTCTCCATTGTTTTTGATGGTAGGCCTACAGTACATTATGGTCAAATAGCCACAGTACCCTACATGGCCACTGTTAAAACTAAGTTAAAGCGGGTACAGCCTCAGTGTTCACAGTAAATGCGTGCTGGAAGTTACACAGAATTAGAGGGAACATTGGATATGACACATTCTCAGAACATTTTGAACATTGTGGCTGTGGCCAGTAACTGTCATGCAAATAACTGCCGGTCCGTTAATGAACAAAAACACATTTAGCATCTCCGGCCTTCCACGCATAGCCTACAAGCCACTGAAATCAAATCAAATCAAATTTTATTGGTCACATACACATGGTTAGCAGATGTTAATGCGAGTGTAGTGAAATGCTTGTGCTTCTAGTTCCGACCAGGCAGTAATATCTAACAAGTAATCTAACCATTTCACAACAACAAAGGAATGAATAACAATATGTACATTTAAATATATGGATGAGCGATGGCCGTTCGCCATCTTGCCTATGCGGACCTTTGGAACGTCTACATTGAAAAAAGTATAATAAATCAATTTAATATAGCCTACACCGTCACAATAAATCCATTATTTATTTTAGACAGGTCTAAAGAAACATTATGATATGAAGAAAATTAAGCCTATTTCAGGAGAACAGAATAGCATATTCTGAGTCATCCTTATGTTAGGCCCTGATCTGTCTATGCCATATGGCTGTGGGCTACACTTGTTCATTTTGCAGACAATATTTGCTTAGAACTCTGTGGCATTATATTATGCTAAGAAGAATATAATTGAACATACAGTGGCTGAATAAAATAGAAAGGATATGATTGAGGGAGTGCGGCACATGCGGTTATTCCGTGTTGAGTGGTTAACAAAGTGATCATTTGAAACAGGTCCTCCTATATCCTATTTTGCAACAAATGTATGTTTCTTGCACAGGCTGCACACAATTCATCAGTCTCTCACTCACAATTTGACAAGCACTTGATAATACTCTCACTCAGACTATTTTCAATGTAATGTGGTCTTTACATATAGCCTACTAATATATGTGTGGAAATATTGGAGGATTTACTATAGAATGGCCCCCCCAAAAAAATATGTCATCCGTAGCCTGCACTCGAATAGCGAATGGGCGAAGCACTTACTGCGGTTATGTTTTTAATATGCCAGGTAAGCTACACCAGTTGTAAAGCGGATTAATGTCCTTAATAATTAAAACAATTGCAATAAATATAGTTGCACCAGAAAGATGGGATCATCTTTTAAATAGTGGCAGGTCAAAACTCTGTTTTCACAAGCCATTTTGCAATGACTGGTCTTATAAGAACATGCGTTTCACTTGGCTCTGTGGGCTATGTGCTCTCCAACCCTGTTCCAGGGGTCCTAGGCCTACAGGCTGTGGGCTCTCCAACCCTGTTCCAGGGGTCCTAGGCCTACAGGCTATGTGCTCTCCAACCCTGTTCCAGGGGTCCTAGGCCTATAGGCTATGGGCTCTCCAACCCTGTTCCAGGGGTCTAGGCCTACAGGCTATGGGCTCTCCAACCCTGTTCCAGGGGTCCAAGGCCTACAGGCTGTGGGCTCTCCAACCCTGTTCCAGGGGTCCTAGGCCTACAGGCTATGGGCTCTCCAACCCTGTTCCAGGGGTCCTAGGCCTACAGACTATGGGCTCTCCAACCCTGTTCCAGGGGTCCTAGGCCTACAGACTATGGGCTCTCCAACCCTGTTCCAGGGGTCCTAGGTCTACAGGCTACGCTACAGGCTACGCTTAAGATTTATTTGCCCAATTTAGTTGCGATACAAACCCTATCAAAACATACAGGTCTATAGGCTAGGCTACATGTGCATGCAACTATGATTTGAAAAAGTCGCAAAGAAATGCATGCACTGTTTGCATAGAAATCTTGTGCAACATGGGCTTATAGGAACACATTTCATTTCATGCATTAACCAGAAATGAGGAGCTGGCTCTCACTGTGCAACAGGTGATCCTATTCCACTCAAACTCTGAATGCCAGGGCTCTCATTAAGTGTTTGATTATATTTTAGATTGCATTTGGATTGATGTCAGAGTGATTAGAGGGACAATAGAGCGCTGAGTACGAGGCCATTAGTGACTGGCTGTTAGCAAGTTTGGTAGGCTACTAATGACCATCAGCAACATCAGAGTGCAGTTTTGGAGAAGCCTAATTACGGTCATGGAATTTGACTGTGGTCATGACTGCCGGTGTGGCGGTAATGCGGTGACCGTAACAGCCCTAACTGTGGCCTGACCACCATGGTTCAGAGGTGAGAGGTCATGAAGGCAGAGTGTGTGAGGTATTAACGGTACTGTACCTCCTTACTGTCCTCCTGACTCCGCACGTCGTCGTTCATGCTAGACGTGACTCCCCGCCCCCCGGGGTGCATACTATTCCACCATTGGTCCCTCCAGGAGCCCCGCCCCTGCTTGGTCCCTCCGTCCATTAGAGACCCGCCTTCTCCCACCACCACCTCTCCTGCCTCCTTCACCATGGCAGAGTGGAGGTCCAGGAGGGAGGAGGGCGAGGAGGATGGGGGGATGGGGGGCTTCTTGAGGGAGAGGGCCAGGGGTGAGTAGGAGGCCGGGAGAGTGGAAGCGCCCAGGAGTTTGGGAGCGAGCAGGGCCAGGTCAGAGGTGCCCATGGAGGAGGGCTTGAGGATGGGCTCCAGGGCGGCCTGCTGGGCCTCCATCTCCCTCCTTGCCTGCTCTAGGATGGAGCGGATGGTCTCGTCTGAGCTGGAGGATCCACCTGAGCCGATACTACCACCACCACCACCACCAATGCTGGACGAGGGAGGGGTCTGAGACAAGTCCACTGCAGGGAGAGAGACTGACAGAGAGGATACACAGTCATCAGACAACACTACAAATGTCATCAACACTCAACTTCAGATGATGCTTCATGGCCCACATTTACAGTGCTAGGATAAGTGGAGGATAATTCTGGATTTTCTGTTTGATACCTGAAGTTCTACACAAAAGGAAAATAAATGCTACATAGTAGAAACATATGCCTTAGATTTAAGACATGGTCAAGGAAATGTTTTCTACATCCCTTACAGAAACAGAAGGCACAACAGTCTTGTAGTCTGTATTTGGTTTGTATATTCTCGGTGTGGGGCCACACATTGTTTAAGGTTAAATCCATTCCTCACCGAGTCTGAGACTTTGTGCATATTTTGCGAAATAGTTGCCCATGCCTCGGGGGTAACCTGTCTGTCGTCGCTGTCTGTTGTCCACCCCATCTGTAGTGGGTGGCATGGCGTCAAAAGGGGGTTAGCACGAGGGACATCTCTTAGACATTCTAATGGCGGTGTATGGGGTAGTCACTAGCACTGTTTGACATTAGTTATGGCATTGGCAATTTAGGGATACATGTCAGACCCATTAGATACAATTGGGAAATCTTGATCCAACCACATCACATCCTACTGTATGTTCCTCCACTTTACTTCACTTTCGTATGAGGTCAACACACTAGGAAGTTCCTTCATCCCTTCAATACCCACCATCCCTATAATTTACTTATAAGGGGCATGCAGTGTGGTATGAGGGTTGGGGGTCAGACGAGAAGCTTCAACAGCAGGGTTGAGGTCAATTTATTTTAGCTCTGTCAATACGGTAAATCAATTGGAAATTCAAACCAGACCCTGGTGTAGAGTAGTTTCCATCAGACACAGAGCAAAGAGAGGAGTTACTCACCAGCCTTCTGGACCTGCAGCTCTCTCTTGGCCTGCTCCAGGATGGACTTGATGGCCTCGTCTGACCCACTCTCCGGAGTACGGATCCGCGTGGTGATGTTACCTAGGAATTGGCAACAAAGGTCAGGGGTCAATGGACTGTACCAAAGGGAGGGATGGCGGGAAGCAATGGGGGTGATAGAAAGTTGGGGTAATTAATAAATGTTGCTAGTATTTGACTTCAATATGTCACAGGTGCACAGTCATAAGATACCCAAAATATAGCTGAATGTTTTGAGTTTGAGAAAAGTGCTACTTTTCCTATAAATATCCAATAAAACAGTAAATTCAGACAAGCTGTGAGATGGTGAAGTTTGAGTCTACCCACTGTCTCCTGTCTAAAAGGAACCCAAGGAGACGTTGCTCCTAGCCTTCTCCTTCATTGCGTTCTGACAAACCGCCACGGCCCCCCTGGACTGCAGTACTCCCCATGGGTCTCCCTTTACAACACAGCTCAATCCTGTTAACACAAGTGGCCAAGGCTACACATGTTCCTCATGAGTGCTGAACAGAACACTTCCAGCAGCCAGCCAGCTACTCTCTCTCCGCAACAATGGGAACCAGACTTTGGACAAGCTCCATAAGAAACATAAGACCTGGTGTTTTGGACGGGCTTCAGAAGGGAAGGCTAATTGCTGTTTGGAGTTAAACATGGAGGGGCCAGACTAACGTGGCTCCCAACTTTCGGCTTCCTCTCCTCTCTCTCTCATTTGTCCTGAGTGAGTGGTCGGAGTAATTGGGCAAGGTCGTGCTCGCTCATGTGTGAGTGAGGCGGGGAGCAGCTGGCTACATGGGGGGTGAACTGCAAGTAATTCATAACAAAAAAGGGGTCTGACCCGGACAAGGGCAGGTGACTGTAAGTGCTCCCCCCGGAGTGGAGACATGGTGGCCTACCAGTGACACCAGTAAGACCCAGCACTCTCACTCATACACAGACACACACACGCACAGTCATGGTGGTGTTTGGGCACAGCTGCCGGGTCATGGGGACGTGATGTAACCTCTGTTTCACAGTTTTGTTGAGGCCACCACCGCCTGTAAAAATAAAAAGGTTTGAAAATGTTTGTGTTTGTGGCCTACCGAAGTGCCAAACAGCATGTAAGCACCACAGCTTTGGCCATTTTCAGAAGGCATGAAAAACTGCATGGTTTTGTGGAAAGTACATAGTACAGCATATAAAGGAGCTTTTTAAAGGCTAAATTATATGTATGAGGTTTCGCCCTGATTTCAGACTGGGAGAGAGATTGCGTGGGCTGGTTGGGACTGGATGTTTAGACTGCGTTTTACGACGCACCCTATGGGTTGAAAGGGTGCCTTTATAAACCCCTCCCTGCCTTATCCTGCCCCTGGGTTTTCGCCTGAGGTAGAAGTTGCCCTTAACCACCGATCTAGGACCAGATAAAAAACAGCCTCATCCCTGTATTTTGAACCAGACTCCAGGCCAGAAGTGGTAGAGTGACTTTGACAATGGCTAACTGACACAACAAATTGGACAACATAAAAGCCGACCAAAACACTAAACCAACCACGATAGGGAAGGCAAAGAACAGACCTGCCCTCGAGGAGCCTTCGGAGCCGGTTCTTCGCTTCGGAACCTCCTGAAACACTCTGTTCAGGTTCTGGCCTGGGTTCTCTGTTGGAAAACAAGCGGCGACAGATAAGATAAGTGTCAGACCACTGGACTGCTACATGGATGAGGGGAGACACTGACCTAGGCACAGGTCTAGGATCAGCTTACACTCCCCAAATTCGAACCTTAAACATTAGGCGGGAAAACTCAAAACGGACACTAGATCAGTGTCTAGGAGCAGTTTTATTCTACACAAATGGATATAGTGGTGGTAGTCAGGGCATTTGCTATATAGAGCTATAGATCTACAGTTACTAGACCACCTCAACATCTAGACATCTGAGCAAAAACCCTAACATTTGGGCAAAATCAATTCAACTTATTTAACATGGACAAAACCCATAAGTGATTTACTAAAGAAGACAGCTCTGCTACCCGACCCGAGCCCGACAGGCCCCAACATTATACATTGGGTTAGAGCCGGTTAGGGCCTGTTTTTCATCAATAACTAGGGTACGGGCTGGACATCAACCAAATTGATTACTAACATTTTGAAGCTAAGCCATTTGCTTATGCTGCGCAGTACCGTCATATCTTACTAAGATCATGGCGTCAGAAGTGCTTCAACCTCGTCAAATATAAGACCAGAGCATTGTCTGATTCGACAGAAGAGTATTATTTTCGGTGAAATAATAATGTTCCTTGAGTTGTCGTAGTTTAGAGTGACGAAAAGTAGGTTGCCAACTGCTCTCTCATGCCTCATCATTGAGCAGAGAAGTCCCAAAGAAGCAGTTGCTATGGTTACTCACATGCAGAGTCATGAACAGAGCGCATGCAGCGCTGTGAGGGAGCGGGGAACAGCAAAATGCATCATACCGGCTTTATTTCAAATCAAATCGTATTTGTCACATACACGTGTTAAACAGATGTTATTGCGGGTGTCGCAAAATGCTTGAGTTTCTAGCTCCAACAGCGCAGTAATATCTAACAATACACACAGTCTAAAGTAAAGGAATGGAATTAAGAATATATAAATATTTGGACGAGCAATGTCAGAGCGGCATAGACTAAGACACAGTAGAATAGGATATAATACAGTATATACATATGAGATGAGTAAAGCAAAATATGTAAACATTATTAAAGTGACTAGTGTTCCATTGGCCAGTGATTTCAAGTCTATGTATATAGAGCAGAAGATTCTAATGTGCTAGTGATGGCTATTTAAGATGGTCTTGAGATAGCAGTTTTTCAGTCTCTGGGTCCCAGCTTTGATGCACCTGTATTTCTTTATTTTGAAAGTTATATATCTTAACTTGTTATTCTAACTTCCGTGACGCATATAAAGCCATCCCCCGTCCTCCTTTCGGAAAATCTGACCACGACTTTGTTGCTCCCAGCCTATAGACAGAAACTAGAACAGGAAACGCCCGTGCTCAGGGCTGTTCAACGCTGGTCCGACCAATCTGATTCCACACTTCAAGATTGCGTCGATCACGTGGACTGGAATTATGTTCCGCATAGCGTCGGACAATAACATTGATGAATACGCTGATTCGGTGAGCGAGTTTATTAGCAAGTGCATCAGTGATGTTGTACCCGCAGCGTCTATTAAAACATTCCCCAACCAGAAACCGTGGATTGATGGCAGCATTCGCGCAAAACTGAAAGCGCAAACCACTGCTTTTAATCAGGGCAAGGCGACCGGAAACATGACCGAATACAAACAGTGCAGATATTCCCGCCGCAAGGCAATCAAACAAGCTAAGCGTCAGTATAGAGACAAAGTAGAGTCGCAATTCAACGGCTCAGACACGAGAGGTATGTGGCAGGGTCTACAGTCAATCACTGACTAAAGAAGGAAAACCAGCACCGTCGCAGACCACAATGTTTTGCTCCCTGACAAACTAAACAACTTCTTTGTTCGCTTTGAGGACAATACAGTGCTACTGACACGGCCCGCTACCAAAACCTGCGGGCTCTCATTCACTGCAGCCAACGTGAGTAAAACATTTAAACGTGTTAACCCGCGCAAGGCTGCCGGCTCAGACGGTATCCCTAGCCACGTCCTCAGAGCATGCGCAGACCAGCTGGCTGGTGTGTTTACGGACATATTCAATCAATTCTTATCCCAGTCTGCTGTTCCCACATGCTTCAAGAGGGCCACCATTGTTCCTGTTCCCAACAAAGCTAAGGTAACTGAGCTAAATGACTAGCCCCGTAGCACTCACTTCCGTCATCATGAAGTGCTTTGAGAGACTAGTCAAGGACCATATCACCACCACCCTACCTGACACCCTAGACCCACTCCAATTTGCTTACCGCCCCAATAGGTCCACAGACAACGCAATCACACTGCACACTGCCCTAACCCATCTGGACAAGAGGAATACCTATGTAATAATTCTGTTCATCGATTACAGCTCAGCATTTACCACCATAGGAAGACCCTGGGTCTCGACCCCACCCTGTGTAACTGGGTCCTGGACTTCCTGACGGGCCGTCCCCAGGTGGTGGGGGTAGGTAACAACATCTCCACCCTGCTGATTCTCAACTCTGGGGCCCCACAAGGGTGCGTTCCCAGCCCTCTCCTGTACTCCCTGTTCACCCATGACTGCGTGGCCATGCATGCCTCCAACTCAATCATCAAGTTAGCAGACGACACTACAGTGGTAGGCTTGATTACCAACAACGACGAGACGGCCTACAAGGAGGAGGTGAGGGCCCTCGGAGTGTGGTGTCAGGAAAATAACATCACACTCAACCTCAACAAAACAAAGGATATGATCCTGGACTTCAGGAAACAGCAGAGGGAGCAGCCCCCTATCCATATCGACGGGAGAGTAGTGGAGAAGGTGGAAAGTTTTAAGTTTCTCGGCGTACACATCACGGACAAACTGAAATGGTCAACCCACACAGACAGCGTGGTGAAGAAGGCGCAGCAGTGCCTCTTCAACCTCAGGAGGCTGAAGAAATTCGGCTCGTCACCAAACACACTCACAACCTTTTACAGATGCACAATCGAGAGCATCCTGTCGGGCTGTATCACCGCCTGGTACGGCAACTGCTCCGCCCACAACTGTAAGGCTCTCCAGAGGGTAGTGAGGTCTGCACAACGCATCACTGGGGGCAAACTACCTGCACTCCAGGACACCTACACCACCCGATGTCACAGGAAGGCCAAAAAGATCATCAAGGACAACAACCACCCGAGCCACTGCCTGTTCACCCCGCTATCATCCAGAAGGCGAGGTCAGTACAGGTGCATCAAAGTGGGGACCGAGAGACTGAAAAACAGCTTCTATCTCAAGGCCATCAGACTGTTAAACAGACATCACTAACATTGAGTGGCTGCTGCCAACATACTGACTCATATCTAGCCACTTTAATAATGGAAAATGTATGTAATAAATGTATCACTAGCCACTTTAAACAATGCCACTTTATATAATGTTTACATACCCTACATTACTCATCTCATATGTATATACTGTACTCTATACCATCATATATTTTTATGTACATATTCTTATTAATTCTTTTACACTTATGTGTATAAGGCAGTTGTTGTGAAATTGTTAAGTTAGATTACTTGTTAGATATTACTGCATGGTCGAAACTAGAAGCACAAGCATTTCACTACACTCACATTAACATCTGCTAACCATGTGTATGTGACAAATAAATTTGACTTGAAATTATAGTTTTAGGGTGGAGTTTTCCTTTAAATTTGGCAGAAGCAATTGGGCATGGGTAGGGTAGGGCCTGAACATTGCAGACATGGGTAGGGTAGGGCCTGAACATTGCAGGCATGGATAGGGCTTGGGCTTAAAATTCATGTCCGTGCATGGCTCTAGTATGTTACAATGCTTGTAAAAACACATTGGCCATAGTAATACGCACAGTAGAAGGCAAAAGTCAATTATTGTCAAACAGCCAGAAACAAAGAAAGTGTATGTAAGACCACTCCACACAGTCTTAAACCACCCTCTGAGAACCCTTGAGTCAATCCAAATGTTCTACCATTCAAACCACATATCAAACTCTTCACATATACAAGAAGGGACATTGATGGTGATTTGGGCTCAATAAAACGTGAGTTGTGGGTTCAGATATTGAAAACATAAATGATTGAAACAGAAGAGAACTAGTAGCTACGGCACATAAGAACCACATTACATTTCTCCCCAACATGATTCTATTAAACTTCTGTTAAACTTCTCCCCTGGGCAGACAGGTTTGGGGCTTGCTGCCAGACCAATTCCTTGAAATCTGTCCAAACAAGCACAATAGACAAGAGTGCAGAGCTACAGTGTGCACATTCATCTATACTCACTACTCTGCTTTAACACAGAGGGGAACTAAAGCTCCAACTTTTACATCATCCCTGCCCTGACTGCCAAGTGTGCCCTTCCTGTGAAATGTGGAGAAACCAGACTGCGGACGCATTTCCTAAACTGCATGCCTCGCTCTCGTCCCGGGCTTCTTGCCGACCGCAGCAGCTCTCGTCTTGCCTTGTGACGCTACTGACTGAGCACCAAGTTCCAAACTTATCAGTTCCTCACTCAGAGACAGAAAGAGAGAAAGAACAGAGAGACAGACACAGCGAAAGAGTGGGATGGATATGAAGAGGGGGATAGAGATATTTAGAGAGGGAGAGAGATCGTGGGGGGGGGGGGGGGAGAAAGAGAAAGAGAGCAAAGAGGAGAAATAGGAAGTAATTTAATAGGAACACAATGTATGCGTTTTGTAATCCGTCTCAAATTCGACATAATTGCTTGTAAAAGTGTCTGCATTAGTTATCAGCAGTTTGGGGTGAAGAATGAGGACTTTGCAGCATGGGGGGGGGGGGGGGGGGGGGGGGGGGTGCAGCTTCAGTCTTTAATTGACCTCATCATACACACCTGTCCAGACTTGCATGTTATTGACTGTCGTTTGAGCACTGATGTGCCCATTCAGACAGATCAGGAAAATGTCCCCCTGTAATCTGATGGGATCAGCTTGCCTCCCACTCACTGACTCAACAGTACAGGCTGCGTTCCCCAGCAGCACACAGCAATGTGCCATTTAAGACGGTTACAAAATCAATAGGAAAAGGCAGTGGGCCGACAGCGATAAGTGCTGGAAACCTGAGTGGCGCATGCAAAGATGACATTTTGATAGACCCACTTCTAAATGCTCCCTCCCTCTACCGGGTTTTATTCGTGGGACGGTTGCTACAATGACAGGCGACAACGACAGGAAAGGGAACATGTCTGCAAGGTTAATCTGGACGTCTTAGCGGGCGACATGACTGGTGACGATGATAAGGATCGCTGTCCATTCATCAGGGCCCGGGCTATGGCTACACTGCTGAAGGGAGGGGTTGGACATCTGTTGTTAAAGAGACAGTGCTATCACCAGTTACCAAAATGCAAGGGTTTGTCAAGTCAAAGATTAAAGGTTAGGGCCATGCTCTGACTGAGGGTCAAATATTGAACATAGACTGCTGAAGTTTGTCTTTTGCTAATCTGAATCGTGTGTCTGACAAAATTAAATGTACCATTCAGCACCTCTTTTCCTGTTGAGTTGAGTACAGAGTTTTGTGGGAGAGCATAGCAGGACCCCACTGAAGCTACTGTAAGACAGAAACAGAACACCAGCCTGAACCTGAGGCCTTTCTACTATATGCTTCAGAAATACAGCTGTCAAATTTTTCACCTGGAACTTTGTGTGATGCAAAGCATCTGGAGGCAGAGACATCAATAAAATATGTATGTATATGTGACGTGCTCAGCTAAGTGTGCATGTGAGAAAACAGTGATACAAGCTCAGATATGTCTATGTACTGTAAGTTTCTGTATGTCTGGGTGAGAGCAGTTAATGTGTCCTGTGTGAAGTGTGTGTGTGAATACATTTCTGTCAGTCTCACCTCTCTGCCTCCCCTGGATGCTGCGCAGTGCCAAGATGTTCTGCTCGTCAGATAGGAACTGCCTCATCTTGTGGAAGGGCTCCTTGCCCCTGATGGTCAGCTTGCTCCAGGGCTTGGGCCTAGCCAGTATCTCACTGACCGAGCCCTGGGACAACCCCAGCACGTAGTGGCCGAAGATCCTCTGCCCAATGTTGTGCTTGATCAGCTGCTCCTTGACCTGACGCGCTATCTCAGACGTGTCCATGTCTTCACCTTCCGAGACACTCCCTGCACCCTCTGACTGGCTGGGCGAGGGGGCTAGGCCATTAACGTCTGGGCTGCCCGCCGATGGGTGCTGGGATTGCGACTGCAAAGACTGATGGGGTGGCAGAGGGCTGGCTGAGAGGGAGTTAGGGGTTGGGTAGTGGGCGGGGGAGAAGAGCAGGGCCTGGCCAGACACTGAGTCCTGCAGGGCTTTGGAGTAGAAGGTCTGCATGAGCTGGCGCTGCAGCAGGGAATTGAGCGACACTTTGCCCGCCAGGGGGAAAGCGGTGCCTGCCGACACCAGCGAGGAGGGGCTGAAGAAGTCCTGCCCACCCAGCCCGCCGCCCGTGGGCGAGAAGTGGTGCGTGCCATTGGCGGTGGTGACAGGGGTGGTGTCGGAGGAACCACCTGAGCCAGTGCGCAAGAGGAGTTGAGAGGAGGGAGGGGGAGGGGAGCCCTGCAAGTTGGTGCCCATGGGCGTGGCAGGAAGACGCTGTTGACCTTCTGATGAGTCTTTGACCTTTCGCTCCCTCACACCTGTGAGACCAGACAAAACATGACACAGATCAATACATCAAGTGACATCAACAAAATGAGTCCAAAATAAACAAAATATCTAGACAAAACACCATCTAACTACAAGTACACAAGTTTCATCACACCCATTAAGTGAGAGAAGTTGGGGGTACAGTGAACTCCAGTTGAGTAGAGTGGAGATGCACTGATGCATTGTGCGAATTTGCCAGTAGGACTTCTGGCTGTGGAGAGGGACACTGAACAGTAGTGAAGGGAAGCATCTGGCAGGCATGTCACAGGATATGGACACAGGCAGAGAGCTGCCTAGGTTACCTGCTGTGTGGTGCATGCCCTGCCTAACCTTCTTGCCCCTGCCCCTGCATATCACCATCTCCAGGTCACCACTCACTCAAGGTAGCTTAGGGATGCCCTTATTTCAGGGTGGATTAACATCAGTGGTGTGTGTGTGACTGTGATATATGCATCAGAGTGCGGGAACAGTAGCAAAACTTACACATGTACTATACAGCAATGATAAACAATGGCAGCCAAGCAATATATGCTCTTTATACATACTTTTCCTTGTGAGATTTGATTAATGTTAGGTATAGCCATAGGCTCAACAACATTGCAAAAGAGGCCATGGTATACAGATCATCATAAAACTGATAACACTGTATAAATGTACAATCATTAACATTTATTCATCGAAAATCACATTGGGAAGTAACTAAGTAGAACACCCATCCAACCTGTAGCCAAACAGCGCCTTTGGTTTCACATCAACATGATCCGGTTGGACAGCGAGGGGTCCCATTAGGAATACAAATGAAAAGCTTAATTTTCGAGGACAGGGGAGGGAGGGGGGAGACCCGAAGCCAAATGGGATGACATTTCCGGAGCGACCAAGTGCACTGAGTGATAAAGGGCATACTGGGAGGAGAGACTAACGGGGCTTCATTAGCATACTGGATCACTCCATGTCCTCCAGCCTTCGACCTCCCTTGGCCCCCCTCTCCTCCTCGCCTAGGGTGGGCTGCACTGTGCCCCTCCACAACCCCCACCCTTCTGACACACAACTGCAAACTGTGTGGGCGCAGATGCGCTACCAAAAAAGCCATGGAAAGTTGTTGTTTTTAAACGGACCGTAACACGTAAAGATGAGATGTAGCCTCCAAACACTAGCCGTGGTCAGTACCTGTTTGTGTAGTTATAGTCCCCTAGCCTGTGGTGTGGTTAGGTTCTTTTTTGGAGAGGTCATATTGTTGAGTTTAGGGTAGAATCTACTTTAGGGAGGCATTTTTAAACTTAGAACAGAAAGCTAAAGCTCTCTGAAGTAGAAGACACGTATTGTTCTTCAACTGGAAAAAAGGCAGACTGAACACCAGTAGGTGTTAGACTAGGACCAAAAGGTCTCCAATCTTTTCATCCTCAGAGTCTGAGTAGATCTTCAGGTAGCAGATGTAAAGTCTAGGACTTTATATAAATGGAGATATAACAAGAAACCTCAAGCAGTGATCCTTTGAAATGTAGCACAGAGAATGTTACACTACCTCTCAAATCGCCGTGCTTAAAGGGCTGATTCTCTGAATGAGATAAATCGAGGATCCAGACAAGACGAGTGCCACTCTGAGAAAGCAGCAGCACTTCAGTCTTAATGGTGTGAGCCGACTGTCAGCTTCGAACCCTTCAATTCAACTCCATTATACATTTACAGAGCCATAATGTTTTTTATTTGTATCAAACGCGGTAGCATGCCAATGAAAACAGTTGACACATTGTTTAGGAGTGTGTCTATATTTGTAGAAAATAAAAAGCTCCTTGAGATATAACATTATTTCCTTTGAGTCAAACAGTCTCTTCTTCTGCTGGCAGAGATAGCTGGAGCTGCATCCTGTTTGACTACTTTACTTCCTGTCTATAACCCCTCTAGGCGACTGACAGAGTAAAGAAACAAAAGGACTGTGTGTCCTTTTAAGTTGGAAGCACCCTGGCACACACACAGAGGCACAGGCCCATGCTCTGATGAAGGCTAATGGTGAGGGACTTATACTCCATATTACATTCTGGTCTGGGGTAACTTCCGCTCAGACAATGTCCACATTTTCAAAAAGCTCTTCATGACAGATATCCTTGAGTCTCAGGATTTTGGATATGGAGACAGACGAAAAGTCATTAATGGGTCTGTGTAAGGCAGCTGAATGTGGGGTATGCAATTGAAAGAGCTGGCATGTTGTGACAAGAGAAGGCGATAAGGCCTCAGAGATCAATGGTGGAATGCTAGGGCTCTGTGCATCACTGAATTAGGCTCAATGAGTTCAACCAAACATCAGCCCCCTCTTTGGAAACAACCCTATCAGTGCTTACGAAGCCTGTTCAGTTCCAGCCCATGAATAAGACCTTGACGGGGCAGTTCACACCAGGAGTTGACCTTGTGGTCGTGTCTACATGCATATCACAAAAAAACTCTGCCGATAACAGATTGGCTGCTTTGATACTGGTTAAAGTTGAAATCAAACACAGTTTTTCCCCCTCTGACATCAATGCACGCACAATAGAACAGCAGAGTATGTATTATGACTGCTTTTTACCACAACGCTGGTGCTCCTCTTCTCCGTTTAATAAACAAAACAAAAACGCCTGTGGGCAGCCATCTATTTCCCCTAATGCGGAGCTCAGCTTTAAGGAAATTTAAACAAATAAAAATGGTGAAAACTAATGTTCAACTTGGTCAGTTGGCAAGTTCAAGATGGCAAACAAACACTACATAGTCCACAGCAGATGTCTGATTGATAAGTCACCTTAATAAATAATGTGTGCGTGTGTGTGTACGTGTCTAGTTATGTATGTGTGTGTATGTGTGAGTGAAGGACTCACCACTCAGTTCACTGCTGTTTAGGCGCAGGGAGGAGCTCTCAGACTGCAGGCCTCGACTCTTCAACAACAACTCCAGAGGCTTCTTAGAGTCCTGACACAGAGATAGGAAATTGTTAAACCTTGTTTGATTAGATACATTGTCTAAATATTGTTCCAATAAAACTCAAACGCAATATTCAGCCTCCTTACCTGTGCTGAGGAGAAGTTTGAAGAGCCAAACTCCATTGACTTCAGGATACTGTGAAGTAAACAAGGAGAAATGGACCACTTTATTACTGCACCCACTGCAAAAAGGAGATCACAAATACACACAGCACCACAGGACTGACATTTATCTGCTATCAGCCCCCACAGAACATCTACATCAGCGACAGGCAGTCCTTCACTCTGCTCCGACCATCAAAATCTGATAATGCAATGAAATCCTTAGAGCCAATCACAGTAATTAAAATGGATTATTCAATCATGTGCTGGGTGCCAATTGGATTTCAGGCGATATTATCTATAAAGGAAAAAGCGTCTATGAAAAGGTTGGGAGGCAAATAAAGACACTTTAGTCTATTAGGAGAGGAATGCTTCCCTTTGGGACCACAGACGGGCTATCAATACAAATTCCCACAAATAGCTCTTTGGCTGACCATCATAGTGGTGCTGAAAACTCTCACAAACAGAGCCATTCACTGATACTACCTTTAGGACTTCTTCCAATTGGGAATATTATGCCTGAAAATCCAGTTACCAAATTAATGTTCAGACGGCCCTGCCGTCCAGACGAGTGAAGATGGTTAAATCCTGGTAAGAAACCACCCGAGTACCCTAAACATGGGCAGTGCCGTCCAATTATCTTATCTGCAAATCTTAACTTAGTTAGCCTTCTTGTTACTGACTTGGACTGAGATAACATGCAGCACAACACCAAAAAAAACTGAAGCCACTGTTCACCGTCATCTTGGGATCCCATACCAGAAATGCTAGAGCTTATACAAGCCAATGCCATAGAAAACTGAATATGGCGCAATAAAGCTCATGACGTGTGTGTTGTTAATGAGTAAAGATTAAAAATGTCATTTATCATAACAGATTTCCTTGGTTGAATGACAGATCTATAGCGCACATTTATATGTGAATTTGGTCAGGTCGCCCAAAAAGTTATATATTGCAGCTTTAAAAGAAGCGAAAAGATTAGAAGAGCATGACACTAAACCCACATTTGGGGAGAAAGCATCCAAGTACATACCCCTTTAATGAGTGTACAGCACAGCCATTTTAGCTTCCCATCTCCAGACCCCAAACATTCTAATCAGATAAGAAAGCAGTGGCAAACAGAGGTTGAACGCAAAGTCCTACTGTCCAATCAAACTAACATTTCTGATAGGCACTACCAGTGCCAAT
Organism: Oncorhynchus mykiss; assembly: GCF_057628025.1. NCBI lineage: Eukaryota > Metazoa > Chordata > Actinopteri > Salmoniformes > Salmonidae > Oncorhynchus > Oncorhynchus mykiss. The sequence continues at coordinate 27,896,970 of NC_143031.1, forward strand.
AATACTCAGACTCAGCGAGTCCACATTCAAGGGCTAAATCTAAAGGTTAATGATAGTCTTGAGGGTGGTTTGGCAGGGTGTCCGAATCGCACATACTTGCACTGGGTGGCATCACAAGTATAGGCTTGGAGGCAGGAATTAATTTGACCTGGTTAATGTGTATGGTTTTTTGAACTGATGCCTGTGGCTGAGGGGAGGGAAGGCAGACTGAGGGGGAAAGTGAATTACCTGAGCTCTTTCTTGATGGCTTCGTAGTCTGCCTGCTCTCGCAGTTTCTCCTCCAGTTGCTGTGTGGAAAGAGAGACACTTAGTTACTCTCTTAAGATGGGGCACTAAAGGAGTGCTTAAGCAAGTGTAGACTTGGGGAGTGTACTCTTGGGAGGACAGAGCGTAAAAGTAAGTGTATAATCAAGTGGGCTCAGTGCGTGGGGAAAGAGCACACTTTAGCTATTTCAAGGCATGGGAAAATTAACGAAAGTATACACTTTAGAGACAACTCTGTATAAATAGGGGTGGTTTTACAGTGATTGCAATGAGGACCAAAGAATTGGGAAGGAAATATTTGGAGAGTCACAGTATAGAATATGTTTTCTTAAGGAGTCCCAGTGCATTAGCATGTGTACATTTGAGATGGCTCAGTGCATTGAGAAGAGTTCATAATAATTCTGCTCCTTTCTCTTTTGTGCAATCTTTACACATTACCATGTAGCTACACCATATCACGACAACTTCCGATAGAGAAGCACTTCAGTCTCTGTGCATAAAGCTCACTGGATATGACATGTCTGTTCAGTCGTCACAGATACAAAGACTTGTCAGTCAAGTCCTAAATGCAGAGCCGTATGAGAGGTGCCCCGCAGAGTTCAGTAAAACCACTGTAATGTTTATGGATAGAGGGTTTAGGGCTACGTATTAGTCAACTGAAATGTTTCAGTTGTAAAATACTGTTTTTCTCAGTTAAAGCTGAAAGGTAGTGCTTACAGTAGGAGTCAAGAACTAAAACCACCAATTGTTTGTACAATATATAACTGCATTACCTGGAGGCACAATGATGCACTATAAACTACTATTGACAAATTCCACTTATTTTTTACATGGCACACAAGTTCAGATGAATACACAGTAGTTAGGCCTACTCTTCCTAACTGACCCCTAAACTCATGTTATGAAATTGACCAGAGGCCTTGCTGATGACCAGACTAGCCTACCTACGGAGGAGAAGCTGTGACTATCGAAGATGATGAGGTGCCCAATGAAGAGCTCCGTGTCCTGTCTGTCTATACCCCCCTGTCTGGCTGTACCATCTATGCTCCCTCCTCTCAAGATACTACATTTCTGAACTGCCTATCATCTAAAGCTGTGGGAGACCATTGCCAAAGAACTGCCAGATCCTTAATTTTATTTTGTTAAAATGTTTTATGTTTATTTTGCTTTTAAAGAGACTGAGTTTTTACTTGTAATGAAAAGTACTATATGAAATCAATGTATTATTAGCGTTACGGCACTGACCAGGGCCCTCATAGCGTTACGGCACTGACCAGGGCCCTCATAGCGTTACGGCACTGACCAGGGCCCTCAGTGGTGGTGGTGTGACGGGGCTAACCTTGAGTAAGCTCTCCTTGGTGCTGAGCTGCTGCTCCAGCTGGCTTATCTGCGAGGCAGAATTCTCCCGGATGTTGGCCAAGCTAGCCTGCAGTCTCTGCACGTCCTCGGCCAGCTGCAGCACCTCCCGCTCCTTGGCGCTCAGCTCCACCTCCAGACTGGAGCGCGACAGAACCTCCAGGGCCTGCTCCATGTCAGGGGCCTTTTGGATCTGTGTGGCAAGCTGGAGGGACTTGTTGGCGGACGACAGCTGTTCCCGAAGAGCCTCTGCTTCTCTCTCCGCTACCTCAGCTCTCTGTGAAGGAGAGAGAGACAAGTCAAGTTTCTCCACTATCCCACCCTTCGCTGTCATGTTGTCTACAGAGAACTATAAGATAAATCACTGTAGGTCTCAAGTCTATACACAGCCATTTTTCAAGGCCCAAATCTAAACTTGAGATTTGCTAATATAACCTAAATGTTTGTCTAATAGACATTTATTTTACGTTGAAGTTTGAATTGCACACATGCATCTTTAGTTCCAAAATAGAATAGTGAGTACAGAATTTAGACCCACAGCGATTTCACTCTTATGGATTTGTATATTCATGCATATCCTCCTGCATCAGATCATGACTGAACCACATCAGAAAACAAGTGGGGGAAGAACACAAGGCATCCTAATGACTCATTACATGTTGAAGGTGCTTAAACATTCAACCTTTAGATATATCAGGAGCTAAAGCCTTCATCTTTATGGAATTATGGAAATGCTACATTTTTCAGGCGGTTAAGTTATTCCAAAAGTTTGGGTAATGAGGGCGCTATTTCATATAATGCCAAATAATTGTTTTGGGTGATTCTATTATAAATTGTAATCAGTGGGCTCCCTTTAATTATGCCGTAGCCAGAGAAAAACAAGGTAAGCAGATGCACAGAAAAACCTTTAGTGAGATATTACTCCCAAGGGCTAACGTATATTGAAGTGTGATGAAAACAGATACCCACACATTCTAAATATTCTTCTAAAGAGTACCATTAACAATGTGCACTACAGAAGACAAGAAAATCCTCCTCCATGGTCTCTCACATTATTATTACACAGCTAAATGTGACCATGATTGGAAGTGAATGTACCATCATTTATAACGTGATGGAATGACACTGCAACTTGCCCAGTCATTGGGAGTGGAGAAAATTAAGTGTCGTCTGGAGAAGGCTGACACCAATGATTCTCACTCAACGCCCCTATCTAAACCCTCTGTCGCTTTGCTAGCAGATCTGAGGAGTGTGTGTGTAGTGTGCGTCTGCCTGCGCAGTCAGATAAGACAGGTGATTACAGGAACTAAGTGACAGCGAGGCGCACACAACATACACACATACACACACACTTCACCTGACAACTAATCACCTCACCAACTGAGCTTATTGATCAACTTCAGTGATTGTTTAATTTCAACTACCTGGTCTCTAGGCTTGGGCGGTATACCCTGGTATGGATGGTTTTTCAATACCGTCAATTAGATATATTTTAATATTTTAGATACTTTTTAAGTACTTACCTGCAGTCAACTTGTGCAATATGTTAGGACAGGGGTACCTAACTCTTACACTATGAGGTCTGTAGCATGCTGGTTTTCTGTCCTACCTGATAATTAATTGCACACACACCTGGTGTCCCAGGTATAAATCAGTCCCTAATTAGAGGGGAACAATAACAAAAATTCAGTGGAACTGGCTTCGAGGTCCAGAGTTGAGTTTGAGGGCGTTAGGAGATGAAGCAGATTGCGTTATTCATTTCACTTGTCACACTATTTTACATTGTGAAGTTTACCGTAGTTCCCCAGAACAGTTTAGCCAGTTAATTGTTTGTTTGTAAAAGAGAGAGGAAGTCCAGCTCTGTATTGACAGGGGTCACATTTTATATGCAAATGTCATGTTTTTTTGCTTCAATAGAATGATCAAGGACGTGCAACTGTAGTTTTACTTAACAGAACATACATAAGTGCAACACATTCTGCAAAAACAAAATGCTTAATTTTCATCAGAAGTGCAACGCTATTTGGCTGGCAGCCACATCAGTAAATGAGCTTACAATGAAAAATGTATTTATTTTGAAAACGATGCATGTTTCAAACTTCTATCATAGAAAGAATACAGCCAGCTACATTTCCGAATGTTTTGCTTAAAGTTAATCTAAGTAGCTATACATCAGTAAGAGCGTTGTCTGCTGAAAGATGAGAATTCATAAATGGGCATTCTAAGTGGAGAAGTAAAACTGAAGCACAAAATTTGTCTGATACCGAGTAGAAATTCCAAGAAGCATTTTAGATCTGTGTATAATGTATAATTTTTTCCTGCGTGAAAAACACAGAAGTCATCACAATATCACTTCAGTATTAATGCTAAATTGTAATTATTTTCACCTCTATGGCCTATTTATTGCCTTCCTCCCTACTCTTCTACATTTGCACACACTGTAGATAGATGTTTCTATTTTTCTTTTCTTTTGTGCTATTGACTATACATTTGTTTATGTGTAACTCTGTTGTTGTTTTTGTCGCACTGCTTTGCTTCATCTTGGCCAGGTCGCAGTTGTAAATGAGAACTTGTTCTCAACTGGCCTACCTGGTTAAATAAAGGTGTTCTCAACTGGCCTACCTGGTTAAATAAAGGTGAAATGAATAAAAATAAATAAAGTGTCTGAATTAATAAGGTCACGGGGCATCATATAGTGTTTGCTTTCTGCCGTGTTTGAGAAGTCAAAGCCCTTTGGATGAGTTATCTGTACAGCTGCCACGGCTTGATTTCCTGCTCCTCCCCACTCTTCTCCAAACAGAGCAGGCAGGCCTGTTGTCCTCACGACTCCAGACTCCATACTGACACAGCGTGTACATATGCTGCTTCAGAGCCAGTACTGCGTGTACATGTGCCAAAACTTTGTTAATTTACACAATGTCTCTCATTCACATTTGATTGTAAATGTCCAAACTCACCAACAATTACATTCAGTAGCTCCTACCTATATATGCATAACTTAATGAGCTGGATTACCTGTCTTTGCAATTTGCTTATTTCCGTTTGCGCTCGTTAGGAAATTCGCTATTACTTGTGCTCATTTTATTAGCATTCTGGTAATAGACGCACGGCCAAAGGGCTTTTTTGGGGGGGGGTTCTCGCTGCCCGCAATAGGCTGAGAGAGGCTGGACTGAGGGCTTGTAGGCCTGTTGTAAGGCTGGTTCTCACCAGACATCACCGGCAACAACGTCGTCTATGGGCACAAACCCACTGTCGCTGGACCAGAGAGGACTGGCAAAAAGTGCTCTTCACTGATGAGTCGCGGTTTTGTCTCACCAGGGGTGATGGTCTGATTTGCGTTTATCGTTGAAGGAATGAGAGTTACACCGAGGCTTGTACTCTGGAGCGGGATCGATTTGGAGGTGGAGGGTCCGTCATGGTCTGGGGCGGTGTGTCACAGGATCATCGGACTGAGCTTGTTGTCATTGCAGGCAATCTCAACGCTGCGCGTTACAGGGAAGACATCCTCCTCCCTCATGTGGTACCCATCCTGACATAACCGTCCACCATGACCATGGCCAGCGAAGAGCCCAGATCTAAATCCCATTGAGCACCTCTGGGACCTGTTGGATCAGAGGGTGAAGGCTAGGGCCATTCCCCCCAGAAATGTCCGGGAACTTGCAGGTGCCTTGGTGGAAGAGTGGGGTAAGAATGGGCAAATCTGGTGCAGTCCATGAGGAGGAGATGCACTGCAGTACTTAATGTAGCTGGTGGCCACACCAGATACTGACTGTTACTTTTGACCCCCCCCTTTGTTTAGGGACACATTATTCCATTTCTGTTAGTCACATGTCTGTAGAACTTGTTCAGTTTATGTCTCAGTTGTTGAATCTTGTTATGTTCATACAAATATTTGCACATGTTATGTTTGCTGAAAATAAACACAGTTGACAGTGAGAGGACGTTTCTTTTTTTGCTGAGTTTACATGCGACTCTGGATGACACCATAATGATGTTTTTTTCAAAATTAGGGCTGTTTTTCGAAATAAGTTAAATCTGCTTTGTGTTTTGTTTCCTTGCCACAATACTGACGTGTATCCCGGCCCTAATTCACAGTCTAACAAACTAGATATAAACAAGATCCCATGGTAAAGACGGCGTTGATGAACCTCACAAAAAATATTTTTCAACTCCAGACCCAAAGCCCATAGAGAGTAATTACACTGCTGCTCATTATCTTGGCTTATATTCTCGGCAGATATCAAAGGGTCGTCTCAGTGTAAATAATGCCTAATCACCGCTATGATGTTTCTGGGCAGAAAACATGGAGAAATACATTAAAGGGGGCCAAAGATGGAGAGGCAACGCCAGATTAGTCACACTCTAATAGGATAGCCTATGTGTCTGTATTGTTCTTCAAGAGGCTAGTTTCACTTTTTCTTTTTGGAATTTTCCATGTTTCATATTTTCTGGAACACAATTTTGAACATATTTGAAACAGAGCAACTCCTGTATCAAGCTTCTTAAAAATACACACTGACACTAAGGCCAAAGGGTGTATATGAGTAGTATGTATCTTTGCATATTCATAACACACTTTGATAGGATGGTTGTGATGAGGGGTTAAAAACAGCCAGGGACTGACCTGATTGGCTCTCTTCAGGTCTGACATCACCACTTCAATCTCATCGCCCCTGTAGAAAGAACAGGGCATGTAATCAACAAGGAGGCAAACAAAAGGCTTGGCACACAAGCAACAGGATGGAACACAGTATAAAATACCGTACATTTGTAGAGTGATAGATAACTGTGTGTTCACATGAGTGGGACTGAGTGTTAACATGCACTGTAATGTTCTGTACGTGCATTTGCACACAACTCTGTATACATCTATACAATATATATTTACAACCATAACTAAATAAACAGACTGGATTCCTACTGTATACAGAAACCTGACAATACGTTCCTACTGTATGTGTTTGTGTGTTTGATAGTGAGAGCTTCGTCCTCTAGAGTTGGCTTGCTGCATGTCTCGTCCCTGCCCATGCCCATTAAGACCCTCTCAGTTACACCCTAATCCTTCCGTCTCCCTGCCACTCTGTCCCTTCCTGAGCCATGAGGACAAGCCCTGCCGTAAAACAGAAGGATTACACTAATGTCGTTTTTAGGCCTCCCCCTTAATACACACTAATCTCATATCATATTTTTCCATTCTGTTTAGCGGCCGGGCTCAAGCCCACAAATGGCATTCGACTTAGGAGTTTATTCACATCTCTCCATGCTTAACCCCAGGGTTAAAAGGTATGCTTCGCTGGTTAGTATTATCCCACACTTTGTGCTCCTTCGTCAGCTACCGGACAATTGTTCAGTGACTCAATAGGATTTACTACACTGGAGTTGGAACTGATCGTGCGTTTGAAAATGTGATATTTGACATTTAATTTGATATTCACTTATCGTGGTAGAGGAACAGGTGTTAAATCCATTCCAGCAAATAGAAACACTATCGGGTTTTGTGTTATGCAACCAATTGCGAGTGTGTGTGTGTGTGTTTTGGGTTGACGTGGTACTTCTACCCTTGGTTTTTTAATTACCCCAGCCAGTCAGAATTGCAGGGCTCAGATAACGGTTTCTTCTCAGTGGGCCCCTTCCATTTATGCAGGCTCAGGCTGTGGCAACGCTCACACACTGAGTGGAGCCAAATGTTGCCATGCTTAATTTAATGGCAACATCTAATTATAGATAATAACTTTGAATGCTTTAAATTATGTTAATTGGGTTTCGTGTCACATTTTAAGTGCACAGCATATTTGTAATGAGCAGGGATTATCATTGAGATGCATTGTTATTCATAATAAACTGTAGATCAACTGCTTCTATTAAAGATTGCTATGTGATACCGGTACTGCTGATTGAGACACGGCCACAAACAAATAGTGTTGTGGATGGAAACAACACACATGGGGCCAATACAACCCTCTGGCTGCAGTCCAAATCATATGACATTAAATCTCCTCTACTGTTAAAAGCATTCTGTGTTTGGACAACACAATCCAATTGTAAAAGCTTCTGGAGAGAGAGACGAGGAAAAGCTTTCCCAACCAGTTAGTGTTGTGATTTTAACAAGATACCCAGGCATTAACAATGTGTGCTGCTCTTGATACTAATGCAACCCAAATAGCATTGGAATTTGATAGTTCAATCAAGGTACAGATGCAAAGTATTATTAAATACCTTTGGATTTGCCTGGATTTGGGAATTAGGGAAAGGAAATACTGCTGTAATGCTGAGAGGAGGATCAGCGATTAGGTTCGGGAATAAAATGTATTAACAGTGTGCGATCTGTGGTCATGGCACCGATGCACAATCCCCCACTCACCCCCATCCCTTCACCCAGCCGTGCTACAACACAACCCAGTTACACTGGGACAAGGACAATACACTGTCACATCACAACAATACTGTTCCATTGGAGGGATACAAGGTAAGCTAAGGGAAATCATTTGTTGTGATTCTCCAGACATCTGTTATGAAGCATACATACAGTGCCTTGCGAAAGTATTTGGCCCCCTTGAACTTTGCAACCTTTTGCCACATTTCAGGCTTCAAACATAAAGATATAAAACTGTATTTTTTTGTGAAGAATCAACAGCAAGTGGGACACAATCATGAAGTGGAACAACATTTATTGGATATTTCAAACTTTTTTAACAAATCAAAAACTGAAAAATTGGGCGTGCAAAATTATTCAGCCCCCTTAAGTTAATACTTTGTAGCGCCACCTTTTGCTGCGATTACAGCTGTAAGTCGCTTGGGGTATGTCTCTATCAGTTTTGCACATCGAGAGACTGACATTTTTTCCCATTCCTCCTTGTAAAACAGCTCGAGCTCAGTGAGGTTGGATGGAGAGCATTTGTGAACAGCAGTTTTCAGTTCTTTCCACAGATTCTCGATTTGATTCAGGTCTGGACTTTGACTTGGCCATTCTAACACCTGGATATGTTTATTTGAACCATTCCATTGTAGATTTTGCTTTATGTTTTGGATCATTGTCTTGTTGGAAAACAAATCTCCGTCCCAGTCTCAGGTCTTTTGCAGACTCCATCAGGTTCTTCCAGAGTGGTCCTGTATTTGGCTCCATCCATCTTCCCATCAATTTTAACCATCTTCCCTGTCCCTGCTGAAGAAAAGCAGGCCCAAACCATGATGCTGCCACCACCATGTTTGACAGTGGGGATGGTGTGTTCAGCTGTGTTGCTTTTACGCCAAACATAACGTTTTGCATTGTTGCCAAAAAGTTCAATTTTGGTTTCATCTGACCAGAGCACCTTCTTCCACATGTTTGGTGTGTCTCCCAGGTGGCTTGTGGCAAACTTTAAACTACACTTTTTATGGATATCTTTAAGAAATGGCTTTCTTCTTGCCACTCTTCCATAAAGGCCAGATTTGTGCAATATACGACTGATTGTTGTCCTATGGACAGAGTCTCCCACCTCAGCTGTAGATCTCTGCAGTTCATCCAGAGTGATCATGGGCCTCTTGGCTGCATCTCTGATCAGTCTTCTCCTTGTATGAGCTGAAAGTTTAGAGGGACGGCCAGGTCTTGGTAGATTTGCAGTGGTCTGATACTCCGTCCATTTCAATATTATCGCTTGCACAGTGATCCTTGGGATGTTTAAAGCTTGGGAAATATTTTTGTGTCCCACTTGTTGTTGATTCTTCACAAAAAAATACAGTTTTATATCTTTATGTTTGAAGCCTGAAATGTGGCAAAAGGTTGCAAAGTTCAAGGGGGCCGAATACTTTCGCAAGGCACTGTATAGAAATAGTCAATGCATGGAAATCACTTCCCCATAAATGCAATTGAATTCATGCAGAATGTCGGTAAATGTGGAATCTAAGCCGGAGACTCTGGGATTAAGACCAGAGCAGGCAGCACCTTCTGCGGAACATGTCTTGGTTGTCTAGGTCTGGGCACCCACAACACCCCCACACAGTCAGTCACAGTAGTCGCTACCTGACTGCGTAAAACCAAATTCAGACCAGTGAGAGTGAACAAACATCTCCCTCTGGGTGTACAGTGAACCATATTCACACAGTACAGACCCTGACTCCAGAGGAGGACCGGAGGACCGGAGGTGTTTGCCCTGCGCCTCTTCGGGATCAGTGTGCCTTCCACGGGACGGTTGAGCTAACGTATGCTAATGCGATTAGCATGAGGTTGTAAGTAACAAGAAAATTTCCCAGAGACTTTGGGAACAGTGCAGTTATAAAACAAGACTCCCAGAGACTTTGGGAACAGTGCAGTTATAAAACAAGACTCCCAGAGACGTTGGGAACAGTGCAGTAGGTTAAGGTGTTGGGGATCCACAATTATTCTACCACTCATCCAGAAATGCTTAATCATAAATACTGAAAATGTGCTGAATATGATGTAGTCTGTTGAGCTCACCCTGGATGCATTTTGAACCCCGATACCTGACATTAAAACGTCACCACCTCAGATGACTTGAGCTAGAGTGAACCGAAGGTGTGCAAATGGCCCCTGTAGTGGTGCTGAAGGTGTGTGTTGGGGTTTTCTGGTCAAAACCAGGGGCCGGGGCCCTCTTCTCTCGGCCTCCCTGACCTTTCCATCGCCGCCTGTTGGAAATGAGCCGTTAACTCCTCTGGTCGGGCTCTGTGGCCGGGACGAGTCCGGAACGCTACGATACGCCTCTGGTAATCCATTCCTCTTCACCACTCTATCCCTCTCTCTCTTTTCCCTTCATATCCTGTGCCCCCTTACTCCCAGCCCAATCCCCCTGGGCCAGCACGACATTTCACAGATTTAGCCCATTAGATTTTCATTTTCCTCCCGTTCTCTTTCAGCACAGCCAATGTCGCCTTGGAGATTGTTCGCTTTCCTCCTTTGTCTTTTTTCCCCCTCACTTACTCGCTCCCTCTTTCTCTCTTCTGGTGTAGTTGCTTAACCTTTCTGCGGCTGGAGAGGCAAAATGGCCCCCGGGGTTTGGCTCTTCTCGCTGTGTGTGTGTGTTGGAGGAGGAGAATGGAAGGCCATGTTAACATGGCCATTCTTCACACTGATGTGGCCGGGCTGCTGGTCACAATATTGTTATCCACTTTTATTAGAGTTTCCACCCACAACAACCACACAGACCCAAGAGACAATGATACTGCTGGACCCATAACACTCATCCACCTAGCTAGCACAGCCTATTCAGGAAATACACATCATTTAGTAGAGCACCATGAACCAGTATTTTATGTGCCAAAGTCCAGGGAAAATGAAAAGGGTGGGGATATCATTCATACAACACTTCACATATGATACCATTCTTCCCAACATACAAAAGATGTCCTCAGAGGGAAGAAATAGCATTGTGCTGATAGTGTTGTTGCCCCGTTGCTGCGCTCGCCCAAAATAGCGCTAAAGCTAACATCTGGAGTGAAATGTTCCAGTTCTGTCCTACAACACACACGGTCACACACATATTGTATTATGCTACCAGGCCTGGCATGCCCTGCTGCTGAATCTCTCTATCAATCCAGAGCTGTGTTTATATTGCTCGGGCCATGGAGCTCTGCTTACAGTGTCACTGTGGGGGTTTGCAATAATATTGTGGAGGTCCGCCTGTGATGTCATTTGTAGCACTGGAGAACACTATAAATAGGCTCTTTTGGGATGGCTCGCCAGTCATAATATAATAACTTAGAGGAAGACGCCTCTGTGAAAAAAGAAAGTGAGTTTTAAGGGGTTCTGGTGATGAAAATAGGAGGTGTGTTTATGTGTGTGGGATGTGTATCAGCCAGTCCCCTATTCTGCAGAAGAATACATCTCAACTGACAGCAAGGGGTGTGATGGTGATGAGTGAAGAGACATTGGCAGTGGCATATCATAAATAGAGACGGAGAGAGAGAGAGAGAGAGAGAGAGAGAGAAAGAGAAAAGAGAGAGAGAAAGAGGAAAGAGAAAAGAGAGAGAGAAAGAGGAAAGAGAAAAGAGAGAGAGAAAGAGGAAAGAGAAAAGAGAGAGAGAAAGAGCGAGAGAGCGAGAAAGAGGAAAGAGAAAAGAGAGAGAGAAAGAGGAAAGAGCGAGAGAGCGAGGGAGCGAGAGAGAGAGAGAGAGAGAGAGAGAGAGAGAGCTCATCCCAGCCCGATGCCAAATCACAACACATCAGGGCACCGGGGAGGGAAACGGAGCTCCGACCGAGCAGAAACGCCACCGTCAAAAAAGCCCACCGCCAGCGTGCCCGAGACCATGTCATAGCACCGTGCCGGTGTCTGGGACACACACACAACCCGCGACGGGTTGGGGGGAGAGGCGTGAACAAACTTGACATTTATCTCTTGGTGGAGCGAGTGGCTGAGGAAATCAGACTGCCATCAGGGTTTAAGGCTGCTCATTTGAGCGCCTGTCCACATGCGTCCCGTACGTGCAGGCCAACTCAGATAAATCAACACAGATCGCCCAGATACGGAGAAACAGACACTCGCACAAATTACATGGATGTGTACACACACACACACACACTTCTCCAAACAGATATACGCTCTAACACAAACACACACACATCCATCTCTCTCTCCTCCTATAATTTCCTTTCCCTTCTTCCTCTTCTCCTCTCATCTATCCTCTTTCCCCTTGTTCTCTCTCTCCCTCCCTCTCTCACCTCCCCTCCTCTGCCTGCCTCCCTCCTCACCCCTCCCTCCCTCCCTCCCTCTCTCTCTCTCTCTCTCTCACCTCTGCCTCTCACTCTCCCGTCCCTCTGTGGGCCTGTCATGTGCTAGGCTGATGTTATTAATGTGCACAGCTCTGGCGAGGCTAAGGCCCTGCCTGCACCAGCTCAACTGGCTCTTGGCTCTGTGGGCACACATACCAACGCACACACGCATGCACACACATCCTGTCTATCTGCTCCACTAAAGACGGAGACTGGGAAAGAGTGGGCGTGAGAGAGAGGGAGAGAATGGGCTCTCCATGGAACAGCTTGAGAGATTATGTGTGTATCGAGAGTGTGTGTGTCGGTGTGTGTGTGCACTATATGAGGGACCCTACGTCACTACTTCACAGTAGAGGCATTTGAACATAAACATTTATTTTTTAGTCAAATACATTTTTGGGCAGAAATGCTTTCTGGAACGTGAACTTTCATGTGCCTCAAACTTTTAAGCTATCTGAAATTACACATTTCTATTGTTAAATTACAAGCCAAGTTGGTTTAGACACAGAAAAAAGACTTCCTGCTAGCCATGATTGGCTGAGATAATGGATGGGCTGGAGCGAGAGGAGAGCGTGCTTCTGTCTATAACATGAGCTGCTCAGTATGTGTAGGTAATCCTTTCTACCTCAGCTTTTTTGAGAGATATCACAAAAAACGACAAAAGTGTTGCTAATGCTCTCTACTTTCTGGAGGACGATTGTGCCATGCTGACTCTGAAAACGAATCCCTGATTTGGTAAAAACATATTAATTGAACCAGACATTGTTAGAGTCTTCTGAACCAGCATTCAACAGTGGGGAAAAAACTGTGGAATTCCCAGTGGAAGCAGAGTATGATAGCTAAGGAGATGGAGAAAATTCTGCCGTTTGATTGAAAATATGTGTAGGGAGTCGAAAAAAGAACACACAGAAGGCTGCGCCGACAGATATGGCCACCTCGCTTTGTGTTCCTAGGAAACTATGCAGTATTTTGTTTTTTTACGTGTTATTTCTTACATTGGTACCCCAGGTAATCTTAGGTTTCATTACATGCAGTCGGGAGGAACTACTGAATATAATATGTATAATATATATATAATATATCAACTCACCATCATTACGACCAGCTATACGACTTTCCCGAAGCGGATCCTCTGTTTTGCCCACCACCCAGGACAATGAATCGGATCCCAGCCGGCGAACCAAAACAACGTCGCCGTAAAAGGGGCAAACGAAGCGGTCTTCTGGTCAGGTTCCGGAGACAGGCACATCGCGCACCACTCCCTAGCATACTACTCGCCAATGTCCAGTCTCTTGACAACAAGGTTGATGAAATCCGAGCAAGGGTATCCTTCCAGAGAGACAGAGACTAACGTTCTTTGCTTCACGGAAATAAGGCTCACTCGAGACACACTATCGGCGTCGTTACAGCCAGCTGGTTTCTTCACGCATCGCACCAACAGAAACAAGCATCTTTCTGGTAAGAAGAGGGGCGGGCCTTATGATTAACAAGACGGGGTGTGATCATAACAACATACAGGCACTCAAGTCCTTCTGTTCACCTGACCTAGAATTCCTCACAATGTTGAATGCATTATCTACAAAGAGAATTATCTTCGATTATAATCACAGACGTACATATTCCCCCCCAAGCAGACACATCGACTTTATTTGACTCTATGTAAACTGGAAACCACATATCCTGAGGCTGCATTCATTGTAGCTGGGGATTTTAACCAGGCTAATCTGAAAACAAGACTCCCTAAATTCTATCAGCATATCGATTGTGCAACCAGGGCTGGTAAAACCCTGGATCATTGTTATTCTATCTTCCGCGATGCATATAAGGCCCTCCTTTCAGAAAAGCTGACCACGACTCCATTTTGTTGCTCCCAGCCTATAGACAGAGCCTAAAACAGGAAGCTCCCGCGCTCAGGTCTGTTCAACGCTGGTCCGACCAATCTGATTCCACGCTTCAAGACTGCTTCGATCACGTGGATTGGGATATGTTCCGCATTGTGTCCAACAACAACATTGATCAATACGCTGATCTGGTGAGCGAGTTCATTCGCAAGTGCATCGGCGATGTCGTACCCACAGCAACTTTTAAAACATTCCCAAACCAGAAACCGTGGGTTAATGGCAGCATTCGTGACTTCTCATGAAGCTGGTTGAGAGAATGCCAAGAGTGTGCAACGCTGTCATCAAGACAGAGGATGGCTACTTTGAATAATCAAGCATATTTTGGTTTGATTAACACTTTTTTGGTTACTACATGATTCCATATGTGTTATTTCATAGTTTTGATGTCTTCACTATTATTCTACAATGTAGAAAAAGGTAAAAATAAACAAAAACCCTTGAATGAGTAGGTGTGTACTGGTACTGTACATAGATGAACGCTTCTCCCTCTCACGATGCCATGTTAACGTTGAGTTTGGATTTATCTTATTTTTTACCTTTATTTAACTAGGCAAGTCAGTTAAGAACAAATTCTTATTTTCAATAAAGGCCTAGGAACAGTGGGTTAACTGCCTTGTTCAGTGGCAGAAGGACAGATTTTTACCTTGTCAGCTCGGGGATTCGATCTTGCAACCTTCCGGTTACTAGTTCAATGCTCTAACCACTAGGCTACTTGCCAATTATGGTTCATTGTTTAGCTAGCTAGCTACAAAAGACTCCACTATGCAAGTAACCATTTCACTGTACCGTTTACACCTTCTGTATCCTGTGCATGTGACAAATAAACTTTGATTTTATTTGATATAGTGTATGTTTGATATAGTGTATGTTTATCAGAGACGGTAATGTGAAGAACAACATGACCTGCACTAAAGTCAAATTAGGATATAACGTTAGGCCAAACGAGACCGTATCCAAGTTCTACATTCTCCAGTAGAATGCACTGCTTTTATTTCGTCACACTATTTTCTGTAATTAGCTCACCATTAACTTGTAAATAGTGATATTGATGTAAGTTTATTTCCCTGTAATAATTCATAAAAACTAACTAAAGTTAAGACTTTGTCATAGAATAGAATAGAATGCTCATGATAGAACTGTGACAACTAACTACAGACGTAGTATAAACCAGCCTTTAGTCTTGAAATCTTTGGTTGTTTAGTACTCACTATGTTTAGCACATGGCCTCACATGTGAATCCTTCAAGAAATGGGTGGGGCTAAAGCTTAAGAGGGTGTCAACAATGCTGAATGGGTGTAGACAAAGAAGAGCTCTCCGGCATACCAAAACATTCAAAGGCCATTTTCTCAAATGTGGGGTTACAAGTTTATTCCAAGCAGAATTACATTCCCAATGTTCCTCAACTGTAGTGTATGATATTCCATTTTCTAGTCTCTATTTTTATCCAATGTAAAAAAACGATTTCAAATTTTGCTACATAAGACTGAATTGAGCTGGTGGGTCACATATGTGTTTGTGTATGAGATAGCGAGCGTAGGGCCCTCTGTGGAAAGCACCAGAGCTGCTGTTTGCGAAGCCTTCTCGATCAATAGGACATTAATCTTTAAAGGAAACAGAAACACAGGCAGGCGTGCTCAAAGAGCCCAGCTCTTCATGATCTAAGACCTCTCCCATCCAATTTGGGCTGAGAAGAAGCAAGAGACTGCTGTTTTCTTAACCGCACGCACACCTACAATGAGGTCACGCAAAGTGTGTGTGTGGCGAGGGCACACCCCCCCCAGGTGTTCAGTCAGCCTCTACCCTGCACAGTGGGCCTGACACTAGAGTCACTAGCTATATGGGGTGCAGTTTGTCCCTATGGTGAGAAGATAGGCCAGGTACGTCCAAAAGCATTCTCTGTTCAAACACTGTATTTTACAGGAACCTGGTGTAATATGGGGAGTAGCACCCAGACAGAGGTAAAGTGCCCTGACAGCTGGAGCTACATGGGCAAAGCATGTGTATGTGCTTGTGTGTTACTGTGTGTGTGTCCCTCACCTTAGGCCTCCTCCAGGCACCTGACCATGGACAAACATCCACTTGCAGCTGTGCACACACCTCCCCAGGTGTTCAGTCAGCCTCTACCCTTCACAGTGGGCCTGACACTGTAGTCACTAGCTATTCTACCCACTGGCCTACTTTCTCGCTCCTTTTTCTCCCTCTCTGCAGTCTCTCTTTCTCTCTACCCCTCTTTCTCCACCTCACTCAATGGGGCTGAAGATGCACAAATAACAAATATATACAGTCACGCAAGCACAGACAATGAATACTAATCTACACAAAAACAAGCACGCATGTAAAGTACTACACATAGAATGAATAGAATAGACGAATCCTTGTATTTCTATGCATTTAATCCTATCGGCAAAATCCAGATTACTTCAGAAAAACTGGGCCCTGGAGGTACCACAGGGGCAGGAGAGATGGGGAAGACGCACACACAAAATCATCAGTCCACATAGCCCAGAAGCGTGCGATGGCTCTGGTCTGTACATCAAAGTGCAGTTGGGTGTTTGGGAATTTTCTAAAACGGGCTCCACTGGAGCGATACACACGGTGGTGTGCTGAGAGCCAGGTGTACTGGAGCCCTCAGCCCCCTGGCAATGCTAGCTACCTTACATACATGAACAAACACCCACGTGCAAACACACATACCAAAACACCTCACTCCATCTAGATGGCAGTTTTCTAAATGATAGATCGTATTTGCCTCCATGGAGTTCTTAAAAGCACCTTAGTCAGTCCAAAGGTTAAGATTAATTCAAATTGGACTTTCAGCAGTCCCCCAAAAGACTACAAGCCAACTATAGTTTGAACATACTAAACAACAGAACACTTCAGTCTTACTCAATACCTCTAGATTTCTGCCTAAATAGACATACCCAAAAGTAACTGCTAGTCATGTGTATCATTACATGATTCGGACATGCCAAAACGTGGAATATTTGGATAGACGACATCTGGGAGATTATGAGGAAATGATCAGAAGATAGGAGTTACATAGTTCAGAATACACAAGATCAAGCACGCACAAAATAAAAACAACGTTTTTTTATTTTCAAAGTAATCTTTTATTGACAAGCTATGAGTGAATTATTGATGCCCAGAGCTGGAAACACATCAGATGGCTTCCACAAAATGTGAACAATATTAGAAAAAAAATGGGATTAATAGACCTAACAACTAGAAATGGGCAGATGTTTTAGTAAGTAGTGTCAGGTGTGGTGTCCCTAAACCTCTCCAAAGTGGCATATGTCTGTAAATGAGATCATTCCAGTGCTATTACATATTTCCAATCCCTAAATGCTATTTGTTCAGTATAAAAACACAATTGGTACCATATCTACCTCACAAACATTGTGGTGGTGTTATGGGGTATTCAAGGTACATTCACATGTCCTTTCAACCTCTCCAAAGTGTCCAAATGTGGTAATTGTTTTC
Source organism: Oncorhynchus mykiss (assembly GCF_057628025.1). NCBI lineage: Eukaryota > Metazoa > Chordata > Actinopteri > Salmoniformes > Salmonidae > Oncorhynchus > Oncorhynchus mykiss. The sequence continues at coordinate 27,914,673 of NC_143031.1, forward strand.
GCACACTGGATGTGCCTAAAAGTTATTGTTCACTATAAGAATTCAATTTGTACCACACCAACCTCTCGCAAACATTGTGGTGGTGTCGGGGGACATACAGGGGATATCCAAGTGTTTTTTCAACCTCCCCAAAGTGCCTAAACATTTAGCCTAGGCATATCCAAAGTATTGGTCCCACATTCAAATGAACTGTTTACAAAAACAATATAAAAGCAACAGATAAACATTTAAAAAAATATATATATATAATGTATTATCAAACACAAACTTGGTTACACACGTGTCCTTCACTAAAATAGAAATAAGATGAACGATTACAATCCAGGTGTAGATTATTAGATTTCACTTTCACCATTGCTTGTGCATGTATTGCCAGGAAACAAAAAGCCAACTGACATTGCGGACAGAAGATCTGGCATTTCACCCTTTTCCCCACCTGTGTTTTGTGCAAACTTGCAGTTCTTCCTTTTGGCATGTGTGTTTGATAGTGGCGCTCACCTTGAGTGGGGAGTCTTGTGATGGTTGTGAGGTTGCTTTGGGCCTCCAATTCAGCCATTTCCAACACCAGCTGCTCTCGGAAGGCCAACTGGGAGAGAGGGATTTGACCTTTTGCTTTGGCCATCTGCTTGTGGAGAATAAAGCATTTACTGTAGCAATGTCCACAAAGTGGTCAAAAAAAGTCTTATACCACTTCCTGGTCTTGTGGAGGCCCTGTAGTAGCCTATCAGAGCATCAGATGGGTCGACACCCCCCATGTTGGCATTGTAGTCCTTCACAAAAACTGGGAAATTCTTCCTTTTTCACCCTCCTTGAGACATGGTTGTTATTGAATGCCTTATCCTGTGTGGTAAGCATAGTTACTCCCCTAGTGTCCTTCCGTTTCACAAAAAGCAGCTTGTTAGTCCTGATCCAACATATGGTCTCCCTCTCCACTGTCTTTGTCATGTTGTTTACCTTAGTCTTGGGGAACCCGGTTATGTTAGGACGAATGGTGCCACAAACCTTTATTTTATTTTTCAAGAGATCTGTGAAAAGTGGATATAGAACCATCAGATGGAGTGACAACCTTGTCCGGAAAGGGGTTGCTTGCTGGGGAGTGGTGGCTCCCAAATGTCATCATCCAAATCGACTGCATCCTCCACTCTGTGGTGAATAAAATAAAGGGATGTATTGTTGTAAGACACAGAATTACAGTTGACTAAATTACAAAACGACATTACTGTGAAGTAAAAACACCAAGCCTACACTTTATCTGTACAGAGACTCGCATAGAAGGTGTGAAGCACACACACAATGCAAGCAGTAACACTTTGGAGACAAAGGCAGAGGTGAGAACCACAAATAAACAATGGCCATGAGAGATTAGTGGCCTCTCCAAAGGGTTAAATTTAGAACGGAAAACAGTGACCTAATATGACAATAACCACTTTGAAATTATATAACATTGAAATTACTTGTTACATAGGCCTATGTAAACTAAATCCAAAGCACAAAAAGCAGACAACTTAAAAAAACTAAATACATATACTCAATTAGCTATATAGTCATGAAAATAATGTACTTACAGATCTAAAAGTGGATCCAATCCTTCTAGAAAGCAACCTTTGTCGGCCGAGTTGAAATCTTCATCCAAATCGTTCCCCTAATCAGAGTCCGGCTCCAGTATTTTATTCAAAGCTTCTGAGTCGGTATGCTTATTCATAGCTGTCTTTTCTTTTTAGCTTCCTGTTCGATATTCTTCGTTTTTACTTTTTACCCCTTTTGAGAAGCCATCTTTAATGCTAAAGCGATTAAATTACAGCGGTGAAATCTGTTTACAAAGTAACGTATTGTGCTCGGTGTGTCTCGTCTCTGAGCCAGGTAACAATAGTTCGCATTTAGCCTAAAAGGTTCAAGGCCTTGTCAACTGCATATCCCTGGAAAAAGTATCTCATTGGCTACAAGACTGTCAATGTGCCATAGTAGCCATTCCCTGTGTAATGGATGCAGGAAACATATTTTTCATGTGCAAATATATAGTCACTCAGTGGACATTCTATGTTGCCATTAAGTCATACATTATCAGATAATACTGGCAATAGGCTAGAATCGTTCCTATCAACCTAAGGATTCATTTCTTATCCCCCATTTAGCTATAGCTCAAACATAGACCACATTTAAACTTACTTTGTAAGATGTTTGCTGTTTGGTGACAACCGTGTGTAAAATAAACATTTAGACTCTCGGGGCTGGTGATCAATAACGGTAGGTCACAAGGAGACAAATAAGACATCCTCGTGATCTGTGTTGTCCCGGCTTTCGGTGTGAATCAACGTATTCTGTGTTTATTTTGTGTATGCTTCACAACACTAACCGGAATGTAGGTAGCAGCCATCTTGAAATTAGGTCATTGGCTCGGCCTGCCCTTATACATTCGTATGCCCACATATGGTAGTAAGTCACACCAAAGATTTTAAGGCACAGATCAATAGCCAAGATACTCAGCTTTCCGCAGACACCCTGCTTTTGCAGATAGGAACTATTCTTCTCATACCAGACTGAATTGAATCAAAATAAAAAAATATGGGGACTTCATATTTAAGAGGTTAATACCTGTATATATTTAATACACAAGTGATGAAATCTGCCTAAAACGACAGCAAAGGCAAAAAGGTCAAACATGCCAAACTTCTTTGTTACATGCAAAAAACACATTTACAATTCGCACATGCATATTAATACCCACTTGCACATGTGTGAAATAGGACCAATGAGCACCCAGCAAATTATGATTGTCAGCAAAAAGCCAAAGTCAACCGTAAATAGCCAGTACAATGCATTTTGCTGTGTGAGGATAGCATTCATTTATACAGAAAGTGATACCAGGTAAGCCATTTATATCTGCTGTGTATGTTGCAGGGTAAAGGTGTTTTTATCTATACTGTCCTCTAGCCCACCACTAGGAGGAGCATCCACTGTACTGTACACACACGGTCATACCTCCAGCTGGACTATTATCAATGCAAAATGAGAGACACACAGAGACAAACACAGACACACCAAACAACCTAATACTCGAGGCACAGCAGTGCGTGTTTCGCTCTCACAAACACACAGGGCATACATGAAAACAAAAGCAAACCAACTCCTCTAGGTAAGCAGGTGTGAGTGTGCGTGCCTTTGAGTGGAGGAGGAATAAGTCAGTCTACGCCTGATCCGGGGCCTGTGTCTGTGTGTGTTTGCGTGTGTGCCTGGGCGGGCGCGCTGCTCAGCCGAGCAGTAAATGGGGAAGGCTCAGGGGAGACCGAGCCAGCAGCCGCCGCGCTGATAATGTGTGTGTGTAGGGAGGTCTGTGTTGTAAAGCAGTGCATTAAAATTTCAGATCGTGGCACGCTAAACACTGAGGCCCGGGCTTCTGTCTGCATCAATGGAGAGCCCCAGGCATGACGTGGGGGGGGGACGAGGGATGGGGATGGAGGAAGCGGGGGGACGATAGACACCTTGAGGGCCTGGGCCAAAACAGTGACATTCCTCCACAGAATCATGAAAAAGGGAGGAGGAAAGGGGGAGGGGAAGAGGAAAGGGTGGATAGAAGGAGGAATGGTTAGAGGAGATTTAGGAGGGTGGGTCGTACCCAAACGGCGGAGTGAATTGATGCATTCCATTATTGCGCTTCAGCGGTTCTCTCTCCTTCTCAAACACTCCTACTGTACACACTAACTTCTTTACAACAGAACGAAGGGACAGAGAAAGAGAGAATGTGTGTGTATAAAAGAAACAAGGGAGAGAAAAATAAATATAGTGAGGGAGTATAAAGAGTATGAGAGAGAAGGAGTATTAAAGGGAAAGAATGAGAGAGTGAAATGAGTAAGGAGCAAAAAAGGAAACAGAAAGAACAAGGTGACTAAAGGAGAGGAGTAGCGAGTGAAGAATGAAGGAAGAGGGAAAAAAGTGGGGAAAAGACCAAAGAACTAGAGTACACTACACACATCACCTCATCAAGGCAGAAACCCAATTGAGAAGTCAGACATGCTCAGGTCTAAATTCAAAATCAATAGCACAGACGGGGCTTTGGCTGCTCTCGCCCAGCAGAGTCCAGTTTTACGGACATGAAGACAGCAAGTCACAGCTGTTCTGAGGACATCAAACAGAGCTAGTTTTATCCTTCTAGAACTCCAGAGTTACAATATAGAGACAACACATTTACAGAGCAGTCGTTTGCCACAATGCCACAAGCATTTATCTACCAAAGATTTCAAAGCAAATCGGAATCTATAAATAAAAAACTGGGTAACTTAATCTAATGCATAGACCTATGCAAAAAAAAACATGTTTATTAACACACATCATATGGCCTTTATGTAGATTATCTCTATACCTGCAGATGGACAGAGTATAAGGCGTTGGGTAGAGAGAGTGTGGCAGAGGGAGTCGTCTCTGTGGGGTTGTGGGATTGAGGGGGGCCTCAGATCAAAGCACTATGGCTGGGGCCCCCGAGGACTCGCGCCCGTCTCCTCCTTTCTTTCCTGCTCATTACCATGCGACACACACACACACACACTTATTTAACATACTAACATACGCGCCGCCTAGCCCCCGTTGAGACAAGTTGGCAAGAACCCGCTGCTCTCTCATATACAGCTCAACGTTCCCCCCATACATGAACACACACACACAGTTTCTACCGGAGAGAAGTGAAAGAGACAGCCACAGGCAGACACACAGAGGGGCCAGGCGGAAGGAGAGTGTGTGTGTAAGTGAGTGAGAAAGAAGATTCACTAGCCCTGCATGGATTACATAATCTACTGTAGTGAGATGGACACCAGGAGCAGAGCAATCCACATAAAAACATAGAAACTGTGTGTGAGTGAGAACATGGGTTTGGCTTCCAGCTGTGACCATTACTGCACCTGCACCCAGACCACAGTACCACCAGTCCTACAAGAAACATGGCATAGAGCAGATGGACCCACTGATTGCCCTTTAGGTTACAGAGAACTGGTAGTCCCATCCACCAAACTATCAGGAGTATAACAGGAAGATTACTTGGGGAATGTTAATTTGGTATAGATCAGACATAACCCACTATTAAATGAATCATAACAGGAGCATTTCACATCTGGTTAGAAATTATTAGGGACATTCTCTCAACAAAGAAACATGTCATTCTGTGTGCTACCTATATCCTCCCAATAGAATCCCCATACTTTAATGATGACAGCTTCTCCATCATAGTGGGGGAGAAAAACCATTTCCAGGACCAGGGACATGTACGAGTCTGTGGCGACCTAAATGCCAGAACTGGACAAGAACCTGACACTCTCAGTACACATGGGGACAACACCTACCTGGAGGTGACAGCTCTCCAATATGCCCCCTACACACAACTATGACAAAAGTACAGGTCACAACTCCTGCAGCTCTGTACATAGTCAATGGTAGGGTTCGAGGGGACTCATACAGTCGGTACACTTATAGCTCATCTCTTGGCAGTAGTACTGTAGACTACTTTATCACCGACCTCAACCCAGATTCTCTCAGAGCGTTCACAGTCAGCCAAATGACATCCCTATCAGACCACAGCAAAATTACAATCCACTAGAACAGAACAATACTCAACCATGATGAGACATTGAAGCCGAAGAAATTGCATGCTATTAAGAAATGCTATACAGTTGAAGTTGGAAGTTTACATACACTTAGGTTGGAGTCATTAAAACTCGTTTTTCAACCACTCCACAAATTTCTCGTTAACAAACTATAGTTTCGGCAAGTCACAAGTAATTTTTCCAACAATTGTTAACACACAGATTATTTAACTTATAATTCAGTGTATCACAATTCCAGTGGGTCAGAAGTTTACATACACTAAGTTGACTGTGCCTTTAAACAGCTTGGAAAATTCCAGAAAATGATGTCAAGGCTTTAGAAGCTTCTGAATAGGCTGATTGACATAATTTGAGTCAATTGGAGGTGTACCTGTGGATGTATTTCAAGGCCTACCTTCAAACTCAGTGCCTCTTTGCTTGACATCATGGGAAAATCAAAAGAAATCAGCCAAGACCTCAGAAAAGAATTGGAGACCTCCACAAGTTTGGTTCGTCCTTGGGAGCAATTTCCAAACGCCTGAAGGTACCACGCTCATCTGTACAAACAATAAACACCATGGGACCACACAGCCGCCATACCGCTCTGGAAGGAGACGTGTTCTGTCTCCTAGAGATGAAAGTACTTTGGTGCGAAAAGCGCAAATCAATCCCAGAACAACAGGAAAGGAACTTGGGAAGATGCTGGAGGAAACAGGTACAAAAGTAGCTATATCCACAGTAAAACGAGTCCTATATCGACATAACCTGAAAGGCCGCTCAGCAAGGAAGAAGACACTGCTCCAAAACCGCCATAAAAAAGACAGACTATGGTTTGCAACTACACAAGGGGACAAAGATCGTACTTTTTGGAGAAATGTCCTAAATATAGAACTGTTTGGCCATAATGACCATCGTTATGTTTGAAGGAAAAAGGGGGAGGCTTGCCGAAGAACACCATCCCAACCGTGAAGCACGGGGGTGGCAGCATCATGTTGTGTGGGTGCTTTGCTGCAGGAAGGACTGCTGCACTTCACAAATGAGGTAGGAAAATTATGTGGATATATTGAAGTAACATCTCAAGACATCAGTCAGGAAGTTAAAGCTTGGTCGCAAATGGGTCTTCCAAATGGACAATGACTCCAAGCATACTTCCAAAGTTGTGGCAAAATAGCTTAAGGACAACAAATTAAAGGTATTGGAGTGGTCTTCACAAAGCCCTGACCTCAATCCCATAGGAAATTTGTGGGCAGAACTGAAAAAGCGTGTGCAAGCATGGAGACCTACAAACCTGACTCAGTTACACCAGCTCTGTCAGGAGGAATGGGCCAAAATTCACCCAATTTATTGTGGAAGGCTAACCGAAACGTTTGACCCAGGTTAAACAATTTAAAGGCAACGCTACCAAATACTAATTGAGTGTATGTAAACCTCTGACCCACTGGGAATGTGATGAAAGAAATAAAAGCTGAAATAAATCACTCTACTATTATTCTGACATTTCACATTCCTAAAATAAAGTGGTGATCCTAACTGACCTAAGGGTAATTTTTTAACTCGGATTAAATGTCAGGAATTGTGAAAAACTGAGTTTAAATGTTTTTGGCTAAGGTGTACGTAAACTTCCGACTTCAACTGTACATAGACATGGAATCACTGGTCACTTTAATAATGGAACACTAGTAACTTTAATAAATGTTTACATACTGCTTTACTCATTTAAATTTGTATATAGTGTATTCTATAATCTACTGTATTTTAGTCAATGCCACTCCGACATTGCTCATCCTAATTTCTTATATATTTCTTAATTCCATTATTTGACATTTAGATTTGTGTGTATTGTTGTGAATTGTTAGATATTACTCCACTGTTGGAGCTAGGAATGCAAGCATTTCATTACACCGCAATAACATCTGCTAAATATGTGTATGTGACCAATACAATATGATTTGATTATACAATACATAGCCTACCACATATTAAGCGTGACAGAAAACCTCCCAAAAAGATTTGAGATGTCTTTTTTTTCTTCAATATTGGTCTAGCCTATAATCCACAATTAAACACATTCAGAATTGCCCTTCAATTATAGTGAATTTGAATTTGATTATGAAGAGCATAGTAATATGTTTTTAAAATATATGTTCCTTATTAATAGTATGACACACTACCTTAAGTTACAGAATATCTCACCACTGTGCGTTTCCATCTCCTCCACTCTCTCCTTCATTCCTTTCTCCAGCGTGCAGAGAGGGGCTGTCAACAGTTGAATTAAATATATGTTTTGATGTGAAAACATGTTAGGCTACTATCGATGTTCCTGAACAGATTTCACTTGGTTTCCCAAATTAAGCACGGGATTGCTGTGGGAACAGGGTTGGAGAGCCCATGGCATACAAGGTCGCGCAGTAAGAGACTGCATGCTCCTCAAACAGTAGTTAATGTGTGGAGTGAAATAACCGGAGTAGCCTACCCAGCTTGAGTTAAAATCGAACAGGCGGGAAAATGGCCTCCATTCACTATTCGAGTGCATAGAGATGACATACATTTTCCCCTGCCCCTGACCATTTGATAATGGACAATTCTAAATCAAAACACATTTTACATATTAGTAAAGACGAGATTAAATTGAGAAAAGTCTGATGGGTGAAAATATGTTCACTTGATGTAATAACAATCTGTGCAGCCTGAGGCAAGGAACAGAAGGTAACCTTTTTTTGCGACTTTCTCAAATCATCAATAGCAGATAGTCACATCTTGCAGCCCATATGTGTTTTGATTTCTAAAACATTCTAAGGTTTGCATCATTAACAACTAAAGTTACCAAATAACTCTAAATCTAGTGTATAGGACCTGTTTCAAATGATCACTTTTACGCTGAACATAGCCACTTCATACATGCACTCTCTCTGGAATGGTAAAAATATCCTTCTATTTTATTCAGCTAGTTCAATTATATTCTTCTTACTATAAAATCATAATATAAAATAATGGCATGGGACTTATAAGCTTATCTTGTCTGTTAAATTAACAAGATACAACCTATGGCATGACGCATAGCCAGATAACATACAGTAGGCAAAGTTATATTGTTCTTCTGAAAAAAAATGTCTTCATATCACAATGTTTCTTTAGAGCTGCCTAAAATAAATAAAGGATTTATTGTGGTGTATATTCATTGATTTATTATAGATGTTGCAAGAGCCTGCATCAGCTGCTTGTATGCGGCTTGTACCGTATGTGTGGAGGCCAGGAGATGCTAAAAGGGTTTATGTTCATTAACTTCTTCGATATAGGGGGCGCTCTTTTAATTTTTGGATGAAAAACGTTCCCGTTTTAAACAAGATATTTTGTCACGAAAAGATGCTCGACTATGCATATAATTGACACCTTTGGAAAGAAAACACTCTGACGTTTCCAAAACTGCAAAGATATTGTCTGTGAGTGCCACAGAACTGATGTTACAGAAAAAACCCAGATAAAAATACAATCAGGAAGTGCCGCATTTTTTGAAACCGCCTCATGGCAATGACTCCTTATATGGCTGTGGAGGAGCTAGGAGTCAGCTTACCTTTTCCACGTTTTCCCCAAGGTTTGACGTATTTGTAGGTATATCATTGGAAGATTGATCATAAGAGACTACATTTACCAGGTGGTCGCTTGGTGTCCCTCCGTCGCAATTATTGCGTAATCTCCAGCTGCAGTATTTTTTCCGTTTGCTTCTGATGAGAAGCCAACTGCCACCACTGATAGATTATCGAATAGATATGTGAAAAACACCTTGAGGATTGATTCTAAACAACGTTTACCATGTTTCTGTCGATATTATAGAGCTAATTTGGAAAAAAGTTTGGCATTGTAAGTGACTGCATTTTCGTTTTTTTTTTCTTAGCCAAACGTGATGAACAAAACGGAGCTATTTCTCTTACACAAATAATATTTGTGAAAAAATGAACATTTGCTATCTAACTGAGAGGCTCGTCATTGAAAACATCCGAAGTTCTTCAAAGGTAAATGATTTTATTTGAATGCTTTTCTTGCTTTTGTGAAAATGTTGCCTGCTGAATGCTAGGCTTAATGCTATGCTAGGCTATCAATACTCTTACACAAATGCTTTTGTAGTTTTGGTTAAAACATATTTTGAAAATCTAAGATGACAGTGTTGTTAACAAAAGGCTAAGCTTGTGTTTCAATATATTTATTTCATTTCATTTGCGATTTTCATGAATAGGAAACGTTGCGTTATGGTAATGAGCTTGAGGCTATGAGTACGCTCCCGGATACGGGATTGCTCGACGCTAGAGGTTAACGGTCAATTACGAGTCTTTTGCATGACAAACAAATGTCTGACAAAATTTAATGACCGCCACAGCTCTAACGGTGCCCACACATTCCACCATAAAGCCCTCACCTACAGAGAAATTAAACTAGAGAAGAGTCCCATCAGCCAGCTGGTTCTGGGTCTCTGTTCACAAACACAGACCCCACAGAGCCCAAGGACAGCAACACAATTAGACCCAACCAAATGATGAGAAAGCAAAATAACAATGACACACTGGAAAGAATCAACCAAAAATGTAGCACATTTCAATGCTATCTGGCCCTAAAAAGAGAGTACACAGTGACAGAATACCTGACCACTGTGACTGACCCAAAATTAAGAAAATCCTTGACTATGTACAGACTCAGTAAGCATTGTTATTGTGAAAGGTCACCATAGGCAAACCTGGCTCTCAAGAGAAGACAGGATGTGCTCACTGCCCATAAAATGTGGTGGAAACAGTGCTGAATGTTCTAAACTCCTGCCAAATGTATGACCACATTAGTGGCACATTTCCCACAAATCACACAGACCCAAAGAATTTGAAAACAAATCAAACATTGATAAACACCTATATCTGTTAGGCAAAATACCACAGCAGCAAGATTTGCCATACAACCACAAACATTGGAAATATCACCAATATTTATCTGTTTATTTATCTTCCCCCACTATTCATACTACAACTACTTGCACATTGCTAAAATACTGTACATAGCTGATAATAACACTTGAAATGTCTATCTTTTTAAAACATTTTTGAGTGCAATGTTTAGTGTTAATTTCTAATCGTTTTTTGGTCTAACAATTACATTTGTTTCTTCTCACTTTTCCTTATTTCACTTGATTTGGCAATGTAAACATCTGTTTCACATGCCAATAAAACTTCTCGGAATGTGTGTGTGTGAGTGAGTGAGTGAGTGAGTGAGTGAGTGAGATATATACACTGCTCAAAAAAATAAAGGGAACACTTAAACACAATGTAACTCCAAGTCAATTACACTTCTGTGAAATCAAACTGTCCACTTAGGAAGCAACACTGATTGACAATACATTTCACATGCTGTTGTGCAAATGGAATAGACAACATGTGGAAATTATAGGCAATTAGCAAGACACCCCCAATAAAGGAGTGGTTCTGCAGGTGGTGACCACAGACCACTTCTCAGTTCCTATGCTTCCTGGCTGATGTTTTGGTCACTTTTGAATGCTGGCGGTGCTTTCACTCTAGTGGTAGCATGAGACGGAGTCTACAACCCACACAAGTGGCTCAGGTAGTGCAGCTCATCCAGGATGGCACATCAATGTGAGCTGTGGCAAGAAGGTTTGCTGTGTCTGTCAGCGTAGTGTCCAGAGCATGGACGCGCTACCAGGAGACAGGCCAGTACATCAGGAGACGTGGAGGAGGCCATAGGAGGGCAACAACCCAGCAGCAGGACCGCTACCTCCACCTTTGTGCAAGGAGGAGCAGGAGGAGCACTGCCAGAGCCCTGCAAAATGACCTCCAGCAGGCCACAAATGTGCATGTGTCTGCTCAAACGGTCATAAACAGACTCCATGAGGGTGGTATGAGGGCCCGATGTCCACAGGTGGGGGTTGTGCTTACAGCCCAACACCGTGCAGGACGTTTGGCATTTGCCAGAGAACACCAAGATTGACAAATTCGCCACTGGTGCCCTGTGCTCTTCACAGATGAAAGCAGGTTCACACTGAGCACGTGACAGATGTGACAGAGTCTTGAGACGCCATGGAGAATGTTCTGCTGCCTGCAACATCCTCCAGCATGACCGGTTTGGTGGTAGGTCAGTCATGGTGTGGGGTAGCATTTCTTTGGGGGGCCGCACAGCCCTCCATGTGCTCGCCAGAGGTAGCCTGACTGCCATTAGGTACCGAAATGAGATCCTCAGACCCCTTGTGAGACCATATGCTGGTGCGGTTGGCCCTGGGTTCCTCTTAATGCAAGACAATGCTAGACCTCATGTGGCTGGAGTGTGTCAGCAGTTCCTGCAAGAGGAAGGCATTGATGCTATGGACTGGCCCGCCCGTTCCCCAGACCTGAATCAAATTGAGCACATCTGGGACATCATGTCTCGCTCCATCCACCAACGCCACGTTGCACCACAGACTGTCCAGGAGTTGGCGGATGCTTTAGTCCAGGTCTGGGAGGAGATCCCTCAGGAGACCATCCGCCACCTCATCAGGAGCATGCCCAGGCGTTGTAGGGAGGTCATACAGGCACGTGGAGGCCACACACACTACTGAGCCTCATTTTGACTTTTTTTAAGGACATTACATCAAAGTTGGATCAGCCTGTAGTGTGGTTTTCCACTTTAATTTTGAGTGTGACTCCAAATCCAGACCTCCATGGGTTGATACATTTGATTTCCATTGATCATTTTTGTGTGATTTTGTTGTCAGCACATTCAACTATGTAAAAAAAAAAAGTATTTAATAAGAATATTTCATTCATTCAGATCTAGGATGTGTTATTTTAGTGTTCCCTTTATTTTTTTGAGAAGTATATATATATATATATGAATGAATTTATGAATATATACTGTATATAGATGCATATATATAGATAGTTGGTGAGTAAACAGGCTACCCAGAGGTAGTGGGTACCTGCAGTATACAAGAGCTCTGGGCAAGGAAGCTTGCTATCTGGAGCATGCTAACAGGGGTCCCATCACTCCCATTGTTTTCACGCAAATACTTTTATGCTAAGCTTTAGATGAGAAAACAAAGCTAAATATTTTATATGTATATTTTATATTATACTTTCTCCAACTTCACCTAGGACCGAGATACTAAGCTTTATGGGTGAATGTGTGCTGTCTCGTAGAATATGAGATGGAGAGAAAAGGCTAAAAAAGGAGGATACTGCATTTATTGAGAGGAATGAGAGAAAAAATAGATACTGAAGAAGTGACGTGAGGGGAGGATGGCCCTGCCAGAGAGGAAGAGAAGGAGGGGAGGATGGCCCTGCCAGAGAGGAAGTTAGGGAGGAGGGGAGGATGGCCCTGCCAGAGATGAAGTTAGGGAGGAGGGGAGGATGGCCCTGCCAGAGAGGAAGTTAGGGAGGAGGGGAGGATGGCCCTGCCAGAGAGGAAGAGAGGGAGGAGGGGAGGATGGCCCTGCCAGAGAGGAAGAGAGGGAGGAGGGGAGGATGGCCCTGCCAGAGAGGAAGAGAGGGAGGAGGGGAGGATGGCCCTGTCAGACAGGAAGTTAGGAAGGAGGGGAGGATGGCCCTGCCAGAGAGGAAGTTAGGGAGGAGGGGAGGATGGCCCTGCCAGAGAGGAAGATAGGGAGGAGGGGAGGATGGCCCTGCCATACAGGAAGTTAGGGAGGAGGGGAGGATGGCCCTGCCATACAGGAAGTTAGGGAGGAGGGGAGGATGGCTCTGCCATACAGGAAGTGTGGGAGGGGGATTGGCCCTGCAAGAGAGGAAGGATGTTGTTGGGAAAAGACCCTGTCGAAAGATTGGGAAAAGACCCGGTCTTTTCAGAGTGCTGTCTGGGACTGTGGCAGTGGGGTACTGTTTTCCAGGGCGCGCTCGAAGTGGGGGAATGTTTTCCAGGGTGCGCTCTCAGCTCCAATGTAATTAGCCCTCAGAGACTGAACAAGGAGCCATTGATAAGGTACAAGGCCTTCTGTCTGAGCACTGAGACAGAGTGTGTGTGTACACTCAATGTGGGTGATCTGTCTGTGCTGCTGTAGGAAGTGTGATTGTGTGTGTATGTAGGAATTCTGTCGATGTGAAGTTAGTGTGTGTGTGTGTGTGTGTGTGCGCGCGCGCATGCGCGCGCGAGCATCAGCCTCCCAGAGTGTATAATAATGAGGGGGATCTCCACAGAGCTTCAGTAAACCGTTTCCATCCCTCCCTTTTCCCCTCCCTCTCCTTCTTTCTCTCTACGGGGCCCTCCATCCCACTCGCTCTCTTCTCTGCCTCCATCAATGAATGAAAGACTATTAACAGAAATATTTTTTCCCCCAATGTGATTAGTGCTACATTATAATTAGATGGATACTTAAGCCTTGTACTAAATTGCTAAACCCTTGTTTGGGGCAGGTGGGTGGGGCCTATAATGCTTGTTTGTGTTTAAATCCTACATTTTCAAACATTATGCTGCCAATATTTGTACATTTGTTGACCCTACATCTGTCTTGGAAGTCAATATGTTAGGTCAGATGTTATATCCAGGTTAGTTATGCTAATCAACCTGGATAAATACTGGTTAGATAAACAAATAATGATGACGTCAGTTACAGAGGTAGCCCAGTCTTGACAGTGTGTGTGTGTGTGTGTTGCCAGATAAATGGTCTCTACCTCAGAGAATGTAATTCCCCCCTTGTCAATCACAACGTCCTGTTTGTGAAATGACTTCATTGTAGTCACTCAGTCAGATTGACACGCACAAAATAGAGCTTTGTGTTTCAAAAAACGAATAGAAAGTCCCCTCTGCACTTTCAAGCCACAGAATTTCATTAAGTAATTTGAGAAGACATATTGAGAGTTACATTCAACTGTTATAAGTTATACAGTGCCTTCAGAAAGTATTCACACCCTTCAAACTTTTCCACATTTTGTTGTGTAACAAAGTGGGATTAAAATGGATCTACACAAAAAAAAGTGGAATATTTTTTATTAATAAATAAATAAAGCACTAATTTATCTTGATTGGATAAGAATTCAATTCCCTGAGTCAATACTTGTTAGAATCACCTTTACAATCAGTCTTTCTGGGTAAGTCCCTAAGAGCTTTGCTCACCTGGTACAATATTCGCACATTTTTTAATTCTGTCAAGTTGGTTGTTGATCATCGCTAGACAACCATTTTCAAGTCTTACCATAGATTTTTAAGCCGATTTAAGTCCAAACTGAAACTAAGCCACTCAGGAACATTCAATGTTGTCTTGGTAAGCAACAGTGCATATTTGGCCTTGTGTTTTAGGTTATGTGTCCTGCTGAAAGGTGAATTTGTCTCCCAGTGTCTGTTGCAGACTGAACAGCAGACTAGCAGACTGAACCAAGTTTTCATCTAGGATTTTGCCTGTGCTTGGCCCTATTCCGTTACTTTTATCAGAAAAAAACTCCCTAGTCTTTGCCGATGACTAGCATAACAACCGTATTATGATGCAGCCACCCCCATGCTTGAAAATATGAAGTGGGTCTCAGTGATGTGTTGTGTTGGATTTGCCCCAAACATAATGATTTGTATTCAGGACATAAAGTAAATTTCTTTGCCACATTGATTGCAGTTTTAATTTAATGCCTTGCAAACAGAATGCATGTTTGTATTATGTACAGGCTTCCTTCTTTTCACTCTGTCAATTAGGTTAGTATTGTGGAGTAACTACAATGTTGTTGATCCATCCTCAGTTTTCTATTACAGCCATTAAATGCTGTAATTGTTTTAAAGTCACCATTGGCCACATGGTGAAATTCTTGAGTGGTTTCCTTCCTGTCCGGCAACTAAGTAGGAAGGACGACTGTATCTTCGTAGTGACTGGGTATATTGATACACCATCCAAAGTGTTATTACAGATCATTGTATGTGTGGAGTACAGAGATGAGGTACTCATTCAAAAATCATGTTAAACACTAATATTTCACACAGAGTCCATGTAACTTATTATGTGACTTGTTAAGCACATTTTTACTCCTGAAATTATTTAGGCTTGCCATAATAAAGTGGTTGAATATTTATTAAAATCAAGACATTTCAGATTTTCATTTTTAATTATACTGAACAAAAATAAACGCAACATGTAAAGTGATGGTTCCATGTTCCATGAGCTGAAATAAAATATCCCAGAAATGTTTCTATACACACAAAACATTTATTTCTCAAAAATGTTGCACACAAATTTGCTTACATCCCTGTTAGTGAGCAGTTTCCTTTGCCAAGACCCATCTACCTAACAGGTGTTGCATATCAAGATCTGATTAAACAGCACTATCATTACACAGGTGCACCTTGTGCTGGAGGACAATAAAAAGCCACACTAAAATGTGCAGTTTTATCACACAACACAATGCCACAGATGTTGAGGGAGCATGCAATTGGCCACCAGAGCTGTTGCCAGAGTATTGAATGTTAATTTCTCTACCATAAGCCGCCTCCGTAATTTTAGAGAATTTGGCAGTATGCCCAACCTGCCTCACAACCACAGAGCACGTGTAACCGCGCTAGCCCATATCCGGCTTCTCCACCTGCAGGATCGTCTGGGACCAGCCACCTGGACAGCTGATGAAAATGAGGAATATTTCTGTCTGTAATAAAGTACTTTTGTGGGGAAAAACTCATTCTGATTGGCTGGGCCTGTCTCCCCAGTGGGTGGGCCCCTCCCAGGCATGTGAAATCCATAGATTAGGGCCTAATGAATTTATTTCAATTGGCTGATTTCCTAATATGAACTGTAACTCAGTAAAAATATTGAAATTGTTGCATGTTGTGTTTATATTATTGTTTAGTATAATTTGTAAAAATGTTGAATAACATAATTCCACTGACATTATGGGGCATTGTGTGCAAGCTAATGACAAAACAAATCAAAACATAATACATTTAAAAATCAGGCTGTAACACAAAATGTGGAAAAAGTTCAGGGGTGGGAATACTTTCTGAAGGCACATAATGCTCAAGTCCACCACAATAACAACGCCAACGGAACTCTACCAGGATTAGGGAGGGACAGAAAAACACTAGACACCAAGGCCCAGTTTCCCCCAAATTGAAGCATTGGTTTTTGAGGGGTCGTCAGGGATGAGGAACCATAGAAGACTAAACGACCATCTTATATACTACAGACCTCATTGTACAGACCATAGTTTACATTACCAGACTACAGACCAACATGAGACTACCCAGAACACCGCCTAGATTCTAGACCACATGTCACTGTAACAAACAATAGGGAACTCCAGCTTGAGCCCTGTCAGCATCTAGGTAAAATGCCAACGTCTGCCAGGCATATCTACACAGAGACAATCTGCCCAGACCAGCAGAGCTGTCACAGAGTGCCACTCTAAACACTGACTCCAGACCAGTAGCCAGAGAGGATTTAATGGCGGGTAGGACAACAATAAGATTTAATTGCCACTTCAGGACAACAATACGGTGGCCCAGATTAGGCTACATGGTAAAATAAAGAGGGGCCGGCGAGTGAGACTGACAGAGAAAGACACACAGAGAGAATGAGAAAGAGAGAGAAGACGCAGTTGTGTGTGCGTGTGAGATAGGGAGAGAGAGCAACAGACAAGAGGATAAAAAGAGAGCAAGAGCACTAACTGCAGCAATAACCTGTCACTCAAATGTGGAGTGTGAGAGAAGGGAAACTTGTTCTGTTCCTCTGAAACAAAGGAGCGCTGGTGTTTAGTTTTAAGAGGAGACAGGGTTCACTAGTTCTGAGAGACAATCAGGGTGACACACACTTACCCTGACAGCACAGTCTGCCAGACAGAAAGCGCTGCACTCTAGGATCACATTCTTGGTATGCAAAGCATGCCAAATACACACACAGTCACACACATAGATATACAGACAGAAACAAAGACACAGACAAACCCATTCTGTGACCGAAGGACTCGAGCAAGCACAACCATACATACCACACACCTCTTTCCCTGAGTGCTGTGTCTCTCTTTACTGACTAAACTCACAAGGCCTCATCCAGTCCATACACCACAGGGAGGCCTCACAAGGCTATGGGTGTGTGAGATAATGTGGGTGTGTGACTGACACCGCAGCCCTGGCCAATAACATGGGGACTTGGATCATTTCAAACGCGACCCGGGTATGAGTATGTGTGTCTGCGTAGATGGCCTGGCAGTGGCAACAGCAGCTTTCTTTCTTTTAGTACTGCTTTAATTAAGAAACTCACAGGAGCCTAGCTGGGTGGCATACAAAAGTGGTGTACAGTATGTGTGTGTGTGTGGCCGGGAGCAGCAACAGGCAGCATTTCACTGTGATAGGCCGACACACAAATGACCGCCTGCGCACTGCCTGACCCGAGACCACAGGCCGTGCCACAGATATAACACAGTCAGAGAGTGAGAATTACCCCTCTGACATGTTTGTTTGTACTGTACACTGTATGGGCATAGGCTAATCGCCATGGAGACACATACAGTAGCTATGAAGATATGCGTGCCGTGAACACACATTCACACCGTGGTACATAGAGTACACCTTGTACATACAGTACCAGTTAAAAGTTTGGACATACCTACTCATTCAAGAGTTTCTTTATTTTGACAATTTTCTACATTGTAGAATAATAGTGAAGACATCAAAACTAAGAAATAACTCATATGGAATCATGTAGTAACCAAGTTTTATTTTAGATTCTTCAAAGTACCCACCCTTTGCCTTGATGGCAGCTTTTCCAACAGTCTTGAAGGAGTTCCCACATATGCTGAGCACTTGTTGGCTGCTTTTCCTTCACTCTGCGGTCCAACTCATCCCAAACCTTTTCTATTGGGTTGAGGTCGGGTGATTGTGGAGGCCAGGTCATCTGATGCAGAACGCCATCACTCTTCGTCTTGGTCAAATAGCCCTTACACAGCCTGGAGGTGTGTTGGGTCATTGTCCTGTTGAAAAATGTATTATTATAGTCCCACTAAGCGAAAACCAGATGGGATGGCGAATCGCTGCAGAATGCTGTGGTAGCCATGCTGGTTAAGTGTGCCTTGATAAATTTGGACTTATCAGACCAAAGTACAGATTTCCACCAGTCTAATATCCATTGCTCGTGTTTCTTGGCCCAAGCAAGTCTCTTCTTCTTATTGGTGTCATTTAGTAGTGGTTTCTTTGCAACAATTTGACCATGAAGGCCTGATTCCCACAGTCTCCTCTGAACAGTTGATGTTGAGATGGGTCTGTTACTTGAACTCTGTGAAGCATTTATTTGGGCTGCAATTTCTGAGGCTGGTAACTCTAATGAACTTATCCTCTGAAGCAGAGGTAACTCTGGGTCTTCCTTTCCTCTGGCGGTTCTCATGAGATTCAGCTTCATCATAGCGCTTGATGGTTTTTGAAACCGCACTTGAAGAAACATTCTTCTAGGGCTATCTTCTGTATACCACCCCTACCTTGTCACAACACAACTGATCGTCTCAAACGCATTTAGGAAATACATTCCACAAATTAACTTTTAACAAGGCACACCTGTGACTACCTCAAGAAGCGTGTTGCGATAATGCCAAGAGTGTGAAAAGCTGTCATCAAGACAAAGGCTGGCTACTTTAACACTTATGGTTACTACATGATTCCATATGTGTCATTTCATAGTTTTGATGTCTTCACTATTATTCTACAATGTAGAAAATAGTAAAAATAAAGAAAAACCCTTGAATGAGTAAGTGTGTCCAAACTTTTGACTGGCACTGTACATATACCCACAGTGTATGTAGCAGACACACACACAAACAACCTTGAAACTAACCATGTTCGACCTATCCCAGACTACTCCATCCTCCACCTCACAACAACAATCCTTCTAACACATTCAGGTTGAACAGAGCTGAAAAGCCTCCATGTCACTCATAAATACTTTGATATGAATCATGAAGCCACACAGTGATTAATGCTTGGGTACTACTTTGTACTCGGCATCGTTATGGTGAGCAATTATAGACATTGTATTCCATTCATTTCAAGTCAGGCAGGGCTGGATGGCTTACAGTACACATATCTAGGATCAGATGAGAGAATATGACTGAGTATGAAGGGGTAATGTGATATATGATTATAGAATGAGGTGGGTTATTACAGGGGATCAGATTTTCCATAGATTCAGGTGCAATTACGGCAGATGGCAACCACAGGGGTTTTATCTCCTAATCAAAGGCGCACAGCAACCAAGACGCCTCTGGGGATTTCGTGTGTGTGTGTGTGTGTGTGTGTGTGTGTGTGTGTGTGTGTGTGTGTGTGTGTGTGTGCGTGCGTCTGTAGCACACAAGCAAAAGTGTGAAGCAAAGAAACTGGGACCTACTTTGCTGTCGACTCTTCGTCATACTTGCTCTTCAGTTCCAAAAGCTCTGCCTGAGTTGCTTCAAGTGCTGAAAAAACAAATCAAGGATTTTGAATGGAGACCAGCGGTGGTTGGATGGAAGAAGTACAACTGCTAGGCCCTAACATACTGCCCTCTATAGATTCCTGTAAGGACTGACTAAGGCCTTTCTGCATTCAATTACATGAGGTGAGGCTTCTAGAAAAGCCCCATCTTAGGTTTCACAACCGAAGACAACTTTGGTAACTTTAATTTACAGTCCTATTACAGCTGCTATTTTCAAATAAATGACATGCTAGCAGTTGATACTTTTCTGGTAGACCTACTTCTTCTATAATACCCAATAAAACAATAAAAACTTTGTTTCAAAGGGTATATATTATTAGGCAATAATAACTTAACTAAGCTGGTGGGAAAAAAACGGACCATCTAATGCCTGGTTGCCCAACCTGGCCACCAATTTCATCAATTGGTGATAAAGTTATATGTTAAGCATAAATATATTCTCTTGTAACCTCATAATGAAGCAGGTACTAGAGTGAGTGGCTGGGCCTGAATCATACTAGAGCGAGGGGCTGGGCCTGAATCATACTAGAGCGAGTGGCTGGGCCTGAATCATACTAGAGCGAGTGGCTGGGCCTGAATCATACTAGAGCGAGTGGCTGGGCCTGAATCATACTAGAGCGAGTGGCTGGGCCTGAATCATACTAGAGCGAGGGGCTGGGCCTGAATCATACTAGAGCGAGGGGCTGGGCCTGAATCATACTAGAGCGAGTGGCTGGGCCTGAATCATACTAGAGCGAGTGGCTGGGCCTGAATCATACTATTGCGAGTGGCTGGGCCTGAATCATACTAGAGCGAGTGGCTGGGCCTGAATCATACTAGAGCGAGTGGCTGGGCCAGAATCATACTAGAGGTAGTGGCTGGGCCTGAATCATACTAGAGGTAGTGGCTGGGCCTGAATCATACTAGAGCGAGTGGCTGGGCCTGAATCATACTAGAGCGAGTGGCTGGGCCTGAATCATACTAGAGCGAGTGGCTGGGCCTGAATCATACTAGAGCGAGTGGCTGGGCCTGAATCATACTAGAGCGAGTGGCTGGGCCTGAATCATACTAGAGTTAGTGGCTGGGCCTGAATCATACTAGAGTTAGTGGCTGGGCCTGAATCATACTAGAGGTAGTGGCTGGGCCTGAATCATACTAGAGCGAGTGGCTGGGCCTGAATCATACTAGAGCGAGTGGCTGGGCCTGAATCATACTAGAGCGAGTGGCTGGGCCTGAATCATACTAGAGGTAGTGGCTGGGCCTGAATCATACTAGAGGTAGTGGCTGGGCCTGAATCATACTAGAGGTAGTGGCTGGGCCTGAATCATACTAGAGGTAGTGGCTGGGCCTGAATCATACTAGAGGTAGTGGCTGGGTCTGAATCATACTAGAGGTAGTGGCTGGGCCTGAATAATACTAGAGGTAGTGGCTGGGTCTGAATCATACTAGAGTTAGTGGCTGGGCCTGAATAATATTAGAGGTAGTGGCTGGGTCTGAATCATACTAGAGTTAGTGGCTGGGCCTGAATCATACTAGAGTTAGTGGCTGGGCCTGAATCATACTAGAACGAGTGGCTGGGCCTGAATCATACTAGAGGTAGTGGCTGGGTCTGAATCATACTAGAGGTAGTGGCTGGGCCTGAATCATACTAGAGTTAGTGGCTGGGTCTGGACTCTGGAGCTGATGTGCTGTGACAGCGGACTGTCAGTTCTACAGCAGCAAGCAGGCTGCATGGGGCTGGGACAGTGTTGACAGGCCTAGATTTGTCACTCACTGGGCAGCCGCCAGCCAGCCAGAAAGAGAGAGAAAGAGAGAGAGAGACAGAGGAATCCAACATCTAACACTGACTTCTGGGTCAACATAAAGACATACTGCCAGCAGAGGAGTGTGTTGACATCAAGCTAGCCTTAGCTTACTGTGTGACGTTGGGGGATTTATGCAAAGGTTTGTTAAAGTATACCTATGAAACTCAAGTTAGGGTTGGGCCTGTGGGACTATAACTGGGTGTAGAAGGTGAGCTACTGATTACCTGTCTGTAGGGACTGGGCCTTACGGTTTGCCTCCTCTAGCTTTGACACCACAGACTCCTGGTTCTCCTGTTGTTGACTGTGTGGACAGAGGGACAGATACAAGTTAGCTTAGCATCACCTCAGTAAGAAACAACATTGTATCTAATGAGCATTTCAAGAGGCTAATGTTGCATCACAGGGGTCAAGTTTGCCTGCTAGCATCACCACAAAACAGAGCGAACAGGTTAAAAAGTATCAACTTTAAAGATAAAAAAGGCTTATCGCATCAAGAGGATACAGGTAAGCTAAGAGATTTATCATCACTCAACGTGAAGGGACCAATTCAGCCTATTAGCACTTTGAAAAAATAAGACCGGTTACCATAGCACCCGCTCAAATGAACAAGCACTCGCTCTGATTCCAGTTGAAGTACACTGCAAGTGGAGAGGACATTTAAGTGTTGTATTTTTTGCCAACAGCGGCTAGACTGTTCTGCTCTGTCATGTCTGTCGGGGGGGTTAGTATCATCAATACTGAAACACCTGGGCCAACCATCATGCCACCAGCCCTCCTGCACTGGCAGACGACTCATCAATTTACCGCCGCGCTAAAGAGGAGGGGAACATGCAAAACCCTTAAGAATTAATGTCAACTCCTGACTGGCTAGCTATTACTGAGGACGAGATGAGAGGGGACGAGATGAGAGGGGTTGAGAGCCCGTTTCTGGTTCGTTATAAGGACAAACTGTCAGTTTCCAAAGGGAGAAGCTATAAAGGTTGGGAGTAGTTAGTTATCAATGATATCACTGTTTATAGTATGTATGGGTAGTCGCCAGATTTGGAAATGATAATGAAGACATAAGGTTTTACAATCTGGGCTATCTATTTTCTGTCTGTATTTAGGTTTCATAGAGTCTGAGATATCACCAGATATCACATACCCTAGACCTTGCCAGAGTGTGTGGCCTAAATGGAGTGTTGGTGAAATGCATTGGTCAAAATCAGGGCACAAAATCAACCAATCAAAATTGGTCTACAGGGATAAAAAGGCTATCTCCACAACACCAAGAATCACCATTCTCACCAGAGAACCTCTCAACCTCAAATGCATTAAAAAAACGAGGAAGTGCTAAAGCAAGGGAGACAAACCTCACTGACACATTGGTTCTGACTGCCCGGCAGTTCCTGCCTCTGTGGATGACTGCACCCCTGTTGTGCCTCTACTCATCCCCATGTCACTGTACTGTACCTCTGCTCTCTCCCTCCCTCTCTTTCCTCCCAGGTGCTATTTTTGGGTAACTAGGAAACATTCATATAATTCAAGGTAGCAGAATGGGGTCTATGGTGGCGTCTTTGTAACAAGGGTGAGAGTGGTGACAATAGGTTACAATGGGGCCTTATTGTTGCCCTCTGACATAACAGATAACAGAGCCGAACTGTGTCCCTGTCCGGTGAGTGACATTCTGGCAGCAGTGATGATCAGGAGGCTCAGTGAGGTATTACCATCCATACGGGGGGGGGTTTAGGAGTAAACAAACAGCGGAGAATTAAAAGGTATTACAGTGCAATGGGATTACAGTTAGGGTGGGTTGGTCCCAATAAAAGCCTTGTGTAACGGCCGCATATGCCTCCATCAGGACAAACTGATGGGATCATATAATAGTGTGTGACACTATTAGTGTATAGTGTTCGAGTTCAAATTGAGATATCGCCCATGATTAGGAGCAAGTTCAATAGGAATACGGTGGGTTAAAACAATGCAAAAAACGAATGAGTGCCGGTTATCTCCCGTTCCTGATTCAATATTTGCTCAGCTCAAGTGCTGAGTGAAAGTGATAGGGAGTCCGTTTCAGTGCCCTTCACAACAACCCTGATGCATCCAATCCTCACTGGAAGGTTAACTAAACTTGGTCACCCACTTATCTACAGTACAAACATGTATGAAACTAACCATCGTTCAGTCTGGGCCTAACCTTCGCTCATACTCAGCCAGTAGTCGCTGCCCGTTGGCAAACACTAGCTAGCCTATCCTCCACAGCTAGTCCTTACTAACTTACCTCTCCTCCTCTGCATGGTCGTTGTGAAGCTGCCCCTCCTCTCTCTCTCTCCTCTCCTCCTGGCCCAGCTCCTTGGCCTGTTTCTTCAGGGTCTCTTCATACTCCTCTATCTTCTCCTTAAGTGCTTTAATTGTGACCTCTGTGTGAAAGAGAGACAGAAAGCAAGAGGGAGATATACAGAGGGAGAGAGATACACAGCGAGAGAGACAGAGAGGGAGGGCAGGAGAGAGAAAACACAAAAAGTCAGTAAGTGATACAATAACAGGAAATAAATAAACCAGAGTACCAACACGATATTAGGTACCACATAAGGATCACATCATCCTTCTAAGTCTGGATTGTAAGTTACACTGACAGAGGGATTCTCCAAGTAAGATGGAGTAGGAGGAACAGGGCTCCACTCCACTGTGTGCATTGGCACAGCCCACTTGTATTACTGACTGAGAGCTCTCAGGTTTCCCCCACTTCTTACTCGTCTTCTCTTCTTTTTTTTCTCTCGCTCACTCACTGATGCCCTCGCTCTCTCCTCCTCCTCTGCGGTGATTTAAACTCCAACATTTCAGCCCTGACACATAATCAATGGCGATGAGTCCCCTCTGAGCCCTTTTCCCGCTTAACTATTAAATTGAACTTTAAACATTTAGGTTGCAGGGGATCAATGGCCTTGGCTGGCCGGGATGAGAGAGAGAGAGAGGAAGGAAGAGCGGGAAGGAGGAGAGAGAATGAGAGAGAGGGGGATTCTCCTCTCCTCTATCGCTGAGGTAGAAGATCTGCAGCTTAGCCAGGGCACGGTGGGGAGGGGGAGGGGAGGGGAGAAAGAGAGGAAAAATCAATGGCAAAATAAAATATTGCCGCTATTGAGCTGGGTCAATTAGCTCTTGGTGGGAGGGGAATTCCAAAGACAGAGAGGGAAGGCCCCCCTACCCTCCTCCTCCCTCTATCCCCTCTTCTCCTCCCCTTCTTTTCCCTGCCTTTCTGAAAAGAGAAAAAGCAGTGAAGGCTTTAGAGGCCTATACAATGGGATTCATCTGAAAAGACTGCCCAGGGGATACTTTCTCATAAAGATGGCTATGGAGAAGGAGAGCCTTTATTAAAAAATGATCTATATTTCGGGGTTATGGAATGACTTTGGGCTGACTCCGCTGCTCCACTAATTTGATGTTAGATGTTAGCTATTTTACAGCGTTTGATGTAACTCCACGGACATCGGCTCTTGAAACGGTATCCGCATGACCGATAATCTTCTTACAACTGCTAACATTGCACATATACTTTTACTATACTTTCAACCAGACCGTTGAGGAGTTTCATCCCTTTTAAAGACAGCTAAGCATTGATGAATCTCCCAATGGGAGTCTTAGCCTAGCTCTCTGTGGTGTTGTAGTGGAAGCGTTTCAGTGGATGAGGTTGTCTGGGACCTGAACACTTGTGTTAGCACCCTGAGCTAATACCTAGGGCTTTAGCTCAGCAAGCCAACAATTTCTTGTGGCCTATGGGTTCAAACTGGGTTGATCACACTGGTCTAGGATAGGTTCAGAAAGAGCATGTGTCTCAGCCTCACCATGGTTCTTGACCTCAGCGATCTCCTGGGTGTAGCCCTCCAGCGTCTCGCGGAGCTTCTGGTTCTCCGTTTCGATGTCGTGCATCCTCTGGACCTTCAGCTGTAGCTGCTGGGCAGCCTCCAGGGCCGACACAGGGTCTGATAGGAGGGGACAAGGAAAGGGCACTACTTGTTACTAATCACCAGACATCACCAATTACTATAGATTAATTACTTATCACAGAATTTTTCTCTGCACATATATACAGTGGGGCAAAAAAGTATTTAGTCAGCCACCAATTGGCTGATTGCAAGTTCTCCCACTTAAAAAGATGAGAGAGGCCTGTAATTTTCATCATAGGTAAACTTCAACTATGACAGACATAATGAGGGGAAAAAATCCAGAAAATCACATTGTAAGATTTTTAATGAATTTATTTGCAAATGATGGTGGAAAATAAGTATTTGGTCAATAACAAAAGTTTATCTCAATACTTTGTTATATACCCTTTGTTGGCAATGACAGAGGTCAAACGTTTTCTGTAAGTCTTCACAAGGTTTTCACACACTGTTGCTGGTATTTTGGCCCATTCCTCCATGCAGATCTCCTCTAGAGCAGTGATGTTTTGGGGCTGTTGCTGGACAACACAGACTTTTCAACTCCCTCCAAAAATGTTCTATGGGGTTGAGATCTGGAGACTGGCTAGGCCACTCCAGGACCTTGAAATGCTTCTTACGAAGCCACTCCTTCGTTGCCCGGGAGGTGTGTTTGGGATCATTGTCATGCTGAAAGACCCAGCCACGTTTCATCTTCAATGCCCTTGCTGATGGAAGGAGGTTTTCACTCAAAATCTCACGATACATGGCACCATTCAGTATTTCCTTTACACGGATCAGTCATCCTGGTCCCTTTGCAGAAAAACAGCCCCAAAGCATGATGTTTCCACCCCCATGCTTCACAGTAGGTATGGTGTTCTTTGGATGCAACTCAGCATTCTTTGTCCTCCAAACACAACGAGTTGAGTTTTTACCAAAAAGTTATATTTTGGTTTGATCTGACCATATGACATTCTCCCAATCTTCTTCTGGATCATCCAAATGCTCTCTAGCAAACTTCCGACGGGCCTGGACATGTACTGGCTTAAGCAGGGGGACACGTCTGGCACTGCAACATTTGAGTCCCTGGCAGCATAGTGTGTTACTGATGGTAGGCTTTGTTACTTTGTTCCCAGCTCTCTGCAGGTCATTCACTAGGTCCCCCCGTGTGGTTCTGGGATTTTTGGTCATTTTGACCCCACGGGGTGAGATCTTGCGTGGAGCCCCAGATCGAGGGAGATTATCAGTGGTCTTGTATGTCTTCCATTTCCTAATAATTGTTTCCACAGTTGATTTCTTCAAACTAAGCTGCTTACCTATTGCAGATTCAGTCTTCCCAGCTTGGTGCACATCTACAATTTTGTTTCTGGTGTCCTTTGACAGCTCTTTGGTCTTGGCCATAGTGGAGTTTGGAGTGTGACTGTTTGAGGTTGTGGACAGGTGTCTTTTATACTGATAACAAGTTCAAACAGGTGCCATTAATACAGGTAATGAGTGGAGGACAGAGGAGCCTCTTAAAGAAGAAGTTACAGGTCTGTGAGAGCCAGAAATCTTGCTTGGTTGTAGGTGACCAAATACTTATTTTCCACCATAATTTGCAAATAAATTCATTTTCTCATTTTGTCTGTCATAGTTGAAGTGTACCCATGATGAAAATTACAGGCCTCTCATATTTTTAAGTGGGAGAACTTGGTGACTGACTAAATAAATTTTTGCCCCACTGTATTACCAAGCATGTCTAACATCAGAGCAGATCTTCAAAGTTCAACAGCTTGATGTGTATGTAGCTAGTAGTGTAACATGTTTTGAAGATCGGTTCACTGAGGAGATCACACCCATCCAGTCAGTCTCTAACCTCTACTCCTCACTCCATTCCAACATACTTCCATGCACTGCAACAGTAAGGTCTAGAGTGGGGTTTTGTGTCTCTGTGCCTGGTTGTGACTGAGTGGCCAGGGCGAGTCACGCGAGGCTGACTGATGACTTCTGTGTGTCTGTGTGTGTGTGTGTGTGTGTGTGTGTGTGTGTGTGTGTGTGTGTGTGTATGTGTGTGTTGGGTGCCAGAGCAGCAGAGCTATGTTTAGCTGCCCCCATTCACACAGAGCAAAGCTGGAGAGCTGAGACAGCGCTGCTGTTGCCACCACACACACAGCCCAGACAAAGGAGAGGAAGAGAGGAAAAGAGAGTAAGAGGGAGATGAAAAGCAAAAGGGCATGAGAGAGAGAGGCAGGGACAATGAATGAGAGAGGAAATGAGAGATAGGAAGAGGGGAGCTACCTAGGTTTCTGGACAATGATGATGACTTATCTTAGGGACAGAAAAACCCATGGGACAACAATACATTCCTGTAAACAGACTGTACAGTATCTATCCAATAGTAGTACAGCATAGACAACCCACAGTGGTGAAAACTGTAGATGTATTGATGTACATATTGAATCATTTAATTAATCAAAAACAGTAAAACACATTGCGGATGACAGGAAAAAGTCTATGACTGATTGTGGTCCTCTTTTGAGTCAAGGTCAGAGATTGTGATGATGGTAATGAGTAAGGGATGGATAGGGAGGGGTTGGGATGTGGAGACTGGCAGGGTGTTCTAACACTGAGTCCTCCCCACCCTCCACGTTGGGCGCTGCCAGTCTTGCCAGCCCTGGCCTCATCAGTGCCCGGCATTGACACGGTCACTAATTGGCGTATGACTAATTATGCCCCAATTCCAGTTGATTTTCTTTAATGAGACAGCTGGGTTAATTATATAATCATATGATTACATTAGACCCCCTGGCCCCGAGAGAAAGAGAATAGGAGGAGGAAGCTAGGGGGAAGGGGGAGGAAGAGGAGGGATATGAAAAGTGATAGAGACTAGAGAGGGAAAGAAAGAGGGAGATAAAAAAAGAGACGAAGAGGGCGAGGGTGAGTAGACTAAGTATACAAAACATTTGGAACACCTGCTCTTTCCATGACAATCTGACCAGGTGACTCCAGGTGAAAGCTGAATGGGTAAGACAAAATATTTAAGTGCCTTTGAACGGGATGTGATGGTAGATGCGCACCGGTTTGTGTCAAGGACTGAAACCCTGCTGGTTTCCGTGTGTAACAAGAATGGTCCACCACGCAAAGGACATCCAGATAACTTGACACAACTGTGGAACACTTTCGACACCTTGTAGAGTTCATGTCCTGACAAATTGAGGCTGTTCTGAGGGCAAAGGGGGGTGCAACTCAATATTTGGAAGGTGTTCTTAATGTTTTGTACCGTCAGTGTACAAGCGTATGAGAGCATATTTAAGGCAGTCTGGAAACAGCAGAAGAGAGGGAAGAGGTCTGATCTTAGAGATGAAAGACATCCAGCGCCTCTATTCTCCTCTGAGTACACACACACACACACACACACACGTCCTTGGAGGGAGAAGCGATACATTCTCCAACACCAGACAAGCCATTGAGGACACAACAGCATTATCAAAGGCCCATTATGTCAACTTTGTTGTCCTGAGTTCTGACACCCTGCGTCATACACAGTGTAATCTAATATTCTGAAAGATCTAGCCTTGGACAGCCTGTTCCCATGTTACGTTTCTCATAAATCAATTTGATTGTGAAACACATACACTCTCCTGCACTGACTCTAAACACACACACACACTGAACTCTACCAAGACTCCACATACTGACACCCGACACATACACAAACGTGTACTGACGCCACACACACACACACACACAACTGTCTATTACCTATCCTATTGCCTAGTCACTTCACACCTACCTATATGTACATACACTATCTACCTCAATTACCTTGTACCCCTGCACATTGGCTCGCTGCTGATACTCCCTGTATATACACCCAGGTTATTTTTACTCGTCACTGTTATTCGTTATTCACTGTGTACACTATTTCTATTTCTTATTTGCTTATTTATCTTTAACTCTGTTGGAAAATCTCTTAAGTAAGCATTTCACTGTTAGTTAAACCTGCTGACAAA
This sequence comes from Oncorhynchus mykiss, assembly GCF_057628025.1. NCBI lineage: Eukaryota > Metazoa > Chordata > Actinopteri > Salmoniformes > Salmonidae > Oncorhynchus > Oncorhynchus mykiss. The sequence goes on from NC_143031.1 coordinate 27,944,313, forward strand.
TACCTTTTTTAATTTTTAATTTTAAATGTACTTTAATTTCTTGTCATAAAAAGTAACACTAGACAAACATCCTTGAAGGGTTATAATGGATCTCATCTTTCAGTCCCATTTAATGTTTTATTATATTAGTTAGGATGATACTCTCTTGTTATGTGTGCTTTGAATACCCCATATGATTAAACAAACTGACAGGAGAGAAGGTCATACTGTGACATTAGGGTGATGATGACTGCTGTCACAGTACTGGACTGTACAACATAGCCTGTCTCTGTGGGCCTAGTCCCAGGTCCTACCACTCTACTGCTGCTCTCTCCAGAACAGACAAACTACAGTGTGTGTCACATGGAATCTTTCTCTCCATGTCCTCCCTGGACTTCTAACCAGGAGATTGTCCCTTCACTAGACAGGCGGTGGCACCAGCCCTGTCTGGATGGGCATGTGTGTGTGTTCTGAGCAGAAGGAGTGAGACAGTGCCAACTGCTCAGTGCAGCCAGTCCAGCCTGCTGCAGAACACTAGGCTGTCTGTGAGAACAGTGTGAATATTTCTAAAGGTTGCATGAGAAGGCAAGAGGGCAGACGGGTGGAGACACCTGTCAACTTTGACATTCTATTGCATAGTGTCATCAGGATGAGAGTGAGGTAAGGTGCGTGTATTTTCCTTGGTGTGTCCAAAAGAGCTCAAAGGGGTGGACACACTGACGCTAGGTCTGTGTGATCACAAACACATCTGTGAGATAATCAGTGGAGTAGTGATCTCTCATCCTCAGACACGGAGACAAGAATGGACAGGATGCAGATTACAATGATAATACAGACATTCCTAGATTTTCCCACACAGGCAGACAACACACACACCACGTAAGAGAGCCAAGTCAAAGAGGTCTCTAGGTGCTGCTCCTCTGTCTTGGCAGGCTTTTAGCTCTCTGTGTGTGTGTGTGTGTGTGTGTGTGTGTGTGTGTGTGTGTGTGTGTGTGTGTGTGTGTGTGTGTGTGTGTGTGTGGCTGGGATCTCCAAAACACAAAAGCAGTAATTTACGCATGTACTACGTGGTTCCCCAGGCCAGCATGCTTGCTCCTACAGGCCTCTGTGTGTGTCTGTTCGCATGTGTGTGTCCATAAGGTTCACCAAGGAGGAAATGTGTTTCAGACAGACAGCCAGCTGCACACACACAGCTACACACACACAGGAAGACACACACACAGCCACACACACAGGATCGAGTCAGCTCAAAAAGCTCAGTCGGTCACAGACAAACACACACTCCAGTCCAGTCGACCTCCACTGCTGACTGTCTGTTTCCACTATTAGTCAGCCTATCCAAGTCCTCTAGTGCTTCAGTTAGGTGGAAAAACCATTGGCCAGGAGATCTCCATGGACAACAACACTGGTGTTAACAGTGACTGTGTGTCTGTCAGTGTGTTGAAATCATCAATGTACTCTCCATCAGGACCTAAAATGAACAATCGCCACCTGCAGGTAGGTTTTGGCGGGTAAGATGTGTATTTCACTAGCCACATTGGAGGTTGGTCAGGGCTCCATAGTGCACGCATTTCACTCGCATTTGTGAAAAAAAATAGTCAAATAGTCATTTATAGTAAAATAAAAGCTGCAGTAGCTGTTTTCAAAGTATTTCCGCCATTTTGCTTCATAGGTGGTAAATGAAACGCAACAAAATCAAAGAACTATAAATCCTATATAGCCTATTCCACCTTGCGCTGCAACACTGCCTGGCTGGGTGCTGTGCACACGTGAAGAGCTAAGTAAAAGATTCATTTTTAGAAGTGCTGTGCACAGGCATAAAAGTTTATCTAATTTACTTTAAACGAAAGTCTACTGAAATGAGACTGTCCTTGTGTTTCTTGGCTATTTACATTGTTTTGTTCACAAGCTATGTTGTTGGTCTATGTTCGAGTTTCAAATGCTAGGGAAGAGAAGACAACGCTTCTACTAGTCAGACTCAATCTAACAGGCACAGACATGACTGAGTCCCAATACCACGGCAACCTCCTGCCCTTAAAGGGGAAGGGGAAATTTGTCTAATGTGTTATTTTGGTTATATCAGGTCACAAAAACGTAATTATTCATTATAAACTGGGTGGTTTGAGCCCTAAATGCTGATTGGCTGACAGCCGTGGTATATCAGACCGTATACCACAGATATGACAAACTTACATTTTTACTGCTCTAATCACTTTGGTAACCAGTTTATAATAGCAATAAGGCACCTCGGGGGTTTGCGATATATGGCCAATATACCTGTGTCCAGGCACTCCACTTTGCACTGTGCATAAGAACAGCCCTTAGCAGTGGTAAATTGGCCATTTACCACACCCTATCTGGCCTTATTGCATAAATATACCACATTAGTTACTTCTTACTAGTAACGCAGGCTATGTTCTAGAAACATTGCAAAGCATGCTCATCCGTTTTTTTATGTTTTGTTGGTGTAAATTTTATTCCCCAAAAATATTTTTGGCTGGTAAGAAATCTGAGTGAATGGTAGATGTTTAAATCACAGTGTATGCCCTGCTCCCCATCCCTTCACAATTTACCTACCGCTCAGCACTCACAGGGCTCCTGGACGCACATTGTCTCAGGAACACCAAGAGAAGTCATCAGGAACGTGTCTGTGTATGCACGTATATGTGGCGCCAGAGACATGTGCCTCATAAACATGACAGATGTGTTTACGGTGCCTCGCATACACAGTTGCGATGAGACTTACCTGGGACATCGATGAATCTCTTGTACACGTTTAGGAAGGCAGCCTCTGACTCCTTACTTCTTTTACTCACTGCGTCGATCTGAAAGGAGAGATGGAGAGATTGGTTAAGAAAAGAGAGAGATAGTCGAGATGATACATTTTTTTCAGACAACACCCCAACACCCATAATCACATTTTCTGGCTTATAAACTTTGGCATCATCTTCCCTATACTATTCATTCCATCAAGATTAATCTAGTTTTATAGGACAAATAGTCACATATCCAATGTAGTTCAACATGAATCTGGTTTATATAAAAATGTATTCATTTTAAACATTTTCAGATCTATTAGTGCTACAATATCCACACAGATCTATTGACCACAGAATTTCAGTCTTAAAAACACATGAATAGTAATTTCATTAATGTAATTTAGTAACAACCTGCTAAAAGAGATTGAGCTTCCAACCCTCTCAGTTAATCATGGGTACTGAGTGCTTCACTGCTGTGGGCTGGGCAGACAGAAACTGGAAAGCACCAAGGCAGCTAACCAATGAGTCATGAAGAAGGTGACGTGATTTGGGGTTGGGCTAAGAGGCACCACAGACCTTGCTTCAAGTTCCTCAACAATCAAGTACAGGAGTATAGAGCTGTGGAAGAGGTCTTCTTCTATAGTCATGACATTTCTGTAGTACACAGGTGATATGATACAGCATTGCACCATTGCTTTTACATTAACTACAATGTACTGCACATGGCTCAAAAATCACAGATGATTTAAAGAGGTTTCAAAAATGGTTCTTTTTAGCTCCAAACCAACACTATACATCACAAATACCCGCCCATAAAACTAAACATTATAGATGTTGCAAAAGTGCTTCAGGAATCAGGATAGAACACAACAGCAACAGTCTCTGTGGCTCAACATCCATTCCAGATTGCCTCTCAAATACCGTATAAAAGATGAAAGAAAACACACTTTGGACATACAGTCAAATACTGTACCATATTCATCCTTGGCCCTTGGAGAAATAGGGAGAGGAGGAAAAATGCAGGCCACAGATGACTCTTCCCTGAACCCTCTCTCACCCTCAGTACCACACTGGGCAACAGCTGGCGAGAGAGGAGAAAGGGTTTTGTCCAAGCCTTTTTAAATTGCGTGGTTGGTTGGTGGATGTTTGGTGGATGGTTGGTTAAACACCATCTTTGGGTCATGTGACAGACGTAATGCATCGGCCCTCACACACTATTATAACCCCCCACGCGTTGATGCATTTTGGATCAGCTTTCAGTCACATGGAAGCAACTATATTAGTGGTGAGTACTCTATGTACACCATCACACACCTGTTTTATATGATCTAACACACACACATAAGCATGCTAAACCCTTAAAGCCAGAGCTGTGCTCTATACATTACACCACCTCGCAATAAAATAATTTCCTAATGTATAGATGGCCGATGTAAGTCATTTGGATCTAATACCACTCTGGATCTAATACAGTATAACCTTTATTCAACAAGATAAAGACGTATTGGTCGTCAAAATGACCAACTGTACTGTTCTTCCTTTTCAAGATACTCACCATTTGGCCTAGGTAAACTACCATAGTAAACTACCATAGTAAAGTACTTTTTTAATCCACTTGCAGACTTCTACCTGCAGTGTATAAGAGTAAGAATTGGTAAGATTGGCCTAGCTACATGAGCTAATGATAGACAGTGGGCCCGCCCACTGTGGGGTTCAGAGTCTTCATGTGTGTGGCTGTTGTTGAGGTTGCACCGAGCAGCCCAGAAGTAGCGTGTGCGTGTGTGTTGTGTGTGTCTGTGGTGTCTCCTGAGAGCCCAGTCCAGGCCTGACTGTGCGTTCCTCCACTGCTCTGGGAGTGTGAGCAGCCAGCCAGCCAGTCCTGGCATCGCCTCTGAACTGGGCCAAAGCCAGCTAACTGGGTCATCCCTGGGTAGAGGAGGGGATGGGAGGAGGAAGCAGGGGAGAGCTACTGTACCACACTGCTAGTGTCAGTCAGCCAGGATCTACTTCAAGTGTTTTTTGGACTAAAAGCACACACACTTAGACCAAACACACACATCCACCTCCCCCCAACACACACGCATACATACCACCTCCCCCCAACATTTACACTTTCCTTCCCAACCCATAGGGTGGCAGTGTTTGCTCAAATTCACAAAAAGATGCATCACAGTACAACTGCAAGTCAGCAACTTACACAAAGTTAAAAGTGTCCAGAACTACAGTGTTTACAGACACCAAACAGTGGGTTCCTAAAGGAGAAATCAAATAAAAACAATGTTTTGGACGTCTCCTGCCCAGACTCTGTTAGAGGTTTTGATTTATGGAGCGAGGCAGGCAGTTGCCACTGACAAACGCCAGTGAGCCCCAGTCACTCTATGCTCCTATGGGAAACATGTTCAAATGGGCTTTTGCTGGAAAACATCTGGATCCAAACTAGGCAGCGCCAAGTTCCCAAGTTCCCCCTCCCTCCCTCCCTCTCCCCCTTTCTCTCCTTCTCTCTATCGCAGATGGAGCAATTAATGTTCCCTGCTTACTGGGCAAAGGGATCCACCAGACATCTTGTCAGGAAAAGGCTGCTTCCCTCTTTGGCTTTCCATTGAAAGTGAAGAGAAAGGGGGAGAAGGTGAAGTGGGATAGATAGTGACTGGGGGGGTTGAGGAGGGAGAGAGAGGTAAGGTAATGGGATGGGATGGATGGCACCTGGAGAGTGTGTGTGTGTGTGTGTGTGTGTGTGTGTGTGCCAAGGTCCTGCGTGACTGTGCGGCCATGGCTCAGTGCAGATTATCTGCCTCTCTCTCCAATGCAGTCCCATACACATTCTGACAGGGGAGGGCATCTGGCAACGCCGGCCGTGCTGCCTTCTGAATGATCACACACACACATACAAAGACACAAACAGATGATTCCTCTCTGTGTGTGCGTGTGTGTGTTAGTCCGTTTGTGTTAAAAAGGCGAGATTTGGGCCGACGCCAAAGCTGACCAGCTCACAGGTATAGCATAACACACCTCCAATGAACCATCTGGACTCTTTAGGGGTGCGGGAACAACTTAAAAATAGACGGTGGTTGCTAGCCTAATGACACTAGCGGGAGCTAGATGAAACACAAGGAAGGCTTTGGCATCGGCTTAGGGGCCAGGGGAAACCGTTGGCCTGCTTGTCTCTGTCTGTGACCTGGCCTAACCCCTTAATTGCAGAGCAGGTTTTAAGCTGTGGATAACTGATCCGGAGTGGTGTGCGTGTGCGGGGGAGAGAGAGTATATGTGTGTGTGTGTTTGAGTGTGTTTCTTTTTGGGTTGGGTAGGAGGGATTACTGGCTTTGCAGCTTTCTTTTAAGCGGGGAATTATAGACTGAGAGGACGGTGACTTAGAGCATCCTCTGGGCTTCCTAGGGAAACAGGAAACAGCTAGCTAGCTCCCTCTCTTCATCTCGGTGTCACCTAGGGTTGTCATATGGCGGGCCTAACACACTAGGCCTACTTGCAGGCAGCTACCGTAGTATGGATATATAGTTCTACTAATTTTCCTCATTGCTGTAGCCTTACATTAGAAGTAGGTTGATGTTCCTCTAACCACTGGTCCAGGGTCAGATGTTTTCTAATCCCCCTAATGGTGGTGAGGATTGGGTATTTGGTCATCTGATCCTAGATCTGTGATTACAGCCAACGTTTACCTTGTACAACATTAAAGATCTCATCATAAGAGTGGAGCTGGGATAGGATGGAGGAGCGAAACGGCATCACACATTGATGGTCTGTGATGGCTGACACATTGCTCCTCTGGGGCAGATCGGGCGTCGCCTGGAATCAGCGTCAGTGCCATAGGGAAATCAGAGAACGAGCACCACCCTGTGCCATCATCACAGTCACCCCCTCTCTTTGTGTGCCATCGGGGCGGGAGGCGCTGGAGAGAGCACAGCTTAATCATATACAGAAGGAGGGACATCTGACTCAAGGATACGGTAGAGAGGAGTGTGTTCGAGAACAGGTATGGGGCAGGTATGTCTTTACATAATCACACACATTTTTTTAAATGTAACCTTTATTTAACTAAGCAAGTCAGTTAAGAACAAATTCCTATTTGTGATGACGGCCTACCGAGGAACATTGGGTTAACTGCTTTGTTCAGGGTCAGAACAACGGTCCTGACGGGCCGCCCCCAGGTGGTGAGGGTAGGAAACATCTCCACCCCGCTGATCCTCAACACTGGTGCCCCACAAGGGTGCGTTCTCAGCCCTCTCCTGTACTCCCTGTTCACCCATGACTGCGTGGCCATGCACACCTCCAACTCAATCATCAAGTTTGCAGACGACACTACACTGGTAGACTTGATTACCAACAATGACGAGACGGCCTACAGGGAGGAGGTGAGGGCCCTCGGAGTGTGGTGTCAGGAAAATAACCTCACACTCAATGTCAACAAAACAAAGGAGATGATCCTGGACTTCAGGAAACAGCAGAGGGAGCAGCCCCATTTCCACATCGACGGGACAGCAGTGGGGAAGGTGGAAAGTTTTAAGTTCCTTGGCGTACACATCACGGACAAACTGAAATGGTCCACCCACACAGACAGCTTCGTGAAGAAGGCGCAGCACTGGGGGCAAACTACCTGCCCTCCAGGACACCTACACCACCCGATGCCACAGGAAGGCCAAAAAGATCATCAAGGACAACAACCACCCGAGCCACTACCTGTTCACCCCGCTATCATCCAGAAGGTGAGGTCAGTACAGGTGCATCAAAGTGGGGACCGAGAGACTGAAAAACAGCTTCTATCTCAAGGCCATCAGACTGTTAAACAGCCACCACTAACACTGAGTGGCTGCTGCAAACATACTAACTCATCTCTAGCCACTTTAATAATGGAAAATTGATGTAATAAATGTATCACTAGCCACTTTAAACAATGCCACTTTATATAATGTTTACATACCCTACATTACTCATCTCATATGTATATACTGTACTCTATACCATCATATATTTTTATGTACATATTCTTATTAATTCCTTATAAGGTAGCTGTTGTGAAATTGTTAGGTTAGATTACTTGTTAGATATTACTGCATGGTCGGAACTAGAAGCACAAGCATTTCGCTACACTCGCATTAACATCTGCTAACCATGTGTATGTGACAATAAAATTTGATTTGAACAGATTTTTACCTTGTCAGCTAAGGGATTTGATCCAGCAACCTTTTCAGTTACTGTCCCAATGCTCTAACCACCAGGCTACCTGCCGCCCAATTCACACAGAATCCTTTTGAAAACACACTTTTAATAACCTGATATAAGTTGAGGCCCATCCCAGTCTCCCCTTTTTACTGTATGCCTATGCTAACACACACACACACACACACACTGTCTGAGAGTTGAGCTAATCACAGCACTGTGCGATCTGCCAACTTAACTTTCACAGCCTTCTCCCTGGGCTCCCGGTGCCCTTACGACGAGACAGACATCCAAAATTACACTGCAATTATGCAAAATCTGTAGTGACTTCCTGCATTTGTCCCACTCCTATGCCACTTTGTACGTGTCTCTCTCTGCCACAGCCATCACGTCTCCTGAAGGTCTCTCTGTAGCATTCGGTTGCCTGACTAGGCTTTGTGGGGTTTGGAAGTGGCACACTGATTCCGTGTGCCCTTAAATAAAATAATAGCCTACACTGCGCACTAACAATTTACTCACATTTAAATCTCATTCCTAGCCTAGTGGTTAGAGCGTTGGACTAGTAACCGGAAGGTTGCGAGTTCAAACCCCCGAGCTGACAAGGTACAAATCTGTCGTTCTGCCCCTGAACAGGCAGTTAACCCACTGTTCCCAGGCCGTCATTGAAAATAAGAATTTGTTCTTAACTGACTTGCCTGGTTAAATAAAGGTAAAATAAAAAAAATAAAAAAATCAGGGTTGGGGAGTAACAGATTACATGTAAGGGATTACAAAAAAACTAACTGTAATCTGTTACTTTACCAGCAAAAATATTGTCATCAGATTACAGATACTTAAAAAAAAAACTCCCGTTTCCATTTAAGAAACGTTTTCAAACAGAATCAGCCTAACGAATACGCTCCCAGTGGACAGCCAGTGGAATAATATTCCAGTCTATGGAATAAAAGTTTGAGTTCCTCCCTTCTAAAGTCCCCTGTGGTATTGTGCTCCATACTGTCAAAACAAGTTTCATTTAAGAAGACCACAAGTGAGAGCATCTAGTTTTCCACATACAAATAGCGTTTTTCGCTAGTGCTCAAAGCATGCCATTTCAATAGCACCATTTATTTTTCAGCTTGAACCAATGAGCCCCAATCAGTCCTCCATGACAACAAAATCATAAACAGAGTAGGATAATTAGTTCTTCATTTTTGGGTTATGCTCAGGTAAAACAATTAGGCTAATCTATATTTCCAAATTCGATTCTTGAAGATCAAAGGGTATTCAATTAATTGGAATGACTGGGACTCTGACAGACAGTTTTTTAATGTAAAGATACAGACTAATCGTATTATTATCTGAAGTAGAAAGCAATGGGTTAGAAGAAGCCTACATAACCAACACAAAGTAAAATGCAACATCCATTTATGGCCAGCTATGTAAACTCTAACATTGATTTATCCTGCAAGAGGTCGTTCAATTGGTAATATTCATTTTTTTCCTCTTTTAATGCCTCTTGACGTTTATAAGTCTTCTCCTTATGGTAGAACTGATCAATTTCCTCTAGATGGACCAGCTGCAAAGTCAGAATTGGCTACATTGTAAAAACGTTTGAACTTTTTGGTAACTTTTTGGTCTTAATTTAAGTTTAGGGTTACACATATGGTTAGCAGTGTGGTTAGGGTTATGTTTAAATCAGATTTTATGACTTTGTGGCTGTTCCAGCTACTAACCTGCACCTCTTAAGGGGAAAGTAATCAGATGACATTACTGAGTTTGGGTAATCCAAAAGTTCTTAATATTTTGGGACAAGTCATTAACCGTAATGGAGTACATTTAGAAAGTAACCAACACAACCCTGTTCCTTAGCGACTGATTTCTTGACACGCCACTGACTGACTCGATGCTGGTTCTTCCCTCTTCATTTACAGTGCCAGTTCGTCATCAAGCTACAGTTGCTGTGGCTGTAAAATGCATCTGGGATAGACTGAGTAGTGTCTTGGAGAAGCAGAGATGGTCCGGGGAGAGACGGAGAACACCCCGGTGGCGTCACACACCACATTCATACATCACACTTCATGCAAGGATGGATTCCCTCCGAAGCTTTGGCGACAGTAGGGACAGCATCAAGGGAGACCAGGAAAGAATTTGTTTCGTGCATGCATGTGTAAGTGTGTGTGAGTAGGTGGGGGAGGCTACAGTTGCAGTGGGTGGTGGTATGGTAGAAAGATCCCCCCCCGCTCTCCCCAAGAGGGGGTGCCATTGAGCTCTCCTGCCCTCCTTCCCTCCCGTCAACCCTCCCCCTGCTGTGGTGTGTGTCCACATGGGCCTGTGGGTGCCGAGTGCTGAGCTCTGCTCCCCATTGTGTTCTCATTTCCTGACAGGAAAAGAAGCGCTCGCTCATTTCACAAATAAAATGTAAAAAACTGAAACCGTAAGAAAGAAAGAGAAACAACCCAAACAGATCTAGCTGCCTGGCTCCTCTCCCTAACCCTTGAGGCCTTCCAGAAGTCTTAGAGCATCTCATATATTCTAATGCGCCGCACTTCATGCTCTGCCTTGTGTATAAGGAACAGAGGGAACAGAAAAATTGACTTTTTCCCTCTCCTTCCCCCTATGGGGAGAGCTGAAATGATTGTGTACTGTGTCTCTGTATCTGACAATCTGTACTTTGAATCTCGCCGGGTCTCCATTTAGTCATTTGTTTTGCTCCCTAATAAAGCAGTCAACACTACTGCTTTCACATGAGGAGCCATTTCTGAGATCTGGAACACCGTTATCTCTCAGCCAGCTGATGCTCATGGAAAACAAAGTGGAAGCCCCAAATTCCTGAGATGATAAGTTGGGCCTTCGCGAAGGTCAGGGACTTCTCCTGTCCTTGCCAATCGCCCTATTCATCCACAGAGGAGATAAATTAAAATGGCTGCAGGAGTCTCAGGCTGGTGCCTGTGAGCCGGGCCCGTGTGATGTGGGGGGAGTAGTGGGTATTTTTAAACCTGGGGTGATTTAAACAGGGGCGATTAACTCCGTCAATAATAGGCCTGGGGGCCCTCACAAATTGCTCGCTCCAACCACAATGAACGCTAATGGGCCAGACAGGCTGCGGTGCGGTTCCGCCCTGCCTGAGAGAGGTGTACAGGGAGCCGTCTTTCCAGCCCCTTTAACTTCATGAAATTTATATGGCACTCCTTGCTACTGAATTATAAAGAAGTGCTTTTAGTCGCTGAAGCAGCGTCTTTATTTGGAGGCGTCGGCGATAGACATTTTGAGGGTTCGAGGGTGACAGACATTTGAAGCAAGGAAAATCTTTAAAATAGCCGGCATTACTGTACTTTCTTTCCATTCGGTCTTCTTTTCTTAAATCGCACCATCTACACTCTGTTTCATATTAGGGATTTCCTGTCCAGGGGTCTATATATAGGCCTATATAGCTAGGCAGAGCCGGGCTGATAACAGCCACTGACCAATTACTGAGTCATGGCACGCAGTAGCAGCTAGGAGTTTTATTTAGCAGCCATTTAGAGGGCAGCCACATTCTTGGGCCTCTCAGTGAGAGAGTGGGCTTTGTTTTAGGAGATCCAGAGCACTTAACAAAATAATACTTTAAGAGCCAACAGGAATAGGAATATAATTAAGTGGTGACTAATTACTGTCAGGGATAAGAAGCTGACTGGGGTGCTGGGTGTAACATGGCAACACAATGGTGCTCATAGAAAACACTGGGGAGCGTTGGGAGACATGTGATCATCAAAGTGGTCAAAACGACAGTTTGATTTCAAGGCGCACGCCTAAGACTACAATGTACAGTTTGCGTTTCCCTGAAGGGATTTCTCAATTAATCAAATATCTCAGTACAGTGGAATTAACTTAATAATACCCATCAGATGAGTTGAAAGTAATAGAATATCTTTAAGCATGAGAGAAATTTGTTGTAAAAACAAATGAGGTAGCAAACAACCAATCAAAATAAAGGTGTACCACATGGCTTCTTTTTCTAACAATGTATTTAATTGTTGCACTAAGTAACGCTGCATAGTACTGGTAAATCCTCCTGGAACAGGAAAACCAGAAACAGGACCATGACTCATGGGTCAGACGAATAGTGATGTTCTAGTATCATTTCTGTCTTAAGTAACCTACTGTCTTTTTCTGGAATTGAAAGGCACTGTATACAAAATAGTGTACTGCACATGAAAAAATACACTGGTTGGTGTCCACGAGAAGGCAGAGAACTCCAAACATAACATATAAAGGGAGTAGCAGGCCTTTTAATTATGTTCAGACTAAACTCAAAACATTTTATATCATGAATTAGTGAGGTAGACTCACAAATGCATGCTCCGAATTAAAAATGCAATCTGACAGTGGCAAAATGTTACAGTCCTCCATCATTACCAAATTAAATATGCACTAAGCAAGACAGAGGACAAATTTGCAGTCGACAAACACTTATCATGCATCTGTCCCCTAAAATAGTTGACAGATTTATGGATGTCACTTTGTTTGGATGAGACATTGCTGCCTGTCAAGAATGAAAGTGCCTCAAGCCAACATAAACACCAGTGTGACCACATCAGTGCCTATTCTAAAAATGTATTCTAATTGATTCATAGGATTGAATTGAAATCCTTTCCTGATTTGACAAAGATTAAAAGTGAATTGACTGTAGTAATTCAGGCAGTGCCTCCAGCCGAGGCAGGCCCCAGCAGTAGCAGTATAGCAGCGGAGGCACTCAGAGGAGTCAGGCTGGGCCTGTTCAGATGCTCTCCATAAAGCCCTCACATCGCTAAGCCCTTATTTACTGCAGGAGTGGCACTTGAGGAGGAATTAAGAGCTGGCGCCAGAAACACAGCTCTCACTCCCACACCCCTCCTCCCTGCCTCAAGTCTCACAGCTCACATTATTATCATTAAAGTACCCTAAATCAATTCTGAAGTTACCATACTTTCAGAGCAGTGCAAGGGGCGCTCTCAGGACAAAATGTTAAATCGGCAGGGCCGCTCTTCCCTGTGGCTGGCCTAGGCTGTCAGGGCGCATTGTCAGGGTCAGGGATTTAAACCCGCCGCGGTCATAGTGGGCATTGCGCCCCCACCCTGCACACCCTCCAGAATAGAGGGTTAAAGCGCTATTGCCATCAGCCGCCCGCAACCTCACCCCCCCTGTCCACCCGCGAATCAGCCCATGGTGCAAACTGGCTCATTTACTCTCATCCACACCCCCGTGCTCACATTTCTGAGGCAATGATACCACAATATCGCACACACAGACACACAGAAAGTCAGATTCAGTACAAGAGACAATTGGCAACATGTTTCTCCCATTGGCAAATCATTATTCAGGAGGCCAATTGCATTCATTTTAGCAGATATCAAAAGGAGCTTTGCATCAGACGATGTGACACATAGCCATACAGGGGAGGTGGGGGTTTATGAAACAGAGAAAGGCATGTCTGCCTGGAGTTTAAGACTGAAGCTCTGATCAGGAGCAGTTTGGCTGGAATATTTTAAGGGGATGCAATTTAAACATGGCTGGGAGCTAGAGAGCCTCATAAAAGGACACAAATAATGGACTCCCCTGGCGAGGGCTCCACTGGGGAAGGGAAGGCTCCTCCAGCAGGAGAGCAGAGCAGCCAGCCAGCAGAAGTCTAGCCAGACAGAGACAGCACATGTCAGCCTTTATGGAGTGTGTCAGGGGGCCACTGTCTACCCGCAAAAACAAAATGTCCACCATCCCTCACAACATACACGATGTACAGTAGGCTACACACAAACACACATCCTTAAATCGATAAAGGAAAGCTAGGCATTAAATGTTCTAGAGTTTTAAATAGCACTCACCTCTGCTTGGAAGCCCTTTAGCAATGGAGCTACCTGCTTTCGCAGATCCTGCAAGACAAAAAAAGAAGAAGGAAATGGATTAGCATCGCATAACAATGCTACCTTGTGGGAGAGCAAAACACAATACATTCTCATACGGTGAAAATGGCCACATTCTCTGTTTCCACAGTCTTTAACACCTTGGTCATTGACTTTCATCCCCACAGTATTGAGCAGAAACCTCTTACAAACTAACCATATGTTTAGTTTAGCAAAGCCAGGCCCCATTTTCACTACATTCTCTCTGCGAGGCAAAATCCCTACTGTCAACTCTGATGGATGAGGGAGAGTGTTGCCTTTTGTTCCCAGATACGGAGCATAGAAACACATTAAACATATGAAAATGGGGATCCTGATTTGTCCAAACCCTCCCAGAGGGAAGGTTTGTTCTCTGGGAAAAGGAGGAAGAAAAACAAAACAGAGTATCACCTTGTGCTGCCCTTGAATGAGAGCAGAGGACGCTGTGCTTAAAGGAAAAGTGTGTGGCATACATTTACTCTCCCTCTCACCCTCTCTCGCCATGACTCAGTTGTTTCTGGTTAAATTACCATTCAAGCAAAAACAGAAAAACGTAGAGAGGCTACATGCAAATGTGGGCTCTGTTCATTAATTCACTTCTAAAAGTAATGTTAGGCCTGAAAAATTGTCCAACTTCAACAGCCGACTATTTCTGTAGAGTTATTTGTCTGTTTAACTTGGGAGAAACTGGGTTGTCTCGAATCTGTGGCGGATGAAAACAAGTGAATTTACAAAGTCTCCAATCAAAACAAACGTTGTTCCGACCTTACTCAAGCAATGATGAATCTTACCTTGGGCAACCTACAGTGGAGCGATGCGACACCTCGCCATTAAAGTATATCTGATTATGGCCAATTTCAATGTCTCTTTTCATTTGAACAGAGCAGGCGTGTTTGATCATAAAATGTAATTAAATGCGCCCCTGAATAAATCTTAGCTGGGTACAAAAAGGCCTTACATGAGGCCTCCCTATAGGAATGCACAGCATGCTCCAAAACAGAACTGACCACTGAAACCGAGTTAGCAGCAGCCAGTTAGTGGAATGCAATGCATGTACACACGTGCACACACACCAAGTACACTCCTATAAGACTGGCCCACATTAGTCTGGTGGACATTTCAGTCACCCTCAGGATACAGTATAGGTGTACTCTGACACTTGCAGAACACATGCACAGTCCAATGACACAGTATAACCTCTGTAACCTATTACTGAAACCGTGTCAATTGTGAAATGTACAAAATGCATGAAGGGCCATATATTTTAAGCTGACCAACCCTAACTTGCAGGGTAGACATTACAACTGTGTGAAATGTAGAGCTCTTAAATGCCTATGGGTTTCTGTTGTATCCTCTTCCCCATCTCTCCTCTTGTTTTACTTTCTCTCCCTCCACATTGATGTGTGTAAGTGTGCCTCCTATGACTGACTGATGTTTACACCAGTCTCCCCCCGCTCTTCCCTTCCCCTCCCTCCCTCCCTCCCTCCCTCTAGGGAGCCTCTATGGAAGACTTTTGGGACTGGCTGACCCAGACCATACCATGCTGTGGTAAGCTTTTATTAGCGTGATGCTAGGTAGGTACCTAGTGTGCTGGACTTTTCCCAGTCCCCTGGAGGGAGCAGCTGAGCCCGCTGATCTCCCGTCGCCACTGGCTACCGTACAGATCACCTTTATGAAGGGGCCACGTGACAAAAAGGAAACATCGCTCAACATCTGGTTTCAACATAACACTCCTGCCCCGGCCAAGAGAACTCCAAAGTCTTTCTGGATCTCGACAGGGAAACACACGCACACACACACGCACACTGCTCGAGATCTGCAAATGCAATTGCCCCAAATTTGATATACAGAGAGCCCCACTGCATAAAAATGATCTTTACTCTGACGGATACAAAGGCTTGACCAAGTGACCAATAAAAGCTAGCCCAGTAAACACTGATCTTCAGGCCAGAGTGATTGAGGACACACATTACATGGTTCACAAGGGGTTCAGATGGAGGGAGCAGGTCCATGAAAACCACACGGAAATGCAATTTGTACCTACATACATACATACATACATACATATACTGAACCAAAAATATAACCGAACATGCACCAATTTCAAAGATTTGACTGAGTTACAGTTCATATAAGGAAATCAGTCAATTGATATAAATTAATTAGGCCCTAATCTATGGATTTCACATGACTGGGAATACAGATATGCATCTGACTGGGCAGGGGTGCAGACATGGGTGGGCTGTGCCCAGTCAGATGCATATCTATATTCCCAGTCATGTGAAATCCATAGATTAGGGCCAATCATAATTCATTTTCATTTTCATTTTTTAATTCATAATTCAGGTCCTGGGCTGCCATAGTTACATGTGGTCTGGGGTTGTGAGGCCGGTTAGACGTACTGCCAAATTCTTTAAAACAGTGGTTCCCAAACGTTTATAGTCCCGTACCCCTTCAAACATTCAACCTCCAGCTGCGTACCCCCTCTATAACCAGGGTCAGCGCACTCTCAAATGTTGTTTTTTGCCATCATTGTAAGCCTGCCACACACACTATACAATATGCTTAATAAACATAATAATTACTTTTTGTCACAAGCTGGCTCGTGGGAAGTGAAAATGAGCTCTTATAGGACCAGGACACATATAATAATATACTAATAATAATCAATCATTTTGCTCTTTATTTAACCAGCTTACATATTAAACCTTATTTGTTAATCGAAAATTGTGAATAACTCACCACAGGTTAATGAGAAGGGTGAGCTTGAAAGGATGCAAATAACTCATAATGGTGGGTTGTATTGGAGAGTCTCAGACTTAAATCATTTTCATTTTAGTTTTCATGCTAGTGAGGGCTGAGAATCCACTCTCACATAGGTACGTGGTTGCGAAGGGCATCAGTGTCTTAACAGCGCGATTTGCCAAGGCAGGATACTCTGAGCACAGCCCAATCCAGAAATCTGGCATTGGCTTCTGATGCATTTGTGGCTTGAATGGGAGCAAGTTCCCGCAGCAGTGTTCCAACATCTAGTGGAAAGCCTTCCCAGAAGAGTGGAGGCTGTTACAGCAGCAAAGGGGGAACCAACTCCATATTAATGCCCATGATTTTGGAGTGAGATGTTCAACGAGCAAGTGTCCACATACTTTTGGTCATGTAGTGTACATCACCTCTCAAACTAAAAGGGATTGTTATGGGGATTGCATTTCTTTTTAACTCTCCACCACCAGGGAGCTCCCTGTCTTGGAAACCGGCCCAGATCTCCAGGGAGGCAAGCATGCAGGACCATAACACAAACACACACGCATTACAATCACAAGGTATCCTCAGAGAGCTGGAGGGAGCAGTGGGAGAGAGGTCGTGAGAAGGGGGAAAAGGAGGGGAGAGAAAGAGGGTGAGAAGTGTAAGAAGGTAGGAGAAGAGGACAAGAGTCTGATACCACAATGAGTTTACAAGCTTTACTTCAGACATGGCCTTCCTCAGGGATCCCTCCACTGGATGCCTGACACTACTTAACCAATTACCTTCTTAGTACAATGGCTACATTAACACAATTTCTTCTAGGCCAGACTTTCTTTACCCCAGTGACGGTCAGGGACATAGACAATGGCTTCTTTTCATATTCAGCTTTTAAGTAACCCTCGCTCCCCTTTTAATGGTCGACCCACTGAGTGTCCCTCGCTTTGTGTTTGAGTGCATTGGACCTGTGTGGTCATTGTTCAATGAAATAAGCAGCGTACAGTGGAGACCCGGAGGGTGTACTACTCGGGCCTATGAGCTCTCATCTCTGTAGTGGAGAGCAGTGATGCGTGGAGAGAGAAAGGGCTACAGCATTAGTCTATGTCATGAAATTGAGAGAGAAAGTGCCTGGGTTTGGTAATATTGCAGCATTTGTGTCATTTAAGGTTTTTTGTCCTGAGTTGAGTGTTTCAAGCGAGGGCACTTGGTCTTTAGAGGGCAGAACATAGCATGTCTAGTCATTGAGGGTGGAGAGCCGCTCTCCCTCCATTTGTTCCTATGGTTTCTTTCTCTGTCCCTGCCATTGGGTTAGCACAGTGGACGGATTTCTCGCGCTCTTACTTTCTCCGTCTTTCTCTCCACACCTAACTCTCCCCTCCTTTGCCACTGGGTTACTGTAGCACAATGGCAGTTCTCTCTCTTTTGACCGGTCTCTGCCACTGGGTCTGTGAGCCAAGCGGCTGCTTGCCAAGCCTCACACTGGCTGTGGCCTGGCCTGGCCGAGCACAGGCAGGGGAACCTAACCCCTGTGTCTGGTCTGAGGCTGGCTACAGGCTGGCTACAGGAGGAGATGAGTCGGTGGTCAGGGGCAAGGAAGCTTGTGACTCAGCCACTGCCCAGTACATCAACACCCGCGAGAGGGGGACCCGCTGGCCCAGACATGACAGAGGGCAAGTAGAGGAAACACAAGAGGATGAGCCAGCGAATCAAAGAGGGAGGTAGGGAGTGAAAGAAACAGAGATTGAGATAGACTGAAGAATAAGATCAAAAGATACGGGATAATATGAATGAGTATACACTGATGGAGTTTGACTAAACATCACGTCTCTTATAGAGATATTGGAGAGACAGACGGGAGATATTTTTTACCAGATCATCCAGAAGAACTGGGCCATGCCTTTCCGCGAAAACATTCCCCAGTCCCGGCCAGCCCCCCCGACCCAACACACACAAACCGCTCAATGCATCTTTAATCCAGGGCCGTGAATGGAGGAGGGCTGCGTCTGACGCTCTAGGCCTCTGTTCCTACTACCACTGGGGTTATGTCTCTTTCTTTTCCCTACCCTTACTGTCTCTCTGTCTTTCACTTTCATTTTCTCCCTCTCTCTTCGATGATTGCTGCGCTGGCTAAGGAGCTCTTCATGTAGGCTGTGTTACGGAGAGAAAAGAAACCGGGGTCCTGATGCCGAGCAACTGAGCTGCCCATGTTGCTGCCTGCCTGCCGCAGTGTGTGTCTGCTGAACCGTGTGAGTGTGAGGGCGGTACATCATCACCAGTGAGCACATACACACACCAAACTGCAGCCTCACTGTTAGGTTATGCCTATGCTAATGTCTACCTCTTATAGATAAGTGGATAAATGTTATACACTAAGGTATTGTAACATTTACAATATACTCAATACTTGCAAATCCATGTATGAAGGACTTATCAAAGTCTAAACTGCGCAATTCAATTGATTGCAACTAGCCTCTTGGCTAAGAGGGAAGGTAAATGACATGTAAATGTATTTCCTTCCCCAGGTAACTTCTGATGGACTGACATGAATACAGTGATCTCAGACATATTCACCTATCCAACCGGAGAGCATTATATTCTCTTTCCCATTGGACAGAGTCCCAGGGAGAACAGGAACGTGTAAACAGGAGAAGGTCAGATGTAGGGTTATGAAACTTTCTGTTCCTGCACTAACGTCTCCACTCCCATTGCATCGAAGGCTAAAAACACCACGGGTTCTCTCACTCCATCTCTCTCTCTGAGGGTTAAGTAGTGGGTAAATTCTCCACCTCCATGGTTTGATGGGGACATGCTGACCCTTGCTTGTCAATCCCTGAAGATTGGTTGCACAGAGCCCATCTGACAAAGACAGAAGACATTACCCTGCTTATTATTCCAGGAGGCCCGGGCAGGCCAGGCTGGGCGCCACACAGCTAGGCTACCCCTCCTACACCTCGGCAGCACAAAGAGGGAGCAGAGAGCGGGAAGCAGTGATGAATGAGAGAAGACCCCAATGATAAGAGAAACGCTGTCCGCCCTCCACCACTATAGGAAATAGAACCGCGCCACTTCTAGGAGAGCTCACCCCTCTCAATGACCCCCCCCCGCAGCCATTCACCCCCCCCTGATAGCAGACACTTTACAAGTCGTTTTACAAAATACGTTTTACACACAACCTTGGATGTCAAACATTTTACGGGTTATTTTACTAATGGTGTCTCAAGTAGCAGGCACTTGACGGAGTAAAATAGGCCTATTCTACAAACCCCATCACAATTCCAGGTTGTTATTCAACTTACAGACACAGTCACTTTATGAGTTGTGGTTAGACAGACAACCTTCTACAGAATATCAGAAACCATTATTATTTAACAAACATTGGCCCAACAGCAGACGCTTTACACACACTATCCTGATACTAGACGCTTTACAAACACTATCCTGATACTAGACGCTTTACAAACACTATACTGATACTAGACGCTTTACAAACACTATCCTGATAGACGTTTTACAAACACTATCCTGATACTAGACGCTTTACAAACACTATCCTGATACTAGACGCTTTACAAACACTATCCTGATACTAGACGCTTTACAAACACTATCCTGATACTAGACGTTTTACAAACACTATCCTGATACTAGACGCTTTACAAACACTATCCTGATACTAGACGTTTTACAAAACACTATCCTGATACTAGACGCTTTGTAAAACGTCTATCAGGATAGTGTTTGTAAACACTATCCTGATACTAGACGTTTTACAAACACTATCCTGATACTAGACGCTTTACAAACACTATCCTGATACTAGACGCTTTACAAACACTATCCTGATACTAGACGTTTTACAAACACTATCCTGATACTAGACGCTTTACAAACACTATCCTGATACTAGACGTTTTACAAACACTATCCTGATACTAGACGTTTTACAAACACTATCCTGATACTAGACTCTAGACCCCCAGACACAGACTCAATCAGTTTACAATCAACAGACCGAGACCCCCCCGCCCCCCAACTGCTGTGCAAACACCGTCCACCGTTCCCCATCTGGGAGGCCAGATCCACTCACAATTAAGGGCCAGGCTTCTTGACCTCCCTTCATTGCCCTCCTGCCAAAGGCCAACAACCATTAGGGCAGACAGGGGGGAAAGAGCCTGGTGTGGGAAACTCCGGACATTAAGTATACCGCTCCTAACCTTGTCACAGAAAATGACCAACCGTGGCTAAATCTGTATTTGATAACATGTGAGACCAAAAAGAGAGAAACATGAGTTTAAGGATGAATCCAACCACTACTGTGGTTGTAAATTGATACGTAACGAACAGGAGGGTTGAGGGTGTGGGATAGTCTCAGGGTCAAGTGGAATGGGGAGGGGGTACGTGAGAGCCGGCCAAAGACACATACACACCCACCCCCCGTCCCCCTGCTACCCTCTCCTGCCCCTGACGCTTGTCTGGGAATGAGGTCATGACTCTCCCATAGTCCCTCACACAAAAGGCTGCAGTGTCGGTGTTGCCCCATCGGTACCCAGAGCCAGCCAGCCTCATGGCCAGCCTCTTTTCCACACAGACGTTACACTGGGCTGGGCCACCATCCACCTCAAAGCTCCACACAATACCATTGATCACCGCCGCTCCCAATAAAGAGACACCCATCCTCATCCCCTGCCCCCACAACACACCACAAACAAAACAAAAGCTGTCCAATTCTCAAGATAGGTTTTTGAATGGCAGGGTTCTTTTGATATAGGAGTATAGGGTTTCATTGTCCTCTGGGATTGGAGTGGAATTCCAACTGAAACCAGACCAGGGAGGGACAACTGTGCTTTTCACACCTTTACCAGGTTCTATTGTGGGCCCTTGGCTTGCCCTTCTTGGATGACTGAGCATGATAGCCACTGAAATAATTTGACTTAACAGGGGTTCTATTGCTAGAGAAGGACACGGCACCAGCAGCTTATGCAAACCCTGGTTACAATCAGCTGCCTTGATAAAAAAAATAGTAAAATAAAGTAAAATAACAGAAGTGCTCCAAAGACAAATTATAGTGGATCCACCATTTTACAGACATCGCCTGATGACTCATACTCAATATAATTCCACTGCCATTTATAGCACAACGACAGATTTTCACCTTGTCAGCTCGGGGGATCCAATCTTGCAACCTTACAGTTAACTAGTCAAACGCTATAACGACCTGCCTCTCTCTAGTTGCACTCCACAAGGAGTCTGACTGCCTGTTACGCGAATGCAGTAAGCCAAGGTAAGCTGCTAGCTAGCATGAAACTTATCTTATAAAAAACAATCATAATCACTAGTTAACTACACATGGTTGATGATATTACTAGATATTATCTAGCGTGTCCTGAGTTGCATATAATCTGACTGAGCATACAAGCATACAAGTATCTAAGTATCTGACTGAGTGGTGGTAGGCAGAAGCAAGCGCGTAAACATTCATTCAAACAGCACTTTCGTGCGTTTTGCCAGCAGCTCTTCGTTGTGCGTCAAGCATTGCGCTGTTTATGACTTCAAGCCTATCAACTCCCGAGATGAGGCTGGTGTAACCGAAGTGAAATGGCTAGCTAGTTAGCGCACGCTAATAACATCCAATAGTCAAAGGTTAATGAAATACAAATGGTATAGAGGGAAATACTCCTATAATTCCTATAATAACTACAACCTAAAATGTCTTACCTGGGAATATTGAAGACTCATGTTAAAAGGAACCACCAGCTTTCATTTGTTCTCATGTTCTGAACAAGGAACTGAAACGTTAGCTTTCTTACGTAGCACATATTGCACTTTTACTTTCTTCTCCAACCCTTTGTTTTTGCATTATTTTAACCAAATTGAACATGTTTCATTATTTACTTGAGGCTAAATTAATTTTATTGATGCATTATATTAAGTTAAAATAAGTGTTCATTCAGTATTGTTGTAATTGTCATTATTACAAATAAATACATGTTTAAATCGTCCGATTAATCGGTAATGGGCTTTTTTGGTCCTCCAATAATCGGTATCGGTGTTGAAAAATCATATTCGGTCGACCTCTAGTCTGAACCCCGCCCTGTGCAACTGAGTCCTGGACTTCCTGATGGCCCACCCCCAGGTGGTGGAGGTAAGAAACAACACCTCCACTTCATTGATCCTCAACATAGGGGCCCCACAAGGGTGCGTGCTCAGCCCACTCCTGTACTCCCTGTTCACCCATGACTGCGTGGCCACACACGCCTCCAACTCAATCATCAAGTTTGCAGACAACACAACCATACTACTATGGTTGTGTTGTCTGCAAACTTGATGATTGAGTTGATTACCTGATTACCAATAATAGCCTGATTACCAATAATGATGAGACAGCCTACAGTTGAGGAGGTGAGGGCCAGGAATATAACCTCTCCCTGTTGGGCTGTATCACCGCCTGGTACGGCAACTGCACCAACCTCAACCGCAGGGCTCTCCAGGCCCTCCAGGGCACCAACCTCAACCGCAGGGCTCTCCAGGCCCCCCAGGACACCTACAGCACCCGATGTCACAGGAAGGCCAAAAAGATCATCAAGGACATCAACCACCCGAGCCACGGCCTGTTCACCCCATTATCATCCAGAAAGCGAGGTCAGTACAAATACATCAAAGCAGGGACCGAGAGACTGAAAAACAGCTTCTATCTCAAGGCCATCAGACTGTTAAATAGCCTTCAATAGCCGGCTACCACCTGGTTACTCAACCCTGCACTTTTGAGGCTGCTGCCCCATATAACAAAGACATGGAATCACTGGTCACTTTAATAATGGAACACTAGTCATTTTAATAAAGTTTACATATTACTTTACTCATTTCATATCTATATCCTGTGTTCTATTCTACTATATTCTAGTCAATGCCACTCCGACATTGCTCGTGCTAATATTTATATATTTCTTAATTCCATTATTCTACTTTTTTGCGTGTATTGTTGTGAATTGTTAGATATTACTGCACTGTTGGAGCTAGGAACACAAGCATTTCGCTACACCCGCAATAACATCTGCTAAATATGTGTATGCGACCAATACAATAAGATTTGATTCGATCATTATCGTATCAATTCAGGCAATTTATTGAGATACGGGTTTTTGTCCATATTGCCTTGCTCTAGTGTTCGCATTCGAGAAGTCGTTAGGGAGGAGATAAAATACAGACTGGTGGAGAAGAAACGTCAGTGGATGTGGCGTTTGGCCGGAGCGATGTGGATGGGTAGCCTGGCAATTACAATTACAGACACTAGTGGGGGAAAATATAGGTCTGACCATTTGTGTTTGGTCTGCAGTGAATAAAGAGAGGATATTCTATTCAGAGTAAACAAAAGCTAAGGATGGCAAAAGGGAAAAAGGAGTGGGGGGGAACTTTTCTGTTGCAATTAGTTCTGATGAGCAGGTCTGCTTGGCAGCCCGCTATTGAGAGCCTATTTTTAGCCATAGCTTCAGGAGAAAAACCTGTGATGCAGCCATGCAAATCAGAATGAGGGGAAGAGTAGGAGAAACCATGCCCCTCTGCTGCTGCGTGGTGTGTGTGTGTGTCAGTGCAGTCGGCACCTTGCTACATGGAGGGCGCTCACGTAACAAAAGGGGCAGGCACCACCTCTATGCACCATGCAGTAGAGCAAAAATCCATACCACGATAAACTGAACGATACATTTATGAAATGAATAAGCAACAGTTGCTTTCTTATTAGACCCTTTAAACTACTCCTACTACTTTGAATGTTATCAGCAAACAGGCCTATTTCATTGCAATCTTCACATTCCTCGAATAAAGGCTACTTAATGTTATTATCGTTATCAGTAAAACGTCCTCGATAAATGGTTGGTTTCGTAGGTGTCGATACATTTTGGTTTATCGTCCCAGCTCTAACCTTTAGCCTCTCTCTCTCACGCATACATGTCCCACTCTATTCCTCTGTAAATGTCTGCCTCTTTCCTTCCATCTCTCTCCTTCCTGTGTTCAAGGCAGCAGCTGGTCATGCTGAGATGCTGTGACTGAAGTGCCTCAACTTCCCAATGTCATTAACAGATCAGGCCGAAATGTTCAGTCGCTTTCTTCGACACACCCACCCACCCACCCACCCACACACACACACCCACGTATTTATTTGCCTATCAACAGCTGGAGAGGTCCAAGGACCAAGTGTCAGAAAGGAGAACATGTGGGAACGATCTGTGTGAGGTACCTACTACAATATACTGAGCTAACAGAGAGGGGGGTCCTCACAATTAAGGGGGGATGCATAATTGTTAGCAGTCACTTCAAAAAGGTTACCCAGTGGAAACAAGCCCCAGTCCTCTTGAAACCTTCAAACACTATTTAATTTTGCAAGATGATCATCGGCTGCCCTGTAATTCAGTCAGGAAGCGGTAGCTCAGGCGGCCATTACACAATGGCAGACACCAACATTACCTCAGCCTAAGCATAAATAACCGCCAATAGTCCTCACACTGAGGATAGCCATTCTACTGTCCTGGTAGAGAAAGACCGGGAGAGAGAGTGGATACATCGAGGAGGAGGAGGGGTAACTCTCTTTGGGATGCGCTGAGTAAATGCTCCGAGCAGACAGTGAAGAGATGATGGGGGAGTGGACGTAGAAAAGTCAGGGAGAAACATTTACAGAGAAACTAACATGGAACACCTCTGAAATATTTAGGGACAGAGAGCGCTATGACTCCAGAGGGAGAAAACACACACACACACACACACACACACACACACACACACACACACACACACACGGAGAGATCGAGAGAGACGGATAAAAAAAAAAGGGGTTACACCTAAGAGAGGGGGGCATTCGCCCTGAGGCATGGCTTAACAAGAGGTGCCAGCTTTTTGTGGGCTAATTTAAGAGCACCATCGCGAAAAAGTCTCCCAAAAGATTGTTTGTTGCTTGAAACTCGTAAATTCAGAAAACCAACAAAAAAGTGTGATGGGTCTTTTTGTGGGCAGAAATCTTACTCTGGGAGAGGAGGCCTTTTAGGGTATATACTAGAGGTCGACCGATTATGATTTTTCAAAGCCGATAACGATACCGATTATTGGAGGACCAAAAAGCCGACTCCGATCAATCGGCCGTTTTTTAAAATGTATTTGTAATAATGACAATTACAACAATACTGAATGAACACTTATTTTAACTTAATATAATACATCAATACAATCAATTTAGCCTCAAATAAATAATGAAACATGTTCAATTTGGTTTAAATAATGCAAAAACAAAGTGTCGGAGAAGAAAGTAAAAGTGCAATATGTGCTATGTAAGAAAGCTAACGTTTAAGTTCCTTGCTCAGAACATGAGAACATATGAAAGCTGGTGGTTCCTTTTAACATGCGTCTTCAATATTCCCAGATAAGAAGTTTTAGGTTGTAGTTATTATAGGAATTATAGGACTATTTCCCTCTATACCATTTGTATTTCATTAACCTTTGACTATTGGATGTTCTTATAGGCACTTTAGTATTGCCAGTGTAACAGTATAGCTTCCATCCCTAAGCAGCGTTACCCATGCAGAGCAAGGGGAACAACCATTCCAAGGCTCAGAGCGAGTTTGAAACGCTATTAGTGAGCGCTAACTAGCTAGCCATTTCACTTCGGTTACACCAGCCTCATCTCGGGAGTTGATAGGCTTGAAGTCATAAACAGCGCAATGCTTGACGCGCAACGAAGAGCTGCTGGCAAAACACACGAAAGTGCTGTTTGAATGAATGTTTACGCGCCTGCTTCTGCCTACCACCGCTCAGTCAGATACTTAGATAATTGTATGCTTGTATGCTCAGCCAGATTATATGCAACGCAGGACACGCTAGATAATATCTAGTAATATCATCAACCATGTGTAGTTAACTAGTGATTATGATTGATTGATTGATTGTTTTTTTTATAAGATAAGTTTAAACTAGCTAGCAACTTATCTTGGCTTACTGCATTCGCGTAACAGGCAGTCTCCTTGTGGAGTGCAACAAGAGAGAGGCAGGTCGTTATTGCGTTGGACTAGAAAAATAATAAAGATTAGATAAAGGTCTAAAAAAAGAACTTTTTTGGGCAAAATCGGTTTTCCGATTGTTATGAAAACTTGAAATCGGCCCTAATTAATCGCCCATTCCGATTAAATCGGTCGACCTCTAGTATATACTACTGTATAGCAGGTAGAGACAGCTACTGGTGTACAGTATAATTAGCAGGAAGGGTGTAACCTGATGACTGAAAACACAATACACACGGCTAACATAACCAAGACACAATAACAGATATCCTCATTTGTTCACAGGACACCCCTCCAGAGTCATCAGGGGATTGTCACCAGAGCGACATCCAAATGAGGGGAGCACCAAATGCCAATACCAGATAAGAGACCTTATTGAATTGGAAATCCTGACTTCCTCAAAAGGCTGAACAGTGAGCATCCATCTGTCCACAAACACCAGTCACACTAATGCAAAGACTATATATACAGTGCCTTGCGAAAGTATTCGGCCCCCTTGAACTTTGCGACCTTTTGCCACACTTCAGGCTTCAAACATAAAGATATAAAACTGTATTTTTTTTTGTGAAGAATCAACAACAAGTGGGACACAATCATGAAAGGACATTTATTGGATATTTCAAACTTCTTTAACAAATCAAAAACTGAAAAATTGGCCGTGCAAAATTATTCAGCCCCTTTACTTTCAGTGCAGCAAACTCTCTCCAGAAGTTCAGTGAGGATCTCTGAATGATCCAATGTTGACCTAAATGACTAATGATGATAAATACAATCCACCTGTGTGTAATCAAGTCTCCGTATAAATGCACCTGCACTGTGATAGTCTCAGAGGTCCGTTAAAAGCAAAGAGAGCATCATGAAGAACAATGAACACACCAGGCAGGTCCGAGATAGTGTTGTGAAGAAGTTTAAAGCCGGATTTGGATACAAAAAAGATTTCCCAAGCTTTAAACATCCCAAGGAGCACTGTGCAAGCGATAATATTGAAATGGAAGGCGTATCAGACCACTGCAAATCTACCAAGACCTGGCCGTCCCTCTAAACTTTCAGCTCATACAAGGAGAAGACTGATCAGAGATGCAGCCAAGAGGCCCATGATCACTCTGGATGAACTGCAGAGATCTACAGCTGAGGTGGGAGACTCTGTCCATAGGACAACAATCAGTCGTATATTGCACAAATCTGGCCTTTATGGAAGAGTGGCAAGAAGAAAGTAATTTCTTAAAGATATCCATAAAAAGTGTCGGTTAAAGTTTGCCACAAGCCACCTGGGGGACACACCAAACATGTGGAAGAAGGTGCTCTGGTCAGATGAAACCAAAATTGAACTTTTTGGCAACAATGCAAAACGTTATGTTTGGCGTAAAAGCAACACAGCTCATCACCCTGAACACCCTATCCCCACTGTCAAACATGGTGGTGGCAGCATCATGGTTTGGGCCTGCTTTTCTTCAGCAGGGACAGGGAAGATGGTTAAAATTGATGGGAAGATGGATGGAGCCAAATACAGGACCATTCTGGAAGAAAACCTGATGGAGTCTGCAAAAGACCTGAGACTGGGACGGAGATTTGTCTTCCAACAAGACAATGATCCAAAACATAAAGCAAAATCTACAATGCAATAGTTGAAAAATAAACATATCCAGGTGTTAGAATGGCCAAGTCAAAGTCCAGACCTGAATCCAATCGAGAATCTGTGGAAAGAACTGAAAACTGCTGTTCACAAATGCTCTCCATCCAACCTCACTGAGCTCGAGCTGTTTTGCAAGGAGGAATGGGAAAAAATGTCAGTCTCTCGATGTGCAAAACTGATAGAGACATACCCCAAGCGACTTACAGCTGTAATCGCAGCAAAAGGTGGCGCTACAAAGTATTAACTTAAGGGGGCTGAATAATTTTGCACGCCCAATTTTTCAGTTTTTGATTTGTTAAAAAAGTTTGAAATATCCAATAACTGTCGTTCCACTTCATGATTGTGTCCAACTTGTTGATTCTTCACAAAAAAATACAGTTTTATATCTTTATGTTTGAGGCCTGAAATGTCGCAAAGTTCAAGGGGGCCGAATACTTTCGCAAGGCACTGTATACACAATGGGGCAAAAAAGTATTGTCAGCCACCAATTGTGCAAGTTCTCCCACTTAAAAAGATGAGAGGCCTGAAATTAGGTACATAGGTACACTTCAACTATGACAGACAAAATGAGAAGAAAAAAAATCCAGAAAATCACATTGTAGGATTTTTTATGAATTTGTTTGCAAATTATGGTGGATTTTTTGTAAAAAAAAAAATGTACACCTTTATTTAATCTCTATTTAACTAGGCAAGTCAGTTAAGAACACATTCTTATTTTCAATGACGGCCTAGGAACGGTGGGTTAACTGTCTCGTTCAGGGGCAGAACAACAGATTTTCACCTTGTTGGCTCGGGCAATCCAATCTTGCAACCTTACAGTTAACTAGTTCCACGCAATAACGACCTGCCTCTCTCTCGTTGCACTCCACAAGGAGACTGCCTGTTACGCTAATGCAGTAAGCCAAGGTAAGTTGCTAGCTAGTTAAACTTATCTTATAAAAAACAATCAAAATCACTAGTTAACTACACATGGTTGATGATATTACTAGATATTATCTAGCGTGTCCTGCGTTGCATATAATCTGACTGAGCATACAAGCATACAAGTATCTAAGTATCTGACTGAGTGGTGGTAGGCAGAAGCAGGCGCGTAAACATTCATTCAAACAGCACTTTCGTGCGTTTTGCCAGCAGCTCTTCGTTGTGCGTCAAGCATTGCGCTGTTTATGACTTCAAGCCTATCAACTCCCGAGATGAGGCTGGTGTAACCGAAGTGAAATGGCTAGCTAGTTAGCGCGCGCTAATAGCGTTTCAAACATCACTCGCTCTGAGCCTTCTAGTAGTTGATCCCCTTGCTCTGCATGGGTAAAGCTGCTTCGATGGTGGCTGTTGTCGTTGTGTTGCTGGTTCGAGCCCAGGGAGGAGCGAGGAGAGGGACGGAAGCTATACTGTTACACTGGCAATACTAAAGTGCCTATAAGAACATCCAATAGTCAAAGGTTAATGAAATACAAAATGGTATAGAGGGAAACAGTCCTATAATTCCTATAATAACTACAACCTAAAACTGCTTACCTGGGAATATTGAAGACGCATGTTAAAAGGAACCACTAATTATGCTGCAAGAATGGCGGGGATCTATGTATTTCAGAACTACACTGTACGTTCCATGTGTGGAACCTAACTTCTTGTTTAATTTCTGTTTGTAAGTTTGTTTAAAATGTATGTATTGAGAGACGCAATGATGGGGATGGGGTGAGAGAAGCACCAAGCCGGAAGAGGAAAATGGTGTGTGTGTGTGTGTGTGTGTGTGTGTGTGTGTGTGTGTGTGTGTGTGTGTGTGTGTGTGTGTGTGTGTGTGTGTGTGTATATATATATATATATATATATATATAAATAAAGGTATGTGTAAGTGAGGGCTGTTTTTTTGGTTGCTTTGTCTCTGTTGTTGTATCTCTTAATATGGGTGAAAATGGTGAAATTCCAATAAAAAAATACTGTTACAAAAAAAAAAAAAGGAACCACCAGCTTTCATGTTCTCATGTTCTGAGCAAGGAACTGAAACGTTAGCACATAAGGCACTTTTACTTTCTTCTCCAACACTTTGTTTTTGCATTATTTAAACCAAATTGAACACGTTTCATTATTTATTTGAGGCTAAATTGATTTTATTGATGTATTATATTAAGTTAAAATAAGTGTTCATTCAGTATTGTTGTAATTGTCATTATTACAATGTATTTTTTGGTTTTTTTAATTTAAAAAAAAATTTGTCCGATTAATCGGTATCGGCTTTTTTGGTCCTCCAATAATCAGTATCGGTGTCGGCGTTGAAAAATCATAGTCGGTCGATGTATACACAAGATGTATACACATCTTCGTACCGCCATTCTCAGAGGGCGAATTACAGGCAGAGCTCAACATAAAACATAAATTTGAGCTATCAGGTATTCATAACTTAAAATCAGTAATGAGCACTGGGGCATTGCCGGCAGGCAGCGCAACAGACGTCCTAGCGACTGGGGGGACAGAAGGGAGGGAAATAAACACACAACCTTTTTAATGTTTAATTGACAGCGGCAGTTGGTGGGCGGCGAAAACCACAACCGCCCAAAGTCCTATTCAATTATTGTAATAAGCCTCCGATGATGTCAGCAGTGTATAATTGTTTCAATCAACGGGGGCAATTACAAAGGGAGAGCGTGTATGGATGTCAAATATTAATCGAGGAAAGACAATTGGCTGAGAAAATTGACTGCTTGGTAAGAAAGTCTCTCGCTTCAGTCGGTAAGTAAATAGTGAAGTAATTGTCAAGCAATTGCATTTCCCCCCATGGTAACAAGATGTTCACTTCTGGGGTTTTCAAACCATCAACGCCATAAAAAGGGCTATTGCTAGTGGAACACTTTTCAGTAAATCTTTCACCTCCACCTCAGATAGCTCCCGACTCATATCTTTGTGGGGTTTGACTTAGAGGGCTTCCTATGTGTCCCTGGGCAACCAGAAGTTAAACCATTTGTTGCCAAGTTCTTTCAACCAAGGATAAATTTATGCACTCTTGAGGTCAGGAGGGGGGCTAGCAGCAGTCGGGGGCTTATTCTTGGCACAGGGGTCTGACCTTGTGTGTATCTTTGGAGAGAAAGAGTATGTCTTTCAACCTCCCCACTCCTCCCTCCCTTCCCAAGTTTACCAGTAACTCTGGAGCGTTGCTGCACCTTGACACCTGCCTAATAGGTGAGCTAGTGAGAACCGCTGAGCTTCGTTTCTGCACCGGCTGCACTTTCCCCCTGCAAAGTATTTTCTTTATTTGTCGACAAAGTAAGTGGTCAGAGGTGTGTCTTGAAAACCAAGAGACATCTCAAAAAATGTCAGAGGATTCCTCTAAATTGGGCAAAGTCCAAAGAGAGAGAAGAGAGGAGAGATACCAGGATGGCATAATCATTTCGGCTTTTCATCTCGTAGAATTCGCTGCACACTACTGAGGAATAGAATATTATTTTGAGACCAACGTGTGTCTGACAACAGGTGATAATCACCTTAGGGGACGTGCTGTACCAAAATGAACAAATGGCGGGAATCAACGCAATGGCGCATTAGATGACACATTCTCAGTAGGGGAAGCCTAGTGTGTTGATATTTGTTGCTTACTGCATTCATTTTTTACAGTACGTTCTAAATAGTATGTAGTATGATTAGTACACAGTGTGCAGTTTAAGTAAGTAGTAGGCAAGCCAGATTTCGGACACGGCCAGAGAGAGGGAGAGAGGAAAAGGAGAGAGGTTCCTCTCACACTTCCCTCTCCCCAATGTCATCGCTGTGAGGGGGAGAGAGACTTAATAAGAGGGAAGGGGCCAAGGCCGGGACTGGAGCCCTGGACTCCATTAGAGGGTCACGGCGGCATGCTGTAAAGACACAGAACAAACACAGAGTAAACACATTAACGTCACTCTTCGCCTCCATGGATGGCTGCATTCACAGACACTGACTCATCAGCACAGTAATGAGAAACGGAGGAGGAGGCTGGGCCGGGCTGGCAACCCCGCCACACACACACACAGTACAGTGCTCACTCACACACACACATTAATACGATCACGTTTGCCTTGTGTTCATGCATGCGCACTAATACTGTACTCAAGAGTATTACACATGTTTGCCTTGCACACAAACACATGTGCGTTAACACAGACATACACAGTCACACTTTAATGTCTCTGTTCCTACACAAATACCACCCACATAAACACATGAACTAAAGCAGATGCAGACTTCACACAACACTGTGCATCATACACACACACACACACACACACACACGTAAAGACATTAACGCACACCATAATAGCAGAAAGAATTTCCCTAACCTACTTAGAATAGGTTTAGAATAGAAACCTAGTTTGTTTTATGACCGACCTTACAGATTATGGCATCATATACAGAACATGACAGAGTGGGTTACATTTGGGTAGCTAATACCACACGCACACACATACTGTACAACTTTGTTCTTTCTGTTGAGCTGCGTCAGTAAAATAAAGCTGAAACAACACTAGGCGTATATAAAAACAACGTGAGGTGATACAACAGTAGAACTAAAGCCACATCAATGATCAGTGGCCATTTTGTTTGCAAAAGTGCTACCTCTCAATTTTTGCCTTTATATTAGTGTTTGTGTGAAACGCCTAACACCCGTATCCAAACAAACCCGCAGCAGGTGGATAATCATAGCTGCGGTTCTGTGGAAAATGTAAATGCTCTTTTTCCCATATCGAGAAACAATATTATCACTCATAATAATGGAGTTACTGTATTCGGCAAAGAGCAAAATTCCATTACATCCACAAACAAACAGGGATGGCAATGAGTCATGCGTTTCGGGCTGGAAAGAAAATACTGCGTTATTCCTTGCTAAAAGCCTGTGGCCATGCCACCTCAGAGGAAGGGGGAATGGCAGATGGCACTATGGTTTTTGGATACAGAGGGTGGTGTGTTGGGGCTGGATGGTGGCTGGGGGTGGTATTGATGGACGGTCCAGTAGGCATGACCAGTCATCAACAATGTGGGATGAATAAAACACACATACACCTAAACCTCCTACTCACACAAGATGCACGGACACACACACGTACCACAACATCCCTGAAGTCTAAACTGACCCAGTCTTCTGTGAACTGTCGAGTTCAACCAAACCACCTCAAAGCAGCCAGCTGCCTTGAAGTTGTTTCCAAATGTGCTTACACACTGGACCTAGACAGCTAGCTATTGCTATTTTAGCAGAAACACAATCTCTATCCAAACAAAATGGAGAATTATAACTTTAAAAAACCTATGCGAAGCGTTTAATTTGAACTGCTAACCATGTGTCCTTCGAAAAGTCCAACATTTTGAAGTTCACAGTGACTTTGAGAAAGTACCGGCAGGTTTTTACACATTCTCTCCTCCGAGGTAGAGCGCTTGTGACTTTTCGGGCGGCCCACCCGAGGGGCCGTTTAACTGCCTGTGTTTCATGCTAATGGATTCTGAAGAGTCTTCCCAAAAGAGACACTGCATTTAGCACTGTAATAATCACTGCGACCTTGAACTCTGTGACGCACAGATTTCATTCAGAGGAGCCAGAAGGATTTATGCACCTCCTCTGTGTGTGTGTATACAGTGGGGCAAAAAATTATTTAGTCAGCCACCAATTGTGCAAGTTCTCCCACTTAAAAAGATGAGAGAGGCCTGTAATTTTAATTATAGGTGCACTTCAACTATGACAGACAAAATGAGAAACAAAATCCAGAAAATCACATTGTAGGATTTTTAATTAATTTATTTGCAAATTATGGTGGAAAATAAGTATTTGGTCAATAACAAAAGTTTATCTCAATACTTTGTTATATACCCTTTGTTGGCAATGACAGAGGTCAAACGTTTTCTGTAAGTCTTCACAAGGCCCATTCCTCCATGCAGATCTCCTCTAGAGCAGTGATGTTTTCGGGCAGTTGCTGGGCAACACAGACTTTCAACTCCCTCCAAAGATTTTCTATGGGGTTGAGATCTGGAGACTGGCTAGGCCACTCCAGGACCTTAAAATGCTTCTTACGAAGCCACTCCTTCGTTGCCCGGGCGGTGTGTTTGGGATAATTGTCATGCTGAAAGACCCAGCTACGTTTCATCTTCAATGCCCTTGCTGATGGAAGGAGGTTTTCACTCAATCTCACGATACATGGCCCCATTCATTATTTCCTTTACACAGATCAGTTGTCCTGGTCCCTTTGCAGAAAAACAGCCCCAAAACATGATGTTTCCACCCCCATGCTTCACAGTAGGTATGGTGTTATTTGGATGCAACTCAGCATTCTTTGTCCTCCAAACACAACAAGTTGAGTTTTTACCAAAAAGTTATATTTTGGTTTCATGGATCATCCAAATGCTCTCTAGAAAACTTCAGACGGGCCTGGACATGTACTGGCTTAAGCAGGGGGACACGTCTGGCACTGCAGCATTTGAGTTCCTGGCGGCGTAGTGTGTGACTGAATGGTAGGCTTTGTTACTTTGATCCCAGCTCTCTGCAGTTCATTCACTAGGTCCCCCCGTGTGGTTCTGGGATTTTTGCTCACCGTTCTTGTGATCATTTTGACCCCACGGGGTGAGATCTTGCGTGGAGCCACTTGTAGGTGACCAAATACTTTTTTTCCGCCATAATTTGCCATTAAATTAATAAAAAATCCTACAATGTGATTTTCTGGAATTTTTTTCTCATTTTGTCTGTCATAGTTGAAGTGTACCTATGAGGAGAATTACAGGCCTGTCTCGTCTTTTTAAGTGGGAGAACTTGCACAATTGGTGGCTGACTAAATACTCATACAGTGGGGCAAAAAAGTATGTATATATGCTCAAAAATATAAAGGGAACACTAAAATAACACATCCTAGATCTGAATGAATGAAATATTCTTATTAAATACTTTTTTCTTTACATAGTTGAATGTGACAACAAAATCACACAAAAATTATAAATGGATATCAAATGTATCAACCCATGGAGGTCTGGATTTGGAATCACACTCAAAATTAAAGTGGAAAACCACACTACAGGCTGATCCAACTTTGATGTAATGTCCTTAAAACAAGTCAAAATGAGGCTCAGTAGTGTGTGTGGCCTCCACATGCCTGTATGACCTCCCTACAACACCTGGGCATGCTCCTGATGAGGTGGTGGATGGTCTCCTGAGGGATCTCCTCCCAGACCTGGACTAAAGCATCCGCCAACTCCTGGACAGTCTGTGGTGCAACGTGGCGTTGGTGGATGGAGCGAGACATGATGATTTGCCAATCTTGGTGTTCTCTGGCAAATGCCAAACTTCCTGCACGGTGTTGGGCTGTAAGCACAACCCGAACCTGTGGACGTCGGGCCCTCATACCACCCTCATGGAGTCTGTTTCTGACCGTTTGAGCAGACACATGCACATTTATGGCCTGCTGGAGGTCATTTTGCAGGGCTATGGCAGTGCTCGTCCTGCTCCTCCTTGCACAAAGGCGGAGGTAGCGGTCCTGCTGCTGGGTTGTTGCCCTCCTACGGCCTCCTCCACGTCTCCTGATGTACTGGCCTGTCTCCTGGTAGCGCGTCCATGCTCTGGACACTACGCTGACAGACACAGCAAACCTTCTTGCCACAGCTCACATTGATGTGTCATCCTGGATGAGCTGCACTACCTGAGCCACTTGTGTGGGTTGTAGACTCCGTCTCATGCTACCACTAGAGTGAAAGCACCGCCAGCATTCAAAAGTGACCAAAACATCAGCCAGGAAGCATAGGAACTGAGAAGTGGTCTGTGGTCACCACCTGCAGAACCACTCCTTTATTGGGGTGTCTTGCTAATTGCCTATAATTTCCACCTGTTGTCTATTCCATTTGCACAACAGGATGTGATATTTATTGTCAATCAGTGTTGCTTCCTAAGTGGACAGTTTGATTTCACAGAAGTGTAATTGACTTGGAGTTACATTGTGTTGTTTAAGTGTTCCCTTTATTTTTTTGAGCAGTGTATATATACACACACACACATATACACACAGGATAGGCTTTATTACCTGGAACAGTACACCTCTGGTCAGCCCAAGGATCTGGTACGTAGTTGTCTGCATATGAAAGCCAGAAGAGGCTATGCAGTGGCTAAGAGGTTGTTAAAGGAACACTTTGGCAATGAAATCAAAGTCACCACTGTTTACATGGAAAAAGTTTGGAACTGGACAAACATCAAACCGGATAATGGAAAGGTACTTTGTGGCTATGCACTCTATCTAGAGGTTGCTTTAACACTATGCAAGACCTACAGAACATGGAAGAGCTTAATCTTCCCTCCAAAATAAAGTTGATCATGTCAAAACTTCCCTACAAACTAAAGGAAAAATGGAGGTCTATAGCATGTGATATTTTAGAGAGAAGCCACCTGAGGCCCAGTTCAGTGACCTTGTGATGTTCATGGAAAAACAGTCCAAAATACTGCAGGATCCGTTGTATGCCCAACAAAAAGTTTTTAAAAACCAAAACAGAAGCCGACTTTAAACAGCAGTCCAAGAGTAGGGGAAGCAGCTTTACCACTGCAGTAACTGTTGTGGCAGATTGTGACTCTGAAAAACCTCTAAAAAAACAAACATTCAAAGTAAAGAGACCAGGCACCTACCCTTCTGATGCTCCCAGTAGTAAAGAGACCAGGCACCTACCCTTCTGATGCTTCCAGTGTATTTTGTGCTGGTGAGCATTTATTGGTCGACTGCCAACAAGTGAAAACACAGCCACACAAATCCAAGGTTGAGTTTCTGCGACCAAGAGGCCTTTGTTTTGGCTGTTTGATTACAGGACACTTAAGCAGAGAATGTAAAAGAAGGATGACCTGTCAGAGCTGTCAAAGAAAGCACCCCACTATCCTGCACATTGAAGGAAGAGAGAGATTTAGATCTCTGAAGGCAGATACGAGTGGTGTAGCAGTAAAGCGGGAGGAGACTGTCAGCAGTGCTCTTGTTTCACTGGAAACTGATGAAGATACCGGGGCCGGTACAGATTGTGCACTTGCAATTGTGTTAGCTCAAGTAAAGGTGGCAAATGGAAGCAAGTCTGTGTTAACCTATGCGTTTCTCGATTTTGGTAGCTCAGCAACATTTTGTACAGCTGAAAGCTAAAGGCAGTGAGACTGAAATTCTGCTACGCACAATGGGGCAGGAGAGTCCTACCAAGAGCTTTGAGATATCTGGATTAGAGATTGGCAACGTGTAAGGCAACACATTTCTTGCATTACCAAAGGTCTACACCCAGAATAAAATCCCAGTGACAAGAGAGAACATTCCCACTCAGAAAGATCTCAAAAGGTGGCCATACCTGAAAGAGGTTCAGTTGAAGGAGATTGATGCCGACGTCGAACTCCTGATTGGCGTAAATGCTCCAAAGGCAATGGGACACTGGCAAATCAAAAGTAGCCAAGGCAACGGACCGTATGCAGTGAAAACCCTCTT
This sequence comes from Oncorhynchus mykiss, assembly GCF_057628025.1. NCBI lineage: Eukaryota > Metazoa > Chordata > Actinopteri > Salmoniformes > Salmonidae > Oncorhynchus > Oncorhynchus mykiss. Next base: position 27,981,942 of record NC_143031.1, read on the forward strand.
CGGATGGGTGATGAATGGTCCTCTTAACAATTGTGCCATGGCAGAAGAATCTGGGCGTCCTACGGTGATGGCCAATCGTATCTCAATGGCCGACCTGGGGGTTCTTCTGGTAAATCAGTACAACCATGACTTCCCTGAGAGAGAGAGAGTATGAAGAGAAAAGTGAGATGTCAGCTGAGGATCGTAAGTTTATGGAGATAGTATCAAGCTCCATAACCCTCAAAGACTGTCACTACTACTTACCGTTGCCATTTGCAACAAAGATGTAGTCCTGCCAAACAACCGTGACATGGCAAAGCATTGGGCTCTAAATATTATCAAGAAGTTCAAGAAGGGCAAAGGTTACGCTGCAAAGTACAAAGGCTTCATGGAAGAGATGATAACAAAAGGTTAAGCCGAGAAGGTATCACAAGAACAGCACCTCAGAGAGAAAGGCAAGGTATGGTACATACCACACCATGGCGTTCACCATAAGCGCAATAATACGAGTGGTGTTTGACTGTTCATCATCCTATAAAAGGCACATCTCTCAACAGTGAACTCCTTCAAGGCCCTGACCTGGCAAACACGCTTATAGGAGTCTTGCTAAGATTTCGGCAAGAGCACATTGCCATGATGGCAGACATCTAAGGAATGTTCCATCAAGTACGTGTCCATGAAGATGAGATACCTATGGTGGCCGGACGGTGATACTAACAAAAGATTGGAGGAGTACAGAATGACGGTACATCTTTTCAGTGCAATAACCTCTCCAAGTTGTGCAAACTTTGCACTGCGAAAGACTGTGAGAGGTACGATGAAGAGGTGATTCAAACAGTCAAGTCCAACTTCTATGTTGATGACTGCCTCAAGTCAGTGGCCACAGAAGAACAAGCCATAGCTCTCACAAAAAGCCTCAGGGATGTGTGCTCTCAGGGTGGGTTCAAATTGACCAAGTGGGTCACCAACAACCGCGCTGTGCTGGCTTCTATCCCTGATGAACACAAAGCCAAGCAGATAAAAGAACTGGACCTGGACAGAGAAAAGCTGCCTGTTGAAAGAGCACTTGGAATCCGATGGAACATTGAAAGTGATGCGTTTACCTTCCGAGTCACTGTCAAGAACAGACCCCTTACAAGAAGAGGTATTCTCTCAACATTCAGCTCTATTTATGATCCATTAGGTTTCCTCGCACTATTCGTATTAAAGGCAAAGCAAATTCTTCAAGTGCTCTGCAAGCTAAAGTGTGGATGGGATGAAGTCATCCCTGAAGAACACTCTATTTCATGGAAGAGATGGCTCTCAGAGCTGGACCAGCTGTCCAGATTCCAGATTGACAGGTGTATGATGCCTGACAACTTTGGTCAGGACAAGACCGCACAGCTGCATCACTTCGGTGACGCAAGTGAACAAGGTTACGGCACGGCAAGCTACTTAAGATCCACATCGCATTCATACTGGGGAAATCAAGGGTGACTCCACTCAAGCAGATGACGATCCCCAGACTGGAACTTACCGCAGCAACATTGGCAGTGCGAGTGGACAGGATGTTAAGGTTGGAGCTCCAGATTGAACTTGAGGAGTCAACTTTCTGGACAGACAGCCAGTCTGTGCTAAAATACATCTGCAATGATACCAAGAGATTCTATACCTTTGTGGCTAATAGGGTTGCTATGATCCGTGACCTATCGAAAGCAAAATAGTGGAGGTATTTGAACTCCAAACACAACCCAGCCGATGATGCCTCTTTCCTGAACTCAAAAAGATGGCGCAAAGGACCAGAATTCCTGGAGAAAACAGAAATACAATGGCCGAAAGTCGCCGAGGAGCTTGGCTCCCTCCCTCCGGATGATCCAGAGGTGAGAAAAGACGTCATCGTAAACAGTACAAGTGTGGAAGAAAAGAGTCCCACCAGCAAAATGATTTTTGTACTATTCAACATGGAACAGCTTGAAGAAAACAGTTGCCTGGATGCTGAAACTGAAGAGACTTCTTCTACAGTTCAGCCAGAAAAGGAAAGTTCTCACACAAACTGATCCAGGATCAGATCAGAGTCTAACAAACTCCCTGAAGGAACAAATTGACAAGTTCAAACTAACGTTTGGAAAAGAAAGTGTCTGTGGATGACCAAGATGAAGCAGAAAATGTCATCATTCGATTTGAGTAACGACAGCACTTTAAACAAGAAATTGCACTAGTTGTGAAAGGAAAACAATGTGCCAAGAGAAGCGGCTCAATCTGTAAGCTTGATCCAATTGTTGACAATGGCATTCTGAGAGTGGGAGGAAGGTTAAGCAAAGCTGCTATGCCTACCGGAACTAAAGAATCCTATGATCCTGCCCAAAGACTCCTACATCTCCAGACTGATCTTACTCCACATCCATGAGCATGTTGGCCACTCTGGGAGAGGTCACATGCTTTCTAGACTTCGCCAGTGAAATTGGATACCCTGTGCCAAATCCTTAGCAAAGAAGATCCTTAAGAGCTGTGTCTTCTGCAGGTGGATGCAAGCTAGAGCTGGAGAACAGAAGATGGCCAACCTTCCACAAGATCGGGTGTCACCTGATTTACCGCCTTTCAACCATGTGAGCATAGATTACTTCGGCCCCAAAGAGGTTAAGCAAGCCCGCATTCATGTGAAGCAGTATGGTGTGATCTTTCCTTGCCTTGTGAGTCTAGCTATCCATCTAGAAGTTGCTTGTTATCTGGATACTGATTCCTGCATCAATGCCCTGTGCAGGTTCATCTGTCGAAGGGGCCCAGTATCAAGTATCAGAACAAACAATGGCACCAACTTTGTTGGAACACACAGAGAGCTAGGAGAAGCTCTGAAAGAGCTGGATCACAACAAGATTCAAAACAAATGACTGAAGGAAAGAGTGACATGGTCATTCAACCATCCCTCTGGAGCCCACCATGGGGGGGGGGGGGGTATGGGAGAGGTTGATCCTCTATTCAAAAGATCCTCTATTCAGTCCTTAAACAGCAAGTACTGGATGATGAGGCTTTGCAGACAGCCTTGTGTGAAGTTGAGGCGATTATGAACGACAGACCAATCACAACTAACAAATGACCCTAATGATCTAGAACCCCTGACGACAAACCATCTGCTTCATCTGAAATCAAAGCCAGTCCTGCCACCAGGGAAATTCCAGAGAAGCGACCTATACTCACAAAGGAGATGGAAGCAAGTACAATATATCACTGACCTCTTCTGGTAGAGATGGATCAGGGAGTATCTTCCACTTATACAGGAGCGGAACAAAACCAAGAGAAACTTCAGTCCTGGTAACCTTGTTGTCATCGTCGATGACACCACCCCAAGGAACTCTTGGCTAATGGGGTGTGTGGTGGAGGCTTTGATAGGGGCCAATGGTCTTGTCCGGAGCGTCATGGTTAAGACCAAGACCAATATCTTACAGAGACCTATCAATAAACTGTCTGCTCCTGGAGGCGGCAGAGTGAGAGACACACACACACACACAGTGCTCCATCTTTGAATCACGTGCACCTCTGATTCGCTGATGTCGTACTCTTACATTCTTTGATGTCATAGTCATACATTTTTGGACGAAAACTTTTGAAATTTTTGGGAAGTTGAACACCTGAACACAACTCAGACTGAGATCTATGGACTCTTTTCCTATATGGGACCTTGTATATTTCTATATAGCTATGAACTGTAATGGTGTTCTGGTATAGAATGTTTTGTGTATTGGCTCTACGTTTGAATATTAAGTAATTGTTGTGCATTCAGTGTAGTAAACAATTAGGGGCCGGTATGTTAGAGCCGACTTGGACATATTTGTATAAAAGACAGAACTTACAGAGCTCCATGTACGTTTGTGTAAATATATTAAATATCAATGTATATGATGAAATATTAGGTACATACATTTATGATATATATTTACCTGATTGACACACACACACACACACACACACTGGGGCAAAAAAGTATTTAGTCAGCCACCAATTGTGCAAGTTCTCCCACTTAAAAAGATGAGAGAGGCCTGTAATTTTCATCATAGGTACACTTCAACTATGACAGACAAAAATAGAGGAAAAAAATCCAGAAAATCACATTGTAGGATTTTTAATCAATTTAGTTGCAAATTATGATGGAAAATAAGTATTTGGTCACCTACAAACAAGCAAGATTTCTGGCTCTCACAGACCTGTAACTTCTTCTTTAAGAGGCTCCTCTGTCCTCCACTCATTACCTGTATTAATGGCACCTGTTTGAACTTGTTATCAGTATAAAAGACACCTGTCCACAACCTCAAACAGTCACACTCCAAACTCCACTATGGCCAAGACCAAAGAGCTGTCAAAGGACACCAGAAACAAAATTGTAGACCTGCACCAGGTTGGGAAGACTGAATCTGCAATAGGTATGCAGCTTGGTTTGAATAAATCAACTGTGGGAGCAATTATTAGGACATGGAAGACATACAAGACCACTGATAATCTCCCTCGATCTGGGGCTCCACGCAAGATCTCACCCCGTGGGGTAAAAATGATCACAAGCAAAAATCCCAGAACCACACGGGCGGACCTTTTGGTAAAAACTCATATATATATATATATATATATATATATATATATATATATATATATATATATATATATATATATATATATATATATATATATGTGTGTGTGCGCGTGTGTGTGTGTGTGTGTGTGTGTGTGTGTGTGTGTGTGTGTGTATATATACAGTGCCTTGCGAAAGTATTCGGCCCCCTTGAACTTTGCGACCTTTTACCACATTTCAGGCTTCAAACATAAAGATATAAAACTGTATTTTTTTGTGAAGAATCAACAACAAGTGGGACACAATCATGAAGTGGAACGACATTTATTGGATATTTCAAACTTTTTTAACAAATCAAAAACTGAAAAATTGGCCGTGCAAAATTATTCAGCCCCTTTACTTTCAGTGCAGCAAACTCTCTCCAGAAGTTCAGTGAGGATCTCTGAATGATCCAATGTTGACCTAAATGACTAATGATGATAAATACAATCCACCTGTGTGTAATCAAGTCTCCGTATAAATGCACCTGCACTGTGATGGTCTCAGAGGTCCGTTAAAAGCGCAGAGAGCATCATGAAGAACAATGAACACACCAGGCAGGTCCGAGATACTGTTGTGAAGAAGTTTAAAGCTGGATTTGGATACAAAAAGATTTCCCAAGCTTTAAACATCCCAAGGAGCACTGTGCAAGCGGTAATATTGAAATGGAAGGAGTATCAGACCACTGCAAATCTACCAAGACCTGGCCGTCCCTCTAAACTTTCAGCTCATACAAGGAGAAGACTGATCAGAGATGCAGCCAAGAGGCCCATGATCACTCTGGATGAACTGCAGAGATCTACAGCTGAGGTGGGAGACTCTGTCCATAGGACAACAATCAGTCGTATATTGCACAAATCTGGCCTTTATGGAAGAGTGGCAAGAAGAAAGACATTTCTTAAAGATATCCATAAAAAGTGTTGTTTAAAGTTTGCCACAAGCCACCTGGGAGACACACCAAACATGTGGAAGAAGGTGCTCTGGTCAGATGAAACCAAAATTGAACTTTTTGGCAACAATGCAAAACGTTATGTTTGGCGTAAAAGCAACACAGCTGAACACACCATCCCCACTGTCAAACATGGTGGTGGCAGCATCATGGTTTGGGCCTGCTTTTCTTCAGCAGGGACAGGGAAGATGGTTAAAATTGATGGGAAGATGGATGGAGCCAAATACAGGACCATTCTGGAAGAAAACCTGATGGAGTCTGCAAAAGACCTGAGACTTTTGCAGACTCTACAATGGAATGGTTCAAAAATAAACATATCCAGGTGTTAGAATGGCCAAGTCAAAGTCCAGACTTGAATCCAATCGAGAATCTGTGGAAAGAACTGAAAACTGCTGTTCACAAATGCTCTCCATCCAACCTCACTGAGCTCGAGCTGTTTTGCAAGGAGGAATGGGAAAAAATGTCAGTCTCTCGATGTGCAAAACTGATAGAGACATACCCCAAGCGACTTACAGCTGTAATCGCAGCAAAAGGTGGCGCTACAAAGTATTAACTTAAGGGGACTGAATAATTTTGCACGCCCAATTTTTCAGTTTTTGATTTGTTAAAACAGTTTTATATCTTTATGTTTGAAGTCTGAAATGTGGCAAAAGGTCGCAAAGTTTAAGGGGGCCGAATACTTTCGCAAGGCACTGTATTATATATATATATATATATATATATATATATATATATATATATATATATATATATATATATATATATATATATATATACACACACACACTTACACCCAGTCAAAAGTTTAGACACACCTACTCATGTAAGGGTTTTTCTTTATTTTCTTTATGAAATAGTTGACAGAATACCAAAGCGGTCATCAGGGCAAACGGTGACTATTTCGAAGAATCTCAAATATAAAATATATTTTGATTTGTGTAACACTTGTTTGATTATGACATGATTCCATATGTGTTATTTCATAGCTTTGATGTCTTCACTATTATTCTACAATGTAGAAAATAGTAAAAAAGAAAAACCCTGGAATGAGAAGGTGTGTCCAAACTTTTGACTGGTACTGTATAGAAAACGCACCAAACAGAGCTCAGCCATACAGTCTGAGAAAAAGGACTGGATAAATAATGGAACGGAAAAATTATTAATGGGCATTGAACATCAAACCTCTTCCAAAGGCAATTTCACCGGACGTGCTACCTTGCGCTCTCTCTCTCTCTGAATGCTTGGCTATGTAAAGCCAACTGAAATTTACTCCTGACATACTGACCTGTTGCACCCTCTACAACCACTGTGAATATGATTTGAACCTGTTGGTCATCTATGAACATTTGAACATCTTGAAGAACAATCTGGCCTTAATGGCCATGTACTCTTATAATCTCCACCCGGCACAGCCAGAGGAGGACTGGTCACCCCTCAGAGCCTGGTTCCTCTCTAGGTTCCTGCCTTTCTAGGGAGTTGTTCCTAGCCACCATGCTTCTACATCTGCATTGCATGCTGTCTGGGGTTTTAGGCTGGGTTTCTGTACAGCACTTTGTGACATCTGCTGTTGTAAAAAGGGTTTTATAAATACATTTGATTGAAAATATGATTGATTTCTGTATGCATCTTTAGGTTTGATATAATATAGAGTTTTGTCTTTAGCTAGCCTGAAAAACTTTTCTGAGGCCAACCTTAAAGTGTTTAATGAGAGACATGGGGTTAGTGGGTGCACTGCAGTCGCAGCAGCACCCTGTAACACGAGGCCGGGGAGCATTAGGGCCAGACACCTAATCCTGACCACTGAGTGACTGACTGGAGCATGGAAGAAAGGGAGCGAGAAGAGAAAACGAATAACAGACATATACTGAACAAAAATATACATGCAACAATTTCAAACAGTCTATTGAAATCAATTCAGTAGGCCCTAATCTATGGATTTCACATACCTTTAAAAAGAAAAGTTAGGGGCGTGGATGAGAAAATTAGTCAGTATATGGTGTGACCACTCATGGAGCGTGACATCTCCTTCGCATAGAGTTGATCAGGCTGTTGATTGTGGCCTGTGGAATGTTGTCCCACTCCTCTTCATTGGCTGTGGGAAGTTGCTGGATACTGGCGGGAACTGGAACATGCTGTCATACATGTCGATCCAGAGCATCTGAAACATGTTCAATGGGTGACATGTCTGGTGAATATGCAGGCCATTGAAGAACTGGGACATTTTTAGCTTCCAGGAATTGTGTATAGATCCTTGTGACTTGGGGTCATACATTATCATGCTGAAACATGAGGGGATGGTGGCGGATGAACGGCACGACAATGGGCCTCAGGATCCCGTCACAGGAACCAAATGGTGTATATGGGCAGTACCAACCATCCTCTCATATAGCCTAGTTTTCTGAGGCCAACCTTAAAGTGTTTAATGAGAGACATGGAGTTAGTGGGTGCATGCAAATTGCATAGATAAAATGCAATTGTTTTCATTGTCCATAGCTTATGCCTTCCCATACCATAACCCCACCGCCACCCCATGGGGCGCGCTGTTCACAACGTTGACATCAGCAAACCACTAGCCCACACAACGCCATACACGTGGTCTGCGGTTGTGAGGCCGGTTGGACAAATTCTCTAAAATGACGTTGAGGCGGCTTATGGTAGAACAAATTAACAAATTCTCTGGCAACAGCTCTGGTGGACATTCCTGCAGTCAGCATGGCAATTGCGCGCTCCTTCAAAACTTGAGACATCTGTGGCATTGTGTTGTGTGACAAAACTGCACATTTTAGAATGGCCTTTATTTTCCCCAGCACAACGTGCACCTGTAGTGATCATGCTGTTTAATAAGCTACTTGACATTGCCAAGATAATCCATCCACCTGACAGGCAAAGGAGAAATGCTCACTAACAGGGATGTAAACAAATTTGTGCACAAAATCTGAGAGAAATAAGCTTTTTGTGCATATGGAACATTTCTGGGATGTTTTATTTAAGCTCATGAAACATGGGACCAACACTTTACATGTTGCGTTTCTATTTTAGTTCAGCGTAGATGTAAGGAAGAGACACAGGGAGAGACAAAAAGAAAGGGGGTTACTGCTGTGTGTGAGAGAGAGAGAAGGAACAACAAAGACAGAATGAAAGAAAAAGGATAGAGACACACAGACAGAGAGGTGGGGGACAACTGTCGTCAGTGAGTGGGGACATACGGGGGCCAGAGTGGGCCTGCGGTGGACTGGTGATGAAAAGCACAGGAAAGGCAAGCACACCGTTGACTGGCTGTAAGAGGAGCCTGTGTAAATAGATCCCGGGCCGGGGGAGTGCAGTGGTGACGCGGGGTGTGTGTAGTGCGTGTGCCTGTGTGCGTGTCTGTAGTGTATGAGTGGAAGGAGGGACGGCCCTGACAGAGCTCTGAGCTTCCTCTGAGTGACAGAAGCCAGCCTCCCTCCCACCCGCCTTGAAACTCGATCTCTGGGCAAGCCTGCGCCTCGCGCCCGTCGACCACCCACAGAGGGAAACGCCGCACAACGAAGCAAAGAGGAAGGAGGGGGTGAGGATGTGACCACACACACGCAGACACACGCACACACACACACGCACGCACACACACACGACCCAGACAAAGGAACACACTTCCAAAAGCAGACATACAAAGAAACAGACACTGCCAGACATGTATAAAGACATACAAATGCAAAACAAACAAACTATTCATTAAAAAGATAAATGATAGCCTTGGTAACTTGAAATGGCATATTTAAAAAAGACAAGCACAGACTCCCAAGGGGTTTCGAATAGTGCCTTCTTTTTCACACCCACAAATATGGATAAACGTCTTGGTTGCTATGTATGTGAAGTGTTAAGAATTCAAGGTAAACAAACAAACACGAAGGCACAAAATCATGTCTCTCCTAGAACGACAAAACAAACAAATCTCACCTCAAATGATGGTCAAATTTGATCACAAATCTTGAGGAAAGTAATTGTGTGTGCGTGTATGGGTGCAAACTGCGTGTGCATACGCGCTAGGGCTGCACAATTAATCAAATTCACATCGAAATCATAATAATGACATGTGTGATATTCATCACACAAACAGTTCGGTTCCTCCTCCCCACTGTTAGTTTTACTATAAGTTTGCAGGCTGTTCTGTTAGGTCAAATGAAGCCACCAGATTGTTCCAAACAAAAACTATGCTGCTTTCCACTTTGCTTATTATTAATATAAATCATTCTATTTCAATGATTCCAACAGTTCACCCAAGTGTTTCGATCTATACCGCAATTAGATTTTTTGCCCATATTGTGCAGCCCTTATATGCCCATGTAGCATGTGTGCTTGAGTATATTATGAGCTCCTTCATCTAATACTGAACAGCATCCTGCTGAATTAGTGGATATCCAGGGTCTTACCTGTTGGAATGGGGGGGGGGGGGGGGGGGGGGGGGGGGGGGGAGAGTAGTAGTGACAGATCTGATGTCATAGGAAGACGGATGGCCAGGCTCCCTCTGCATGCTGGGATAGGGGGCCGGGGAGAGTGGCTTAATTCCAGAGGGAGAGGCCTATTCCCAGTTGCTGTCTGTCTAATGGCCCTGTGCTCTGCAATCATTCCCCCCCCGCACTGGGGGGCTAGCCGGAGCCTAGCGGGACCATATCCAATTTCCCCCTACTCTAATCGCCTGATCTACTCAGGCCCCCTCCTCTTCATTTGGACTCAAAGCTCCCCAGTCGCCCCCCTCTATCTAGTGTGGTGATGGGCTGCTTTAATTTAAAGTGGGTGCCACGTTGTTATTGTCTGTCAGTGGGTGGATTTTTCATTTACGCAGGGGCATGGAGAGGTTACCACAAGGTTCTCATGTAATACCAACCTTCCTTGCATACGAGTGGGGGTAAATGCCATGTGTCTGGCTTTGGAATACAATAATAACTAACGATCTGTTTTATGTAGAGGGAAAGCAATTAAACCAAGATATGTTGAATGGGAGTTAAATTATCTCATTTGAGATGCCAGTAATGCCACATATGTACATGTAGCTGCTAGCATAAAGAGGCCCCACACCTTAGTTTGTAATGTAAGCACGAGGAGACCACCCTCATGTGGAACAATGATTGTTACCATTGTTGATTTACTGCCATCAGAGTACATGATACAACGGGCAAAACCACCAAGGGAAACTGGAGCCAAAATAGATGCTTTCATAGGGACCAAAATGGAGAGAACCTTCATTTAGCCTCATCCTGCAGTAGGATGACATGATGACTAGGCTGGCGTCCAGGGTCTTGTACTGAATGCTGTCAGAGAGCGAGGATGCAGTGAGGGATGCCCCGTGCCCATCTGTCTCCCTACGGTCCTCCAAACCCAACAAGCAATCCTCTTTCTGTCCCAGAGAGCCTGTGGAAAGCAGCTAGCTAATCACAGAACCCCAGAGGTGATGAGATGGCATGTGCTCAACTCCTGTCAGTTCCACTCTTCCATCAACCCCAGCATTAGCTGACCAGATGGACCAAATCCTTGAGGCAGATATGCAATGTACCAGTGCATTAAACAAGTGAGCTTAAAAAAAGAGGGAGAGACTTCAAATGAGTTTGGGCATTTGATGGCAAACGCATCAGCAGTCCACTAGTTCCAGTGTTTTATTGTAGGCACACTGGGCATGCGCTTGGTGCATTTGGCACAAAATGGCCGCTCCTGATAGAAGATGAAGGGAGTGCTGTGGGAAACACCATAGACTCACCTGCGACTGACTCCCCCAGTTGCCTGTGCTCCACACCTTTGGGGGCAAAGGGCTCTAAGCCCATCACTGCTAAGAGCCGCTTCCCATCATCGGACTATGGGAAATAAGGTACAACTCGCCTGCACAGAATCAATAACCGAGATTAGATCATCTTGCATAATCTTTCAATGCATTGTGGCATATTGTGAAATGAATTTAGGTATATAGTTGCATTAAGTGGCTTTCAAACAGTACACTGTATTCTGTGAGCACAGTGCTTAGAGTAATTGTAATAATTAATGATGAATTAAAAGTGAATGGGGCTTAATGAGGGTAAGCAGAGTCTTTGCGTGGGAAAGTTCCATAGGGATTAGTTATATTATTGGGACCATTTCCATTCCTTTTGGGGTCTTTGAGAGAAGCTGGAATTCAGATTTACAGCCGGGTGTAGAAGGGGTGGAGGAGGCCCCTCCCAGAGGCAGGGGCTCATGGTGAGAGAAAGGGTCAGAGAAATGGGTAATTCGCTGGTGTGATGGTGTACGTCACTGATGCCGTGGCTCTCTGATGAACCCCTCACACATTAACAAACGACCCTCACCCACATTTACGCCCGGGCAAGGGATAATGTTCCCTCACCACCCCACATAGCCTGGTTCCTCTCTAGGTTTCTTCCTAGGTTTTGGCCTTTCTAGGGAGTTTTTCCTAGCCACCGTGCTTCTACACCTGCATTGCTTGCTGTTTGGGGTTTTAGGCTGGGTTTCTGTATAGCACTTTGAGATATCAGCTGATGTACGAAGGGCTATATAAATACATTTGATTTGATACTGCTGCCCTACAGAGTACAGTACATGATGCAGGCAGACTGCTGCCCTACAGAGTACAGTACATGATGCAGGCAGACTGCTGCCCTACAGAGTACAGTACATGATGCAGGCATACTGCTGCCCTACAGAGTACAGTACATGATGCAGGCAGACTGCTGCCCTACAGAGTACAGTACATGATGCAGGCAGACTGTTGCTCTACAGAGTACAGTACATGATGCAGGCATACTGCTGCCCTACAGAGTACAGTACATGATGCAGGCAGACTGCTGCCCTACAGAGTACAGTACATGATGCAGGCATACTGCTGCCCTACAGAGTACAGTACATGATGCAGGCAGACTGCTGCCCTACAGATTACAGTACATGATGCAGGCATACTGCTGCCCTACAGAGTACAGTACATGATGCAGGCATACTGCTGCCCTACAGAGTACAGTACATGATGCAGGCATACTGCTGCCCTACAGAGTACAGTACGTCCGGCTAAAAATCATTAAGGAGAAGTCCCCTTGGCGTACATCATCACCACCCCCTGCCGAGCTGTGTGGTAGACTGGGAGAGCCAGTCAGACCTCCCCCTCCCGTCCTCCTTCCATCCTCCCACCAAATTCCTCAGTCAGGCTGGATTACCAGGCCCGCCTCTGAACTCAATAGGCAGGTTTGAGGGCAAAAAGGGGGAGGCGTCGGTGGCTGAAGTTCTCGCTCTTCTGTCGTTGGTTGGTTCGCTGGCTGTCTGGCTGGTAAATATCCCTGTGTCGTGTTAAACAGGAGGGCTATAATTAACTGTGGGAGACGCCAGTCAGTCAGGGTTGGGCGCCATGCCAACGGATCAGCCCTAATTACTATATTCACTTTGTCAGGGAAGCTCACTTTGCTGCTCCCTCTGATAGGCCCTGGCAGCCTCAGAAATCCCCCGGCACTGCACAGCACATTCTCAGGGAGGCAGACGGGGCCGACTGGCAGGCAGGAGGGCCGGGAAGGCTAGCAGTTGCAGGGTGATGGAAGGCTGGGTGGGTGTAGGGCTGAGCAACTGCAGCAGAAGACACCACCCAATGGCCCCCGCTAAACTCAGGGCCCAAACAAACACAGGGGCCACCAGACTGAGCAAAAATAATCCTGTACACAGTAATGCTGCTCCCAGCCACCCTGACTGATTTTCACATTGATTGGATCTTGTACATATGTTCTTTTTACAGGTAGCACAAGACTGTGCCTTAAACCTGATCTGAGGCTCCATGTTTAGTCAACTCTGATTTCAGATTAAGACATTAAGATAAAAACAGACATGTCTGCCTCCTGCAGTGTCTCCATGAACAGCTTCAGTGCTATTTTGTGATGTCCAACATGCTCAATTTATTGATGTTGTTGAGAAGAGAAGTCGTATTTTTCACACGGTTTATAAACACCCTTTTAATATGCATGGGGGTTTGTCTAAAATGAAATGGTCAGAATTGAGTTGCTATCAAAAGGCTGGTGGAGGTATTTACATTATTTTTATATATATATATATATTTTTTAGACGTGGCCTTCTATCAATGCTTCTAATACATTACTGAACTGGAAATATGTCAACTCCACAGGCGGGGGATGAATATGGCTTTATTTAAATAGTTTGACTGTGGAAGCAGCTCAGACAACCATTTCAGGGCAGTTTATCACACTAAAGCCTCTTTCACACTGCCGGCCCAAACTGTCCACATACGGGCAAATCTCACTCCAAAGCCTGTTTCAACACAGCCACAGCCAGAGAGGGATAACGATCACTAGCATACGTGGGAGCCTTCATGGGGCACCACGGAGAGAAGCTGATAGTAGAGATATAATTACTTACAGTATGCACAAGCAGAGTCATCGACAGCCCTCTTGCCAAATGCAGGGCATTCATTCTGATGAGCTTTATATCCGAGTACTATGGGCACTGGACAAGTGGTCTGACTGATTCAAACATGCGCCCATGTTCGGTTAGACTATTTCAGGATTCAAAACAAACAGAGACGACAGTGATTAAATTAAGCCCTCTTCTGACTCAAGTCAGACACTCAGCTCAGTCCTCACACTCTCTGGAGGTAACTTCTTACCATGGAAAACAGTAGGTCAACCTGACGTCTTCTCATGATTCTGGTGATGTCACACGGTTAGACTCCTACTCAGATAATAAAAAAGGCTGTCACAAGGTTATGTCACAAGGTAAATCTCAAACTCAAATATCATCTGACAAAGTGGGAAAGGGCCGAGACAGAGTCCCTGAATTCTGTCAGAATCAGATGAACCTCTTCCATGCAGACATGTCTGGAAAGATTTAACCTACTGAATGTCCTTGTATCTTATTCACAAAGTGTGTCCCGGAATTCAGTCCTTTTCTCTCGGATGGCAACAAAACCGTATTGAACAAGAGAAGAAACAGGCTGTATAATTGAATTATTGGAAAACAAATGCAACGTCCAGCAGAAAGGAAGGATGTCTCTCTTTAAGGGGGAGCGTAAGGTGGACATATCAGGCCTCTTATCAGACAGAGGTAAATTGCAACACCGTACAGCCGTGAGGTCAAGCAGTGATAACACAGCTAGAAATCCCCTTGTTCATTAAACTACCTGTTCCGTCTTATCATTCCACTTGACAAAATAAAAGACCAGGAACGCTCATGCATTACAAAGAACAGTAGTATATAAAGAGGTGTAGAAATCACCCTCTTTTCAATTTAATACCAGACAACTCCTTGAGAAGTTATCGGGTGGAATCTGTAACTAAAAACGAAAGTAATCAATACCCTCTTTTACTGTCTTCAGACATAAATAAGTTTGAGAGAGAAGTCACATGCAACACTAGCATGGTGTGCACTCTGAGCCAAAATGGAGGTGAACCGAACAACCCAAAAATATCCTCACCAGGAGTCCAGAGAGGAAGACACTCAGCACATTGAAAGGGTGTCCATAACTCCCCTTCTCAGAGAGAAGAGATGACTTTGAAAGGGTGTCCATAACTCCCCTTCTCAGAGAGAAGAGATGACTTTGAAAGGGTGTCCATAACTCCCCTTCTCAGAGAGATGAGATGACTTTGAAAGGGTGTCCATAACTCCCCTTCTCAGAGAGATGAGATGACTTTGAAAGGGTGTCCATAACTCCCCTTCTCAGAGAGACGAGATTAAACACTTTGAAAGGGTGTCCATAACTCCCCTTCTCAGAGAGATGAGATGACTTTGAAAGGGTGTCCATAACTCCCCTTCTCAGAGAGATGAGATGAAACACTTTGAAAGGGTTGAAACACTACATTGAAACACTACATTGAGTTAGCAACTCTGAGCCCCTCTGAACAGAGCAGTAATTAAGGTAGCTTTCCAGCTCCAAGCGACAGAGGGATGAAATTTCCACCCCTCTGCCGGAACCCCTTGATGTTTTGTACCTTGGGTTCTGGGCCCATTCTGGCAACTAGAGCAGTTATTTTTTCCCTTTTTCTTTTTTCCCTCTCTTACAGAGTTCACAGAATCCCCGAGAACACAGCCTCCCAGCCAAAACCCCAGCACGATTAATTTAGTAACGGGTTATTAAGCTCAAACATAAATTGCAGCCCTGGACGGTTTATATGGAAAAGAAGCCTGATTTATTAGAGACCCAGAGACAAAACAGGTTTTTATTTTCCATTTATTCATCAACACTCGTTGGGAGTGGTAACTCGGAAGGAATTTTCAGACAAAAAAGGAGAGGAGAAAAGGGAAGAAGTGGGGAGGGGGTGGGGCAGCAACAATGGCTGCCGTGATCAAATTGCTGGGGAGAGGAGCACAATGGCCATGACATACTTATCCAAGCTCTCCCCTGGACAACACTATATTTGTTTGGCGGAGCACTGCATCAGCTGAACACATATATCAATAGTGTTTGCTATCGCACTGTATCCTTGTATCTATTCTTGACTTTCAGTAGATATTTCATCAAGGCTGGCTAACGGCCTCCTCTGAGCAATCGGAAACACTCCTGGGTTCGTCTAAAGTCCCAAAATAAAGTTCTCAAGCCATATCTGAGGCTGGGAAGACTGACAGAACTGACACAATGTCACTCTTAATGAAAGAGACATTTTCATTATGTCATCAGTCATTTCAACTCACATCAGTGTGATCTCCTCGTGGAGGCCCAGGTCTACATAGTGATCCATCACCGTGGAGGCCCAGGTCTACATAGTGATCCATCACCGTGGAGGCCCAGGTCTACATAGTGATCCATCATCGTCTACATAGTGATCCATCACCGTGGAGGCCCAGGTCTACATAGTGATCCATCATCGTCTACATAGTGATCCATCACCGTGGAGGCCCAGGTCTACATAGTGATCCATCACCGTGGAGGCCCAGGTCTACATAGTGATCCATCACCGTGGAGGCCCAGGTCTACATAGTGATCCATCACCGTGGAGGCCCAGGTCTACATAGTGATCCATCACCGTGGAGGCCCAGGTCTACATAGTGATCCATCACCGTGGAGGCCCAGGTCTACATAGTGATCCATCACTCCATTGAGGTTCAATGGATTATTATTATTGATTTATTTTTTACAGAATTTCTGACAAACTGAAACTAAGGAGTTCACGGTTACATAAACTTGACCATTATGCTGAAAGTGACTAAGCCACTTTGTCCCCTCTCTTCCTTAGTAGACTGAGCGGTTTATGACTTTGGGGACGTACTCCTCTGACTAAGAAAGGGGCCTCTGGGGTAGTGAGCCAACGATTGTGCCAAACATTGACAGTGTACCCTCAATATGTCTGCTGTATATGGACTCCCTCTAGTCACCAGAGAAACCACCTGCCAATGGGCCCACAACTCAGCTGTATACCATCTTATACCATGGATCACAACCTGTCCATTCCAGAGACGTCATACACACAACACACCAATAGATTATTATATCTCATAATGGTGTGCAGACCTCTGCATAGAAGGGATATGAATGAGTGGAATGGAAGCTGGATCTCAGTCCTCCCCTCTATCCTGTTAAGGTGTTGTTCTCCTGTTCTAAAAGTCACCCGATTCCTGACCTCTGTGTCTACTGTGCATTAGGTCTGCCTCTGTGTGCCAGAGCACCATGGGTCATCAGGGCCCAGAATGAAGCATGGCACGGCTGCTGCTGACACAGCACATAGCACTGCTGTGCTGCGTTGCTCTGTCTGTGTGTGTGTGTGTGTGTGTGTGTGTGGGGGGGGGGGGGGGGGGGGGGGGGGCAGACAGAGAAGGGCAGCACTGCCCTGAGCAATGACAATGACCTGGCCGGCAGCTTACTTTACAGCGGAGGGGCTTACTGTAAATCACCAAACAGACTAATGGGCCCTGAGGATGAGCTGACTCAGGTGGGCCCAGACCTAAAACACCAAGCCGTCATCTAAGACTGTGTGTGGGTGCAACAGTACATTCAGTACATATTATCTGATGAGTAGTTTGTTATCCATTTTACATTCAATATTGTTTGAACGGATGAATATCTGTTTCAACTACAGTAAGTAAATGAAGCTACTCGTCTGTCCTCCCACCTGCAGTCTGTTTGTTCTTCTCGCTCTTTCGTTCTCTTTATATTTCACATTGCTCTCTCCTGCACTCTCTTTTGTTTGAGGAAAGGAGAGCCATGGCGACGGAGGAACCTCACAAAAGGGTCACATGACGTGGAGCCGAGGCGGGCGGGTGGACACAATGGCCGCACCACTTCGCACAGCTGGAGTGTCACGCATTCCTGGTGTTTACAAGATTTAGGTGGAAAACAAATCCACCCCCCAGAGGAACTCTGCGGTGCAAAATGGGCTCATTTTCTGTCTGAATAGAGGGTTTATGTCATCAGCATCGATGCATTTTAGGATCATGAGAAAATGGCAACCTGTGAAAACGATGGTGGTGGTGCTAGGAGGGTAGAATAACTGACAAGGCAGAGGAGAATAGGCTAGGTAGTGGTCACTCTTCAATGGGAACAGTTGACAGAGCTAAGGGTAGGAGGGACAAGAGTCTACTTCTGCATTTCTTAGGGAAATTTGGTGTTAGTTTTTACCAACTCAAGACATGACTTCACAGAAAAGCAGCAGGGCCGATCAAAACTGTCCAGAACAGCCTTGACCAACCATGCGACAAGGAATATTCCTTAAAAGGTGGTCGTAGTGGAGTAATAGAGCTCAGTTTGAGGGGGTGGCTGTGGGCTGGTGGTTTCGGACTACTGACTACTAAGGTCATCCTTTGATTCCCAAAGGGTTTCAGATTGTACTGACAAACCTGGTTTGAGTTGGAGCTTACAAGAGGGAGGAGCATTGAGTAGCCTATGTAATGACATGTAATGAATGGTGTTTTAAAAAACTATGCTAGCATGGGCTAATGTAAGGATGGGCTAACTGGATCGCATGGGAAGTGGAATCCAATGAGAAGGAACAAATGAGGAGCTCAGCCATTCGAGATGAAGAGACACTGTCCAAAAGGTAAATAAAAACACACAAAACGCCAGTGGAAGCAGCTGAAAGAAGGGTGGGGGGGCGGAGGGCCAGTGAACAATAAGAGGACATTGTCTCCTCCGCTTGACTGGGCACCATTTCCCTGACCCCACCCCCGACAAAGGGGACGGGTGATGTGTCCCCGTCGGATGACAATAGAGGCATTGATGACGAGGGTCTACACACACGTCTGTTCGGCCATGATGCTGCATGTCCGTTACACCAACACAGACATCCTGTCTGTCGTGCCTCTACTAATGTGGTGTGTGTGTGTGTGTGTGTGTGTGTGTGTAACTAGGGACAGGCAGAAGCAGAGCAGACACTCACCTCTGGTGTGTTTTTCTTGAACTCGCGGCTCTGGTCGATGAGCTTTTTCCTGGACTGCTCGCTCTCATCTTGTCTGTTGGCCAGGGCTGTGGCTGTGGCATTCAGTTCTCTCTGTGAGACCAAGAGGGGAGGAGGAGAAAACACTAAATGATTACACAGGGCTCTGTGGGGGGTGACCGTCATTTACATCAGCAGACAAACAAGAAAACCCCTCTTCTTTTAACTCTCTTTTCCCCCCTGTAGTCTGGCACCACTAGCCCTTCACTGGGAGAGGGGGAGCGTGAGAGAGAAGAGAGAGACAGAATCAGCCTCATCTTCTCTCCTCTCCCTCCAAACAGAGACAGACAGACAGACCTAGATATGACACTAGCACAGGCACCGTGACAACTTACACGCTGGCATCACACACACCCCACTGTACAGTGTATGCACACATAAAATGTACACATACACACTCCCTTCTTCCCCCCTTTCTTTCAGCACATCTTCCATCTTTAACTACAGACAGAAGTGTAGAAAAATAAGTACAACTACTTGGATCCAGGCAGCATTTCCACTAAAAAATGGCAGAAATTCACCAGCAGCCTTTATGGTCTCTAGGCATGTAATGTCATAGGGCAGATCCCAGATCATCAATATTGGGAGAGAGGTACCCAGAGGAGATATAAACACTGACTCTAGATCAGCATGGACAAGTCAGGCTAGGAGGAGACTATACTGTAGGCTAATAGTACTATTCAGAGGCCTCTGCAGCCAGGTTACTAGCCTAAGCTTTAGAATATCCACACAGAGGATGAAGCCCCCTACACAATGTTATGTCTGACTCTGAACCTGTCATAATGTAATCCACAAGTATCTATAGTTATTCTGATGATATAATTCCCCATTGGACTGGGACGTGACTTACTGACAAGCAGTGTCAAGATGGGCCTTCGCCGACACTGTTTATGTGTTTGCGTGTCGTCTCTGCTCTGAGAGAGAGAGCAAGAGAGAAAGAGAGAAAGAAAGAGAGAAAGAGAGAAAGAGAGAAAGAGAGAGAGAGAGAGAGAGGCAGTTGAGGCTGACATCTGGGAGCCAGATGCAGGGAACAAATCACCTTAATTAGGCTGGAACTGAGCAAGCCAGATTGCAGCCTCCACTTTAATCCACACAGCCACCACCACCACCCACCACAACTACCCACTACCCACCACTACTACCAACCACCACCCACCACTACCAACCACCACCACCCACCACTACTACCAACCACCACCCACCACTACCAACCACCACCACTACTACCAACCACCACCCACCACTACCAACCACCACTACTACCAACCACCACTACTACCAACCACCACCACCACTGCAACCAACCACCACCAACCACCACCACTACTACCATCCACCACCACTACTGCAACCAACCACCACCACCAACCACCACCACCACCACCACCAACCACCACCACTACTGCAACCAACCACCACCACCAACCACCACCACTACTACCATCCACCACCACTACTACCACTACTACCATCCACCCAACACTACTACCACTACTACCATCCAACACCACTACTGCAACCAACCACCACCACCACTACCAACCACCACCACTACTACCAACCACCACCACCACTGCAACCAACCACCACCACCAACCACTACTACCATCCACCACCACTACTACCACTACTACCATCCACCCAACACTACTACCACTACTACCATCCACCCAACACTACTACCATCCACCCCCACTACTACCATTACTACCATCCACCCCCACCACCACTGCTACCACAACTAGTAACCACCACCACTACTACCAACCACCACCACCCACCACTACTACCAACCACCACCACCCACCACTACTACCACCCACCACTACCAACCACCACTACTACCAACCACCACCACCACTGCTACCCACCACTACCAACCACCACCACCACCACCACCCACCACAACTACCCACCACTACTACCAACCACCACCCACCACCACCCACCACTACTACCAACCACCACCACCACTACCAACCACCACCCACCACTACCAACCACCACTACTACCAACCACCACCACCACTGCTACCCACCACTACTACCACTACTACCAACCACCACCACCACCACCACCCACCACAACTACCCACTACCCACCACTACTACCAACCACCACTACCAACCACCACCACCCACCACTACTACCAACCACCACCCACCACTACCAACCACCACTCACCACTACCAACCACCACTACTACCAACCACCACCACCACTGCAACCAACCACCACCAACCACCACCACTACTACCAACCACCACCACTATTACCACTACTACCATCCACCACCACTACTACCACTACTACCATCCACCCAACACTACTACCACTACTACCATCCACCCCCACTACTACCATTACTACCATCCACCCCCACTACTACCAACCACCACCACCACCGCTACCACAACTAGTAACCACCACCACTACTACCAACCACCACCACCCACCACTACTACCAACCACCACCACCCACCACTACTACCACCCACCACTACCAACCACCACTACTACCAACCACCACCACCACTGCTACCCACCACTACTACCACTACTACCAACCACCACCACTACTACCACTACTACCATCCACCCCCACTACTACCACTACTACCATCCACCCCCACTACTACCAACCACCACCACCACTGCTACCACAACTAGTAACCACCACCACTACTACCAACCACCACCACTACTACCACTACTACCAACCACCACCACTATTACCACTACTACCAACCACCACCACTACTGCTACCACCACTACTAACCACCACCACTACTAACCACCACCACTACTACCAACCACCACCGCTACCCACTACTACCCACCACCCACCACCACCACCACCACAACAACCCACCACCACAACTACCCACCACCACCACAACTACTACCCACCTCCACCACAACTACTACCCACCTCCACCACAACTACTACCCACCTCCACCACAACTACTACCCACCTCCACCACAACTACTACCCACCTCCACCACAACTACTACCCACCTCCACCACAACTACCCAACTCCACCACAACTACCCACCACCACCACTACTACCCACCACGACCACTACTACTACCCACCACGACCACTACTACTACCCACCACGACCACTACCCACCACGACCACTACCCACCACGACCACTACTACTAACCACCACCACTACTACTACCCACCACCACTACTAGCCACCTCCACCACTACTACTACCCACCACTACTACCAACCACCACCACTAATACTACCCACCACCACACTACTACCCACCACTACCCACCACCACTACCACTACTACCCACCACCACTACCCACCACCACTACCAACCACC
The DNA here is from genome assembly GCF_057628025.1 of Oncorhynchus mykiss. Classification (NCBI taxonomy): domain Eukaryota; kingdom Metazoa; phylum Chordata; class Actinopteri; order Salmoniformes; family Salmonidae; genus Oncorhynchus; species Oncorhynchus mykiss. Next base: position 28,004,165 of record NC_143031.1, read on the forward strand.
ACCACCAACCACCACAACAACCCACCACCACCACCCACCACCACCACCACTACCAACCACCACCACCACCACCACCAACACCACTACGACTATCCACCACCACCACCCACCACCACCACTACCCACCACCACCACTACCACTACCAACCACCACCACCACTACCCAACACCACCACTACCCAACACCATCACCACTACCAACCACTACTCACCACCACTACCAACCACCACGTCTGGAGGGGCCAGCTAGAGCACACAGTACAACTCTCTCAGTCTCGCTCTCCCACTTTTATCTGCTCCCAGATCCTCCTCAAGTCTGCTATAAGAGCTGATTCACTGAGGAGGACAATCTAGGAAATAGAGCCTGTGTTCCTTTTGGGAACATCAGCAGATGGGTCACCCTAGACGCACCTCCTACTTTGGCCCCAAACCTAAAATCATTTGGGTACAATAAAAAATGTTGGTGTCTTTTTAAGGCCATGTGTGTGCATCATATTTCAAGACGTCAACCTTCGCCCACAATCCCTGTGGTGCCACCTCTGCCGCGGTGGGCATGCTAATTGCAGCTCTGTGGAGTGGGCGCTAGGGGGAACTGTTCCCAGGTCATAGTAGAGGGGTTGGTGGGCCTGGCACTGCCACTCTACCCTGCTGGCAACACTGACCCAGAGTCAGGGAGAGGCCCGCTGCACATTACCTCCACCACGCTGTCTCTGGCCCGGGGGGCCCATATGACAGAAAGGCTGCAGAAACCAGGGTTTGCCACAGGGACACTGAGCAGAGTGGAAGACAAGCTAATAGAAAGGTTATAGAGTTAGCTAGCCCTGGGAGCTAACGCATTAGCACTGGCTAGCTGTACTGTAGCTCTCAGCAACTGTATTCCCTCACTCACTCTCCTGCTGTATCTAGACTAGAGAAGAATGGATAAGTGAGCAAGGGAAGAAGGAGGGAGGTTTGGAGAAGTGGAAAGGAGGAACGCCACATTCCCCAAAAGCTACACTCTTGAGACTGATTAGCAGATGCTGCTGTTAAGCCCATTATGCAAACGATTTGGCTAATCAACTCAAATTGATTAGCACTAGGCTTCCTAACCCATGTCCTAATGCGCAGGCGCTGAGCCCGTCCGCGGGAACGGGGGAATGGCGTGGGGTTGGGCCCAGGGAGCTGGGGGGTAATTATGTTTTTATCAACAGGACGAGTCAGCCCAACCCCAGCCCCCTGTCTTCATCCACCCACGTAGCTCACCAGTGGTGATTAGAACATGAAAATACTGGTGGAGGAAACTCAATTAAAAAAGCTAATATGAAACCACTAAACACACAAACGCTGTAATTCTGATCAGTTGACTTCCCATAGTCAAATTCAGCAGGAGTCTACAATATTGCTACATTGTTCGAGTATTGGGATGCAGGCAAAACACCATTCTGAGTGCGTCTGCCTGCCTGTTACCAAGATTGTGCAGTTAAGATTAAAGCAAGTCCCTCTCTTCTCTTCTATTGCCTAGTTACTGTTATACCCATGGGACTGGACCACATCAAACATTAAAGCTGCGATACGTCACTTGTTGGGCCACCTGACCAAATCCTTTGCTAGGAGTCAACATGATTCTATAGAACTTTTCAGCTAGCTAGAAGACGTGGTAAACAATGAAGTAAACACATATCAGTCCAATCAAAGTTACCGGAAAAAAGACATTGACTTATCTATGTCCAATGACCTTGAGCCTTGTTGGACAGGCACTGTCAATGTAACTCTATGGCAGCACGCAGGGGGAAGAAGCTGCCTGGCCCTCAGTGGTCTCTCCCAGAAAAGTGAATGTGTCCAGTCTACATGAGGCCTTGGTGTATAGAAACTGGCATTTTAGTTCAGAATCTGTGTAAGAAAAGCCTAGGCTATTAGATTAATTTACTGTATGGCATAGCTGTAGGAGCTATGGCATAGGCTAGTGAGAATGATAGGGTAACACACAGACCACTGCTTATACTACTTCAAAATGAACCGTCACAAATGCTGACTATTCCATCATAGGGGGGCGTGACCAACTTCACCAACACTAGGAGGACAGATGTGGCCAAACCCCTCTCACACGTCCTACCCCCACCCCCCTCAGTGTGTCCCACCCTACCCTATCTCCAGGCTCCATAGCGTCGGCCCTCTCAGTCTTTCTGCCTACATCGGGCCCTGCCGCCTCTCACAGCAGCCATGCTTAAATAAAGGACCAAATTGTGCTCTATAATGGCTTTATAATTTTTGTAATGGAAGAATTTTGCTGGCTCAGTCAGTGGTGCTTGTCTTAGTTAATTTGTTCAGTAGTAAACGCTGATGGAACAGATTACCACGCTCCCTCGAGAGCTTGACTGTGCCAGATGCTATCAGCTGCATGAGCTGAAGGGAATATCTCTCTCTCTGGGTCTCTCTCCCTGTGTCCCCCTCTCCCTCCCTCTGTGTGTCTCCCTCCCTCTGTCTCACACTCTCTCTGTGTCTCCCCCTCGGTGTCACTCACTCTCTCTGTGTGCGTCTCTCTCGTGTGTGCGTGTCTCTCTCTCTCTCGCTCTCTCTTTCTGTGTGTCTGCGTGTCTCACACTCTCCCTGTGTGTTTCCCTCACTCTCTGTGTGTGTCTCTCTCTCTGTGTGTCTCTCTCTCTCTCTGTGTGTCTCTCTCTCTCTCTCTGTGTGTGTGTCTCTCTCTCTCTCAGTGTGTGTGTCTCTCTCTCTCTCTGTGTGTGTGTGTCTGTGTCTCTCGCTCTGTTCCCCTGTGTGTCTCCCTGTTCCCCTGTGTGTCTCCCTGTTCCCCTGTGTGTCTCCCTGTTCCCCTGTGTGTCTCCCTGTTCCCCTGTGTGTCTCCCTGTTCCCCTGTGTGTCTCCCTGTTCCTCTGTGTGTCTCCCTGTTCCTCTGTGTGTCTCCCTGTTCCTCTGTGTGTCTCCCTGTTCCTCTGTGTGTCTCCCTGTTCCTCTGTGTGTCCTTGTGTCTCACACTCTCCCTGTGTGTTTCCCTCACTCTCCCTGTGTGTGTGTCTCTCTCTCCCTGTGTGTGTGTGTGTCTCTCTCTCTCCCTGTGTGTGTGTCTCTCTCTCCCTGTGTGTGTGTGTGTGTGTGTCCCCGTCTCCCTGTTCCTCTGTCCGTCTCCCTGTTCCTCTGTCCGTCTCCCTGTTCCTCTGTCCGTCTCCCTGTTCCTCTGTCCGTCTCCCTGTTCCTCTGTCCGTCTCCCTGTTCCTCTGTCCGTCTCCCTGTTCCTCTGTCCGTCTCCCTGTTCCTCTGTCCGTCTCCCTGTTCCTCTGTCCGTCTCCCTGTTCCTCTGTCCGTCTCCCTGTTCCTCTGTCCGTCTCCCTCCCTCTCTGCATCCCTGTCTCACTCCCTGCCTACTCCAACCAAGCTCCCCTCAAAACAGACCAGATCACAAATTCAATCTCAAGATCATTAAGGGTAGTTGAGGGAGGGGGGTTGGTTAGGGGCAATGGAACAATTTACTCTGATTGAAACCAATAAAAGGCAGAGGGCATTTTCTGAAGATGGTATTGTTGTGGAGAACTGCTGACCAACTTCAGATTCATGCAAAAAGCTTTTCAAGATGCAGCTTTGAATCTTTCCAAATAGATTATCATGATAGGCTGACAGTCATAAAAGTTAATTGGGTAACAGAGAACAAAACAAAGTTGATCTACGCATCAGCTGACCCCATTTCTTGAGTATAAGCAGGTGCAGGATTTCAAAAAGTTAACTTCATCAACAGCTGGTGACGGGTTTAAAAACGGCATCAATTTATCCACCCTTAAATAGGCGCAGTGCAGAAAAAGGCATTATCTAGCCCTTCTGTATGTGGAACAAAACGAAGGCGGAACAGATATTGCCGCTACACTGCTGGAGCCAATTTCTTCCCAGAGTCTCTCTGTGTCTTTTATCTACTAGGACATCTGTATAATGAAGGTTGGAACACGCCACACTGCCACGAATGAAACAACTCTTCTGTTCAGGTGCACTTACTGAGTGACAACATCACCAATGACTACCCTTCTGCCATCTGACCTCACCTCTGTGCCTCACACACTACAGTCTGGGTATGTACAGTACAATTGTAAAGGCCAGAAAAACAGCACTAAGCAAAACCAAGGTTAATGAGGTGCAACTCATTTCCAGAATTACACTTATGAAAGTGGTCGTCCTGATAATCTCCATTTAATTTGAATATATGTGGACAGGCATTCTATTCTTTTCTCCACCCATGTTCACAGATATGAGTCACAGATTGCAAAGCTGTATGATTGTGTGTGTACTGTATAGTATTGAGGGTTTCCGTTAATACGTCAGCATACAAGGCCTTCACAGTACATTGACAGCTTTACTAGAAAGACAGCCCATGCTAACTAGACTAGAGCATTGGGCTATTATCAAAACATATGGAGAGGGAGTGAGGGAGGGAGGGAGTGAGGGAGGGAGGGAGGTGTCTAGCTCTCGGTACCACTTCAAAGGAGCTTTAGGCAAATAGCAAATACAAGTGTCTGCTCTGTCCTGGCTGCTCCAACAGCTGCTGTTAACATTAAGAGGAGGGCTAATCTATTTGCATTGTAGTGAGGCGGCACACTAAAACCTTTATCAAAGCCTCATGTTTTGTTTTCGCTAACACTACCAGTTAAAACACACCAGGCTTTGTGGCCACGCTAGGCTATTCATACTCATTGACACAGTCTCAAAAGCTAGGCGGTCGTTTACACAAGATCTCAGAACAGGTCTTGGAACAAGGAGGTCCGATTAGAACCCATCGACAATACGGATTTGGCAATGCTGGTGAAAATGTCACCTTGACGTGTGTATGTATGTGTATGTATGTATGTGTCTTGGAGATAACTTAACCTTCAGTCCTAATCCGTTGACTTGAAGCGAGGGGTAATGCATACTAAAGCTCTCCTAATGGTCTGGTCAGAGTGAAGTGTGCCTTAAGCCGAATAAACTGGAGCCATAAATTGGAGTGTCAGTTTAACCTACATGGAGAAGGGGAATCACATTAACATTGGTTTCTAATAAAAGTCCCAGTGTTCAAACTGCGCCCTGGTAACAGATTTGTGACGGATGTTTTAATAGGCTGCGAATCATATATCTGCGGGAGGAGACTGACAGTGTGATGTGGTGGTCGGGACGTAGTATGGAACATACAGTTGAAGTCGGAAGTCATTAAAACATGTTTTTCAACCACTCCACAAATTTCTTGTTAACAAACTATAGTTTGGCATGACACAAGTAATTATTCCAACAATTGTTTACAGACAGATTATTCCACAGTATCACAATTCCAGTGGGTCAGAAGTTTACAAACACTAAGTTAACTTTGCCTTAAAATAGCTTGGAAAATGCCAGAAAATTATGTCATGGCTTTAGAAGCTTCTGATAGGCAAATTGACATCATTTGAGACAATTGTAGGTGTACCTGTGGATTTATTTCAAGGCCTACCTCCAAACTCAGTACCTCTTTGCTTGACATCATGGGAAAATTAAAAGAAATCAGCCAAGACCTCAGAAAAGAATTGCAGACCTCCACAAGTCTGGTTCATCCTTGCAAGCAATTTCCAAGCGCCTGAAGATACCACGTTCATCTGTACAAACAATAGTACGCAAGTATAAACACCATGGGACCACACAGCCGTCATACCGCTTGGGAAGGAGAGTGCACAAAAAAGTGCAAAAGTGCAAATCAATCGCAGAACAGCAGCAACGGACCTTGTGAAGATGCTGGAGGAAACCGGTACAAAAGTATCTATATCCACAGTAAAACGAGTCCTATATCAACATAACCTGAAAGGCCACTCAGCAAGCAAGAAGCCACTGCTCCAAAACCGCCAGTAAGATCGTACTTTTTGGGTGAAATGTCCTCTGGTCTGATGAAACAGAAATATAACTGTTTGGCCACACTCACCATCGTTATGTTTGGAGGAAAAAGAGGGAGGCTTGCAAGCTGATGAACACCATCCCAACCATGAAGCATGGGGGGTGGCAGCATCATGTTGTGGGGGTGCTTTGCTGCAGGAGGGACTGGTGCACTTCACAAAATGGATGGCATCATGAGGCAGGAAAATTATGTGGATATATTGAGGCGACAAGCATACTTCCAAAGTTGTGGCAAAATGGCTTAAGGATAACAAAGTCCAGATATTGGAGTGGCCATCACAAAGCCCTGACCTCAATCCTATAGAAAATGTGTGGGCGGAACTGAAAAAGCGTGTGCGAGCAAGGAGACCTACAAACCTGACTCAGTTACACCAGCTCTGTCAGGAGGAATGGGCCAAAATTCACCCAACTTATTGTGGGAAGCTTGTGGAAGGCTACCCGAAACATTTGACCCAAGTTAAACAATTTAAAGGCAATGCTACCAAATACTAATTGAGTGTATGTAAACTTCTGACCCACTGGGAATGTGATGAAAAAAATAAAAGCTGAAATAAATCAATCATTCTCTCTACTATTATTCTAACATTTCACATTCTTAAAATAAGGTAGTGATCCTAACTGACCAAAGACAGGGAATGTTTTACAAGGATTAAATGTCAGGAATTGTGAAAAACTGAGTTTAAATGTATTTGGCTAAGGTGTATGTAAACTTCCGACTTCAACTGTATATCAACGGGAGGAGACTGATAGTGTGCTGTGGTGGTCGGGACGTAGTATGGAACAAATGTCCCCACAAGGAAGGAACACACTGTCCTCATAATTTACAGTCCTTCTAGAGACCGTCCTTAACACCATCTTTAAAGTTATTTTTATTTACTCCATAATAAACTCATATGTATGTATTCTTATCTAGGGGTTTTATCTTTTTTATTAGCACAGTGACCTAGGAGCGTGTGTTTTAATTGAATTCCCCCACCATGAGGACCTCACCTACCCGAGCGTGCCCACAATGGAATCATTGTGCCTGTACAGTTCTCACCTTCGCTATGACCTTCCTCCTGCCTGATTGACTGCCAGATCAACCAATCAAAACCAGCCAATTCACTGGGAGGGGGCCTCTGGAGGGCATGGTGCTCAAGTAAGAGAAGGGGAGGAGAATATATTATCTGAGAGTAATAGCAGCCATGCCTCATAACCAAGAGGACTGTTCTTTGAAAAACTGCAGTGGTCATTGAAATGTCATTGGCCTCTTTGGTAACAACAAATCCCACACAGTTTCTCAGAATGGGTGCTGGTTCTCACAGAGAGTGGACTACCTCTGAGAAAAAAAAACTGAACTACTCCAATTAAGCGAAATGCTGGCTATTATCATACATTTGTATGCTAATTCCCAGCATGTAGCTTTATGGTAAGAACAATAAGGAGGTTGTTGACCAATGAAAAACACTCCTTCACTCTGAATAGAGGTACAGGGGTTTATGGTACTACATTCTAACAGATCGCTGCAGCTGTACATAGTTTGTAAATAGCCCACCCAATCTACCTACCTCATCCCCATACTGTTTTTATTTTATTTACTTTTCTGCTCTTTTGCACACCAGTATCTCTACTTACACATCATCATCTGCTCATTTATCACTCCAGTCTTAATCTGCTAAATTGTAATTATTCACTCCTATGGCCTATTTATTGCCTACCTCTTCATGCCTTTTAATGGACACAGCCTACATCGCTGTGATTTAGGCTAGCAGAAACAGAAAAATGGGTCGTCCCCATTCAACGTGACCAATTTGCAAACATTGTTTGATCTCACAATCTAACTGCTCTATAAATCAGGCCTATGGTTAGATCTTCTCTCAATTTCAAACTGATAGCCAATCAAAGACCACAAGCTTAGGGGCTCGTAAGTAAGCATTTCACTAAGGTCTACAACTACACCTGTTGTATTCGGCGCATGTGACTAATACAATTTGATTTCATTTGATGCTTGACAGCAGACCAACACCCCCCCACCACTGTTGCTATGTAAGCGTGAAAACTTTGATTAGTCTGAGGGGGCGGGGTTGCCTTCTGCTGGTGCTACTGATGTTGTAACATCTGCCTTGTGAGAGGCTTGTTTACATGCAAGCATTATGTATTCACTGTAATCAGTCTATAATCACAAGCATTATGGAGAGCTCTTCAGTTGAAGGATTTGGTGATTATGAGAACGAACCGGGAGAGGTAGAAGGGGGGGGGGGGGGGGGTTTAGGACAGAACCTTTATTAGTGTGAATTAAACACAGTGCTGCTGCGCAGATTGTGGCGCTCTGCTCTGCCATGGTCTATGGGCGGATCAATCCTGGAGGGTTCTCAGTGATATGAAACGCGCTCCAGCCCAGTAATGATTGGGGACTGATTCGCTCTCTCTGACAATTCTCCCAATCTCTCTTCACCCTCTGATTTATTATGCAACAAGAGGGCTGTGATTCGCTTCAAAAGGACCCCATTCAGCTTCATAAGGAGGCCCAGAGAGAGAGCTCAGCTCCACAGAAAAGTGGTGGATATGGCACAGTCATCTAGGTTCAAGATCTGCCAGCTGATGTTTAGGCTGCTTCTAACATGCTAATCACACCGCTCGCGTTGCAAAATAAATGTGCAAATGCATGTTATTCAATCATTTCATCCAAACTGCTCGCGTGCATCAACGATCGTCTGCGTAGACAGGCGCTATTTTTTTTCTCTCCAAGTTGGTTCTATTTTTGTTACACTTGATGCGCTGCAAGTACCACCTCTCCCATCTCCTCATTGGATTATAGGAGCATATACCCACATGGGTGATTGAAAGATGAAGTTCCACACTCCAGTCCAGTTGGTGGTGGTAATGCACCTTAAAGTTGGTAGCCAACTGACATATAAAGTCCACAGAATAAGAGAACTGGAGGAGAGATTACTAGAAACTAACTAGGTTTCCCCTTTAATCTGTGGATTAAATGTCAGAGTAGAAAACACATGATTTTGTGTGACTCAAAATGGGTCAAAATTCTACAAAGATCCAGGTAGATTTCAGGTAAAATAACAACCCAATGTTAATATCCCAGTACAAATTAGCCAGCAACAGCAAGCTAGCTAAATGTCCATGAATGTTTCACGTGTTTCGACCTGTCCCCAAATTAATATAGTTGGTTCAGAGTTCCTTCTGTTATTTCAACCTGTGTGTCTGGATCGCATTTGGCGTGGACGTACAAAATCAACCTGCATGGCGGATGCACGCGCGTGCCGGTCTAGAAAGCATTTAATGGCGCAAATACCAGAGCTCTGGTGACGCAGTGAGAGTGGGCATAATGAAGTCCTCTGACTGGAGAAGCACAGCCATTTCCTCAAGACCTTTACCTTCCCCACAATGTATCCGCTGACCAGACAATGAACATGGTAAACCAATTAAGATTCCTGGACTTGACACTTGTGGCACGGAGGAGAAGAGAAGGCCAATGACAGACATGCTGTGAGGGGGGAGTGGGTGATTAAGTGTTTGACTGGCTGGTTGGTTGGTTGGACACTATAAAGGGTTAACAGTGAGAGAGGAGACTGAGGAGGAAAACAAAACTCCAAGTTTTAACGTCTCCCTCAATTACAATGCAGAGATAAGCCAACACTGCTAAAGGACAGGATGTGGTGGGGGGAGGGGAGCGGGGGTCAGACGTTTTTAGCTCATCTATATTTACAATTGGGTGCAATGGTGCGCACACACACGTAGGCCTCGCACGCGCACCCTCCCCCGCGCACACAAACACACACACTGGTATAGGGAGCTGGTGGTAGCCTCCACCCACATCAATCCACATTCCTCAAATACTTTCCAAGCTTTACAGCGACTAATTAGATAAATTATACAGCTTGCTAAGAGGAGAGTTTAACTGGACCTCTTTGAGAAAGGGGGGAGTTCAGTTTTAGTGACTACCAGGCTAACATTGACCAAGTCCTTGAGGTAGTTTAGTGACTACCAGGATAGCATTGACCTTGGGGTAAAGTTGGAGAAACAAATAACCACCAAGCCAAGCAGCAAGCACACAGTGTTCTAAGACAAATATTCACTCCAGGTAACTGTCTGATTGCATACATCATGTCTAACTCCTAAAAGAAAGAGTGCAGATTTCAGATGGCATAAGACAGCACAATGGAACAAAGAAAGCAGGAAGGAGGATAACAATTGCCTGTCCTTCATTTCCTCTCAGTGGGAATAGGCTGAACAACAGGAGAACTATAGAAAACTTGTACAGTGGATTGAGTGCACAGTCTCTGCCTCCCTCCATCTCTACCATTGTTTACTCACACCTGAGTGCCACATACCCAACCCTTGCTCTGCTCCAAGACAAAACAACTCACTGTCACACCGAGCCCCACAGTGCTGTGTACGCCTCACAACGCCTGGTAAGAGCCCGCAAGCTCCCGCCATCTTTCCATCTATTACCCTGCAAAGAGAATGAAGCCCTTCACTGTGAGAGACAGACAACACTTCTCTATTGAGAGGGAGAAGAGAAAAAAACGACTGAGCAGTCGTGTGATGTCATTATTAAGAGACGGGTTCTTTGCGTAATGCAGCCTCTTCATCACAGAGGCCTTGCTGTTCTATGACACCCGCAGCCATGGTATGAGAGTCGGACTAGGGCTGATGTGACGGATCTCTCCTAGACCCAGTGTTGCTGAAACACAGTTTTTAAGATTTGACTCAGTTACAGTTCATATAAGGAAAATCAGTCAATTGAAATAAATTCATTAGGCCCTAATCTATGGATTTCACATGACTGGGCAGGGGTGCAGCTATGCATGGGCCTGGGAGGGTATATGCCCACCCACTTGGCAGCCAGGCCCAGCCAATCAGAATGAGTTTTTCCCCACAGAAGGGCTTTAACACAGACAGAAATACTCCTCAGCACCAACCCCTCCCAACCCTTCCTCAGACGTTCCCGCAGGTGAAGACGTACTGCCAAATTCTCTAAAATGACGTTGGAGGCAGCTCATGGTAGAAATGAACATTACATTCTCTGGCAACAGCTCTGGTGGACATTCCTGTAGTCAGCATACCAATTGCACACTCCCTCAAAACTTGAGACATCTGTGGCTTTGTGTGACAAAACTGCACATTTTAAAGTGGCCTTTTGTCCCCAGCACAATGTGCACCTGTGTAATGATCTTGCTTTTTAATCAGCTTCTTGATATGCCACACATGTCAGTGGAAGGAAAAGCTCACTAATATGGATGTAAACAAATTTGAGCATAACATTTGAGAGAAATAAGATTTTTGTCCGTATGTAACATTTCTGGGATTTTTTATTTCAGCTCATGAAACATGGGACCAACACTTTACATGTTGCATATATATTTTTATTCAGTGTATATTTTTATGACTAATGCTCAGGGTTAAAAGTCCCATCCCCTGTCAGTAGTGTTTTCTTGGAGCATGTGATCGCGGCTAGACAGCCTTAAATTCCTGTCAGGAAGCTAACTGAAGCCGATTACAAAATCAATAGCAACACATTGGAAGAGCCGGGTCCTTGTGCAGGGAAGAGGATCCCTTCAGATGGAGCCTGTGAAATACAGCTTCTCATAGCCTAAAAAAAATCTAAATAAATAAAGGGAACATGGTTACACTGAGTTAATGTAGTGTTATAGTTACTTATACTGAGGTGGCTGTGTTTAATGCCACTCCCAAAGGCGTATTTAAATTCAGCACTACACAAGTACACTGATTAGAGATTATACTAATATATTTGAATGCAAGCCTGTAACTCCTGAAAAACTCTGCCTGCAATGATCTGTCAATCTCATCTGTGTGCTGATCTTGCCAATAAAGTTTTTGTTTTATGGCAGAATAAATGACTTTGAAGTAATTTTATCTAGTTGTAGTTACTGTATGCAGAAGGGGAAAAGACAGTCTTTTTTTATACTGGTGTTTGACTGTAGACAGTGTTTGCCCCTAATCTTTTGCCTTGGTAGTGTTGGCTGGTGGCCATAAGGCCTTATTTCCCTCCATAACGGTACTTGGCCAACAGAAAGACCAATGTATTCTCATCATACATGGTGACAAAATTACACAGGACCACTATAAGACCTTCAAATTCTAAAATAAAAAGTGACTGAAACAAAACAGTCACCTGCCACTAGTAAACTTCATCAGCAGTTGGGAGCCTACATTCTGGCTACAAGTTTTGCCACTGCCTCGTGGGGATCAAGGTCTCCACAAAAGCCTGGATTCAGAGCGAGGTACAGTACACAAGGGAACAAGTGCTGCATTATATCAAGGAATATTCCGATGGTATCTCATTCACAGGCTTTGCTGCTCTTCCCCTTCCATGCATTAGCATTTTAACACTGGGTGGGGAGGAATGTGTTTACTCTGATGGCTGGGGCTCCGAGCTGCATTAATTATGATGCAGAATTATAATTTAATATTAGCATAGCCACGGCGCACAATGAATGAACAGAGGAGGAGAGAGCTGGGCTGGCTTGTTTACGGCGGAGCAGAGGAGACAACAAGTGGGTGATTGTTGCCAGAGCGGAGGAGACGCAGACGAGAAGCAGACGGGATGCAGTGGGTTGGCTGTGACCTTGATTGTGATGTGTGTGCCGTAGTAGTGGCAGTCGGGGCACTGGGTAGTGAAGGCCCTGCTTTAACCTTGGCACCGCACCCTCAGAGTCACAGCCTCCGCTTTCTCACAGTTGTGTACTGTAAACAGGAAACGCTCTGGCAAACAGAGACATACGAAAAAACTATTGTGCCGGAAACTATCACCGCTACAGTAGTGAAATGTGGAGAAGTAGTAAAAAGTACTACAAGTAGTAGAGGTGGCTCGTCGTTCTCTTTCCTGGAGACGGCGCTTCCTGCTCGGCTGCTCTGAGAGGGGAGACAAGCGTGCCGTGAGCTGTGGTCTGCGGTCGGAGTCAGAGTAAGGTTTCCTTTTCTGCGTCTACAACAGGGCCCGTGAAACACAGCCTTTGTTTGGGTTTGTGTTGGTTCTCACAAGCACAATTCTCAGACACCACTGTCACGCACTCCACTATAAGGCCTGCTTGGACTTATTAGTACTCTTATTAGGGTTCCTCACCTGGCACTGGAGAGTAATGAGACATCAGGGGAACAGGAATGTTCAGCATAACTAGCCTATCTACAACATCTGAGGGATAGATTCAGAGGTAGGCTATGCAGATAATTCCTGAGATCATCTAGCTTCCCTCAACTGAGAATATAGACCTACATTATGGAAATTAACATATAGGATTACACACTAAGTCAACAATCATGACAAACGCTTCACCTCTGAGGTTTAAGTTTATAAGGAACAAACGTATCGCTCGGTAGGCCAGTTGCTCACCGAGTTGTTTTATTTATCGACACAGCTCAGGTATTTTCAGTAAACTGCTGGAATCTGCCTGGGATGTTTTGATTTGGGTTCCTTGATCCAACGTTAGCGTCTGACCTTCCTGAATGAACCCTTGCTTGGGCCACTCTTTTCTCTGAATTGAAATTCTGAGTGAGGCAGACATCTCCCTAGAACCCAGCATGGGAGAGACACTATAAGGGGGATAGACAAATAAACCAATTGAGTAGAGTGGAGATTGCAGCTACTATAAGAGGTACCAGGCTAGTAAATGACAGTAGCGGTATTGGCCAAACATTTGATTTGAATTGAATTAGACATTGAGAGGATGATAGGGAGGGAGGTTTGCACAACAAATGACCCCTATGAGGATTTAACGTTACTTACCGGAGGTGGTGGAGATATTGAGAAAGGGAGATAGGATCTGGGACTAGTAAACTGTTTCAGGAACGATAAGAGCTCAACTTTCTACATGAGAAACAACAGAATGAAGACACTACTAAGGAGTATAATACAACAATAAATGGTTCCACTAAACTCATCTGAATGTTCCGTCATTAAACTCCAGTCAAAAAAGATCAATTAAAAAGCACAGGGAGAGAAAAGAAACATAAGATTCTAGAAAGCACTGAAGCAGTCAAGATTAATTGCATCCAGAAAATGCCTAGGGGGGAAAAAACGCCAAGGGGTCAAGTCATTCCGAAGTCAACGAAACTGCTCAACCAGTCATTGTCAAGTTCATCTCACCCTGACTTAGACTAAGAGAATACAAATTAGAGAATTAAAATGGCGAAACAAAATGGAAAATGCATTAGCTTTTGACTGGGGCTTCTCTTCTCACGACATCCATTTTGGAAAAAAACATTCATTTGTGGGGCTGGAGACGAGCATTCAGCTGGCTAATTATCATTCGGGGCCTGGACCAGATTAGTGGGCTTAAACCTCTCTCTTTGCTCTGTCCACCAGAAGTTGAAGTGTTATTCCGGCTGACTGGCTGAGATGAGCCCTTATCGCTGTGTGGAGCTCCCTGAGAGACCGAGGAGCTGGGTCGCTGCACTAAGAGATGAATTAGGGACCAGGACCAGCACCATCAGATAAGACCTGATAATAACCTAGGGCTGCACGATATGGGCAAACAATGGAATTGCAATTTTCTTTGACCAAATATTATACATCAAAACACCTGGGTAAACTGTTAGATTCATAGAAATAGAATGATCGTTCTGATTTTATGCTTGGAATACAGTGGGCACTTTTGTTTTTTGTTGAATGCAAATTGTTTGGCATGACAACGAATGAAAATGTGTTGGTTAGTGTTTCCAACGGGACCCTAATTTGATTCAAAGTTTTTGAATATTCTTTGCTTTTTCTAGTGTTGCACGGATATACTGAAACTTCTGTACGTTTTTGATACCACAACATGAAAAACGGTTAGGTACTAGCATTTTTGTTACTTTCAGTACTTCTGTCAAATGTGTCTCACATCATATACGTACGTATTGAGAGGATCAAGTCTGTCTTGTAATTTGTCTGAATCTTCTCAAGGGGGCTATAGTAATTTATCCAGGCTACTTGACACAGCGCAAGCCACTTTTGAGAAGCAAGCGAGAGAAGACAAAATGCCGATAGCATGGCTTCTTCTAACAAAAACATCATACTTCCATGCCGCCACCTTGTTGACAAAACTGGCTCCAGAAGTAAACTATGGGAACACTCTGCTTACAGAGCAGATGAGGTAGCCTATGCAGCCAACAATGCATGGGTGCTAGATCTGCACAATAGTCTAGGCTTGAGGTGCATTTCAGGTAATACACTTGTGTCCACCATGGAACGGCTCATACGTAAAGAATTCTTCATTCAGGCTGCAAAGGGATTATTTTCCTCCTTAACTAGCTTTAATGGTGGGAAGGTGGAAAGAAACAGGGAAAATGTGTCTTTATGAAACACCATTTTCAACCACCATGCTAGAGTGGCTAATGCTAATTTTTGATGTTGCGCCCCTCGTTCAGCCAGGGGTAAAAAACAGACTGCTGCAACCTGATTGGCTGAATGCAATATGCAACATCCGGGACTAGCAATCCTAGGCATTAGGATTTTTTGCCATGGTATAATTTCAGTATCGAGTATCGTTTTGGTATTGATTAGTGCAATACTAAAGTCAAAATTCTGGTATCGTGGCAACACTACCTTTTCCTCTCTGATTAAGAACAAGCTGTTGCACAAACAATACTGATATACTCCACTACTGCCTGTATTAGAGCAAAAGTTTACTAGCTAGATTTGCCGTACCTCAGTGGATTTAGCTAGCTAGCCTTGCTACTAGCAATTAGTATTAGGGGCTAACAAATTATTTGGGCACATTTGCAGCGTTCTAATACCAACTAATTAGCGTTTTGCACAGAGAGAAAGTTACACAAACAAATTGTATAATATAGAAAACTTTTTATTTAGAAACAAAAGTGGAAAGCTGCTTCATTCTTGTTTGGAAAAATCTGTTAACTGCATGTTGTTGTTTGGTCAATGCATGCAGAGTGAATCTCAAGCACGAGGAACTGTCTGCTAGAGAGAAAGGGGATGGGGATTGGGAAACTGCCAGAAGAGAACAGACGGAGAGAAAACTAAATTATCACAATAAATAAAATGTTTTTAAAAATGTGTGTTACAGATGGCTAAGTGTTTAGAAATATTGCAGCCTCTTGCGATATGGATACAATTTTGATTAAACTCGTTCAGCCCTAGGATAGCCACAAATGTCCCCCCTCCCACTACCAACAGCAATAGCTTCCCCCATGCCACCTTCCAACCACCCACCCTCAGCTCCTCTCCAGCCATACATTGTTGCCTGAACACCTTTCAGGCCTTCACTGAACACCTCTCCTCACCGCTCCTTCCTCTCTTCTCTCCACAGTCGCCTGGCGCTGCCTGCTGCTGCGATTCATAACCAAGAGACGGGAAGACGAGGGGGAGAAAGAGGGAGAGGAGGAAAAGGATGAGGGGAGAACATAAGGACGATGCATCCTGGCTGTAGATTTGTTGTGTTGGAAAGGCAGCACTGGGAGTGTTACACAACAGCCCTGAGCAGACAATAATAACGGGGTCCTCCAGTAGTCAATGATGTAAGAAAACTTTTACTGGAGGCTCAGACTGTCACTCAAAGTGCAGACTGTTTTATGAATGGCCATAGAATGGCCATACTTGCTACGGTACGAACGGTCAAACAGATCGCAATTTGGGATTAGACGCGACAGAGTGAAATTTTCACATTTCAGTTCATCTAAGAACAGGCAGCCATTTTAAAAGGCTATACAATCGAGTTCCAACTACTATCAACCCTGCAATTCCAAGCGTGCACTCGACCAAATCTAAACCCAATAGTGCAGGTGTGATTCCTGATTTGTTTGGGTTGTCTGTTTGTTTGCCTGGGATTGGGTTCGGTTATGGGGCTACAGTGGTGCGTGTAAGGAGTGGAGAGCTGTCTTGCAGTAGCAAATGGATTTGGAAGTGCCCTGGCGGCGGGAGCAGATAGGGTGGATAGGGGAACTGTTAGCTACAGCGCACATCTCCAGTTGCCACGGAAATCGAAACCAACAAGTAATCAATCAGCCAATGTGCTGCCTCCTCTTAGCCCTCTCATAGGCAATGGCGGGGGCGGTAGGACAAACTCTGGAATTCATCTGGGGGATCCAGAGGAGACCAGGCTGTAGCTGTAGGCCTAGCATATAGTATGCAAGCACACACACACACACAGGCTTTATCTAAATTAGGCCTATACTTGCTATCGATGCTAGTTTTCTATCCTGAACTTATGCTAGCAGCAACTGTATGGCACGCTACAACCCACATCACAGAAACTGAGTCTCACACAGACTTGAATGGATTTTTATATATTTCTTTAATCTTTCATTCACAGTGTCATGGACTTAATGGAGAAAGAAAATGAATTGTGTGTGTTGACATGCCTGTGTGTGTGTGTGTGTGACGCTACATGTCTATCTCTCTGCCTTCCTCTGACCCCTCACTCTAAACCTCTGGTTAGGGCCTTCTTTCCCAGACCCAAGCTTCCAATCCACTTGTCAGCAAATCTCCAGCCCTCCCTGAAATTACCTCAATCGCTAATCATAATACACTGGGACACCAATTTACCACCACCACATTCTCAACCAAAGGCCAAATTCACACTAAAAAGGGAAAAGTACAGACGAGGGGCAGAAGAAAATAAGGAAAAAAAGAAAAAGCATGTCAGCAAAATGCATTCCCGATCCCGTGTGGAAAACGTCGGCATGCTGATTCAGGCCTTGTGCACGCTTCTAATTTTAGGTCCACAAACCCCCATCCGTACCCACACTCACTCTGCACACTCATGTGATTTGGCTGTTTTTTGCGTTCGGAATTCTCTCTCCCCCAGTGCAGATTAGTGAAGTCCCTTTAAACATGCTGACGTGAGTTTTCACACGATCAAACGGTTAGAATCCCACAGCCAGACCCGTTTGAGAGAGGAAAAAACGCAAACATAAGGTGCCCCATTGAAATATGAAACGATGTGCGGGTTCTCTCTCAGATGCTTACCAAAGTCTTACACAGAATAAGAGGGAGAGAAAATGAAGGGAGAGAAACTTGAGCTGGTCCAGGAAATCTATAGGCACTCTGCAGTTTTTGATTAAGTGTGGAGGTGTGTGCCTACAACAGTAAAAAATGGATTCTACAATATTGAATAGAGATACATGTTCACAGACGCACATGTTCACAGACGCACATATTAATTAATGGCCTTGCATCAGAGAAGAGCCAGGAGTCTCATTTGAAATATCAAAGTAGGGAGATCTTTTGTCTTGTGCTTTTAGCGGTGGAGATAGAGATAGGAAAAGAAAGAGAGAAGAGCCCAGAAACACAGCTCTCATTGGCTTAATAATGCATGAAATGTGCAAGCGCAGTCTGGAGGCTCCAGCGCAAGTGTTTTAACTATTTATCATTGAACAGGATGCTAGTGCGGCCATTTTAACCAAGCCTATCCCCCCTCGACCCAGCCCTTTTCATTTGGGTTAGTTAATTATTCAAATGACATGCCGATCTTTGGAGCAATAACTGACTGACTAAATAACTATTCCCACCTCACCCCCTCTGTCTTTTCTCCACGTAAGACATTTTCGAGACATCAGCCAAGGGGATATAAGGTCATCCCACTTGGGCAACCTCCGTGAGACACAACCTATAGAAGAGGTTTTAGAACAGTAGGTCTAAATAAGCTGCCTGAAATGGCTGTCCGTCATTTCAAACGGGTGAAAAGTGAGGCCAGATGCCGACGGACACCATGTTGGCAGAGTTGAACTGCCAGTCTTTCTCTGGATAGACTCCACTTTATGCTTAGAGGTAGGCTTCACAGCAAAACTGACTTAAGATCTGCGCTTAAGAACAACTTAAAGTTGTAAAACTAAACTAGACTTCTATGGCACCACAGTGCAGAGCAGGCAGTACAGTCAAACCTCTGATGTAGTGGCATTCTGAGGTAGAACCTCTTAGCGGTTCTGACTAAAAAGAGAGAACAGCTGGGGAACCTGCCGGTCAGCAGACCTCACTCCACTTGGCTGGGGGGAACAAGGGGAGAAACATGGGGTTCATTTTCAAGAATTTGTATTTCCCTTAACATGCAGGTTTGCCGTTTCACCAGCCGTCGATCTTAATAAAGGCAGACGCGGCCCAGCCAGTAGAATGGGGAGGGAGGGAGAGCGGTGGAGAGGGGGGTTTCCCCTTCGCCTTGGACCGGCTCCAGTGAAAACTGGTTGGAACATGGGAAACATGTTGTCAGACCAGAGGAGAAGAAAGAGCACGTCTGGCTTGCGGTTTCCCCCGAGCACGTTCCGTCGTGACAGTGCTCTCACCGCCTGTTCCAGGGGCTCCCCTTTCACTACAATGCCCCCCAGGGCACCGCGCCGCTGCCAAACCCACACACAAATACACACATCCAACAAACACATACACGCACACATTCTCACATGCTGGCTCCAACCGCACTTCCAAAGCCTACTCTGCCACAATGGCAGTCAGATTACTCAGCAAAAACACACACTTGCTCTCATCAAACCTATTTCCTGTAGCTGGTGGTAGCGATTGGCTGAACCTTCAAAGAACCCCATAATGGGCGGAGCTAGCACATCACATGTTTCGAGTGGAATAGGAATGTAAACTAACGGTTTTTCTGTGAGAGCACTGTAAATCATCAAGACGGAAATAGAATGCCTAATATGCAGCTTGTCTCCATGCCATGTCTCACTCAAAAACAGAGTAGCTTGATTTAAAACTGACCCAGATACAGCCAGGATTACAGAGGCAGGTTGGATACAGTAGTAGTCTTTGCTAGGTGAATCCCATCGACAGTTGTAGAGTACAGCGTGGCTGTTTTAGCTCTTTATCTGGGGTCTCTATGAGAGAGCTTGATAAATCCTAGTGTGGGGGAGAACAGGCCTTCCTAACAACCAGGGAGAGAAGACTACATCCTGAGAATGCCTTTGGTACTGCCTTGTATGTATTACAGCCCTTACCTCGTAACCACTGGTTTTTTTATTCAATAATCCAGGGCAGGGAGGGGGAGCAATTACAGGCTTCTGGCCAGACTCCTTATCGCTGGGGTGGAGTCTTCATGATGCCAGTGATAAAGGGCTACTAGGCAGTTGAATGAGGTTCAAATGGGTTTCTTTAAGGGGATGCAAGGTAGCAGTGACCTGGGCAGAATACACTAGGGCTTTCTCTCATGGCTGGCTCCCCAGGAGGCCAGGCCAGTTTCCACTGGCCTCAGCCATTCTGGTAGGGGATATTGACTATTTTAATCAAGTTACATAGAAAAATCAGTCAGATAAAAACCGAGTTCGAAAGAAAAACCCTAATACATTGGCTTTAAAACTGAGCTAAGCCAATGCTAAAAAGGTACACAGGGGATTCTCTCAAATACGTAAAAAATATATATAATTAAAATGTAGCTAATTTTCTGCATCATCAATGAGCTGAACTCCCTGGCCCCGAAAAAGCAGGTGCGATGGGGAGAGATTTAACATTACATTCCAATATAATGCATCAGGGATCTAAACATAATGGATGTTCCTGGATGCATTTACACCATAATAATCTGGGTCCTGAGTCTGACTAGGGGGCATAACTGAGTCTGACTAGGGGGCCTAACTGAGTCTGACTAGGGGGGCCTAACTGAGTCTGACTAGGGGGGCCTAACTGAGTCTGACTAGGGGGGGGGCCTAACAGTCTGACTAGGGGGGGGCCTAACTGAGTCTGACTAGGGGGGGGGCCTAACTGAGTCTGACTAGGGGGGCCTAACTGAGTCTGACTAGGGGGGCCTAACTGAGTCTGACTAGGGGGGCCTAACTGAGTCTGACTAGGGGGGCCTAACTGAGTCTGACTAGGGGGGCCTAACTGAGTCTGACTAGGGGGGGGGCCTAACTGAGTCTGACTAGGGGGGGGGCCTAACTGAGTCTGACTAGGGGGGGGGCCTAACTGAGTCTGACTAGGGGGGCCTAACTGAGTCTGACTAGGGGGGGACTAACTGAGTCTGACTAGGGGGGCCTAACTGAGTCTGACTAGGGGGGCCTAACTGAGTCTGACTAGGGGGGGCCTAACTGAGTGAACACACGGAGAGAGCACATAGACCTGTGCTGTGTAAGTAACACTCTGGATTAAAACTTAATCTGAAACGTCTGATTATCCCCCAAAAATGCTTTAATGAGGGATTGCAATGGTTTAGATGAGCTGATTTTAAAATCGCATTATACTCACTTTTGGTTTGCGTTGGCATTATTCTGTGGTTTTTATGTAACGGGGTGAGAGACATGCATTGGTGAGAGAAAATGGGGGTTTACGCGCTTTAGAATGGGGGTTCATCTACAAGAGAAACTGCATTTACAGTTTTGCATGTTCAAACACAGGTTAAGATTAGCACAAGACCAGTGTTTTGTCTGGCTGATAGGACTTTATTAATACTATTTTACGTGGATTCTGAACGTGGTCTCAAACAAAGCCATTCAAGTCACCCTGGATAAGGTCAAAGAACAAAATCAAATTTAGATCGATGGATCTCTTTTCCAACCGTCTCCTTTCATGCATCTATATGAGAGGACAACCTATCACAGTTCAAATGGAGAGTGAGCCCTTTGAATAGGCCTACACGGCACCGCTGAAGAAACAGTATACGTCTCTTATCTACAACTCTAATGCTGCAGGTAGAGGCTCTGACTGAGGAGTAGGCTCTTAAAAGGGGCAGTGTTTAAAATATGCATTGGCCGCCAGCCAATTAGCCGCCAGCTCCAGATATAGGCCTGCCAAGAGATCCAGTCAGAAGAGGAGGCAAACGCCTCAAACAGTAACAGTACCAGTCCTACTGTAGTCTACCACAGAGTCAGAGCTCACTTTTACACAGACTGAAAGTGTTACAGTGGATGTGTCCCAATACTCTGAGAGGGCCTCCTTTCCTTGTCTCTTCTCCTTCATGGCCCCTGATAAATGAAAGGCTAAGAGACAAGGATCCAGTGTAATCTCAGTCATATTGACAGTCAGGAGGATATGGTAAGACCTCTACTGTACATAAACTCCAACCTGGCTGCCAATGACTAATATTTGTGTGGTGATCAGATTTCTGCTTCTGAAAAGGACTAATGAAGGTTACTTACAGCTGTAATTTGTTGAGGGGTAACAAAGACAATGGTCTATTCACAGGAGCATTTGAAATGGAGTGTGGTGGAAACAAGGGATAGCGAGAGAACCTGAAAAACCCACTACCATAGGGTCACATTTGCAGTGGCACAACCACCTTCCTTTGCTGACATGGCACTTTAGTTCAAGGGTTTAAATCATGACCAATGCAGCCTTTGAGTTGTTCATCACTGTTCTAGACATAAAAAATATCCTATGAAAGGGTGGCTATTTTAAGGGGGTGAGGGGTATATGGTTGTGCACAATTATCCTCCCAGTGCTAGGCTCGGCTAATGCTTTGTGTAGAGAAAGGCCTCCCTGTCTGCTTGTTCCCCAGCCTGCCTGCCTGGTAGGCTAATGAGGACACAAGTGTATAGAGGCATTGCACAGGGCTGGTTACTTCCCAGCAGCCCCCCAGGCTTCCCTGCCTGCACACACACACACAGACCCCCAACCTGCACAGGCAGGGGCTTCTCAAAATAATTGCCCCTTTTTAGAGGTACACTGTTAAAAGAGACCTTGGACAGCAACAAAGGGAGGAGGGCGAAAGACACTCAAAACAAAGGTGTCCTCGTTAGGAGGGAGAGCCCGGTTTATTAGACTTAACCTGGGAGAAAGTGGTGACAGGGACGGCCTATTTTCCCAACGGTTTGGCCTGCTCTCCTCTGCCATTAGGGCACTGGTGGTGAACACTAAGTGGCAGAGTGACTGTCTGGAGTCCTGGGTTGACTAGCATTAGAAAAAAACTGAAGAAAATACCAGCACAGGCAGAGTGACCACAAATATATCCAAAGAGGTGACTAATACAAAGAACAATGAGGCTACGCAAGGACAAAGAACTGTGGTTTACCTGCTGAGGACAAGGCAAGGGCAAATATTTCCAGAGATGCTAACTCAGAAGAATAGGTAGAAGGGCTTGAACTCAAAACCTACAGATTCATCAACACACGCTCTGTCTCTAACAGTAGCGAACTCGCAAAGTTTCAGAAGGAGAATAGAAGTCTTCATCAGTGGAGTACATAAGGCAGTGTAGTACCACAGGAGAGGTGGCCTTCCAGTAGCCGCAAGGCGGCCCCAGGCTGTGGCTGCTGATGTGAAAACCGCAGGGAGAGGAAAACGTGCCCCTGGCCAAGAGACCCCGGCCCCCCTCTAGCCAGGGCTGCGCTTCCATCCCCGAGACGGAAAACACCAGGCCCTCTCTCTCGTTCTTTCTTTCTCCCCATTCAAAAAGGCATCATATCATTTTCTAGTCACTAACGGCATCTGGCTTTCATTTACAGGACTCCTGGAGGTTTTCAGGTCACTAATAATAACTATTTCAGGCAAAGGCAAGAGTTCAGCCAGAGTCTACCTCCATGCCAGAGAGATGTGAGTTACACCATTGACGGGCCCAATGAAGAAGGGGATGAGCCGACTCCCCTGTGCCCCCAGAGGCCCCCCTCAGGGAGCTGGTTTTGTTTTGGTATGTAACAGCAGAGCCTGTCTGATTGATGTCTGTCTGGGGACTGGGGGGGGGGGGGGGGCAGCGGGGAGTCGAAAGTTCCTCTCCCAGTCCGCCAGCAGCCCTGTGGGAACAGTTACTTCCAGCGCTGGGGGAGGACTGAGGCTCTGGAGGTCCCCTCTGACAACACTTAGTAATGCTGATGAAGCCTACTTCTTTCTTTCTTTCTCTCTCTCTTTCCATCCCTCTTTCTTTCTCAGACACACACAGAAGGCTGGAAATGAGGGGAGAGCATGGCCGGGATCTTAATGCCCTGTGCTGCAGTTAAACTTCAGGTTTAGCAGAGGCTTATGTGGCAGTCTCTACCTTCCCCTCAGACTAATGTGACAGGTTTAGGGCCAGGAGTCACTGGGCTAACCCGAATAGAGGTGGTGGTCAACTCAAGGCAATGTCTGTCAATGGTCACTGAGACTAGTCATGTCTCCTATGACTGCCACCTAACCGGGCAATGGAGGGAGTTAAAGTTTGAAGCACTTGGGTTCAAATCCAAATGTGAGAATACACCATAATCTCATCAGTGCATGATTTAGGCTTGCATCGAGTCCAAGTTAGGTGCTCTTATCTCAAGTTAGGATTCGGGCCTATGGGACTGTGTAGCATTTCAACCTAATTGGACTCTACTTTTTCAGTCTGTGTCCATAAATAAACTGGTGTGCTGAATAGTCGCAGCTGCCACTTGTTATTGTAACACCTTGATCCAGTGCATGGGAAAAGCAGTTATGTGCCTCAGAGATACAGGACCCCATTACTCACACAAGTGTATGATTACAAAAGCTCTAAATGTAACACTGTTACAATTTCTCCCCAATTTTAATGTACTAAACATCTGGGCCTGTACTTGGTCAGGTCAAGAATAGAAATATAATTTTCTCCACACACGCACACACACAACTTTCCATTCCTCAAGGCCAGTTTTCTCTTGTTAGCCAGACTTCTGAGCAGTGAAGACAAAGGAAACCAGGAGGTTCTCAGAAGACACAGGGACATCACCCACAGCTCTTCTAATTTCTCAGCCCCCATTTGGATCACTTTTATCCTAGTTTGTCTTAGTGACAAGCAGAAACCCGGCTAAATCCACTTTATCCTCCACTCTCAGGTTACCGCTAAGGATGAGTTGAACTGTCAGCCATGGGTAAGGTCTACGAGTTGATATGAAACAGAATTATTTATTTTTTTAAACACCATGAGCCAAATCAGCAGACGATAACTCATCAGCGGCATAACAGGGCAGTCTATTAGAATTCAAATCAGCTGTACTTTCAAGCACAAAATCCACTTCCATTTACTGTAGAATGGCCAATTAACTGTAAAACGGGCCATTAATGCGCTTCTAAAGTGAGAGCTTAGACAATCTCTCACTTTGACAGTCTGGGTTGCTGACAGTACATAAACTGCATTACCTCAGAAAGTGCGTCAGACAAGACGTGAGCATCTGTGTGAGAGCGTACAGTTGTGCTGATAAATCAACTCAGGGATAAACAACACTGTTTCACTTCACCAACGGAGAAATGTTAAACTAGGCTACGTCATTGGCTTCACTTCCAAGCTTCACTTCCAACACATTTATGACCAAGTCTATGAAATGATCCAATCAGTTAAGGTTGTGCATTTTACTTAACTTATTTGATTGAGTAAAAAAGGCAAAAACGACATACCGGTAGCCAGACCTTACTGTGAAATTCTTACAAGCCCTAAACCAACAGTGCAGTTCAAGGAAGAGTTAAGAAAATATTTAGCAAATAAACTAAAGTAAAAAATAATACATTAACACAAAATAACAATAACGAGGCTATATACAGGGGGTACCGGTATTGAGTTCATGTGCGGGGGTACAGGTTAGTTGAGGTAATTTGTACATGTATGTAGGGGTAAAGTGACTATGCATATATAATAACCAGCGAGTAGCAGCAGTGTAAAAACAAATGGGGGGACAATGTAAATAATCCAGGTGGCAATTTGATAAATTGTTCAGCAGTCTTATAGCTTGGGGGTAGAAGCTGTTAAGGAGCCTTTTGGTCCTAGGTGCTCCAGTACTGCTTGAAATGATATTGGGCTTTCCTCTGACACTGCCTATTATATAGGTCCTGAATGGCAGGAAGCTTGGCTCCAGTTATGTACCGGCCCGTACACACTACCCTCTGTAGTGCCTTACGGTCAGATGCCGAGCAGTTACCATACCAGGCGGTGATGCAACTGGTCAGGATGCTCTTGTTGGTGCAGCTGTAGAACTTTTTGAGGATCTGAGGACCTGGAGGAAAGGGTGTTGTCGTGCCCTCTTCACGACTGTCTAGGTATGTTTGGACCATGATAGTTTGTTGGTGATGTGGACACCATGGAACTTGAAACTCCTGGCCCGCTCCACTACAGCCCCGTCAATGTTGTGATGGGGGCCTGTTCGGCCTGCCTTTTCCTGTGGTCCACGATCAGCTCCGTTGTCTTGCTCACATTGAGGGAGAGGTTATTGTCCTGGCACCACACTGCCAGGTCTCTGACACCATCTCATTGTTGTCAGCAAACGTAATGATGGTGTTGGAGTCATGTTTGGCCACGATGTCGTGGGTGAACAGGGAGTACAGGAGGGGACTAAGCACACACGCCTGAGGGCCCCCAGTGTTGAAGAACAGCGTAGGAGACGTGTTGTTGCCTACCCTTACCACCTGGGGGCGGCCCATCAGAAAGATATGTGTTGCTTACTTGTATTGATCAGCATTGGTGTAGGCTACTATATGAGAAAAAGTATATAACAAAAGGCCCCTGTATCTGTAGCATAGACAGTAAAGGTGCATGTCAGTGAGCCTGTCATGTAACACATTCAGTATAGACACACCAGCACTCAGTCACAGGACGCTCATCAATTCAGGCAGGTTAATAATTCATGAAGCAGGGAGCATTTTTTTAAATAATGTTATAGCTGGACACCGGTGGCAGTTCAGGCTGGGGGAAGGGAACGGTGGAGGGAGCGAAGAGAGGAGGGGAGAAAGGAGGAGGTGGCAGTCAGGGACACAGCGCTGAGGCAGTCAACTATACTGAATAGCACACCACAGCACTCTCTGCACTTCCAAATTGAATATCCAATCTGTCAGCCTGACAAAATCGACTGAAGTTAACATGGGTGAATCTTATTGACAGCTAGCCTACAGCTAGTCTGACATATTCAAATGGCAACTGATACTTTCGGGCTGGCAGGTGCTGTGAATGGAACATTGAAGAATTTTGTCCATATTCAGAATGCTGAAAACTGCTGAAAATTCACGTACAATTTCAGACTACTAACATATTTTCTGACTACAAAAATCAAGATCAAGGAAGATACTGAACAATACTTATGGATGTGGACAGGGCCATGGGAGAGGCATCCATTCATTTAAATTGTGTGGCATGATAGAGCACTTTTCCAAAGTTTAAGAAATTACTGATGTGGTTGCTCAGGCACTTCCCTTTTCCCCCTCATCATTTAGTAGCCTATGTTCATCCCTCTTCAGGTAACTGACTGCATTATTCAAGGCTACAAGTCTGGGAGAAGCAATAATGATATCAGTCTCTGGGCATTAGTCTGAACTTAGAACACTGTATGCGTACAATAGCTAAATCTCTACAAAGAATTAGGCCGAAAATATGTAGGTATCATATCTACTCATTGGTAAACGTAACTGTGATGGCTTATCTTTTCACTGCTTGTGATTAACAGCCTTGTCTCACGGTCATAATATCGAGGTCATGGAGTATAATGTGACAGAAGATTATACAGGTTCGACAGATTATCTATTTCCAATGCAGCCCTAACGTAATGAGAAACTAAACACAGAATCGCTGTGCTGAACAAAACATTCTGTGCTGTATTATATTTAGAAGGCTGACTGATACAGAGACAGGGGCTGCTCAGGCACTGTCTAACTTGGCAATCAGAGTGAGGTAACCCTGCCAGCCAGAGAAAAAGAGAGTCAGTTGTACTCCCAGGCAGTTGACATTTTGTGTAACTTGACGCAACCTTGATTCATGGCTAATGTGGACACCAGAGCTGAGTGGAAGCAAGAACAGAACATGGGTCCTCCTCCCTGGTTGCCTGCCTATCCTCTTAAGTTAAAATCCAGAGACTGACACACACAGAGAGAGAGGACTCACATGCACCAACAAAACACATTAACAACATCCCATGGGTAAAACAATGGATGGAATAAGGTTGGCTACATCTTGCCTATTTCTTCACAAGTCGCCCATCTGAACTTTCCACCGCCTGGCGTTTCATGACAGTCTCTGCGGTTGGCTGCCGAAAACGTGTTCTGGTGTTATAATTGCGTGCACATTTGCTATCTGCAGTGTTCTGACGGGATAGTCAGACTTTTCAATCATTCCTCCGTGGGAGCTGAGAGGGCAGTTTCTGAGCCTAAATGGAGTGTGCTTTAACAGCCCCCTGAGCTGTCTCCCTCTGATTAAACATGGCATGTGAGTGAAATACTCACCCCAAAACAGTCCGCCTGCTCCTAAAACATTTACAGCCCCACGTGGGAGAGGGCCTGGGGTTACTGCAACGCACCACTAAAAAAATCAATACGGTCAACCCCGCAAAAACTCAACCCACATATTGAGAAATATTCTCTCAAGAAACATACCTGGAGGCAAAGAGGTTTTTGGAAAGCATTAGTCAGTGAAGCGTAGTTGTGGATGAAGTTCTTTGAAATTCTAATTCCATTTTATGATGATTAATTTGTACAAGAAATAAAAATAAAAAGAGTAACAAGTGTGCAGACATTTGTAGATCAATAAAAAAAACAACAGGTTCTTTCAATTTTATCGAAATTCAGGCAGCAGCTATGTGTATATAATCTGACCATTACCTATGCTGGGGGGAAAACACCAATGACTCCGACTTTAAGCAGCATAAAATATTACTGTGTTAAAGGGCAACTCCGCCACTTTAAACATTTGGGTATTTAGTGACGTCCTACATAGTTTTTGTGTAATTTTAGAATTGAATGTCTATTGACTGTTTAGTAGTCTCTAGGTGCCGAGTGCATAGAGATAGGGATGGGCCTATGACCTTTTTTGACTCTTCGAGTACTGGCATGATTTTCTTTAGAGTACTCGAAAAAAAAGGAAAAAAAAGCTATTTTAAGAACAAGGCACTGGAAAAAAAGATATGTCTATATGCCAACAGTGAGCAACAATACCACATTTTTTATAACCACTACAGATCCTAATTGCTAAATTGCCATATATTGAGTCAATTAAAAAGAACAAGTGCCATTTAAGATGAATTTATTGAACCTGTAATATCAACTGGTTATATTATATCGTGGAAGAAAGTCTTCAAAAAGGTAGTAACCGCAGTAGTTTGGCGCTTGCTTGTAGAAGCCTATGGCTGTGCAATGGCATAGCCTTGTTTTGTTCATTTAGCGGACAAGATGCTTTAATTTCCCGAGCCATTATCACAGTCAAGACACCTATTTTATAGTAAAAACTGGATGTAATATAACAGAATAAAATAACAGAAGTGTAAAGTGATTCGCATCTCCCGTCTGGAACAGTTATTCTTAAAGAGTGATCAATTTGGCGAGTTGAAAGACAAACCAAAAATCTGTCTTTTTTGATATACAGATGTTTAATTTAGTTTATTCTGCCCGTGCCTTGGAATTTTCTAAATGGATGAACAACTCCACATTAAACACTGCATGGCCAGGACATCTGTTTGTTGAGGAGGCTTAATGATTCTGATGAAAATATGCTCTTTGTCTTCATCAAATTAATGTTTTTGCATATTTTCAGTGTGAAACCTGTATGTTTAGGAGGGGTAGTCTAACCAATTCTAAATGCCACTAGCAGTTCGCAAAGTAGGGTTGTCACTAACGTTACTTACAACAAAGTCATAAACCCTGCCTGTTTCTACCATTCCGCTTCTTTAAATCTGATTTTCAACCTAACCGTTAACCCTAACCACAGCTAGTCCGAACCTTAAATTAAAAACTGAAAATCATTTTGTCACTAGTTATCACAGCCACAAAGTAGACTACACTGAATTTTATGCAATTATTCCAAAACTGATGCTCATTGTTGGAACACATATTTCCCTACTTCAGTCAACCAGTCCATGTAGAATTTGTGATGAAACATGTCATTTGGCAAGGAATGTGGCTTGTGCATCCCATCAGTTAGATACGTTTTATTGGCATTTAGACCAAAACGTTTTACAGTATTTAAAAAATAATTAAATTAAAGATCTAGTTTTGACGTCAGTCCGAGTACTCGTGCCCATCCCTAATTAGTGCTTTTTGAGTTCGGTTTCAGTTAGATGATTTTTTTAAATCATGATTTTCTTTTTTTACATTAAATGCACTATGCATTATGTGAGCTGAATACTGCAACACAGAATACAACTATTAATAAAAGTCCCATGATGGTAATGACAGCTGATCACTTAACCATCAGTTATTCACATTACTTCAATTAAATATTTCAGTTGTTGTGTATATTACATTTGATGAATTTATAATTTCATTCCAAGTCATCATCTCATCTCTATAGAGCTGCTGTCAATGCTGTCTGACAAAATCCCTATTTGAAAAGTTCTCAAAAGTAAATAAGACAATATTTTATTACAGCTGAATACCAACTATCAATCACTTAGATCATGTATTTTCAGGTAGATACCTCAAAGAAAACCTCTATATATCCCCTCTTGATCGCGCATTCTTCTCTCATATGAGATGTAAAAGAAACAGACCTGACAAGTCACGTTTTCTGCGCTAAACTATGTAGAACATTGGCCTATTGAAAACTACAACTCCCTACTACATCGCACAGTTCGGGCATATGATCAGATTTATCTCCAGAGAAACTGTAGCGCAATGTGTGCATTGAGCTTACAGAAAAAAAAACTGAACGAAATGGAATTCAAATACACTTGACCGACATCAGTCAAATTTGTTGTTTAAAAAAATAGAAAAAGACCAACATTTCGGTTAAAAATCGCTCAGCACTAGTATTCTTTTGATTGGATGTTACATTTTAACTCCTTGGTGACAGGGGGGCAGTATTGAGTAGCTTGGATGAATAAGGTGCCCAGAGTAAACTGCCTGCTACTCTGTCCCAGATGCTAATATATGCATATTATTCATAGTATTGGATAGAAAACACGCTGAAGTTTCTAAAACTGTTTGAATGATGTCTGTGAGTATAACAGAACTCATACGGCAGGCGAAAACCTGAGAAAAATCCAACCAGGAAGTGGTAAATCTGAGGTTTGTAGTTTTTCAACTCTTTGCCATTCCAATTTACAGTGTAAATGGTGTCATATTGCACTTCCTAAGGCTTCCGCTAGATGTCAACAGTCTTTAGCACTTTGTTTCAGGCTTCTACTATGAAGGGGGAGAGAATGAGAGTGCCACAGGCTCGTGAGGCGCGGTCACGAGAGAGTTAGCTCTCGTTCCATTGCTTTTCTACAGACAATGGAATTCTCCGGTTGGAACATTATTGAAGATTTATGATAAAAACATCCTAAAGATTGATTCTATACTTAGTTTGACAAGTTTCTACGACCTATAATATAACTTTTTGAACTTTTCCTCCGACGTTCAGCTGGACCTGAACACACGTTTGGATTTGTTTACCAAACGCCCTAACAAAAGAAGCTATTTGGACATAAATGATGAACTTTATCGAACAAATCAAACAATTATTGTGGAACTGGGATTCCTGGGAGTGCATTCTGATGAAGATCATCAAAGTGAATATTTATAATGCTATTTCTGATTAATGTTGACTACACAATATGGCAAATATCTTTTTGGCTGCTTTGTTATCTGAACACTGGACTCAGATTATTGCATGTTTTGCTTTTTCCGTAACGTTTTTTTTTTTTAATCTGACACAGCGGTTGCATTAAGGAGAAGTATATCTCTAATTCCATGTATAACACTTGTATTTTCATCAACATTTATGATGAGTATTTCTGTAAATTGATGTGGCTCTCTGCACAATCACCGCATGTTTTAGAACTACTGAATGTAACGCGCCAATGTAAAATGAGAGTTTTTGATATAAATATGCACTTTAGCGAACAAAACATACATGTATTGTGTAACATGAAGTCCTATGAGTGTCATCTGATGAAGATCATCAAAGGTTAGTGATTCATTTTTATCTCTGTGCTCTTTGGCTAGAAAATGGTGTTTTTCTGTGACTTGGTGGTCACCTAACATAATTGTTTGTGGTGCTTTCGCTGTAAAGCCTTTTTGAAATCAGAAACTGTGACTGGTTTAATGAGAATTTTATCTTTAAAATTGTGTAAAATACTTGTATGCTTGAGGAATTTTAATTATGAGATTTTTGTTGTTTTTAATTTGGCGCCCTGCACTTTCACTGGCTGTTGGTGAGGTGGGACGCTACCGTCCCACATATCCCAGAGAGGTTAAGAACCCTCCCTCTACACTCCCGCAGAAGGCATGCTGTATGTTATGTGTGTAACTGTTTTCAGTCCGTTGTTGCCTATGCTACTTTCAAGTGCTAGTTTTCAAGTTATCAAATGTGGCCGACAGTCTGCGATTTATATTTATTGAAATTGAAAGTGGATTACACTGGTAAAGTCAAACGTCACAACATATTCTAAACCACTCTGGTGACAAAGATATTGTTAATCTTGTCTCCATTCATCCACATGGCTGCACTTTGCTACCACCAATTTATCTTTAAGATTAAGGACCCCAAAAAAACTTAGGCAGTGGGAGAACCTATTCAAGTAAGTACCTATTCAAGTAAGTAAACACATTTTAACAATGTTTTAACAATATTTTGCAGCTTGTCATATTGCATGCAAAGCCAATGCAGACATAGGCCTACAGTACGAAGGCATTACTGGCATTATGGGCATCTGTCATCTGAAGCAGAGATTAACTAAACTCACACATTGTTTACATGTTGGGCAATATGTTCTCAATTTAAAATTATACCAGTAGACAATGTATGAGGCAAACCATATACCAGATGTTGTACATGCCTTTTAATTTCTAACATAAAATAGATTAGTGCAAATATGACCCTTGTAATTTAGGTTCAGTATGAATATAAGAATGACAATTAGGCTACAGGAGATAAGCATTACAAGTGACATTTTATGAGATTAATTTTAAGTGATTTAAATTCAATTTAGCAATGTTGCTTGCAAAATGATTGCAGTTGTTCCCATAGATAGACAGTATTATGTATCACTAAACCTGGATAAGCTAGGAACTGGGTTAACACAATCTTTTAGGTTAATAATATTCTGTTTTTGTTAACATTTTGTTGGCTTTATAATTGTGAGAGAAATGTATAACTAAATAGCTAGCTACAAGTGTAGCTGACATCTCAAATCGAACCTCAGGACACTGTCAGTAGCCGGCTATCACCCGGTACTCTAGCCTGATGCCCAATGTATATAGAGTCATTGAACACTGCTCACTTTAATAATGTTTACATACTGTTTTACCTATTTTATATGTATTTACTGTATTATAGTCATGGCTCATCCTATATAACTACACCTGTACACACCTGTTCTATTCATACAGTGCATTCGGAAAGTATTCAGAACCCTTAACTTTTTACACAATTTCTTGTGTTACAGCCTTATTCTAAAATGGAGTAACTAAATGTTTATTCCTCATCAATCTACACACAATACCCCATAATTACAAAGTGAAAACAGGTTCAGAAATTTTAGCACATGCATAATATATATATATATATATATATATTTTTTTTTTTTTAAGATACCATATTTACATAAGTATTCCGGCCCTTTGCTATGAGACTCGAAATTGAACTCAGGTGCATCCTGTTTCCATTGATCATCCTGTAGTAAATTCAATTGATTGGACACATTGGACACATTGGAAAGGAACACACCTGTCTATATAAAGGTCCCACAGTTGACAGTGCATGTCAGAGCAAAAACCAAGCCAAGAGGTTGAAGGAATTGTTAGTAGAGCTCAGAGACAGGATTGTGTCGAGGCACAGCTCTGGGGAAGGGTACCAAACAAAGTATGCAGCATTGAAGTTCCCCAAGAACACAGTGGCCTCCATTATTATTAAATGGAAGAAGTTTGGAACCACCAAGACTCTTGCTAGAGCTGGCCGCCAGGCCAAACTGAACAATCGGGGGACAATGACCTTGGTCAGGTACGTGACCAAGAACCCAATGGTCACTCTGACAGAGCTCCAGAGTTCCTCTGTGGAGATGGGAGAAACTTCCAGAAGGACAACCATCTCTGCAGCATTCCACCAATTAGGCCTTTATGGTGGAGTGGCCAGACGGAAGACAGAATGCCAAGAGTGTGAAAAGTTGTCATCAAGGGAAAGGGTGGCTACCTTGAAGACTCAACTATAAAATATATATTGATTCGTTTTTGGTTACTACATAATTCCATATGTGTTATTTCATAGTTTTTGTCTTCACTATTATGATTCAATGTAGAAAATAGTAAAAAGAAACTGGAATGAGTAGGTGTGTCCAGACTTTTGACTGGTACTGTGTGTGTGTGTGTGTATGTCTATGTGTATGTGTGTATATACAGTGCCTTGCGAAAGTATTCGGCCCCCTCGAACTTTGCAACCGTTTGCCACATTTCAGGCTTCAAACATAAAGATATAAAACTGTATTTTTTTTGTGAAGAATCAACAACAAGTGGGACACAATCATGAAGTGGAACGACATTTATTGGATATTTCAAACTTTTTTAACAAATCAAAAACTGAAAAATTGGGCGTGCAAAATTATTCAGCCCCCTTAAGTTAATACTTTGTAGCGCCACCTTTTGCTCCGATTACAGCTAAGTCGCTTGGGGTATGTCTCTATCAGTTTTGCACATCGATAGACTGACATTTTTTCCCATTCCTCCTTGCAAAACAGCTCGAGCTCAGTGAGGTTGGATGGAGAGCATTTGTGAACAGCAGTTTTCAGTTCTTTCCACAGATTCTCGATTGGATTCAGGTCTGGACTTTGACTTGGCCATTCTAACACCTGGATATGTTTATTTTTTAACCATTCCAATGTAGATTTTGCTTTATGTTTTGGATCATTGTCTTGTTGGAAGACAAATCTCCGTCCCAGTCTCAGGTCTTTTGCAGACTCCATCAGGTTTTCTTCCAGAATGGTCCTGTATTTGGCTCCATCCATCTTCCCATCAATTTTAACCATCTTCCCTGTCCCTGCTGAAGAAAAGCAGGCCCAAACCATGATGCTGCCACCACCATGTATGACAGTGGGGATGGTGTGTTCAGCTGTGTTGCTTTTACGCCAAACATAACGTTTTGCATTGTTGCCAAAAGTGGCTTGTGGCAAACTTTAAACGACACTTTTTATGGATATCTTTAAGAAATGGCTTTCTTCTTGCCACTCTTCCATAAAGGCCAGATTTGTGCAATATACGACTGATTGTTGTCCTATGGACAGAGTCTCCCACCTCAGCTGTAAATCTCTGCAGTTCATCCAGAGTGATCATGGGCCTCTTGGCTGCATCTCTGATCAGTCTTCTCCTTGTATGAGCTGAAAGTTTAGAGGGACGGCCAGGTCTTGGTAGATTTGCAGTGGTCTGATACTCCTTCCATTTCAATATTTTCGCTTGCACAGTGATCCTTGGGATGTTTAAAGCTTGGGAAATATTTTTGTATCCAAATCCGGCTTTAAACTTCTTCACAACAGTATCTCGGACCTGCCTGGTGTGTTCCTTGTTCTTCATGATGCTCTCTGCGCTTTTAACTGACCTCTGAGACTATCACAGTGCAGGTGCATTTATACGGAGACTTGATTACACACAGGTGGATTGTATTTATCATCATTAGTCATTTAGGTCAACATTGGATCATTCAGAGATCCTCACTGAACTTCTGGACAGAGTTTGCTGCACTGAAAGTAAAGGGGCTGAATAATTTTTCACGCCCAATTTTTCAGTTCTTGATTTGTTAAAAAAGTTTGAAATATCCAATAAATGTCGTTCCACTTCATGATTGTGTCCCACTTGTTGTTGATTCTTCACAAAAAATACAGTTTTATATCTTTATGTTTGAAGCCTGAAATGTGGCAAAAGGTCGCAAAGTTCAAGGGGGCCGAATACTTTCGCAAGGCACTGTATATATGTATTTATTCCGGACTCTGACATTGCTTGTTCTCAGTGGTTAAAGAGACCCGGCACCTATGACTCAAATGAGAACAAGGTGAAGTTGAGACCCAGTACCTGCTTTGGTTATTTGAATTATCTAAATGGGAAATTGTTGTCCACATTTCAAAACAAAAGTAAGCAAAATCAAAGTCGGAAAACCCCATAGTAGAACAGTAAACCTGTTCAATTGTTAAACACCGTCACGATCGTCGTAAGAAGCGGACCAAAGCGCAACGTGGTGTGAATGCATGATTTAATGAAAGACGGAATAAAACACGAAATACACTAAAACAAACTAACTAACTAACTAACCAGATGAACGTGACTGCTATAGAAACAGAGTGCTAACATGCAACATCACATAGACAATAACCCACCAACCAAAATACAAAACAGGCTACCTAAATATGTTTCCCAATCAGAGACAACGACAAACACCTGCCACTGATTGAGAACCATATCAGGCCAAAACACATAGAAATAGACAAACTAGACATACAACATAGAATGCCCACTCATAGCACACCCGGACCAAACAAAACATAGAAACAAACAACACAAATCATGGCCAGTGTGACAAACCCGTCGCATTCAATGCGAGAAAATAATTTTAATCTCAAGATGCAATGCCCAGTCATTGTACAACATTCTTAATGCAACCATGGGAAAACACACCATTGAAAGCAGTTTTGATGGCCACTATTAAGAGGATCAGAGATTTCTAGTGTTACTAGGTTACAATTATTTGTAGCCTAAAATGCACCATTTTAAAACCTGAGTTTTTAGCAGCAGCATGGAATAAGCACGTTAGCGAATGCATAGGGAAGACAGGGATACATGTAACAAGGGTCAGGTGTAACAGGAAGGCCTACATTATATTCTCTCTACATGATCCTTGGTTGGCCAATGACAGACAGTGGAATGTTTCAATATGTTGCTAACTAGTATGTAGACTTGTTTGTAATCGAGCAAATTTTTATTTAACTAGGCAAGTCAGTTAAGAAAAAATTCTTATTTACAATGAGGGCCTACCCCGGCCAAACCCGGACGACGCTGGTCCAATTGTGTACCGCCCTATGGGACTCCCAATCACGGCCGGATGTGATACAGCCTGGATACAAACCAGGGACTGTAGTGACGCCTCTTGCACTGAGATGCAGTGCCTTAGACCGTTGCGCCACTCGGGAGCCACAATGATTACCCCAATGGGGTAAATGCAGATGGGAAACCCTCAGCCTATTAATTTATAGCCACTATGCTGCATCCGGTGGGCTATATCAGGTTCTAATGATTATTGCTAAATAACACACCTGCCTGATAATATAGTCCAATATGTTATTGGGCTCATTTCCGTAGGGCAAAATTATATTTTACATGTCAGCAAAATTGTATTCAGAAAGTTCAGAAAGTTGCAGCTCATTAGTTTCATGAGCGGGAAAGTTACTGGCTGCGTAGCTGGCTTTGATCTGTGTTTGTGCTTCTTGAAAATATCTGCTCTAAATTGCTGTGGTAAAGCTAGGTTTACTGAGCAGGCCGTCTACTGGAGGCTTTGCTATTTGGTACTTTATTGGGATCCCCAAAAGCAGCCGCTACTCTTCCTGGGATCAACACAAAACATGAAACATGACATAATACAGAACATTAATAGACAAAAACAGAACTACATAAAAACATTTTTTTAAAGGCACAAGTAGCCTACATATCAATACATAAACACAAACTATCTTGGTCAAATAGGGGAGAGGTGCTGTGAGGAGTTGCTTTATCTGTTTTTATTCCAACCAGATTGCTGTTTATTGGAGCAATATGACATGGAACGGAGTTCCATGCAATAATGTCTCTATATAATATTGTACGCTTGATTGAATTTGTTCTGGATTTGTGGACTGTGAAAAGACCCATGGTGGCATGTCTGGTGGGGTAAATGTGTGTGTGTCAGAGCTGTGTGTAAGTTGACAATGCAAACAATCATGTTTCTTTTAAAAATAAGAAGTGATGCACACTCAACTCTTAGCCAAAAGAGACTGGCATGCATAGTATTTAGATCAGCCCTCTGATTACAATGAAGAGCAAGATGTGCCGCTCTGTTCTGGGCCAGCTGCAGCTTAACTAGGTCTTTCCTTGCAGCCCAGGACCACACGACTGGACAATAATCAAGATTAGACAAAACTAGAGCCTGCAGAATTTGCTTTTTGGAGTGTGGTATTAAAAATGCAGAGCATCTCTTTATTATGGACAGACATCGCCCCATCTTTATGACCATTGAATCTATACGTTTTGACCATGACAGTAATTTAGTCTCAACTTGTTCAACAGCCACACCATTCATTTCCAGATTCAGCTGAGGTCTAGAGCTTAGCCAATGACTTGTACCAAATACAATGCTCTTAGTTTTAGAGATGCTCAGGACCAGTTTATTACTGGCACCTATTCCAAAACAGACTGCAACTATTTGTTAAGAGTTTCAGTGAATTTATTAGCTGTGGTTGCTGATGTGTATATGGTTGAATCATTAGCATACATGGACACACATGCTTTGTTTAATTCCATTGGCAGGTCATTGGAAAAAATAGCAAAGAGTAGAGGGCTTAGACAGCTGGCCTGCGGTACACCACACTTTACATGTTTGACATTAGAGAAGCTTCCATTAAAGAAAACCCATTGAGCTATTAGATAGATTGCCATATTGTGGATTCAGAGCTGAGGTTGAAAAGCCATAACACATAACATATTGACCATAACAGGTTATGGTCAATAATATCAAAGGTTGTACTGAAATCTAACAGTACAGCTCCCACAATCTTCTTATTATCAATTTCTTTCAACCAATCATCAGTAATTTGTGTCAGTGCAGTACATGTTGAGTGCCCTTCTCTATAAGCATGCTGAAAGTCTGTTGCTAATTTGTTTACAGAGAAATAGCATTGTATTTTGTCAAACAGTTTTTTCCAACAGTTTGGTAAGAGCTGGCAGCAAGCTTATAGGTCTGCTGTTCAAACCAGTAAAGGCCGCTTTACTACTCTTGGGTAGCGGAATTACTTTGGCTTCCCTTCAGGCCTGAGAACAAAGACTTTCCTCTAGGCTCAGATAAAAGAAAATATGACAGATAGGAATGGCTATAGTCAGCTACCATTCTCAGCAGCTTTCCATCTAAGTTGTCAATGCCAGGTTTGTCATTATTGAACGATAATCATTTTTCCACCTCTCCCACACTAACTTCACAAAATGTACAAATTGCAATGCTTTTCAATCATTATTGTTTTGTTATGCATGAATACGATGGCTCACTGTTTGTTGTTGACATTTCCTGCCTAAGTTTGCCCATTATTTTATTAGTTGAATCCACCAGTATTTGGACAACATTTTTTTCTTGTTGTTGTAACAACTGCTTGTGGAACTATTTTTGTTCATTTAAAAATATCCTTCACATGTGATAGAGAGACACCACTGTCCTCAACGGTACTCCCGCCGGCTTTGGTCTTTGTCATGGTAGCTAGCAACGTAGGTTACGCTGTTACTCCTTGCAGTTCCAGACAGGGCAGGTTACAGGGAACATTGAAAATAACAAACAGCAGGGATCTAGACAGCCACAATGGCTAACTGTGTCACGGGCTACGTTCAAGCCTTCAAGAAAACCCTGCTAGCTTGATATGCTAGCAGGTAACAAAACATCTGCCACACTGATCCTCAACACGGTGGGGGTCAGGGGTGCGTGCTCAGTCCCCTCTTGTACTCCCTGTTCACCAATGACTGCATGCCCAAGCACAACTCCAATACCATCATTAAGTTTGCCGACGACACAACAGTGGTAGGCCTGAACACCGACAACGATGAGACAGCCTATAGGGAGATGTCACGTTACCTCTACCTACATGTACGTACATATTACCATAATTACCTCGACTAACCGGTGCCCCCGCACATTGACTCCGTACCACTACCTCCTGTATATAGCCACGCTACTATGATTTTTTTGTTGCTCCTTAATTATTTGCTATTTTTAAATTGTTGTTATTATTTATTCTTCAGTATATTTTAGTAAATACTTTTTTCCCTTCTTAAAACCTCATTGTTGGTTAAGGGCTTGTAAGTAAGCATTTCACTGTATTCAACGCATGTGACTAATCTAATTTGATTTGATTTGATGCAGCTAGCTAGCAGCTAGGCTAGCTGCAATGCCAAATAGCTCCTCAGACCCGTCCTTAGTCGGCAGGATCACTGGACAGAGACTAGCATTCCAGCAACTGACACTAACTGCGTCGCGAGACCCAAACTAAAAAGTTAGCTACTAAGAACTTCCCAATACACTTTCAAAACAAAACTGAGCTCTTCCTCGTCACTTCCTGCTTAACGTGGAACGTGTTACAACATGGCCAAGGAGCAGGTATGGATGCTGTACAGTTGACCATAGATGGCAATAAAAGCATGTCTGTTCAACCAGCAAGTTTCCTGTGAACAAATAAATGTTTACATTATCGCAACAGTTACACTTTGCCTAAGTACAATAAGAATGGTTGCAGAATGACTGCAACAAATCCCTGAGTAAATAAATAGGTCACCATGTTATATAGTGAGAACAGAAATGGAAATGGCACAAATAAGCCTACAGTGATTTACACAGTTGTCTACTTATCTTTAAGTTGCTTATTTCAGAGTAAAAATATGATAGACATGCAATTGTGTCCGACAAAACGACACAGGTATGAAAATGACCTTGTTTTCAAAGAGGAATAATATCTCACATTGAAGTAGGCTACCCGTTTTATCATCAACGACCTGCAAAGCCAGATTGC
Source organism: Oncorhynchus mykiss (assembly GCF_057628025.1). NCBI lineage: Eukaryota > Metazoa > Chordata > Actinopteri > Salmoniformes > Salmonidae > Oncorhynchus > Oncorhynchus mykiss. Next base: position 28,044,509 of record NC_143031.1, read on the forward strand.
AACCTCCTGTCCTATCTCGCTCTGGAAAACAAGGGGGGACGATTTCTTTCCCATAGCTTCCCATAGCTCTTAATTCCCAAGTACTTCAGATTCCCTCATTTTCTCCAAACTGTTTCCAGATGTTTCTGCACAGAAGCAGATAAATTGCTGCTCTACTTTTTTTCACTTCCTTTCGCAGCGAGGACCCCCCCCCCCCCTTTTCAGACTTTCTTACGAGCCATTTTACGTTGCCTTACATTTACAATCTTGACCAGAGTGTGAGCAAGCCAAAGTCTCAGTAGTCCATTTTACTTTCTCTCTGCGTGTGAATTCAGTGGATCAGATCGTAGCAAAAAATGCTAATATGGGAACAGATCACAAAGGGACTTATATCATATCCTGGTCTTGAAGTGCTGTCGCTTCAAAGCCGTCTAAACTGGAAACAAAAAGACCCGTCAAAAGGTCAATATTAACATCTCCTCAGAAGTTTTACTGTGGAATATATTTAACCCTGGCGATAGAAACATCTCTTTCATGGTGTGATATAATACAAGAGGTTGTCAAAGCAGTTGCGGACTCACGTCATTCTTGTATAGTCTAGGCCTAAATGTACCTGCGTTAAATGGGGACAACATGGCCTTGGTGATAGAAGTCTGTCAGCTGTAGCATCGCACAGACATCATAGCTCAGCCCCTGGAGTACACACTCACATTCAGGGTGAACACAATGAAACAAACACTATCCACAATCTGAAATTCCGCTGAGTAGATAAAAATGATCAAATGGGGCAAGCTGTATGAGTTTGTCTTCAAGCCTTTACACACAAGTGTCTCTTCCGTGATGTGCCTGTATGCGAGACTCATAATGGATACACATGTCAACAAGCAGCTTAAAATGCTTTATTCAAGCTCCACTACATCCCGTGATAATGTTCCTCCACTTACTCTCAGTATTGATCTATTTTTCTGCCAGAGTTCTCAAACAGTAAAAGAGAGACTGTGGCTGCCAGACAATAGTTTGTGAAGCTGAAAAAAAAGTGTCAAAAAAAGTCCATAGTAAATGAAAAAGTTAGACTGAATAGTGAATGGAGGCAGGATGCAGTCACAGTGCATGAGCATGCTCTGCAGCGTAGCGAGGAGGGGCCAATTCCCTGGATCTCTCCATCTAACCCACCCACCCTTCCCGGCTGAAATGGACAGCACATTCCAGGCAAATTATGTATTTGGCGTCAGGGTTTCTATAAAACTGTGTGAGGCAAAGAGGGCCCCCATGAAACCCCAGCTCCCAGAGAGAGAGAGAGATACAGTGGAGTGAGGGATGGGGCAGACATAGTGAGGTAATGTAGAGGATAGTATGAACTGGCTCTGGGCCTGACTCCTCTCCTCATTCCCAGAGCCACAGAGCTCATCTAGCCATTTGCATCTGAGCCCCTTCCACCATTAAAGAACACTGTACTGTAATCAACATATTTTTAAACACTTTGGAATAGAAAATTAATTCATTGAGTAGTGTAGCATCCCAGTTTAAGAGACACACTCCTAACTGCGAACTGAGATTATTCAGTTAATAAAAGTTAGTCTGAAGAGTTTCTTGATTGCTCACATTGCATCTCTAGTCAGGAAAGAGCCCCTTGTGATTACTCTGTCTGGGCCTATTTGTCTGACAGTGGAGATAAACCACTGATTGCCGAGCACAGCTCGCTACAGAACAAAAACTATGGCCAGGCAAGTACATTTCAATTGATTTGTTAATCCAGTTGCAGTGCAAATTTCTTCCCAAAATTGTTTTAATTCTCTGCATCATAAAAATTACAAGACGATGGATTCCTTCTGAACTTTTACAGGTATGTCTGGCTAGTCTTATTTCACACAGAGGGATAAAAAAAGATAGTGGACAGAAGTTACGCTGTGTACATCTTACAGCATTTAACTGTGCAGTGAGACAAGGGGTTCCAGCATTCTGCACAGCTCACACTATGACAGACTGATAGGGACTGAAGATTGTTGCCTCAAAGAATGTGGTCCACAAAATACTGCGGGTCCCAAATGCTATGTGAAAACGCATGAATATCAAGCTTTCCATTGCAATTACGAACTCCCAGGGAAAAAGGCAAAGACGCTTGGGCTAAATTTGGAAGGGGGACATGCAAATGTCTCTCTTGTTTTGTGTCTTGTTTACAAGCTTGTTGGAGTTTGAAGTGGCGTGGATCTGACTGGGGAATCGATGGGGGAGAGCAGAGCACTGAGGCACAGTTCTCCTTTAATTTCTGTATTAAGGAGTTTTCTAAATTTAGTCCTGAGTGTAGGCTCCAGCTTTTTCACTGACATGTGGCAGAACTAGTCAGGAACTTGTCTGTTTTAGCATGGATGATTCATACTCTACATGTTACTTACCCTACATTATTAATCTCATATGCATACGTATATACTGTACTCTATATCATTGACTGTATTCTTATGTAATACATGTATCACTAGCCATTTTAACTATGCCACTTTGTTTACATACTCATCTCATATGTATATACTGTACTCGATACCATCTACTGTATCTTGCCTATGCTGCTCTGTACCATCACTCATTCATACATCCTATGTACATATTCTTTATCCCCTTACACTGTGTACAAGACAGTTTTGGAATTGTTAGTTAGATTACTTGTTATTACTGCATTGTCGGAACTAGAAGCACAAGCATTTCGCTACACTCGCATTAACATCTGCTAACCATGTGTATGTGACAAATAAAATTTGATTTGATTTGATACTCAGGTGCCTGTGTATCTAAAATCCTGCTGTACAAACATTTGATCTGAGAGACCAGAGAACATAGAGCTCTCACTTTGACTTAGCTTTAACAACTTCATAGAAACTTGAGTGGATCTTTCTTGTATGCACCTTTTTGTATGTAATAGCGCTGCAATGGATAGCTGTCGTTTTACAGGATCCTGATCAATTCTGCTATTTGTGGGGTTTTTCCGCAGAGCTTAACTATTTTTTTACATAATGTGTCTGCCATTGTTTGCTATGACTGAAAAGAGCTTCTGGACATCAGAACAGCGATCAATCACTAACCTCAATTTGAATTAAGATTTCTACTTCAACGAGTCTGCGGCGCAGGACATACTGCTCACCCCAGACCAGGCCTTAATCCCCAACTCAGAAAAGGAAGAGTAAGAGAGGCCGACGTGCTGGCACCCTGACGAAACTACGTCGGCGAGTAAATAAACCGTCTCTACCCTCCGTTCTATTGGCGAACGTACAATCACTGGAGAACAAACGTGAGGAGTTCTGTTCGAGACTATCCTTTCAACGGGGCCTGAAGAACTGTAATAGCCTATGTTTCTCGGAGTCATGGCTGAACAACAGAATGGACCATTTACACTGAGTGTAGAGAACATTATGAACACGTACTCTTTCCATAACAGACTGACCAGGTGAAAGCTATGATCCCTTATTGATGTCACTTGTTAAATTCACTTCAAAATCAGAGTAGATTAAGGGGAGGAGACAGGTTAAAGAAGGATTTTTAAGATTTGAGACAATTGAGACATGGATTGTGTATGTGTGCCATTCAGAGGGTGAATGGGCAAGACAATAGATGTAAGTGCCTTTGAACGTGGTATGGTAGAACTGCAACACTGCTGGTTTTTTTCACGCTCAACAGTTTCCTGTGTGTATCAAGAACTGTCCACCACCCAAAGGACATCCAGCCAACTTGACACATCTGTGGGAAGCATTGCAGTCAACATTGGCCAGCATCCCTGTGGAACACTTTCGACACCTTGTAGAGTCCATGCCATGACAAACTCAATATTATTAAGGTGTCCTTAATGTTTCTACCTGTTTTTTCTATTGATTGGCAGCCTCGGGTAAGCTCAAGGGGGTAGGTGTGTATCTCTTTCTTAACAACAGCTGGTGCGCAATCTCTAGTATGACTTTTCTCCCTCGCCCTCCATTTGGCAAATCTGACCAAATGGAGGGCGATTACATGCAAAACTCAGAGGAAGTACCAGTGACACAGTCAATAAAAAAAGCGGTCCGATGAAGCGGACACTAGACTACAGGACGGTTTCGCAAACACAGACTGGAATACATTCTGGGATTCATCAGGTGGCATTGAGGACTTTACCACATCAGTAACAAATTCATTAATAAGTGCTTCGATGATATCGTCCCCACAGTGACCATATGTACATATCTCATACCAGAAGCCATGGATTCCAGGCAATATTTGCAAGGAGTTAAAGGCTAGAACTGCTGCTTTCAAGGAGCGGCACACTAATCCGGACGCTTATAAGAAATCCCGCTACGACCTCCGACCAGCCATCAAACAGGCAATGCGTCAATACAGGACTAAGATCAAATCCCACTACGCCGGCTCTGAAGCTCATCGGATGTAGCAGGGCTTGTAAACTATCACAGATTACAAAGATAAACCCAGCCGCGAGCTGTTAGTCTACACCTGTTGTTTACGAAGCATGTGACAAATAAAATTTGATTTGATCTTTAAATGAATACGTAGGTCAATAGTCTGGTCTGTTGAAGAGCTCAGTGAAAATAATGCTTCCATCAAATTTTTCTCGTGGAGCATAACTCGAAAAGACACACCCATGTCTGTGGCAAGTCTGTGACAACAGAGGGTTAAAAATAACACAGGTGAGCCAAAGCCCAGCCTGTGTCTGCCACATCATAAATATCAAACTGATATGCTTACAGCCAACGGCAGGCCAGTACAAGTTAAGGGCGCAGGGGAGCTCAAATCTCCATGGCGCGGTCATGGGCGACATTGCTTCCTTCACTGATCTCCATATGTTGACGTGTAAAATGCAGGACCACACACAGGCCCGAATGCCTCTGAGAACAGCATTTTACCTGCATTTGGACACCTTACAAGTATGCGGAATCAACACAGGTGGTGTGCTGAGGTGCCGCCCTCCGCCAAGGGACCCTTTGAAATGACTGAGAACCTATTTGGTAATGGACGTCTAAGAAAAATAAGCTCAGAGGCTGGTCTAAGTGCAAGAGTACTGTACCAGATAAGCTTATTCTCTCAAGCAAACATCTCTGTACAGAAACAAACACTTTACTAGCTACTGCAAATGTAAACCAGACACTCCAAACATGCTCCTCATATAGTTTAAATGTATGCCCAATTTACCAATATATTGAGTATACCAAACATTGGGAACACCTAATGCTTTGCTGCCTTTAACAGCTGACCAATCAGTTTGCTGCCAATTGTATTGGTCGCGTACTCACAAGCAAAATGCTTATTTTTCTAGCTCCAACAGTGCCATAATAACGAACAATACACACAAATTTCCCAAAATAAAATGAATGAAATCAAGACATTTCAGAATGACCAATGTCAGAGTCTGGAATATAAATATACACTGAGTGTGCAAAACATTAGGAACACATTCCTAATATTGAGTTGCACCCCTTTTTCCCACAGAACAGCCTCAATTCATCTGGGCATGGATTCTACAAGGTGTCAAAAGCATTCCACACATGCTGGCCCATATTGACTCCAATGCTCCCCACAGTTGTGTCAAGTTGGCTGGATGTCCTTTGGGTAGTGGACCATTCTTGATACACATAGGAAACTGTTGAGCGTGAAAAACCCAGCAGCATTGCAGTTCTTGACACAAACCGGTGCCTGGCACCTAATACCCTACTCCATTCAAAGGCACTTCAATATATTGTCTTGCACATTCACCCTCTGAATGGCACACATACACAATCCATGTCCCAAGGCTTAAAAATTATTATTTAACCTGTGTCCTCCCCTTCATCTACACTGATTGTAGTGAATTTAACAAGTGACATCAATAAGGGATCATAGCTTTCACCTGGTCAGTAAGTCATGGAAAGAGCAGGTGTTCTAAATGTTTTTTTTTAGTCAGTGTACATAATACAGCTCATTCAACATAAAGACCTTACAGTCTGCCTAAATAGTTTGAAAGATTAATTAATTCTGGGAAACTAATAACAGAAAATGTTCATATTATAGCAGAAATTTAAGTTGAAAACAACGTTGTGGAAAAATAAACAAACACGCTATATTTACAGATTTTACGCCTCGTGTCTCAGATGGATACATTTTATAAAGCACTAGATCCAAAAAAAGATCTGCGACATTTGGCAGATAAAAGCCATGAAAAAAATCATAATATTACCATGTGTCAATACATGGGGAGGGTTATGAACAAAGTGGCTTATGAAGATCAGACTGACAATCAGGCACCGAGGAGAGCAGGCCTTCTGAAGTGGCCCTGTCTGAGGGCTCACATGAGAAATGTGATTGGCACATGGTGGGACAGAGGCAGCTTTTGGGCCACACAGAATGTAAACAGCCAAATCAAACTTAAAATCAGGAGAGCGAGGGCCTGAATACAAAACTGTGGGCGCCCTTTCAACTACAAAGGCAGCCCCGTAATGGTGCCGTTTCAAAGTTTCACACTGAGCTGCCTACTGTAAGCAGTGTAGAGAACATGTCTCAAAAAATGCCCTGACAAGAAACCCTTTTATTCCGAGCTTCATCAAAGGGCCGACAGCAGAGATGCAAGCTCCTGTTGGCTGTCTGTCTGAGATGAGCAGGGAAATATTGAAAGTCACCACATTGCAGCAGATAGCGTAGCAGTTGGGACAGTAACCGAAAGGTCGCTGGTGGTTCGAATAACCAAGCTAACAAGGTGAAAAATCTGTCAATGTGCCCTCGAGCAATGTGCAAAAATGTGCAGTAGGTAGTCTTTCCAACCGGATTGCATGAAAGTACCTGAACAGCTTGTCAAAAAACATTAATATCCTTGTAACCCATTCAATGCCTGCAACACTCTGACAAGCTTCAGACATAGGCCTATAGTTTCAGTTGGAAATAAGCCACTTTAGAATGTCTGTTGGCAAAAAAAGAAAATCCCCATTGGGTTTACCACAACATCTTGGATTCACATTATCTGATGCACTTCCCAGGTTATCCCTTAGTGGAAAGCAGTAGTTCCCTTGTTTGGGATAGTGGCCCCGATACAGAAATCCTATTTCTGCCCAGCCATTTAAGGTTTGTCTTGAAGCTTAATGCCTTTCCAATGTGGAATGCAGCAATATGAAAAGGCCAGAAAACAGAAACAATGTACTGGTTTATCACTTGTAACATGTATCACTAGTGACTCTTTATTCTGTGAGTCCAATTAAAAGAGTCTGTGTCGGCTTGTGATGAAAAGGCCATATTGCAGCGCCTGAGCATATCCTGTCAGAAAGACTCACCGGTGGCAGTACCGCAGCAAAGTAAATATGTAGTCATCAATAATGGAGGTGGAATCTTCAGTGTCCTCCCTGCTGTCTGGTCTGATCCTCCAGACAGGACTTTGCCTAGTTCCTCTTCAGCTGTCATGACTAATATCATCAGATGGGTCTTACCATGATTATTGCAGGGCTCTTAACACAACCTTTCTTTATGCATACTTTGTGAGAACTATGTATGGCTTTCAAGACTCAATTTACACTCAGTGTGTGCGTGGGGGGGGGGGGGGTGAAGCAACCAGATGACTAAACCTTTTGTTTAGAATGATTGATAATAGCAGTTAATGTTTCTGACTAGATTAATGGGTCACTCTTTCTAAACAAATACAAAATACACCCCCCCCCCCCCCCCCCAAACATTCTGTGTGAGAGAGTATAACAAAATAGCCTAAATAATGCAAGGTATCTTTGCCAAAATATGTATTCCTTAAGCTATAAACAGACACATGTCATTATAGCTGAACTTGAGAATATATTTCGTTTCAGAATTACATTTATCCTGGTTATGACCTTCCAACAAATGCAAGTAAAGTAGGCCTATTACAAAATTGCATTATATTTAGATAACAGTGGAGGCAAAGTCATATGAACTTAACAATGACTAAATTAAATGTAATCAATGTTGACTATTGTTAGACAAAATGGAATGCACAACGCTTTAACCGTTTAAATAAAGACATACACAATAACACTGCAGCCTATGGATTAATAAGGGAAACAGCACAATGTGCTTCTATCAATTATCAGAGGGGTTACTGTGGGTACAATATCAGGCATTATATTCTGGGCGCCAAAAGCGCACCTCCCGTGAGAATCATAAATCAGTCATAAAAGCGTCAACATGTTCTACATTTTTGTTTTAAATCAGACGGGGAAAAAAAAAAAATTGCGAGAAAGGCACAATAGCTTAGGCTACGTGAAAATATTCCTCCCAAAAATCCATGAATCAGTTGAATCCAAAACAGCGAGAACAAATTCCGATGGGGAAAGAACAGTATAGGAGCATAGCAGTCAAATACACCCATATTGTCTTTTCAAACAAATACAATTATTTCAAAAGGCGATGGCAAATGTCGCACTGGGCACAATAGCTGAGGAAACACATTCCTGTGATTGATTATGAGATCAACCTGTTCCCTGGCCGCAGCAGAGCTTGGCTATGGCGGACACTCGGTGGCAAGGAAAACAATGGTCGAGAATAAACGGCATAGGGATGAATAAGAATAACATTTCCGGCACATTTTTTATAATTGAATTAATCTTGGGATGGAAACATTGTCCCTTGAAAAATACACGCATTGTCTCATTCCCCCTCCTGACATGATATGCAAAACCTGTGAGACTCAGAGTGACGTGTGCATTTCAAGCGCATTCCTTTGATAGTAGCCTAGGGGCCACCTATATCGATATTACGACCCCTATTCATTTGAAAAACATTACTTTCGTATGTAAAATCCATGCAAAGACGACAAATCCAAGAAATTTGAGTTTAATTTGCTTTTAGTAAGCTACTAGGTTCATTGACATTTAGAAATCAGAAAAAGAAGAAAGAAAAAGTAACCCAATAGGCTATTGATTTCAAATGTTTATCTATACTACCTACATAAATAAGTATGGTGTGATTGGTAGTAGGGGGTTGCTTAAATGTGACACACATCGAGTATCCTTCATGAAAACGAATATACTTGCAAACGTTATCGAATCACATTCATTATGATTCGTCCAATAACACCTAAATTCCATGAGACTATTGATTGTCATTCGCACCCACCAAGCAATTTTCATTTGGAATAACATATTTAGAGATTAGGCTATTTCAAACACCAAACCAATTACATTTGCCCAATATGCAAAAACCACTCTCAAGTTGCTACTGTCGATTATTCAAGAATCAATTCAAATTCAGTCTTAGATAACTTGAACCTGTTGAAATCAATTTAAAGAAGCGATGTATAAAGTTTGTGTAGGCTACGTGCTTAATTTAAACTGCAGCCTATGTCGATATATAAAACTTTCAATTGTAAAAACATATAAATATAGCAAATCATGAAAGCAAAAGTGTCTCGTGCACTCGTTTAAAATCTATTGAGCGCACAATTCAAACGAAATAAAGCATACAACTTGGTTTTTACCTCAATGGTAGGCTAAACTATTTCAGATTAAAAACACGCACATTTGAATTTGGGTAAGCAAATCCATGTCTACGGGATAGCCTATGGCTACGCATAAAGATTAGAAATCACAAGTTCACTGGACTTCCTATCTATAACACTTATTTTTCAACAGATGAACACTACCACGACAAACTATGCGGAAACTAGACATTGGCTAACTGTTTTCATATTATTAAAATAGCTAGTAGTCTACAAAACACTTCCCTAAATAAAGAGGTCACACTGGGCAAGAGACTTCGCAAGAGGCTTTTCTCGAATATAATACCTATAAAACAGCTATTATGAAAAGCATATTGTCAAAGCATTTCGTATATTTCTTCTTCAAAAGCAATATTTCCCCGTGTAAAACATTTAAGATAACATAAATAAGTCACCTAACTCTTCTGCACCCAACTCGTTTCAGCACCACAGCGCCACCCGCGAGAGCTCTAGACAACAAACGCACTTATTTTCTTTAACAAAATTATTCAAACAAATCGCATCAAGAACATAAAATACATCCTCTCAAAAGTGTTAAGTTTCCAGTTTTGCACTAGAATAGCCTTCCATGAGTGTTGAATCGCTTTCGGTCCCCGAATTGCCATAGTGACCGCTTCCCCTCGGCCATGATGTCTGATCGATGGGAATTGAACAAAGAGGATCAATTTCCGATCAACGAGAGAGCCGCTTTAATCAATGGGAGAAGAGAGCTCCAAAAGCGGCCACAAACACCGGCAAAGAGGGGCTCAAGAGCGAAGCCACAACTCGACAACGGGTTTCCACACATAAGGCTTCAAGAAAGCAGAGAAACTTGAAGGAAAAAGGCTGACCTGCAGCTGCTGTAAATCTAAGCGCTTCCAATATTGAAACATCGATCCCGCATTGGCCGCCATCTTGAGACATATTGAGACTGAGTGAGAGGCTGATAGAGAGAGCGCGAGGGGCTGGAGTTCAGTAGAAAGGAGGGGGAGCGCGCGCAAAACACGGAGCGGAGCAATTGAACAGGGCCATCGCTTATTGAACATGTGCGCGGAATGGAGTTATTGAACAGGAACCTGTAATATTGAATAGGGCCACGGAATAGAATTATTGAATGGGAGTTGGCAATTTCTTTAACAGCTAAAACACGGGATGGATCTTCCACGTAGATCGTGAACGATGCAGTAAGATTTGTTGTCGAGTGTGCATTTTGGACTGCTTATTCGTTTTTCGACCTGTTATTGCCAATATTGCTATTTCATATTGCCTACTATACATTAGAAAATGCATGCCAAATGTAGTTACTCATGTTTTACATTTAGGCTATTGTTTCTGTAATTTCTTTGTGCAATCTATTCATCAATGTTCAAATGCATTTAATGATTGTGGATTAAGATTATCATTCTATAATAGTTCGTTTTTACACTAGTCATGTTACTAGTTCTTTGTGGCAGCCATCTTTTAAGTCAAACAATTATTTTGTGAACCGTCAGTTCTCTTTCAAGTGAAAACAAACAAATTAAAACGTATAAACGCCTTTTGTAAATTTAAACGTATAAACAAACGCCTTATTGAAGTGTTCTTACTTGAACAAGCCACCACCAATCAATTGATTCATAGTTTTATAGTGGGGATATTTGTTGATAAAAAACGAAAACAGTGTCTGATCAAATGCATTTTATTTAGGTCTCTATAGTTTGATATCGTTATATTGAGGTTGTTAACTTTGATATTAGAAAGGAATCAAATTAATCATGATAAAACTCTGTACGTTTTTTTTTTTAAATAACACTGATAGGGGGTTAGACCTATTTTATTGTAAATTCATTCCTGCAAAGAATGTTTTACTTGAAATGTTTTAAATAAATGTAGTAATTGCAATGTATAGTTTGCATTGTAAAAACATTACTATATGTTCATGGACTAATGTTTATTAATACTTCAGCAGTCTCAACAATGTGTGCTTGAATTTGAACTTGAATTTGGGACAACAGCGCCCCTCTAGGTCTGAAATAGGAATACGAGCAACCTGCTTGAATCTATAGGTTTCAATGTTGTACTATATACATTATGCTATTTTCGATTGTAAAGTTTCCTTCTTTTGACTTTAAAAACTATTCACCAACACCTTTTCTCAGATTTTACAGATCTAAAATAGCCTAAAGTAAACTTGAAGAATTTAGTCACAACTTTGGTGTATTTGTTTTTGTTTATAATAGAGAAAATGTATATATTAAGGTCAAATAACTAATGTAAACTTTTAACACATTTAAGAACATGAATATTGCTTGATGTCAGTTTTAATTATTTTAAAGTCCCCAATAAAAAAGAATCATGTAATCACAGTGATTATAAAGCCAAGTATTGTTCACTCCTGCACACATACTATTGACATCATTATTTATTTGCCTTAATACAGCAGGCCTGAATGTAGTGTTATGTTTTTATATATATATATATTTTCCGTAGTCACAGACTGTTCAAAAAATGTGTTATGCTGATAAAGGTTATTTATCTAATATACATATATTTATATAATATGAAGTTCAACTTAAATTTGCATTTTACACTTTTGTTGAACCCTGCACAGTACAAAATTATACATTTAGCTGTCTTAGAAGCAACCATTTTTCCAGACTATTTGTATATCATTGTACAAGAATGTTTATTTCCATGACAATCTGAAAATGTTCCATTCTATTGCATTTGAAGAAAACAGTATAGCCTTTCTAAGTTACCATAGAATCAGAGGCTGTTTCACCCAGCCACAATTGCTCCCATTGAAAATTCCTGGCTCTTAAAGTTCTTTGGCTCATTAGTGGCAGAATAACTTGTTGAAAAGTAAAGAGAAACACCAGACACATTTAGCATTTATCAAAATCCCATGGCACCGCATGCAAGCCCACCTGAGGAGAAGGAAATGCATACTTGTTCGACCCTGTCATTTGATGCATGTAACCGTACATGTATTTAAGATCCCCCATAAGACCTAGCGCACCAAACTAGTCTGTTCTCCTAAACGTACGGATTTTAGAATCACACCCTCAAACAGACATTACGTTATCTAATGAATCATTCTAAGAAGCAAAGAGTAAATTAATGCTTTTAGGTGAAACATCTGTGGATTCTATTAAACCACAAAATGGCCTGCTTGAGAACATATAGAGGCTACCAATTTATACAGCCAATAAACTGATGTACTGAAACAAGTTATCTTAGACTACCTCATTTCAAATTCAATACATTTAGAACACTACTAAATACTAAGTCAACCATAGGAGCGGGCTGCCATTTATTCATAGTGAGTACAAACCTCCTACAATCCCTCCTAAAACCCCCGTCAACTTATTCATGGATGCACTTTCCGTTTATGAGTGACTTTTCCCTCATTCACCCACATACATTTTCTCTCAGTTAATGCTTGGGCTGGGTGGGGTGCACAATGATTAGAAATCAAACCTGAAAGACAGGCCAGCATGCCCTTTTCCATTGCAGCCAAGGGTATCATTACCGTGAGAGAGCGAGAGAGAGAGACACCCTGTCAGTATTATCTCACTGTGTCTGTTTAGTCGTGCACTTTCCCCCACTAGAACCCTCCTAGGCACAGGTAGTGGTCTAGAACATTTTCAATTAAATTATTAGAGTATAGGAGAACATACAAAGGCACACAAACACTCATAAAGTGCCTTCGGAAAGTATTTAGACCTCTTGACTTTTTCCACATTTTGTTTCGTTACAGCCTTATTCTAAAATGGAGTACATTTTTTTTTTTCGCTCATCAATCTACACACAATACCCCATAATGACAAAGCAAAAACAGTTTTTTAGAAATGTTTGCTAATTTATAAAAATAAAAACTGAAATATCACATTTACACAAGTATTAAGATCCTTTACTCAGTACTTTGTTGAAGCACCTTTGGCAGTGATAACAACCTCATGTCTTTTTGGGTATGACGCTACAAGCTTGGCACACCTGTATTTTGTGAGTTTCTTCCATTCTTCTCTGCATATCCTCTCAAGCTCTATCAGGTTGGATGGGGAGCGTCGCTACACTGCTATTTTCAGGTCTCTTCAGAGATGTTTCGATCGGGTTCAATTTCAGGCCCTGGCTGGGCCACGTAAGGACATTCAGAGACTTGTCCCAAAGCCACTCCTGTGTTGTCTTGGCTGTGTGCTTAGGGTCGTTGTCCTGTTGGATTTTTAACCTTTACCCCAGTCTGAGGTCCTGAGCGTTCTGGAGCAGATTTTCATCAAGGATCTCTTTGTACTTTGCTCTGTTCATTTTCCCCTCCATCCTGACTAGTCTCCCAGTCCCTGCCACTGAAAAACATCCCCACAGCATGATGCTGCCACCACCATGCTTCACCGTAGGGATGGTGCTAGGTTTCCTCCAGACGTGACGCTTGGCATTCAGGCCAAAGAGTTCAATCTTGGTTTCATCAGACCAGAGAATATTGTTTCTCATGATGTGAGAGTCCTTTAGGTGCCTTTTGGCAAACTCCAATCGGGCTGACATGTTCCTGACATGTTCCATGTTCCAAGACATGGTTGTCCTTATTAAAGGTTCTCCCATCTCCACAGAGGAACTCTGGAGCTCTGTCAGAGTGACCATTGGGTTCTTGGTCACCTCCCTGACCAAGGCTCTTCTCCCCCGATTGCTCAGTTTGGCCTGGCGGCCAACTCTAGGAAGAGTCTTGGTGGTTCCAAACTTCTTCCATTTAAGAATGATGGAGGCCACTGTGTTATTGGGGACCTTCAATGCTGCATAAATTGTTTGGTACCCTTCCCCAAATCTGTTTCTCGACACAATCCTGTCTCGGAGCTCTACGGAATATTCCTTCAACCTCATGGCTTGGTTCTTTCTCGGACATGCACTGTCATCTGTGAGACCTTATATAGACAGAGGTCTACCTTTCCAAATCATGTCCAATCAATTGAATTTACCACAGGTGGACTCCAATCAAGTTTTAGAAACATTACAAAAAGATCAGTGAATACAGGATGCACCTGAGCTCAATTTCGAATCTCATAGTAAAGGGTCTGAATACTTATGTAAAGAAGGTATTTCCATGTTTTATAAAAAAAAAATGAGCAAACATTTCTAAAAACCTGTTTTCACTTTGTCATTATGGGATATTGTGCGTAGATTGATGGCTATATCTATGCCTATATGTTTATCCGTTTTAGAATAAGACACCATTGTAACAAAATGTGGAAAAGGAAAGGGGTCTGAGTACTTTCCGAATGCACTATACGTACAGTACAGACAGATAGGTTGACATATAGACAGACACATGACATGCACACACAATGACCTAATCCTAATCATGAATAATATATACAGTTGAAGTCGGAAGTTTACATACACCTCAGCCAAATACATTTAAAAATACATCACAATTCCTAACATTTAACCCTGGTAAAAATTCCCTGTCTTAATGAATGTGAAATGTCAGAATAATAGTAGAGAGTGATTTTATTTATTTCACCACAGCTTTGATTTCTTTCACCACATTCCCAGTGGGTCAGAAGTTTACATACACTCAATTAGTATTTGGTAGCATTGCCTTTAAATTGTTCAACTTGGGTCAAACATTTCGGGTAGCCTTCCACAAGCTTCCTCCAATAAGTTGGGTTTTCCCCCTGACAGAGCTGGTGTAACTGAGTCAGGTTTGTAGGCCTCCTTGCTTGCACATGCTTTTTCAGTTCTGCCCACAGATTTTCTATAGGATTGAGGTCAGGGATTTGTGATGACCACTCCAATACCTTGATTTTGTTGTCCTTAAGCCATTTTGCCACAACTTTGGAAGTATGCTTGGGGTTATTGTCCATTTGGAAGACCCATTTGCGACCAACCTTTAACTTCTTGACTGATGCCTTGAGATGTTGCTTCAATATATCCAGATAATTGTCCTTCCTCATTATGTGTGTGAAGTGCATCAGTCCCTTCTGCAGCAAAGCACCCCCACAATATGATGCTGCCACCCCCGTGCTTCACGGTTGGGATGGTGTTCTTCGACTTGCAAGCCTCCCCCTTTTCCCTCCAAACATAACGATAGTCATTATGGCCAAACAGTTCTATTTTTGTTTCATCAGACCAGACATTTCTCCAAAAAAGTACGATCTTTGTCCTCATGCGCAGTTGCAAACTGTAGTCTGGCTTTTTTATGACGGTTTTGGAGCAGTGGCTTCTTCCTTGTTGAGTGGCCTTTCAGGTTATGTCGATATAGGACTCGTTTTACTGTGGATATAGATACTTTTGTACCTGTTTCCTCCAGCATCTTCACAAGGTCCTTTGCTGTTGTTCTGGGATTGATTTTCACTTTTCGCACCAAAGTACGTTTATCAATAGAAGACAGAATGCGTTTCCTTCCTGGGCGGTATTACGGCTGCGTGGTCCCATGGTGTTTATACTTGCATACTATTGTTTGTACAAATGAACGTGGTACCTTCAGGCGTTTGGAAATTGCTCCCAAGGATGAACCAGACTTGTGGAGGTCTACAATTTTTTTCCTGAGGTATTGGCTGATTCTTTTTGATTTTCCCATGATGTCAAGCAAAGAGCCACTGAGTTTGAATGTAGGCTTTAAAATACATCCACAGGTACACCTCCAATTGTCTCAAATAATGTCAATTAGCCTATTAGAAGCTTCTAAATCCATGACATAATTTTCTGGAATTTTCCAAGTTGTTGAAAGGCACTGTCAACTTAGTGTATGTAAACTTGTGACCCACTGGAATTGCGATATAGTGAATTATAAGTGAAATATTCTGCCTGTAAACAATTGTTGGAATAATTACTTGTGTCATTCACAAAGTAGATGTCCTAACCGACTTGCCAAAACTATAGTTTGTAAACAAGAAATGTGTGGAGTGGTCACCTCCACATCACCTCCTCTCACTCTCTGTTTAAGAAGACTTATTCCAGTGAAATGCTCAACTCGTAATGAGACTAAATTGGACAACTATTAGTAACTAAATAGAGAAAAGATGAGTTTCGGCTATAAGTTACAGTTCTGAATGGAGAAAAGATGAGTCTCAATTAAGCTAGACTTTTGTAGAAATGTTGAACAAATGTATATTGTCTTTAAAGAGGAGAAATTACATTAATCAAAGACAAATCCTGGAGAAAATGTGCTGAAAGCACTTGAGCTTGAAATGCATGTATCACTTTTTCTCCCCCCACACATATAGGATTTATTTAAACGATTCTGTCGGATTCTCTCTCTCTCACTTTCTCTCTCTCTCTCTCCATCTCTTCCTTTCTCTGCCCTTCTCTCTTTCCCTTTCTCTACATGTCCCCCCCCCCTCCCCGTTTCTCTCTCGTTTCCTCAGTCTCCCACTCTCTTGCTAGACATTGAGTGAGTGTCGTAGATACACCGTCAGTCCTGGCCTCATCAGGGCCGTCCATTTAAAGCTAATCATGCATGTGAGTGCGTCAGTATTGCAGGGACCAGCTAGCTCCTCTCTCTCTCTGGGGGCTATCTGTGCCTTAACAAGGCACTTCGGCGTGACGATTGTGTTTGCGCAGGGGAAGATGGGAACTGAACAGACACGGATGAGCAAGTTTGATGAAGGAGCGTTTCCCAACATCTCCTTTCAGAAAAGAAAGAAAGAGAGAGAGAAAGAGAGAGACGGAGGAAAGAAGGAGAAAGGTGGGGTAGGGGGCTTTCTGATGATTAATTATGTTTGGGTTTCCCAATTAAAATGGAAAATTACTGTTAATCAACCTGCCAACTTGGTGTGCTGCGGTGAAGAATGGTACCAACGTTTTACATTACATGTACAGGAGGACGTACAGCAGTGAATATCACTTAAAGAAAAATGAATAGTAGCATACACACACATCATCATTCTTCAAATGGAATTCTTATTCAAAATGACAGTACATTGTGCACTGAAACTGTAGAGATAAAAATACATAAATTGTGCCGTGGGCTAATTCAAACAAAGCATTGCTATGCAAATGGACTACAACAATAGCAGTGACATGCTGAATGAACATAGGCCATGAGGGAACTGAGAAGGAGACACTTTCCTGTCCCCATCTCCCCTGGCTGTGCTCCCTTGTGTGACTGTCAGAAAGTCACACACACACATACATGTGCATGCACACACAAACATTCATACAAGTGTGCAGGAAAAGCTGATGAAGACAGAGGGGGGAGAGGGGGAACAGAGGAAGCAGTGTTAACTCAGGTACAGTAAGAGGAAAGAGTGAGAGAGGAGCCATGTTGAAGTATAGCTCAGAAGGGAGAGGGAGAGAGGGAACATAAGTATAGCTCACACATGAAGTGAGAGGGAGAGAGAAAAAGGGAAAAGAAGAGAGCTGAAATCACACAGAGGAAGAGAGGAAGAGTGAGACAGGGAGCTGTAGCAGATAGTAGCCCACGCGTGCAGTGCGGTGCTGAGGAGGGGATTGGGATTTGAGGAGGGCCCCAGTAGACCCCTGAGGCTCTGTGCTCCTCCCCTCTCCTCAGCAAGGGGCTCAGGGAGCACTCAGCCCAGCATCTTCCCTCCCACTGGCAATTTGTTTTCCTAACCCACCAGAGCCTGGTGCTACCACTAGCACTACCACTACCGCTGTTGCTACTGCTGCTGCCCCTCTCTCTCCCTTTCTCTCTCTCTGACTTCTTCTCCCTCTCTCGCTCTCTCTCAGTCAGGGCCCTCTGGGGAGCCCAATTAGGGCCGTCTCCCCCACACGAAGATCTACCCATGACTCCCCGCTTCTCCTCCTCGTCTTTTTTTTATCAAATAAGAATCCTCTTGAGGCTAGTCCTTGTTTTAAGGAGACGGCATGCTGAATTAAATTTTAATTAAGGAAATGCTAGCCTTTTAGAATACATCGGAAATGAATGGAATTGAGAGGGTGAGTTGAAAGCCACCCAGCGAGCATTGTTGGGTGCTTGTCTGTGGGAGTGTTTGTGTGTATGTGGGGGATGGAATGTAAATCATATTATAGTGCCATTATTGGTTCAAGTAGAGGTTCATCATTGGAATAATTTGATAGATGATTAATGTCATATCATATTGCATTACTATATATCAGACAGAAATAAAAACAAATATTCTGTGGGATAAATATACATTATTTTTCAGGTACTTACTAAATATGTCAACAAAGTTAATGGACTAACATCAAAGATGGAGGTTCATCCACTCTCTCTACCTGGTATTGTTTAGTTTCACTGTAAATTGAAACGGTATCAAGTATGACCAGTGCCCTTCTCTGGGAATACGTCACCATCTACTGACAATCATGTGAAATTACTATTTAGCTGAGGTATATAATATCCTTCTGTCAGAGATAGCTAAACCACTTAGTATATGTATTAATTCATTAACATATTTTCACCTTCCAAAAAAGCTGAAGGCCTGACTGATAGAGTGGCCTAAAATAAATTGAGCTTGCCAAAGCCCTATGACAACAGTGAGCTTCAGGTGGATCAGGTGGATCAGATGGATCCTTTCCCCCTGTCAGGGAATTAGTCAACACAGACAAAACATTCACTTGGAAGGGTCTAATAATAGGGACTACACTCAAAGATGTGCATACTCTCACAGGGCTAAATTCTAATATGAGAGACACATATGCAAAACTTGGATTTTTGTGCAAATGTGAGACCTTGTCCCTGTCCCTAAGCGCTTATTTCTCCTCTCCGTGTGGACAGTAGATCTGAAAGGAATGGCATTTGGCCATTCGGCAAACACTCCCCTGAGTCAGATATAACTAGAGTACATATTGTGCATGTAGCCCTACATGCAGTAGGGGGAGAATTCTAGAAGTGATTGACATGCCTGGTAGTCTATGATGTGAATACAGTGATTGACAGGGCTGGGAGGAAATGGAGGAGGACCTTGAGGGTGCAAGAATAATGCCTGGAAGGAGTCCAAGTCATCTGTGTTAGTGGAGCAATGCAGTGCCCATGGCACTGTTGCCCCTTGAGACCTTGACTCCTCACCGCTCCCTCTGCTTGGAGAAGCACCCAACATGGACAGAAACCTCCATTGGCCCTCCATGAATATCCTCACCCTGGTCCACACAATGTCGTGCCAGGGGCCACAGCAATAGGACATTCTCCACAGTCTTCAAAGTCTCCCCAAACCCATTCGTATTACGAGCAAATGTTATTTTACTGTACACACACTCACATGCACTCACTCACTCACTCACTCACTCACGTACGCACGTACGCACGCACGCGCGCACACACACACACACACACACACACACACACACACACACACACACACACACACACACACACACACACACACACACACACACACACACACACACACACACACACACACACACACACACACACACACACACCTATATATCACTCTGCTAAAATAGGCCTCTCTTCTGTGGAGATGAGTTACTGCCGTCTGACACAACAATGGTCACCTGTTTTCCACACAAACATATAAAGCGTCGCCAGTACAACAGCAATCCATATCTGTACAACTGAGGTCAATAGGAGCTATTTTCTCGCTTGACCGTTCAGTTTGAAGGGCTTATGTTTCTATCAAGAATCTGGTGTTTGGCTTATACTACCCAGACACATCTGTGCTGCCAATAGTGACATACTTTGGTCCCAAAAATGTTGAGCTATGAGCACAACTGAATTGCTTGAAAAAAGTGAGCTATCTTGAGTGTGCAGCTGACTTGAGCTGTGTCAATGTTATTTACTGCAGTCATCGATATAGTGGCTGCTCAATGCTCAACTCTCTAAAGAAATATCTTTGGGGTTGATTATAATGTTTAATTGTGAGACAATGCAACAGTTTAGTGTTCAACAATGCCTGCCATGACCTCATTGCCCTTATCTGATCCAGTCATGGTGTCCAACCCTCCTATTAGTGAAAAGCCCCACCACAGCTGTTCAAAGCCTCTCCTTCCCACAAACTAGACAAGGGCATCAATTCATTACCGTGGTAATCTAGCGGGCTGAGATGCGGCGTTGCACACGTCCTAACTACACTCTTCGAGAAAAAAAACACTATCTAGGAGAACCCTTTAAATAACTATTTTTGGCTCCAAGTAAGACCCTTTTGGGTTCCATGTAGAAGCCTTTCCACAGAGGGTCTACATGGAACCCAAAATAGGTCTATCTGTAACTAAAAAGGGTTCTCCTATGGGGACTGCCGAAGAACCCTTTTGGAACCCTTTTTCTAAGAGTGTACAGGACCAGTGAAGTCTGAGGCATTCTCACATATTTACAACTACCCATAACCCCCCCCCCCCCTAGCCCCCTCTCGAGGATAGGTGCCAGGTTTGAACTTCTAACCGTGTCCCCTGCTTCTAAGATAGTGTGTCACATAAACTGTTCAGAGCCACAGCACCCCTGCATGGGTCAATTACAATGGGTGGCTGGGGGCGGTGGGTGTTAGTCCTCTATATGGCTGGCATGCCTAGGGTAATGTCCCCTCATTGTCTAAACATAGTGCAGGTGGGCAGGGGAGCCAAGTGTTTTGCTATATAAGTAACCAGGGTCACTTTTTAGTGTTCTCTCAAGAGTAAGTCAACAACTGAGAAACTCCTAACACAATGGTAAGAATGACACCTCCTTCACTCTCTCCTCTCAACTTGTCTCCATCTTCACCTTGAGGTTAACTAGGTGTCTCACTTCTATGGTGTCTAGGATGCTGAGAGTTCTTGGAGTAGCTAAACTTACTTCAGAAGTAGACAGCTGTTAATGTTTTTAAATGCATTTATTCAAACTCTATTAATAGCCATGTAGTTTTGTGACTGGATGCTGTGTTCTGTAGCTCAATGTAAGATGTTCATAGTTTTGGTTGTGCATTTGAAATACTATCCAGTAAATGATGACCTATTATTATTATTTTATGAAATATAACAGTAATTATATTAGTACTGTTATATTACTGTTATATTACATGATACTGTCAAAACTTCATAATGTCACTGTATGCAATCTGTATCAAAATGTATGCAAGCTGTTGCTATTCATCATAACATCAAAGAACTTGTCATTTCCTGTGTACCGATGTAGGATCTTATTTTGATCAAACTGTTGCAGGAGAACTTTACATTGAAGGACATGTAAAAATGTGTAGTGTATTTTAGGTTTAAAAAGGCTTCTGATGTTCAGAAATGTCTAATTTTAACTTTTAGACTTGATTTTCCCTTACGAAAAAATGTACGAACCCCAACAATAATGTCCATTAATTATAATCCACATACTGTAATAATTCACATTTCCTGTTGCTGTAGGATTATTTTCCTGCTGTAGCAAACTGGCTTAAATTAAGATCCTACCTCTGTATCTCAGGCACCCAAGAAGGCAAAGAAGAAGGCAGCAGAGGCCAGCTCCAATGTGTTCTCCATGTTTGAGCAAGCCCAGATCCAGGAGTTCAAGGAGGCTTTCACCATCATGGACCAGAACAGAGACGGTTTCATTGACAAGAGTGACCTGAGGGACACCTTCTGTGCTCTGGGTGAGCTAAGGCTAATGTTAGTAACTCCTCGGGAGATTTCCCTTTGCATTATACAAGGGGTGGGTGAGGTTATCATCCTTGGAGAAGTAGTTGCGCAAGGGATAATCAACAAGGGCTATGCGTTCTATGGAGAATAATGAACGACACGCACGTGAGTGGAACTATAACCTTCCACGTAGATGCATTTTTTTTCCAGAGAACGCATAGAGCCCCGGGTTTACTATCCCTTGCGTAACTACTTCTCCAAGGATGTGGCTACAATTTAACACATTTGGCGCTATAAATGCGTTAATTTGCTGGATGAAATGTGTTCGACATCCACTGAAGTAGCTAGCAAGCCAATCAGACAGCTACAGTAGTTACCTTGGTAACCAAACAGACTTGCTAGTTTAGCTAACCAAACCATCAGCCCTAACTGCATAGGTGTGCTAATGAGTATGCACGACGCAAAGTGCAGTGCCTGGATACAGAAGTAGCTAGCCAGTTAGCTTGGGTGCTTGACTGCCCTTGTGAGATCAGAACGTTCGGGTCAACCCTACACATCGGCCATGCGCTCTGAACGAGCGACACGTTTTGATTTTAGGAACAGACAATCTGACAGCACAGTTGCAGTCACCAACGCTCTGGATAACATAACAGCCTAACCAGCTCTGCTAGGGCGAGTAATGTTCAGTGAGCTGTTTATCAACTTTCAAAGCAAAATTACTTCCCCATTGTTCCTCAACTGTAGTGTATTATATACCATTTTGTTGCTCTGAGTCTCTACTTTTATCCAATGTAAAAAACACAATTTCAAATGTTGCTACATAAGACCGATTTGAGCCTGTCGGTCACATATTGGCCATATACAGAGTACCACAAACCCTCGCGTTGGGTCATGCGTAAGAACAGCCCTTAGCCATGGTATATTGGCCATAAACCACACCTCCTCGGGCCTTATTGCCTAATCTTGAATGCTGATTGGTTAAAACCGTATTCCAGCTGGTGTCAATTCCACAAGTTACCACTGGCTAAATCTGTGACATTAAAATGCCTGTTTACTCTGTTCAATTTGACTGCACAATCCACTGCCTCATCAGCCCAGCCAAGCAATTTATAAACTTGATCTCCATTATAAAAATCATCTAGACATTATCTCACATTTCTTTTAGACTAACATCTAGTTTTCAACAGCAGAGATCTGTATAAAACTTGCTGTCTATCTCTCCAACATTTGCAACATTGTTTCAATATTCAAATTCGATTTCCAACTGTCCCATAGTAAAGACGGTGTCGGGAGTCGGGATGACACAGACAGGCAGGCAGCGTTTCTCAGCCAGTTGAAATCATGAATCTGCTGCATCCTTTTTATGGATATATACAAATAAATAAAACAAAACGAAGTGCAGCTAGTTTGCAGTCTTTCCAGCTTCAGTTTGAAGTAATCGTGTTAGCTGTGTTGTTGGCTAGGTCTTCTGAACAACAGTGTCCTGACGAGTGAGAAAATGTTCACGCCTCATTATCTCATTGTTATGGATGTTTATCTTGTGGAAGGATGAAATAGTCTGAATAAATTCATAAAAATAACATTTTTAATCAATAATGTCAATCATTATTTGAATATGTTGGTAACCCGTTGTATAACAGTGATAACAACACCCGTGCCAGTAGGTCCTCCAAACACCGGCTTATCGGGCAGTATCACTTAATTATAAACGGGTTATCAGCGTAATTATACCAGTAAATACATGGTATATGGTCTGATATACCATGGCTTTCAGCCAATCAGCATTCAGGGCTCAAACCACCCAGTTTTATAAAGGGAAATAATGCACACTATAATGCCCTTTAAGCCAATCAGAAAAAAGTATTCAACAATGACATGGTTTAGAGTAGTTTAACACACCCTCTCTCCTCCAGCTATCTCCAATGAGACTGTTCTAAAATGTATTTAGAGAATGACTGATCCAAGCAACCATCTCTGACCATAAGACCTGTGCTGCTGTACTTTCCCACTTTCCCCACCTGTCACGCCCTGACTTGAGAGAGCCTTTTTATGTCTCTATTTTGGTTTGGTCAGGGTGTGATTTGGGTGGGCATTCTATGTTTTGTTTTCTAGGTTTTTGTGCTTCTATGTTTTGGCCGGGTATGGTTCTCAATCAGGGACAGCTGTCTATCGTTGTCTCTGACTGGGAATCATACTTAGGCAGCTTTCTTTCCCTGTTGTATTTTGTGGGTAATTATCTTTGTTAGTGGCACTATAGCCCTGTTAAGCTTCACGGTTGTTTTGTTATTTCTTGTTTTGTTGGCGACATTTTATATAAATAAAATAAAATGTATGCACACCACGCTGCACCTTGGTCTCCTTCCAACGACGGCCGTGACACCACCTGGTCATGTGAGTGATCCCAATGAACTCTGACCTGTATCTCTTCCTGTCCTGTGTGTCTCTGCAGGCCGTCTCAATGTGGGTAATGATGAGCTGGACGAGATGCTGAAGATGGCCCCTGGACCAATCAACTTCACCATATTCCTCTCTATGTTTGGCGAGAAGTTGAAAGGTCAGGCAACACCCCTGTATGACCGACTAGGGCTTGCACATGTCATAGTGCATCACATGTAAACAGAAGCATTGTGGCTAGTTAATGCGTTACGACAATCATATATATTCAGACAGAAATTAAGAACTAGAATTATAATGAGGCAAATTACTACGGTATTTTCCTTAGTGACCTTTTCCCACGGTGCACTGTTTAGACAGACCAGCTGTATGTCTGAAACATGTGTCTTCTCTCAGGTACTGATCCTGAAGAGACCATTATTAACGCCTTCAAGATCTTCGACCCCGAGGGACAGGGAGTCCTCAAGGGAGAAGAGTAAGGATTTTATGAACTCTAATAACAAACATTGAAACAGTACCTGTAGCTCTTTTCTCATAAAGTTTTCATTCAATAGGGTTTTCTGTACATTTGTTAAGCCATCCCTTTAAATACGGTGTACCTTTTTAATTAAATTTGTCAACAGACTCAAAATAATACATTGAGAGAACTGGGTCAGAATATAGGGATCAATCAAATAAAGCCATCTATGCATATTCGTCTCCGTTTCCGCACCAACTGGTAGATAGTCTGATCATCTAGATTATTTAGCCACATTTTTGGTTTCGGAAAGTATGTTTTTAATTTTTTTTTTAACTGTTTGGAGAGCCTTTATGCTCTAAATATATTGATAAATACAGTGGTTTGATTTATACTGAAATTTTCATATTCAAGTTCAATCCATAAAATATTGGAAGGTGGAGAAAAGTTTACAATAGGGTTTGAACAATAATCGTATGCATCTATCCTAATTCTCACTAATCATGGAACTGTATTACAATTGTCCTGTTGTCATGAACAGTGAGCCAGGCTCCAGGTTTAACCTGCTACGTGTGGTCTGAGATCCATAATGATTAAATTAGGCTACATGTCCCAAATTATTATCCACTAATGCTAGCGACCCAAGAAGAACATGACAGAGGAAAGAACTATAAAAGGAATTGAATGTGGTGAAAATAAATGTATGTGGGTTTTACTGACAGTGGCCACTGATAGTGCCTAATATTTAACATGATGCAAATTGTGCAAATAAAACAGAAAAGCCTGGGCATATAATTAAAACATTCAAAAGCGCATACATCAATTTGGCAAGTTCAGCCCTACAGAAGCCTATAGCTTGGGTCTCCAAATTTCGTCCAGGCAAATTATGAGGGCATACAATAAAAATTCTGAATAACGGCACAGCTATTTATATTCTATTTCACTGTGGAAAAGGGGCCGCAATAGCCTACATGTCATGTTGATATGATTTTCAGTTTGCTTCCATATGGCTGGTTTCACAATCTCATCTCCAGAGATCATAAGGAAAAATAATCTAAACAATTGCTATGTGTATTTACAATCCCATGTTCCAAATGGATTACACATTTACCTAGCTCTTATCAAGTTGTAAATTACAGTGCATGGAGAATGGTCTTATTTATGTCTGAAAAAAATTAAGTAGACACTTTTTCCACTTAGAACCGGTAGGTTCGCTAGATGTTATTCATGGTTTCCTCTTGTGTAAAGTTGGTGGAATTAAGTCAAGGTCAGAATACAGCTTATCTGTAGACACACCTCTGCCACACCTTAATTTATTCGAGCTCCACCTCAAACAAGTAGTGTGTGAATAGCATGCTATTGTCATGCTTAAATTCAAGGTCAGATTACACATAGAGAGAAGTGCATAGAGAGGTATTTATGTGCCATTCACACGCTCAACTCAGGTTTGAATCAGGGTCTACAGATGTAGGATCTTAATTTGATCACTCTTTTGTTGCCTAACATTTTCCTGCACAGCAGGAATTTCACACTTTGTAGTGTACTTTAGGTTTTAAAAAGTACAAGTTATTAATTTCCACTTTAAAATGTCAGACTTGATTTGCCCTAATGAAAAATGTATCAACCCCTACAAACAAAATGTCCATTCATTATAATCCATATAATAATTTCTGTTGCTGCAGGATTATTATTAGCCAGTTTGCTACAGCAGGGAAAAAAAATTAGGATCCTACATCTGTAAGTCATTAGCTACACTCTTAGAAAAAAGGGTAATTTGGCTGTCCCCATAGGAGAACCCTTTTTGGTATCAGGTAGAACTCTTTTGAGTTCCATGTAAAACCCTCTGTGGAAAGGGTTCTACATGGAACCCAAAAGGGTTCTTCAAAGGCTTCTCCTATAGGGACAGCCAAAGCACCTTTTCTAAGAGTGTACTACATACAGTAAGGCATTAGATCAATTTTTAAAAATGACTAGATTCTAATCTATTGAATCTCTCTTTTGTGATTGCTGATAATTATCCATCAGTGATAGCGTCGCTAGTTTTATAGTCATGGATTCTTGTAGAGAAGAGACCTTTTCTTGTAGAATGTTGCAAGTGTTTTTTGAAATAATTAAGGAAGAAAGTGTAACTCCTTGGGGTCAACTCTGTTAAAATAACTCCCTGTCACGTTTGATGTGCTGTACCTAACGAATCATCATTTTCCCTTCCAGTATCAAATATTACATAATGTCTCAGGCGGACAAGTTCACCGAAGCTGAGGTAATGTCCTTCTCTCAGGTTTCTGAGGCTCAGTGGGATTTGGGTTCGGAATCAGTTTTCAGCTGTGCTAACATAATTGCAAAAGGGTTTTCTAATGATCAATTAGCCTTTTTAAAATGATAAACTCTGATTAGCTAACACAACGTGCCATTGGAACACAAGAGGGATGGTTGCCGATAATGGGCCTCTGTACGCTTATGTAGATATTCCATATTGAATAGTCATTTACAACATTAACAATGTCTACACTGTATTTCTGATCAATTTGATGTTATTTTAATGGACAAGAAATGTGCTTTTCTTTAAAAAACAAGGACATTTCTACAGTCAGTGACTCCAAACCTTTGAATGGTAGTGTACATGTAGGTGGAGTTATTAAAGTGACTATGCATAGATAACAGAGTAGCAGCGGTGTAAAAGGAGGGGGGCAATGCAAATAGTCTGGGTAGCCATTTGATTAGATGTTAAGGAGTTATATGGCTTGGGGGTAGAAGCTGTTTAGAAGCCTCTTGGACCTAGACTTGGCGCTCCGTTACCGCTTGCCATGTGGTAGCAGAGACAACAGTCTATGACTAGGCTGGCTGGAGTCATTGACAGTTTTTAGGGCCTTCTGACACCGCCTGGTATAAAGGTCCTGGATGGTAGGAAGCTTTGCTCCAGTGATGTACTGGGCCGTACGCACTACCCTCTGTAGTGCCTTGTGGTCAGAGGTCGAGCAGTTGCCATACCAAGCAGTGATGCAACCAGTTAGGATGCTCTCGATGGTGTAGCTGTAGAACCTTTTGAGGATCTGAGGACCCATGCCAAATCTTTTCAGTCTCCTGAGGGGGAATAGGTTTTGTCGTGCCCTCTTCACGACTGTCTTGGTGTGCTTGGACCATGTTAGTTTGTTGGTGATGTGGACACCAAGGAACTTGACGCTCTCAACCTGCTCCACTACACCCCCGTCAATGAGAATGGGGGCATGCTCGGCCCACTTTTTCCTGTAGTCCACAATCATCTCCTTTGTCTTGATCACATTTAGGGAGAGGTTGTTGTCCTGACACTACACGGCCAGGTCTCAGACCTCCTCCCTATAGGCTGTCTCGTCGTTGTCGGTGATCAGGCCTACCACTGTGTCATCGGCAAACTTAATGATGGTGTTGGAGTTGTGCCTGGCCGTGTCATGAGCCATGAGTCATGAGTGAACAGGGAGTACAGGAGGGGACTGAGCACGCACCCCTGAGGGGCCCGTGTTGAGGATCAGCGTGGCAGATGTGTTGTTACCTACCCTTACCACCTGGGGCGGCCCGTCAGGAAGTTTAGGATCCAGTTGCAGAGGGAGGTTTAGTTCCAGGGTCCTTAGCTTATTGATGAGCTTTGAGGGCACTGATGTTAAACACTGAGCTGTAGTCAATTAATAGCTTTCTCACATAGGTGTTCCTTTTGTCCAGGTGGGAAAGGGCAGTGTGGAGTGCAATAGAGACACCACGTCCTGATAATCCGTCTGGCCCTGTGGCCTTGGGAATGTTGACCTGTTTCAAGGTCTTACTCACATCGGCTGCGGAGAGCGTGATCACACAGTCTTACGGTACAGCTGGTGCTGTCATGTATGTTTCAGTGTTATTTGCATCGACGCGAGCATAGAAGTAGTTTAGCTCGTCTGGTATGCTCATGTCACTGGGCAGCTCACGGTTGTGCTTCCCTTTGTAGTCTAATGGTTTGCAAGCCCTGCAAAATTCGACAAGCGTCAGAGCCAGTGTAGTACGATTCGATCTAGAGCACTGACCCATTCTAACTATATGTACAGGAACCCTATGTACTTAGTGACCTAATGCAGTACTACTGAGTCCCTTGGAGACCATGGCATTTCTTTCTTAAAAGCACATGGATGTGTTCACAGATAACTCACATGAATATTGCATGTGTGTTTACCATGGCTTGTTTTCATAGCATAAAGCAAAACCATGAGTGGAGATTCCTGTCTCATCCAGGTTTACTCAAAGAAGGCCTTATCCTGACTTGACATGCATGTGTGTTCACTTTTATTTCAACTAAATATACACACCAAATTCAGCTCAAAGTGCAAAAGGGCTAAGTTAATGTATTGTTTCAACCCATGACCTAGCGTGACCGTTGTGTGCTTTACTCGTCTAGGTTGAAGACATGTTCACAAACTTCCCCCTGGACGTCGCCGGCAATCTGGACTACAAGAACCTGTGCTACGTTATCACCCACGGAGAGGACAAGGAGGCGGAGTAAAGGAACCAATCACAACCTTCAAATCACCAGACCAATCACCTCTGACAGCCAACAACGCATCATCACCCTTTCGACATCTCACCATTCTGACAATAAAAACATAGTAAAAAGGATTATGGTGTTAACAAGGCATTGTCATTTGAACTCCAAGATGAAGGTGTTGAAAGTGAAGAGTTGATTGGGGTCAGAGGTAATGTTTAACAATGTATTCTATATAAGGTGGGAATATCCTTTTGGATATTTCAGACACCTTCAAGTCGCAGGGGTTCAAAGGTTAAGGGAAGAAGAGTGCCATAGGATACACAAAACACCATGCTTCAGATTGCCCTTACATAATAGGAGTTTGGTGACTGATTCAGATTCATCCTCTGTCCCATTTGTCCATTGTGTTACAGTACATCACTGTTCAGTATTTATGGAAATTCATAGGAATTCGAGACTCCGATAAGACGAGCAGCAAGCCAAGGTACATTACATTGTGCATGTAAAATACCACAAGTTATACTGAAGATCAACATAAGACAGGTTCTTACATAATTTATATCTACTCAAATGAGGTACAATTTTAAATAAAAAATGTTAAGGCAAATCGTCTCATTTGTGTCTTAAAATAGGCTACATTTACAATTCCATATGTTCACTAGAGCCATATCAATGGTGCAGAAAAAAATGAAGACAAATCCCAATCAGTCAAAATTATAGTGAATTTTATGAAAAGAACGTTCTTCAAAATACTGGGCCAAGTCAAACGAAAACAAACACCTTTAAAAAAAGGGAACGTACTGTAAAACTGAACCGTTCTCAAAGATTAAGAAAAACAAACACAAATATGAAGTAATGAGTCATGAAATTGTCAGAGACATGCTGAAGGGAAAGACAAAACAGTTGAGCTGCAATAATAAACTGGTTACACACTCTGCAAATGAGTTGGCAAGGACTCCACACCCAATATAAAAATGGTCATATGAGAGCATCCAACACACAACCACATTCCATCTCCAATCCACCAGACGTTTATTCTATTCAACCTATTTATAAATGTGGTTTTCAACAGGTGCATAAACATGTAATGTAAAAAATTGGAGTTAATAACTACAGACTGAAAGAAAAGGTGAAGCTAAAAGTAAGATCAATGGGTCAAACTTTATTTTACAGTTGGCTATTCAACAGTTTCACCTGCTTCACCAGCCTACTTGTTGAAACATGACTGAAAAGCAAAAGGTCTACCTAGTGCTACAGCAATTAATGTTACCTCAAACCATGTGAGGCGATGTAATCTGATATCAACATGCATGTCCATCTGCTCCAATGATATGCAACAGTGGCAGATACAGTACAATATCCCCTACTGCATCGGATACAAAATCATTACTATAAATATAAAACCGAAACAAAACCAATTTATTTCCCTGTTGTGTTCAAATCAAATTCAAACCATTCAAAAACAGAAAACAAATCTTCTCAAGTCTTGTAAAAAACAAACAGTACAGATATTATCTAAAATCAGTCATGATATTCTTACTGAATACAGATAAAACTGTAGTATATGTATCCTACTGGCTATAGTATCTCCTTTTACCCTTGGTAATCCTACAGTTCCCAACAGGAGTCTGTCATTGAGAATATGCACATGTTGAGACCAGTACCAGCACCAAAGTTACACAATTACATTTAAATAACATGACTACGATAATGACACAGGCCAAATTCAAGGATCTGAGTAAGAATTCTGTGATTCCATGAGTATTGACTGGTCATCCACTCTGACCTAGAGAACACATGGTACGTCTATCTCAATCTCTTACCCAATCACTGTTCGTATACAAACCATGCTCTACTACACCCCTTGGCAGGACCATCTAATTGCCCCTCCTCCTCACTCTTTCCTCTCCAATCAGCTTTCTGTCTCCTGTGGTGAGAGAGTGGAGCAGGGTTTTGGGTCCTGCCCTTTTGTTTTTAAACATGGGCACCAAGTCTGACAGGATGTCCAGGCCAGAACCAGATTCTAGTGGGTTTTGTGAGAAATGACCAAAGAGAGAGAGAGAGAGAGAGAGAGAGAGAGAGAGAGAGAGAGAGAGGGAGGAAAGGATTGGGGATGGAGACAGAGGGAGATCAATTTAATCTCACAACCAGGACTCTCCAATACAACATAACTTGTCACTGACAGACACAGTGATTGCTTGGAATTGGACGCTGTTGTTTTCTGAGTAAGGGTGTGTGTCTCTCACCGTGAATGCCGATCATGTGCTCCAGAATTAGAACCCTCTCAGCCAGGATCTTCAGAGCCTCTCTCAGCTGCTGCAGCCCCTCCCCCTGGACAGAAACACATCACTACATCAAGTTCAGCTATCAAGTTCAAATTCAGCTTCCATCAGGAACTATATGTTAAGGTCTAATTCATTTATTGCAGTACAATTACGGTATACTGTATAACTACTACTGTGCTACTATTATGACTGCTTTTTCACAAGACTGAGGTATTGCAAATGTGTCTCTGTGGACTATTAAATCATATAGAGGGAATGTGTAGGGTCACCTCAGCCTGGGTATCTTCTGGCTCACCCTTTGGCCCTGGTACACCCTAAAAACAGAAACACAAATGGAAAAAACACAGGTGGTTGGCAAAGATAACAATTTGTATATATGTTTAAAAGCAGTCAACTTTTGTATCCTCACTGTGTACTCACTGGCTGGCCATGTTCTCCCCTGAGTCCTGGGGGTCCCTGTGAGGAGACAGACGCTGTATGAGCGATGTCATGTAAAAACTGTACATAGTGTGGAATTCCCATCAATTAGAGTCATCTTTATTCAAGATGGTCACTTTAAAGGCAGCCAAACCTCACCCTTTCACCGGAGTCTCCTTTAAGCCCACGATCCCCAGGCTTGCCTGAGGGACCAACACCAGCCTGGAACACAGAGATAGAATTTCTTGCACTATTCTCCCATTGACATCAATGTATGATTTACAAAAATAACAAACACATACAGTGGGTTCCGGAATTATTGGACCCTTTGTTAAACATGAGATACTAATAAAATTGCTCAGAGAAAGAGATTGTGTTTAACAAGTAAGAAGAACATCTCAAAAAGATAGTGGTCTAAATGATTAGATCCTCTGTTTTCAATACTACAGCCACTGGCGTACCAGACATCCCTGCAGCTCTGGGAGCCCATGCACCTGTCATCAATGTCAATTTTTATTTATTTAATAAATCATTTTGACAGTAACCCTCCAAAAAGTAATTCATAAATCTTTCTCATTTCCATATGTACTAGGAAGCTAAGAGTTTGTTTCTTGGGCTTTAGGAATGTGACTGAAAAAGTGATTCAGGCCTTAAAAAATTTACTGATTTAAAGTAAGGGGATGTCGGTGAACAAATGCCATGGTCAAGAATACAACGGTGCCCGTGTAATTAGTGGAGCTTATTCAGGTGTTCAAAACCGAGAGACTAATTTTTCATAGGTAGTTATTTAGTTGTTTTAGGTGCAATATTGAGTTGAGTTTTAGTTGCAATATTCCATTATTGCTGGTATATCTTGGCATGCTTCATACAAGACTAAGTTTAAATTGTGTGCAGCGCAATGGACATACACTTAGTGTACAAAACATTATGAACACCTGCTCTTTCCATGACATAGATTGTCCAGGTGAAAGCTATGATCCCTTATTAATGTCACCTGTTAAATCATTTTAGATTAAGGGGAGGAGACAGGTTAAAGAAAGATTTTTAAGCCTTGAGGCAATTGAGACATGGATTGTGTATGTGTGCCATTCAGAGGGTGAATGGGCAAAAAAAATATTTAAGTGTCTTTGAACGGGGTATGATAGTAGGTGCCAGGCGCACTGATTTAAGGGTGTAAAGAACTGCAACGCTGCTGGGTTTTTCACACTCAACAGTTTCCCATGTGTATAAAGAATGGTCTACCACCCAAATGACATCCAGCCAATTTGACACAACCAGCATCCCTGTGGAATGCTTTCGACACCTTGTAGAGTCCATGCCCTGACGAATTGAGGCTGTTCTGAGGGCAAAGGGGTTGCAATTCAATATTAGGAAGGTGTTCCTAATGTTTTTTACACTCAGTGTTTAATACACAATGTCTCAGGAAAGTCTGGGTTGACTAGCCGTAACATAAATGTAAATCCGAGACCCTGAAATGAGTATGATATGTTATGTTTGGTTATATAAGATACTAGGTCACTTAAGGCAAAAACGAAAGGAGGGTGCGAACATCTAGCAACCCAAAGGTTCTCATTACAGACAACTTTAGCATTTTAGCAACTACTCGCTACTTTGCAATAACTTAGCATGTTATCTAACCCTAACCCTTTTAGCTAACCCTTCCCCAAACCCTAATCATAACACTTTAACCTAACTCCTTACCTGAACCCTAACCCCAAACCTAGCTAATGTTAGCCAACTAGCTAACGTTAGCGTTAGCAACCTATCCACCTAAAACGTTAGCCATAACAAATTAGAACTCGTAACATGTCATACGTTTTGCAAATTCCGTAACATATTGTACGAATTGAAATTCGTAACATAATGTACAAATTGTAATTCATAACATATATGAATTGTAATTTGTAACATTAAATTCATTGTAATTCGGATGTTAGCTATCAACAACAAGGCAACTCCTATGACTAATTGGGAATGGGACGGAAGCGTAGAATTGATCACCCTGTCGCTGGCCGCCTTTGGGGAGGGTGTATAGTGTGAAAGGCCGAAACACCCTAGGAACCAAAGGTACACTACTGACGATGCGCTCCCCAAATTTCACTAGGCTCACTGTTCATGAACTCTTGGAAGTGCTTGACAGATAGTAACATCTCATCCTGTGTTCTTGGAATCGTAATATATCTTATGTAATGGATGATGGACATCCACAAATTAATGCATACCATAAGAAACGTAACATATGATACTAAATGGAGTGTCGTGGCTTTACCTACAGAATAATATGAAATGCTTTGACCACGTTGGAGTTGGCAATACTTAGTAGAGAAAAAGAGACAGACAGAGAAAGAAGCAGCAAGGAGGACTTCAGGAGACCAGGGGAGTCCCTCAAATTGGATTTAATTTACCTTGAATATTGCAGCCCATTTGTGTAGGCTATTAGCCAGAAAAAAACCTGCTGAGTTCAAATTCTGCTTACTTTTCCCCCTCATTATTAGGCTATTTGATGTGTAGTTTTTACTACAAAGTTGATAAATAGCAGCTAAATACGGAAGGCTATACAATATATTCAGAAAGTATTCAGTCCCCTTGACTATTTTCCAAATCCTTATTCTAAAATGGATTCATTTTAAAACAATTTTCATCAATCTACACACAATAGCCCATATTGATAAAGGAAAAACATGTTTTTAGATTTTTTTGCAAATGTATTGAAAAAAAATAAAAATAAAAAATCACATTTATATAAGTATTCAGGCCCTTTACTCAATACTTAGTTGAAGCACCTTTGGCAGGGATTACAGCCTCGAGTCTTCTTGTGTATGACGCTACAAGTTTGGCACACATGTACAGTGCCTTGCGAAAAGTATTCGGCCCCCTTGAACTTTGCGACCTTTTGCCACATTTCAGGCTTCAAACATAAAGATATAAAACTGTATTTTTTTGTGAAGAATCAACAACAAGTGGGACACAATCATGAAGTGGAACGACATTTATTGGATATTTCAAACTTTTTTAACAAATCAAGAACTGAAAAATTGGGCGTGCAAAATTATTCAGCCCCTTTACTTTCAGTGCAGCAAACTCTCTCCAGAAGTTCAGTGAGGATCTCTGAATGATCCAATGTTGACCTAAATGACTAATGATGATAAATACAATCCACCTGTGTGTAATCAAGTCTCCGTATAAATGCACCTGCACTGTGATAGTCTCAGAGGTCCGTCAAAAGCGCAGAGAGCATCATGAAGAACAAGGAACACACCAGGCAGGTCCGAGATACTGTTGTGAAGAAGTTTAAAGCCGGATTTGGATACAAAAAGATTTCCCAAGCTTTAAACATCCCAAGGAGCACTGTGCAAGCGATAATATTGAAATGGAAGGAGTATCAGACCACTGCAAATCTACCAAGACCTGGCCGTCCCTCTAAACTTTCAGCTCATACAAGGAGAAGACTGATCAGAGATGCAGCCAAGAGGCCCATGATCACTCTGGATGAACTGCAGAGATCTACAGCTGAGGTGGGAGACTCTGTCCATAGGACAACAATCAGTCGTATATTGCACAAATCTGGCTTTTATGGAAGAGTGGCAAGAAGAAAGCCATTTCTTAAAGATATCCATAAAAAGTGTTGTTTAAAGTTTGCCACAAGCCACCTGGGAGACACACATGTGGAAGAAGGTGCTCTGGTCAGATGAAACCAAAATTGAACTTTTTGGCAACAATGCAAAACGTTATGTTTGGCGTAAAAGCAACACAGCTGAACACACCATCCCCACTGTCAAACATGGTGGTGGCAGCATCATGGTTTGGGCCTGCTTTTCTTCAGCAGGGACAGGGAAGATGGTTAAAATTGATGGGAAGATGGATGGAGCCAAATACAGGACCATTCTGGAAGAAAACCTGATGGAGTCTGCAAAAGACCTGAGACTGGGACGGAGATTTGTCTTCCAACAAGACAATGATCCAAAACATAAAGCAAAATCTACAATGGAATGGTTCAAAAATAAACATATCCAGGTGTTAGAATGGCCAAGTCAAAGTCCAGACCTGAATCCAATCGAGAATCTGTGGAAAGAACTGAAAACTGCTGTTCACAAATGCTCTCCATCCAACCTCACTGAGCTCGAGCTGTTTTGCAAGGAGGAATGGGAAAACATTTCAGTCTCTCGATGTGCAAAACTGATAGAGACATACCCCAAGCGACTTACAGCTGTAATCGCAGCAAAAGGTGGCGCTACAAAGTATTAACTTAAGGGGGCTGAATAATTTTGCACACCCAATTTTTCCGTTTTTTTTTTGTTAAAAAAATTTGAAATATCCAATAAATGTTGTTCCACTTCATGATTGTGTTCCAATTGTTGTTGATTCTTCACAAAAAAATACAGTTTATATCTTTATGTTTGAAGCCTGAAATGTGGCAAAAGGTCGCAAAGTTCAAGGGGGCCGAATACTTTCGCAAGGCACTGTATTTGGGAAGTTTCTCCCAATTTTCTCTGCAGATCCTCTCAGGCTCTGTCAGGTTGGATGGGGAGCGTCACTGAACAGCTATTTTCAGGTCTCTCCAGAGATGTTTGATCGGGTTTAAGCTCTGCCTGGGCCACTCAAGCACATTCAGAGACTTGTCCCGAAGCCACTCCTGCATTGTCTTTGCTGTGTGTTTAGGGTTGTTGTCCTGCTGGAAGGTGAACCTTCACTCCAGTCTGAGATCCTGAGCGCTCTGGAGCAGGTTTTCATCAAGGATCTCTGTACTTTTCTCTGTTCATCTTTCCCTCGATCCTGACTAGTCTCACAGTCCCTGCCGCTGAAAAACATCCCCAAAGCATGATGCTGCCACCAATATGCTTCACCGTAGGGATGGTGCCAGGTTTCCTCCAGACGTGACACTTGGCATTCAGGCCAAGGCCAATGGTTTCATCAGACCAGAGAATCTTGTTTCTCAGTCCTTTAGGTGTCTTTTGTCAAACTCCAATCGGGCTGTAATGTTCCTTTTACTGAGGAGTGGCTTCCGTCTGGCCACTCTACCATAAAGGCCTGATTGGTGGTCTGCTGCAGAGATGGTTGTCCTTCTGGAAGGTTCTCCATCTCCACAGAAGTACTCTGGAGCTCTGTCAGAGTGGTCTTGGTCAACTCCCTGACCAAAGCCCTTCTCTCCCGATTGCTCAGTTTGCCCGGGCGGCCAGCTCTAGGAAGAGTCTTGGTGGTTCCAAACTTCTTCCATTTCAGAATGATGGAGGGAGCTGTGTTCTTGGGGACCTAAAATGCTGCATAATTGTTTTGGTACCCTACCCCAGATCTGTGCCTCGACACAATCCTGTCTCCGAGCTCTACAGACAATTTCTTCGACCTCATGGCTTGGTTTTTGCTCTTGAAATATTAAAGAAGAGCTGCACACTCGGAGCTCAGATGCAATAATTTAATAACCTAATATCCAACATTTCGACAGACAAGCTGTCTTCATCAGGGTATAATGACAAACAATGCGGGATGACTAGTTTATATAGTGTCAAAGGACAAACACAGGTGTCTGTAATCATGGCTGGGTGTGGCCTGATATCATTGGTTAATTCTCATATATTAAAATAGCATTCAAAAAACATAAATGATTGCATACGATCATAGATACAATTTGGCTACATAAGCCTACAAATATTTACAATAGCAAAATCACAAGAATGGCTTCAGATCAAAATCTAACATGCACTGTCAACTGTGGGACCTTATATAGACATTTTCCACAGGTGGACTCCAATCAAGTTGTAGAAACATTTCAGGAATGATCAATAGAAACAGGATGCACCTGAGCTCAATTTCGAATTTCATAGCAAAGTGTCTGAATACTTATGTAAATAAGGTATCTGTTTTTTAGTTTTAATACATTTGCAAACATTTACAAAAACCTGTTTCCGCTTTGTATTATGGGGTATTGTGTGTAGATTGATGAGGATTTTTTTTATTTAATCACTTATAGAATAAAGCTGTAATGTGGCATAATTTGGAAAAAGTCAATAATACAATATAGCTCAGTATTTTCTATTTTGTACAGTCTTTTTTGCTAATCTTTATCAGGGGATCTTATAATTTAGGACACCACAGTCTCAAATTAGGATTCTGCTGCAGGATGCACATGAAAGTCCAATGTTATACATACGTTTCTCCCTGGGGTACCTGGGTTTCCAGCAGGCCCTGTAGGTCCCGGACGGCCTCAGGAGATGGAAAATGGAGATTATAGTTTTCCAAAATATTCGGACAATATCCACTTAAAGGTCCCACTTGGTGATTAGCTGATATGGGGAAGTAGTATTCTATTTTCCCCTAACTAACATTATGACACTATTATCATTATGACTTCATGGTCATGCCAGCGGGGGGGTCAGTGTTTATACCTGGGGGACCAGGGGATCCGGTGGGGCCTGGGGGACCGGTCACAGCTCTTTGGTTGTTCTGTGAATGGAGTGCAGCTTCTTCATCTGTAACCAAAACAAAAACAGCCATGGGTTAGGTGCAACAGGTGCTCACTGTGCTCTAATGACATACTACATGTATGTACTGCATGTATGATCTTCAAGTTTGAGTTAAGAGTACTTCCAATATTTACATACTGTAGCTCTGTTGGTATTTTGGGTTGTGAATTATTGTCAAACATTGGAGATGATAGGTTGTCTTGGTTGGTTGTCACTGTGGGTGCGTTGTGAGATAGTGCCACACCCATCATTGTCATTGGTTGACACACACACCTCTCAACTAAAACAGGCCTCTCTCTCTCTACTTCTCCTCCCAACCTCAAAATACCTGCAACATTGAGGTTTGACTTGACAACCTCGCCTTGCCGTTTATTGAGCAGTTTCTGGCTCCGAGGCGGCCCAGTGTTTCCAGACTCAGGCTGCTGTGCTGACAGGTTACAAATTGGGTCTGATTTACA
Organism: Oncorhynchus mykiss; assembly: GCF_057628025.1. Classification (NCBI taxonomy): domain Eukaryota; kingdom Metazoa; phylum Chordata; class Actinopteri; order Salmoniformes; family Salmonidae; genus Oncorhynchus; species Oncorhynchus mykiss. The sequence continues at coordinate 28,083,326 of NC_143031.1, forward strand.
GCAGGCAGACTGCAGCCAGAGCCCAGGTTTAAACAAAGCCAGCCCACCACATTAATAATATACAGCTTTCCATGACATCCGAGTGGGAGCATTTTGCCCTCTGCTGGTCAAAACTGGGAAATGCCTCAGATGGAGGTCAATGGAACATGTCTATAGACTTCTACAACTTACAATTTTACAGTCCATAGATTTTAGCCAAAGTCCTCTATTAAATGTTACAGCATGAATTAATAAGGCCTACATATTCTATATGTTTCGTTTCATATGAGGTCATTGTCTCTCTAACACTCATACATTACCACCACTGACTGCCCTCCTCCCCTAGTGTGCATATTTATTTCCAGATGGAACCATTATTCACTATTAGACTTCACATGTCTTACAGATAATAGTACTACAGGAACAAGGTGATAAGGCCACTCCAGCATTACAGGAACATTCTAATCATCCATACAGCAGTCAACTGAAATCTGTCTGAACGATCATTATCAACTTTATGGTTTATGGGGACTCACTATTGACTGATAAGATATGTATTTTTGCAATGGAGACATTATCGGGTATTTGGATCCAATAAAACCTACATGATAAAACCTAGATGACTTTTTCCATGGTCTTGTGAGGGCTCAGCATATATTATAGCTATTGGCAGACCGGTTGCCTGTTGTCCATTGAGGGTTCTTCGTGTAGGAATAGAGCATTTTAACAGGCAGAGAGAGGGCTGTTCCACTGATGGACTTCCCAGATATGGGACACCTGGTGAGACTACACTTTGCATGTCAATTGGCTTTAACGGTGTCATGACATATTTTTCTTTCTTCCATAAAATGTTCCCCAGGTGTAAGAGGCTTGTGGAAATAGGTGGGAGAGTAATGTCTCCCAATATTATCAATTGATCGTTATCAGTAATTTACTATTGAAACAAGGTCTCCAGATATACAATATGTGTGGCAGATGGCCCTGATGTTACGTGGGGTGGACTCAGATGAGGAGACAGGGATAAGGTAACTAAGGTATTTATTGAAAAGTGGGGGGGATGCGGTGCAGGCCAGGGGGAGCTCGGGCGGGTAGCAGGAACTGAGGCTGCGGCAAGGGGATTAGGGGCAGGGTAAGCAGGTCCGGAGCGGAATCCAAGGAAGCAGTAGAATGAGGGTCCAGGGCAGGGAAGCAGGACAGACGAGATAAAGGACTGGCGACAGGGACCAGAATCTGAGCGGACGGAACTGTAGCAGAGAGAAAAGCAGCGTCAGGCTAGGGAAAAAAGGAACAAACAGCTTGAAATGTAGACTGTGGAAGTGGCAGGGCTGAGCATTTGTAGAGGTCTTGATTATGGAACAGGTTGCAGCTGGTGGGGATCTGCTTTGACTCCAGCATACCTGTCTCCACTCACGCAGTCAGATACACCCACACAGAGAGAGGGAGAGACCACTGGGGGAGTGGCGGCAGGTTAGGGAGACATAGGATGAGGTGTAGAGGGCGTGGCAGATGTAACAGCACCCCCCCTACGCCCGACCAGGCTTATCTGGGTGTAAGTTATGGAAATCCCGTAAGAGTGAATGGTCTAGAATGTGACGGCGGGGAACCCAGCAGCGCTCCTCAGGCCCCGTATCCCGCACAGTCCACCAGGTACTGCCAGCCGCAACCCCGACGGCGCACGTACAGAAGCTGCCGGACGGTATAGGCAGGATGGACATTGATGAGCTAAGGGGGTGGAGGAGCTGCTGCAGGAGGAGACAGGACTGAAGCAGACAGGTTTAAATCAGGGAAACATGGAAGGTAGGATGGATCCTGAGAGTTTCAGGCGCACCGCAGAGGGGTTAATGACACGGTTAATCTCAAAGGGACCAATGAATCGGGGCAAAAGTTTATTCGATGCCACTTTCAATGGCAGGTCCCAAGAAGAGAACCATACCTTTTGGCCTGGAGTGTAGATTGGAGCTGAGGCACGGCGACGGTTGGCTTGGGACTGGGTCCTGGCAGAGGCACAGAGAAGAGCAGCCCGGGCCTTCCTCCAGGTATGATGACAACGGCACTTCTGGTCATGGACAGAGGGAACCGCAACCTCTTGGGCGGGGAACAAGGGAGGTTGGTAACCCAGAGCACACTCGAAAGGTGACATACCTGATGAGGCGTTGGTGAGGGTGTTGTGGGCATTTTCAACCCAGGGTAGCTGGGCACTCCAGGAGGAAGGGTTAGCAGAAGTCACGCAGCACAGGGCAGTCTCCATCTCCTGGTTGGCCCATCCGGTCTGGCTATTGGTCTGGCCATTGGTCTGGGGGTGATATCCAGAAGACTGACATTGATACCAAGAGCTGAACAGAATGATCTCCATACCTGAGATGTAAACTGGGGTCCCCTGTCAGAAATGATGTCAGTGGGAATGCCATGCAGACGAAACACATGGGATACCAGCAGGTCCACAGTTTCCCTGGAGGACAGGAGCTCGGAAAGGGGAATGAAGTGAGCTGCTTTGGAAAATCTGTCAATAATGGTGAGGATGAGTGGGTTACCGTTTAATGGGGGAAGGCCAGTGACAAAGTCCAGAGCTATGTGTGACCAGGGGAGACTGGGTATGGGAAGGGGGTGAAGCACACCGGAAGTGGGTCTAGTGGAGGTTTTGTTCCGGGCATAGACCCAGCAGGCTGAGACAAACTCCCGGGCATCTCTCTCCATGGTGGGCCACCAAAAGCGCTGACGGAGGAAGGCAAGGTTCCGGTTCATACCAGGGTGACAGGTGAGATGGGTAGAATGGGTCCACTGAAGATCAGAGCGAACAGAATCAGGAACAAACGGAGCATTTCTAGGACCGTTACCCGGGTCAGGCTGGTTTTGCTGAGCCTGGCGGATATGAAACTCAATCTCCCAGGAGACGGGGGCAACGATGCAGATGGAGGCACAATGGAATCTGGCTCTGAACCAGTGTGGTCGGCGGTAAACTGATGGGAGAGGGCGTCAGGCTTGGTATTCCTAGAACTGGGGAGATAAGTGAGTGTGAAATTGAATCTACCAGAGAACAAGGCACACCTCACTTGCTGGGAGTTCAGACATTTGGCAGTCTGGATTTTGGACAGGTTTTTGTGGTCTGTCCACACGATGAAGGGGAGTACAGAGCCCTCCAGCCAGTAACGCCATAACTAAAGAGCCTGCTTAACTGCCAGGAGTTCACGGTTACCGATGTCAAAATTATTCTCTGCAGGTGAGAGCTTATGGGAAAATAATGCACATGGGTGGAGCTTCTGATCAGAGGGGGAATGTTGAGACAGAACAGCATCTACCCGGTGTTGGAGGTGTCCACCTCCATGATGAACTGGAGTTCTGGGTCTGGCTGAGTGAGGACCGAAGCGGAAGTGAAGCGGCGTTAGGGAAAAGGCCTCTGCCTCAGGGATCCCGAGGAACGGAGTAGAGGTGGAGGTGAGAGGGGCTGCCAAACGGCTGTAGTTGCGGATGAAACGTCTGTAAAAATGGTCAAACCCCAGGAAACGCTGTAGCTGCTTCAGGTTTGAGGGCGCAGGCCACTGACTGCCATGAGTTTGGCAGGGTCCATACATAACTGCCCCTGCGCAATAATATAACCCAGGAAAGACAGAAAGCATGGAACTCACATTTCTTAGCTTTAACAAAAAGCGTATTCTCCCACAGCCACTGGAGAACGTGTTGCTGGTGAGCCTCTTGGTCCTTAGTAAAAATGAAGCATCCAATCACATCCCTCAGCACATCATTGACTAGGTTCTGGAAAACAGCAGGGGCGTTAGTAAGACCAAAAGGCATGACCAAATACTCAAAGTGGCCAACTGGTGTGTTAAACGTCCCCCTCTCTGATGTGGACAAGATGGTAGGCATTCCAGAGGTTGAGTTTGGTGAACCTCGTGGAACTATGGAGGGGGGAAAAAGCACAACTGATGAGTGGCAAAGGATACTTGTTCTTCACCGTGATATTATTCAGCCCACGAAAGTCTATGCACAGCTCCAGTAACCCAGCCTTATAAGTCCTGCATCCAGGGAACCAGTCCATAGCCTCGTGCTCGGGGCGAGAGAGGTTATACAACCGGTTACTGGGGAGAGTAGCTCCAGGCAGGAGGTCAATGGGGCAGTTGTATGGCGAATGAGGAGGCAGCGACAGGGTGTGGTGCTTGCTGAAAACAGGAGCTACATGTAGATCATGATACTCAGGAGGAACTGTTGACAGATCCGGAGGTTCTGGAATGGACTGGGGCAAAGACAAGGCAGGGGCAAGGGCAGAATGTAAACAATTAGAGTGACAAAATGAACTCCAAGTGGTTACCATTCTGGCGATCCAGTCGATCTGAGGGTTATGTAGCTTTAACCATGGATGGCCAAGAATCAGGGGAGATTGAGGGCAGTCAATTATGTGGAAACTGATCCTTTCCTGGTGGTTTCCAGAGAGATGCAGGATGACAGGGACGATTCTCTCCCAGACATGGACGAGGAGCTGTCCGTTGAGAGCGTTGGTATCGAGGAGTGAATCGAGTGGAACAGTGCGCAGGCCCAACTGGGTAACGGCACCATGGTCTAGGAAACTCTCGTCGGAGCCCGAGTCGATGAGAGCAGGCAGAGGAAAGGCTTGGCTCTGCCACACGAGGGTGCCATTAAGCAGGGGTCTGGGGGTAGATGGCCATGGTGATTTGGCTCAACAGTATATCCCCCACTACTGCTGAGCCACCTCTTTTGCTGGACGCAGGGAACAGGTGGAGACAAAGTGACCAACCTGGCCACAGTATAGGCAGCTCCAAGTGCTGATTCACAGCTGCCTCTCCTCCGGAGAGAGACGGGCCCGGCCGAGCTGCATGGGTTCAGGTTCTGGAAGAGACTTGGGAAGGGAGGCAGTCGGGGAAGTAGAACAAGGCAATGAAGCAGATGTTGTTATGGGTCATGCAACCTTACCTGCCCTCTCCTTCCGACGCTCATGGAGATGGTTGTCGATGCGGATGGCGAGAGAGATGAGCTCATCGAGTCCATCAGGCTCATCCCTGGACACCAACTCGTCCTTGATGGTCTCAGTGAGAGCGTTCTGGAATGCTCCCTGAAGGGCCTACTCATTCCAGCCGCTCTCAGTGGCGAGGGTGTGAAACTCGATCGCCGTTTCAGCGACACTATGGGAGCCTTGATGGAGGGACAGGAGTCATTTAGCGGCATCCTTACCGCTGACAGGATGGTCGAAGGCTCTTCATCTCCTCCGTGAATCTGGAGTAGGAGGAGCAGATGGGAGACTGTCTCTCCCACACCGCTGTGGCCCAGGGACATGCTGCTCCACGGAGGCAGCCAATCAGGAAGGAAATCTTGGCCCGTTCACTAGCACAAGAGTAAGGCTGTTGCTCAAATACTAGTGAATATTGTACCAAAAAAGCTCTGCAAGTTCTGAGGTTGCCATCGGAAGCTGGAACAAACGGTTCACGGGGTGGAGGAGAAGGACTAGGGGCTGGTTGTGAGCTCTGGGTGAAGGTTCGGTCCTGCAGGTCAGAAAGGCTCCATGAAAACTCCCTGACATGCTCCAGAAGGGTTCTCAGGGCTTGGTCATGTTGCTCGAGCAGGGCGTCTTGGCCAACGAGGGTTTGGTGGAGAGGATCTAAGTTGGTTCATATCTTTTGGCCAGAACGTACTGTTACGCGGGGTGGAGCAGGTGAACCCAAGTGCAGACTCAGACGAGGAGATAGGGATAAGGTAACCAATGTATTTATTGAAAAGCGGGGGGAGATGGGGTGCAGGCCAGGGGGAGCTCGGGCGGGTAGCAGGGAACCAGGAACTGAGGCTGCAGCTGGGGCAAGGGGAGTAGGGGCAGGGTAAGCAGGTCCAGAGCGGAATCCAAGGAAGCAGTAGAGCGGGGATCCAGGGTAGGGAAGCAGGACTGACGAGACGAGGGACTGGTGACAGGGACCAGAGTCAGAGAGGACGGAACTGTAGCAGAGAGAAAAGCAGCGTCAGGCTAGGGGAAAAACAGGCACCACAGGAATAGCAAGATCTATGCAGGAACAAATGGCTTGAAATGTAGACTGACTGAGCAGAGGCTACAATCTGGCAGCGTGGAAGTGGCAAGGCTGAGTATTTGTCGAGGTCTTGATTATGGAACAGGTTGCAGCTGGTGGGGATCTGCTTTGACTCCAGCATACCTGTCTCCACTCACACAATCAGATACCCCCACACAGAGAGAGGGAGGGAGAGAGCACTGGGGGAGTGGCGGCAGGTTAGGGAGACACAGGAGGAGAACTAGAGGGCGTGGCAGGGGCAGATGTAACACCTTAAATAATGGATATTTCAAAATGTCCTAGCAGGCAAGAAGCCTGAGCCTGGCAAGAAAGAGGTCAAAAATCACACAAGACTCCTGAAACACTTTCAGAATGAAACATACTAATGAATGTGGTCTCCATATAGGGCCTATGGCTTACATTTCTTTCTGTAGTTCTTGACTTAAATTCATTGGTGTAGCAGGCATACTCACACTGGCCCAGCTCCCTCAGACCAAACGCATCTGCTCTGTGAGAGAAGGAAGAGGCTGGCCCCAGAGGCCCCGCTGGCCCAGGTACACCTCTCTCCCCTTGGGCTCCTCGCTGGCCCTGGGGCCCTGTGGGAGCCAGAGCACAGTCATCCTCAACACAACACAACACTGACCTTACACATCTAATGTGTGAACATGCACATGTGCAAGTGTCATACTGCTTTGTACCTTTATATTTGATTGAACCTTTATTTAACTAGGCAAGTCAGTTAAGAACAAATTCTTATTTACAATGACAGCCTACTCCGGCCAAACCCGGACAACGCTGGGCCAATTGTGCGCCGCCCTATGGGATTCCTAATCACGGCCGGATGTGATTCAGCCTGGATGTGAACCAGGGACTGGAGTGACGCCTCTTGCACTGAGATGCAGTGCCTTAGACCTCTGCGCCACTCGGGAGCCCCAAGTGATAGTGTATGGGTGAGATACAGAGGTGGGGGGAAGACTTATACCTCTGGGTCCCATGGGTCCAGGTTTCCCTGCTAGGCCTGTCTCTCCAGTGCGTCCAGGGGGTCCCGCCACACCTGGGAGTCCAGCTGGCCCTGGGAGGCCTCTGGCTCCTTGGAAAACAAACGATTTAACAACTCAGTCAGAATTCCACCCGATTCAGACACTTCTTTAAACATTTGGTGCACTTTTCTGAAAATCTATAACACAACAGAGTCAAACAGTTGCCATATAAAATTATGGAGGAAGAAAAGTGAATAGTTAACCATCGGAGGTTCAGTGAGGTCCTGCTGTAAAGCGCCTCACCTGGTAGTCCGATTGTGGGGGGAGTGATGGGGGTGGGTTTGGGTGCTCCCAGTCCCACCTCGTTATCTGATGACCCATCTGGGGAGTATCTGAATAGGAGAGGTGGTGGTCCCGCCTCCTCCAGCAACACAATCTGACACAAAATGAAGGAAAATTAGTGTTCAGTCCTGCTGAGATAGGAGCTAGATTTTTGAGAATATCAGGTCTCATTACATTCATGTACTGTATGTAATACTGTTTTAATGACAGGTTTGGTTGCTGCAAGATTACCTTGGATTCCAGCATACTCAGTCTATCATTAATATCAGCATAGCCAGTGCAGTTCATACACTCTAAGGAGAGAGAAAGAAAGAGATATAGGTAAGTAAGTAATACAGTGTAGCATGTTGCTTCAAGTTAGAGATACTAGATTAACTCTCAAGTAAGACTCACATCTTTGTCCTTTCAATCCATCCATACCAATTCATGATGCATCAATGTGCAATAATGCAATTCCAATAGTAGGAAACATCAGAAAATACAGGCTTGGTTTCGTATAAGAAGACACACATTTCCTAAGCCAGACTACCACAAAAGAGAAAACAAACACGCACTGTGTTGGCCCAGACTGTGTTGTTTGTAGAGAGAGAGGGTTTATGTAGTGGCTGAGACATTATGAAGTGAGCCAGTCAAAGCAGAAGCACATTTCCAAGGTGACACAGGATGGATAGACAGCAACCTCCCGTTGCTCAGATGACATATGGGCTGGAAAGAGGGAGAGAGAGTAGGGTGAGAGAGGTGAGAGATGGAGAAAAAGACAGAGAGAAAGACAGAAAGAAAGATAGATAGATAGATAGAGGAAGAGTGAAAGAGAGAGACGTGAAGCTTTCCTGGCAAACTCCCTGACCATTTATCTTCTCTCTTTGCCTGAGAAAAAACCCTTCCCTTCTCCTTTGCCAATTCTACCAACTCCTGGCCAAAGTGTCCTTCTCTGTCAGTCTGACACTTGGCATCTGCCATGTGTTCAGACTGCACCGCCACTCTGCCCCGCTCCAGTGCCCGACAGAGACACCAGCCACGGATAAAAGCATCTGCTAAAGTCGCTTTGGATAAAAGCTAAATGGAATATATTATATATTTTATTATTATATTATATATTATACATTGATTATGCTTGTGGACGTGCTTATTAATAAGTGGCCTAACAGTTGTGTTTTTTCCTCCAGTTCTCTGAGTAATGAATGTGACATCATTGTGAAGGTGGTCTAATTCATCACCTTGTTCTCAGCTCATTATGAAGGTGTGGTGTGTGCTGGGATTGGGAATCATGGAACATTGCAAGACCTGAGGTGGGATGCCAAGAGACAGACAAGGGAATGTGACGACTTTATCAACAGATCAGAAAGAGACCCTAAAACACATTATTACACTGTTTGAAAATGTGTTTACACTGTTATTTTAAACTTAAATCCAATTGAAAATTTCACAAATCCAATTGTATTCACAATTAGTTTTTAGGAAGTTTAGTTGCTGTCATGTACACAAAACACTGCAGTTCATGAAGATCGTTCTAAGCATAGGCCTGGCATTGCCTTGATCAACCACAAGGATATTGTCAATTCCCTATCCTCTCTCCATGGCTATGTTTTCAATCTTGTAAGAAATATAATTCCTACATACAGTATCAGTAGATTAAGTAGACAAAGGAGCTGATCGTGGACTACAGGAAACAGAGGGGCTAGCATGCCTCCATCCACATCTATGGGGCTGTAGTGGAGAGGGTTGAATGCTTTAAGTTCCTCTGTGTCCACATCACTAAGGAATTAACATGGTCCACACACACCCACACAGTTGTAAAAAGGGCACGACAGCGCCTCTTCCCCCTCAGGAGGCTGAAAAGATTTGGCATGGGCCCTCAGATCCTCAAAAATGTCTACAGCTGCACCATTGAGAGCATCTTGACTGGCTGCATCACAGGTTGTTACGGCAACTGCAAGGCACCCGATCGCAAGGTGCTACAGAGGGTGGTGAGTATGCCCCAGTACATCACTGGGCCAGAGCTACTTGCCAGCCAAGACCTTTATAACAGGCTTTGTCAGAGGAAGGCCCCCCAAAATTGTCAAAAACTACAGCCACCCAAGCCATAGACTCTGCTATCGCATGGCAAGTGGTACCAATGCACCAAGTCTGGGACTAACAGGACCCTGAACAGTTTCTACCCCCAAGTCATAAGACTACTAAACAAGACTGCTAAATAGCTAACCAAATGGCTACAAGACTACCTACATTAACCCTTTTTTTTTTTTACTCTCTTGCACACACACACACACACAACATGCGCACACATGCATACTGACGACACACACACACACACACACACACACACACACACATACACACACACACACCTGCTGCTGTCTATTATCTATCCTGTTGCCTAGTCACTTTACCCCGGTCTACAGTACAGCGGAGGCTCCTCAGAGGAGGAAGTGGAGGACCATCCTGCTCAGTGAATTTAATAAAAATACAAATAATCAGATAAAACTATACTAAATATATTCATGTCACCAAATAATTGATTACAGTTTTTTCCAACTGCTTACACACAAAATCTTTTCATGTCACACGATTTTTGAAACCTCTCACTTAAAGTGCAAAACTACACACCAAATATCCAAAACCATAAGCTATTTCTCAGCCTTTGACTCAGTTGTCAATTGCATAAAACACTTTTTTCTAAACACTACACACAATTCTCTACCTAAAACACAAAAATCTAACAGGAAGGGACTTGCTTTCCTTTTCCAAACACAACCAATCAAAATGCTACACTTATTCACCACACACACTCCTCACATGTGCAAACACTAATAGCTTAACTGATCACTAACCAATCACTGCTTTACTGTAGTATAGGCCTATAAATAGGTCATAGGTCAGATTACCTGTTTTGAACAATGGATGCCAACAATGGACAAAGAGCAAGAGGAGTAGGAGGGAGAGGAAGAGGAAGAGGAAGAAGAGGACGAGGGCAAAGAAGAGAAGGAAGGAGAGCCATCTCTGATGAGATTAGGGCAACGCTTGTTGATCATGTGATCAACCACGGTTTGACCATGAGAGAGGCTGGACTGAGAGTCGAGCCCAACTTGAGTCGATTTACAGTGGCGTCCATAATTCAAACCTTCAGAAATGAGAACAGGTATGCAACTATATAATGACTATTTTAGCATTACAGTAATGTACTGTAAAATACGTATGACTGCATAGTATTGCATAAACATTTGTAACTCTAAGCCATCCATTTACTGAACTGCATTGAATGAATGAGGTTGGTTATCATGCTGTACTACATTTTTTTGTACATTGTTTACAGTTCCTATGCTGAACACATACTGTGTTTGAATACAGAATGGAAAGGCAAAGACATCATGGAGGACGAGGACGCTTGTTTACAGATGTACAAGAGACTACAATTATAAATATGGTTTTGGCCAACAATGCAATTAGGATTCGAGAGATAAGAGAGCATATCTTGAAGAATGACACCATATTTAACAACATCAATGCTGTAAGCCTGTCAACCATACAACGCATCCTCCAACGGCACCGAGTGACGATGAAACAACTTTACAAGGTGCCATTTGAGAGAAACTCTGACAGAGTCAAGAATATGCGACATGACTTTGCAGAGGTATGTATGCAACACTACTTCCAGTACTTCAGACATACCATATTTACTCATCTGTGTATCCTTTTGTCTGTTACAGAGAGTATTGGAGCTGGATGCCCATGTAATTCACCATGAATTTATTTATGTGGATGAGGTTGGCTTCAACCTCACCAAAACCAGGCGCCGCGGAATAAATGTAATAGGACAGAGGGCATTTACCAATGTCCCCGGACAGCGTGGGGGTAATATAACTATGTGTGCTGCCATCACTCAAAACGGGGTCCTCCATCACAATTCACCACTGGGTCCGTACAACACCGGCCATATGCTCACTTTTCTGGATGAAATTTACACAATGCTTGTCCCTGATCCAGATCAGGAGCCTGCTAGATTTGTGGTTTTATGGGACAATGTTAGTTTTCACCGGGCTGTTCTGGCCCAAAACTGGTTTGCCACCCATCCACAATTTGTAGTTTTGTACCTACCCCCATATTCACCTTTTCTAAATCCCATAGAGGAATTCTTCTCAGCCTGGCGCTGGAAAGTGTATGATCGTCAACCCTATGCCCGCATGTCGCTTTTCCAGGCAATGGAGGACGCATGTGGGGACATAGAGGTTGCCTCTGTCCAAGGTTGGATACGCCATGCTAGGAGATACTTCCCTCGATGTTTGGCAAGGGAAAGCGTATTGTGGCCAGACCCAGGCCGGAGAAGAGATGAAGGGTAGCTTAGCACTGATGACTGCCCACCCCTACCAATTCCTGGACTGTCCCCCCGGGACCCCACACACACAATTGTGTTCTTTACTGTATTCTAAAGAATATACTTTTGGTTGACTTATGTTTGTGGTTTGTTGTATGCTACTGTATACAACAGTAATGTTTGGCCGAATAAATATTTTCTGTTTCTACATTGCATTGGTGTTTACAGTGTACTTGTTACCCCTCTCAGCAGATTACTTTCACTGTAGAACATTGTATTTAAATGTAGATATAAGCCTATGAAAGACCAAAGAGCTTTAGATTTAGAACAACAGTGTTTACATGGTATATCCAAAAATTTACTATTATGAAAGCAGTGTTTGCCATTTGATGCAAATGCTTCATTCTGACATGTGTTTATGGCATTTTGAATGCAGTGTTACATTTTCAAGTAGATGTGAGGCATTTTGCATTTTGTGTGTGCAGTTTTGGGAATTGTGTGTAGAGTTTTGAAAAAAAGGAGACAGTTTTGAAAACGTGTGTAAGCAGTTGGAAAAAACTGTAAAACACACTGTTTTGCAATGACCTAAACCATACTACACCTGCTCCGATGCTCATCGGATGTGGCAAGGCTTGCAAACCAATACAGACTACAAAGGGAAGCACAGCCGAGAGCTGCCCAGTGACACGAGCCTACCAGACGAGCTAAACTACGTCTATGCTCGCTTCGAGGCAAATAACACTGAAATGGCCATGTTCTGTTATAATCGCCACCCGGCACAGCCAGAAGAGGACTGGCCACCCCTCATAGTCTGGTTACTCTCTAGGTTTCTTCCTAGGTTCTAGGGAGTTTTTCCTAGCCACCGTGCTACTACACCTACATTGCTTGCTGTTTGGGGTTTTAGGCTGGGTTTCTGGACAGCACTTTGAGATATCAGCTGATGTACGAAGGGCTATATAAATAAATTTGATTTGATTTCAAACATGCATGAGAGCACCAGCTGTTCCGGAAGACTGTATGATCTCGCTCTCCGCAGCCGATGTGAGTAAGACCTTTAAACAGGTCAACATTCACAAGGCCGCAGGGCTAGCATGACGTGTACTGCGAACATGCGCTGATGAACTGGCAAGTGTCTTGACTGATATTCTCAACCTCTCCCTGTCCGAGTCTGTAATACCAACATGTTTTAAGCAGACCACCATAGTCCCTGTGCCCAAGAACACTAAGGTAACCTGCCTAAATGACTACCGACCCGTAGCACTCATGTCTGTAGCCATGAAGTGCTTTGAAAGGCTGGTCATGACTCACATCAACACCATTATCCCAGAAACCCTAGACCCATTCCAATTTGCATACCACCCCAACAGAACTCTTCCAAGTCAAGGTAAGCTTTTGGTTTATTAATTTATTGCCATCAGGGACTGCCGGTGTAACTGTTACTGACTACACACTAACGTTACTGCATGATTATAGTGGGTTTACTTACACATTAGTTATATTAGCTATGTTGACTAGGATGGTACTTTAGCTAATATAGGGATAACAATGTAGGTTGTGTGTATGACATGGTTTGGCATGGAAAGGTTATTTTGACTGGTCACATACAGCTGATGTGTTGTTCATTGAAGTTCACAAACGAAGGGAAAAGGTAAGAGGAGGAGAGTGTATAGAGGCAAGAAGGAATACAACGTAGCTGCTAAGAAAATTAACTGTGATTATTTTTTTAGTTCACCTTTATTTAACCAGGTAGGCCAGTTGAGAACAAGTTCTCATTTACAACTGCGACCTGGCCAAGATAAAGCATAAAACAGCACAGCGTTACACATGGAATAAACAGACATACAGTCAATAACACAATAGAAAAGTCTATATACAGTGTGTGCAAATGAGGGAAGATTAGGGAGGTAAGGCAAAAAATAGGCCATAGTGGCAAAATAATTACAATTTAGCAATTAAACACTGGAGTGATACAGTAGATGTGCAGAAGATGAATGTGCAAGTAGAGATACTTGGGTGCAAAGGAGCAACAACAAAAAAATAACAATATGGGGATTTAATTTTGGATTGGAGATGCTTAATGTGAGTCTGGAAGGATAGTTTACAGTCTAACCAGACACCTAGGTATATGTAGTTGTCCAAATATTCTCAGTTGTAGTTGTCCAAAATAAGTCAGAACCGTCCAGAGTAGTGATGCTAGACAGGCGGGCAGGTGCGGGCAGTGATTGGTTGAAGAGCATGCATTTAGTTTTACTTGCATTTAAGAGCAGTTGGAGGCCACGGAAGGAGAGTTGTATGGCATTGAAGCTCATCTGGAGGTTAGTTAACGAAGGGCCAGAGGTATACAGAATGGTGTCATCTGCGTAGAAGTGGATCAAAGAATCACCAGCAGCGAGAGCGACATCGTTGATGTTTACAGAGAAGAGAGTCGGCCCGAGAATTGAACCCTGTGGCACCCCCATAGAGACTGTCAGAGGTCCGGACAACAGGCCCTCCGATTTGACACACTGAACTCTGTCTGAGAAGTAGTTGGTGAACCAGGTGAGGCAGTCATTTGAGACACCAAGGCTGTTGAGTCTGCCGCTAAGAATGTGGTGATTGACAGAGTCGAAAGCCTTGGCCAGGTTGATGAATATGGCTGCACAGTATTGTCTTTTATCAATGGTGGTTATGATATTGTTTAGGCCCTTGAGCGTGGCTGAGGTGCACCCATGACCAGCTCGGAAACCAGATTGCATAACGAAGAAGGTAGGGTGGGATTCGAAATGGTCGGTGATCTGTTTGTTAACTTGGCTTTTGAAAACCTTAGAAAGGCAGGGTAGGATAGATATAGGTCTGTAACAGTTTGGGTCTAGAGCGTCTTTGAAGAGGGGGATGACTGCGGCAGCTTTCCAATCTTTATGCGTGATCAGGGGTGTATTCATTCCGCCAATTCTGTTGAAAAACTTTTCTGAAACGGAAGCAAACATAACTCGGATAAAAATACCTGAATCTTTCCAATAGAAACTCTCATTTGCAACTGTTGGACTAGTGATTACACCTAGATAAGCTAGATGCGTGCAAGAGTGTGCAAGGCGGTATAGAATGTGTCACTGTCTGTCCATGTGTCACTGTCTGTCATCTCAAATGTTTCTCTCAACCTGTGTGCACCTACATAGTAAACTTTCATTCATAGGCTAAGTTGTTGCAATGTCATGATGGTTATAGGGAAAATTTGATTATCATGTAGTAGGCTTAACCTATCAATGTTATATAGAACTGGGTGAATGGTATCCAACATGTTGTAATGGAAATAAGGTCATCATAAACGGCATTGGCCGCCACATACAGTCCCAGTCAAAAGAACACCTATTCAGTCAATGGTTTTTCTATATTTTTACTATTTTATACATTGTAAAATAATAGTGAAGACATCAAAACTATGAAATAACACATATGGAATCATCTAGTAACCAAAAAAGTGTGAAACAAATCAAATAATATTTTAGATTTTAGATTCTTCAAAGTAGGCTCTTGCCTTGATGACAGCCTTGCACACTTTTGGCATTTTCTCAACCAGCTTCACCTGGAATGCTTTTCCAAAAATCTTGAAGGAGTTCCCACATATGCTGAGCACTTGTTGGCTGCTTTTCCTTCACTTTACTGTCCAACTCATCCTAAACATCCCATCTAAATTGGGTTGAGGTTGAGCGATTGTGGAGGCCAGGTCATCTGATGCAGCACTCCATCACTCTCCTTCTTGGTCAAATAGCCCTTACACAGCCTGGAGGTGTGTTGGGTAATTGTCCTGTTGTACGAGTACGCTGGTGAGCTACCCTGTTGTGGAGTGACCAGTCCAAATCTCTCTGGGTGCTCATAGACTCTGGAGCCAACGAGAGCTTTATGGACGCTACACTGGTGTCGGAGCTGGGAATCCCCACACAACCCCTCTCCATTCCCATGGATGTCAGAGCGTTGGATGGGCGCTGTATTGGCAGAGTCACCCACACCACGTGTCCCATTAACCTGAGAGTGTCAGGTAATCACAGTTTATGCAGTTCCTGCCCATCCAATCCCCTCATGCACCTGTGACATTGGGGTTTTCCTGGCTCCAAAGGCAGGCACAATCACCTGATCGACTGGGCTATTGGTTCCATCCTGGGTTGGAGCCCATTTTGCCATGGGCATTGCCTGAAGTTGGCGCTGCCTGCCCCGGGACATTTTCCTGCATGTTTGAAAAAGTCATGAACCTCTCTGCCATTCCCGCGTAGTACCAGGACCTCCGGGAGGTTTTTTAGCAAGGTCTGTGCCACCGCGCTTCCTTTGCATCAGACCTATGACTGCGCCATCAACCTTCTCCCGGGCACAACACCGCCTCAGTGGCGGCTTTATTCCCTGTCAGGTCTGGAGACCAAGGCGATGGAGACTTATATTGAGGACTCCCTGGCTGCAGGGGGTATCCATCCTTCTGCCTCCCGCGCCGGCACAGGGTTCTTCTTTCTCGAAAAGGTCAAAACCCTTCATCTGCGTATCGACTACCGGGGCCTGAATGACATCACAGTTAAAAAACGTTACCCGCTTCCACTCCTTGCCTCGGCTTTTGAGCTTCTCCAGTGGGCTACCATCTTCTCCAAGTTGGACCTCCGGAACGCCTACCATCTGGTATGGATCCGGGAAGGGGATGAGTGGAAGACCGCCTTTAACATGGCTAGCGAACACTATGAATTCCTGGTGATGCCATTCGGACTGACCAAGCCTCCTGCTGTGTTCCAGGCCCTGGTACATAACGCTCCCCAGGACATGTTGAACCGGTTCGTATTCCTCTACCTTAATGACATCCTCGTGTTTTACGACTCGGCTCAAGAACATGTCCTCCATGTCAGACAAGTCTTCTAGCGTCTTCAGGAGAACCAGCTGTACGTCAAAGTGAAAAAAATGCGAATTCCATTACTCCACCATCTCCTTCCTGGGGTACATCATTGCTGCAGGCAACATCCAATTGGATCCTGAAAAGGAGAGAGCGGTGGTGGATTGGCCGCAACCCACCTCCAGAGTGCTGTCGCAACGCTTCCTGGGGTTCGCCAATGTCTACTGCCAGTTCATCCGGGGCTACAGCACCCGGGATTTGCCCCTGTCAGCACTCACCTCTCTCAAGGTCGTGTTTACATCGTTTCCAGCTGCAGACCAGCCATTCTTGGACCTCAAACACCAATTCACTACCGCCCCCGTCCTAATCCATCCAGATCCGTCCTGGCAGTTCATGGTGGAGGTCGAAGCCTCGGACGTTGGAGTGGGGGCTGTCCTGTCCCAGCATTCGGCCCAAGACCAAAAGCTGCATCCTTGCACTTTCCTCTCCCATCGTCTCAACCCCACGGAAAGGAATTAAGTCGTGGGTAACCGGGACATTCTGGTGGTGAAGATGACGTTGGAGTGGAGGCACTGGTTGGAGGGGGCGGAACACCCATTCATATTATGGACAGATCACAAGAACCTGGATTATCTCCTCACCACCAAGTGTCTAAACTCCAGGCAAGCTCGATGGACCCTGCTATTCACCCTATCCTAGCCGGATGCGCTGTCACGCCTCCATTGCTCCACTGCTACACCATCGACCACGAGGAATAAATACACAGTAAACAAAGAAAAAAAATGGCTATATAAAGGGAGATACCTAGTCAGTTGTACAACTGAATACATTTAACTGAAATGTGTCTTTGCATTTAACCCAACACCTCAATCAGAGATGTGCGGAGGGCTGCCTTAATCGACATCCACGTCTTCGGCACCCAGGGAACAGTGGGTTAACTGCCTAGCTCAGGGGCAGAATGACAGATTTTTTACCTTGTCAGCTTGGTGATTCGATCCAGCAACTTTTCAGTTACTGGTCTAACTGAAAAGTTTGCTGAATCGAATCCCCGAGCTGGACTTAGGGGTAGATGTAACATAGTAAATGTAAATCCGAGACGCTCCAATTGGTATGATATCTTATGTTTCTTATGGTATGTATTAATGGTATGCATTAATTTGTGGATGTGCATCATCCATTTCATATGATATGTTACGAACTACAATTCGTGTGATATGTTACGAATTGCAATTCGTACAAAATGTTACAAATTGCAATTTGTACTGTATGTTGTGAATTTGCAAAATGTATGATATGTTACAAATTCCAATTTGTTGTGGCTGACGTTAGCTAGGTGGCTAGATGGCTAACGCTAATGTTAGCTAGGTGGCTAATGTTAGCTAGGCTAGGGGTTAAGGTTAGGGCTAAAGTTAAGGTTAAGGTTGGTAATTGCAAAGTAGCTCAAAAGTAGTAAGTAGGTGCAAAGTTGCTAAAATGCTAAAGTTGTCCGTGATGAGATTGGAACTCGCAACCTTGCTAGATGTTCATCTTATAAATTGTTATTGAACAGGCCTTTCTAATTGACCTGGCCGGGGTATCCTGGAATGACATGGACCTCATCCCGTCAGTAGAGGATTCCTGGTTATTCTTTAAAAGTGCCTTCCTCACCATCTTAAATAAGCATGATCCATAAAAAAAATGTAGAACTAGGAATAGATATAGCCCTTGGTTGACTTCAGACCGGTCTGCCCTTGACCAGCACAAAAACATCCTGTGGCGTTCTGCATTAGCATCGAATAGAAACCGTGATATGCAACTTTTTAGGGAAGTTAGCTAGCTTTTTCAAACAGAAATTTGCATCCTGTAGGACAAACTCAAAACAGTTCTGGGAAACTGTAAAGTCCATGGAGAATAAGAGCACCTCCTCCCAGCTGCCCACTGCACTGAGGCTAGGAAACACTGTCACTACCGATAAATTCACAATAATTGAGAATTTCAATAAGCATTTTTCTACGGCTGGCCATGCTTTCCACCTGGCTACCGCTATCCCGGTCAACAGCCTTGAGCTCCCCACAGCGACTCGCCCAAACCTCCCCCACTTCTCCTTCACCCAAATCCAGATAGCTGATGTTCTGAAAGAGCTGCAAAATCTGGACCCCTACAAATCAGCCGGGCTAGACAATCTGGACCCGGTCTTTCTAAAATTATCTGCCGAAATTATTGCAACCCCTATTACTAGCCTGTTCAACCTCTCTTTCGTATTGTCTGAGATTCACAAAGATTGGAAAGCTGCCGGGGTCATCCACCTCTTCAAAGGGGAAGACACTCTAGACCCAAACAGATCTATCTCTATTCTACCCTGCCTTTCTAAGGTCTTTGAAAACCAGGTTAACAAACAGATTTCCATCCATTTCGAATCTCACCGTACCTTCTCCTCTATGCAATCTGGTTTCTGAGCTGGGCATGGGTGCACCTCAGGCAGACTCAAGGTCCTAAACGATATCATAACCGCCATCGATAAGAGACTCCAGCCACTTTAATAATGGAAATTGATGGAAAAAAATGTATTATTAGCCACTTTAAACAATTTATTTTGTCTTTAGGCAAGTCAGTTAAGAACAAATTATTATTTTCAATGATGGCCTAGCAACCTTCCGGTTACTAGTCCAACGCTCTAGCCACTAGGCTACCCTGCCGCCCCACCTTAAACAATGACACTTAATATAATGTTTACATACCCTACATTACTCATCTCATATGTATATACTGTACTCGATACCATCTACTGCATCTTGCTTATGCCGTTCTGTACCATCACTCATTCATATATCTTTATGTACATATTCTTTATCCCTATACACTTATATATAAGTGTATAAGGTAGTAGTTGTGGAATTGTTAGGTTAGATTACTCGTTGGTTATTACTGCATTGTCGGAACTAGAAGCACAAGCATTTCGCTACACTCGCATTAACATCTGCTAACCATGTGTATGTGACAAATAACATTTTATTTTATTTTACATTACTGTGCAGCCATATTCATCGACCTGGCTAAGGCTTTCGACTCTGTCAATCACAACATTCTTATTGGCAGACTCAACAGCCTTGGTCTCTCAAATTATTGCCTCACTTGGTTCACCAACTCCTTTTCCGAAAGAGTTCAGTGTGTCAAATCGGAGGGCCTGTTGTCCGGACCTCTGACAGTCTCTATGGGGGTGCCACAGGGTTCAATTCTCGGGCCGACTCTCTTCTCTGTATACATCAACGATGTCGCTCTCGCTGCTGGTGATTCTTTGATCCACTTCTACGCAGATGACACCATTCTGTATACCTCTGGCCCTTCGTTAACTAACCTCCAGATGAGCTTCAATGCCATACAACTCTCCTTCTGTGGCCTCCAACTGCTCTTAAATGCAAGTAAAACTAAATGCATGCTCTTCAACCGATCACCTGCCTGCCTGTCCAGCATCACTACTCTGCACGGTTCTGACTTAGAATATGTGGACAATTACAAATACCTAGGTGTCTGGTAAGACTGTAAACTCTCCTTCCAGACTTACATTAAACATCTCCAATCCAAAATTAAATCTAGAATCAGCTTCCTATTTTGCAACAAAGCATCCTTCACTCATGCTGCCAAACATACCCTTGTAAAACTGACCATCCTACCGATCCTCGACTTCGGCGATGTCATTTACAGAATAGCCTCCAACACTCTACTCAACAAATTGGATTCAGTCTATCACGGTGCCATCCGTTTTGTCACCAAAGCCCCATATACTACCCACCACTGCAACCTGTATGATCCCGTTGGCTGGCCCTCGCTTCATATTTATCGCCAAACCCACTGGCTCCAGGTCATCTACAAGTCTCTGCTAGGTAAAGCCCCGCCTTATCTCAGCTCACTGGTCACCATAGCAGCACCCACCCGTAGCACGTGCTCCAGCAGGTATATCTCACTGGTCACCCCGAAAGCCAATTCTTCCTTTGGCCGCCTCTCCTTCCAGTTCTCTGCTGCCAATGACTGAAACGAACTGCAAGAATCTCTGAAGCTGGAGACTCATATCTCCCTCACTAGCTTTAAGCACCAGCTGTCAGAGCAGCTCACAGATCACTGCACCTGTACATAGCTCATCTGTAAATAGCCAATACAATCTACCTCATTCCCATACTGTATTTATTTATTTATTGATCTTGCTCCTTTGCACCCCAGTTTCTCAACTTGCACATTCACCTTGTGCACATCCTACCATTCCAGTGTTTAATTGCTATATTGTAATTACTTTGCCACCATGGCCTATTTATTGCCTTACCTCTCTTATCCTACCTCATTTGCACATGCTGTATATATTTTTTTGTGTTGTTGTATGTGTCAAACTGCATTGCTTTATCTTGGCCAGGTCGCAGTTGCAAATGAGAACTTGTTCTCAACTAGCCTACCTGGTTAAATAAAGGTTTTAAAAAAAGAAGAAAAAAAAGATTCAAACACGCAACCTTATATTCCCACCCTGACCAACCACCCTCCTTTCCTTTTTGCTTGAAGTAACTGTGAGCGGACCAAGTAATTGGACGTCACTCTAAAGCGGACAGGTGGAATAAACGAGTCAGGAGTAGGTTTTCTTGATTGAACACAGTTCTCTATTGAGGGCACAAACACTCCAACATAATCAATGAAAATCTCCCAAGGAAAAACATACATCTTCTTCTCCAGATGAAACAGGAACACAATACAATTATCTTTAAACTATAACAAAAGTCACGAGATTGTCACCGTCTTAGTGGTTCTTCATGGATAGCTCCTCTGTCTCGGTGGCCATCTTACAGAGTTTTTTTCCCCCCCTCCTCTGCTGGTTCCATACTATCTCTTATAGGCGTTGGAGAATATGTCATTAGTACCGTCAGCTGTGCTTAATTGCCTCTGGTTACCTTGTCTCCCATGCCTTGTTGGGCTACTATCCGCGAGCCCAGCCTGCCCTCTGGTGTTCCTTCCACATAACATTGTCTTGTGTAATCATATCAAAGGTAACATATCATGCTAATTTGAGTGTCCCAGATTTATGCTTACAATGTTACATTTAGTCTATGAGTGCAGGCTGTTATGTGTGTGTTTGGTGGAGCTCTGTGGTGGCCTTGGCAGGTTCCATCAGAAGCCTGTGATCTTGAACAGTAACATGACATTCACGCACTCAAGCTGCCTCTTGTGTTGATGCAAAATCAAGCACTGAAGACACATGTGCAACTTCCCCTCTTCCACACACATTCAGATTGCTATATAATGACTGCCAGGAGGCCAGTACAGACAGAATGGTGATATTTCTCCTGACATAGATACTGCAATAAGTGTAAGTTTGTTTTACTCACTGCTTTAGCACACTCTGCCAACCCTGATGTCCTTGCTGTGTCTGAATCCTGGCTTAGGAAGGCCACCAAAAATTCAGAGATTTCCATACCCAACTATAACATTTTCCGTCAAGATAGAACTGTCAAAGGGGAAGGAGTTGCAATCTACTGCAGAGATAGCCTGCAAAGTAATGTCATACTTTCCAGGTCCATACCCAAACAGTTCGAACTTCTAATTTTAAAAATGAATCTCTCCAGAAATAAGTCTCTCACTGTTGCCGCCTGCTACCGACCCGCCTCAACTCCCAGCTGTGCCCTGGACACCATTTGTGAATTGATCGCCCCCCATCTAGCTTCAGAGTTTGTTCTGTTAGGTGACCTAAACGGGGATATGCTTAACACCCCGGCAGTCCTACAATCTAAGCTAGATGCCCTCAATCTCACACAAATCATCAAGGAACCCACCAGGTACAACCCTAAATCTGTAAACAAGGGCACCATCATAGACGTTATCCTGACCAACTGGCCCTCCAAATACACCTCCACTGTCTTCAATCAGGATCTGTGATCACTGCCTCATTGCCTGTATCCGCTACGGGTCCGCAGTCAAACGACCACCCCTAATCACTGTCAAACGCTCCCTAAAACACTTCTGCGAGCAGGCCTTTCTAATCGACCTGGCCCGGGTATCCTGGAAGGATATTGACCTCATCCCGTCAGTTGAGGATGCCTGGTCATTCTTTAAAAGTAACTTCCTCACCATCTTAGATAAGCATGCTCCGTTCAAAAAATGCAGAACCAAGAACAGATTTAGCCCCTGGTTCACTCCAGACCTGACTGCCCTCAACCAGTACAAAAACATTCTGTGGCGGACTGCAATAGCATCGAAAAGTCCCCGCGATATGCAACTGTTCAGGGAAGTCAGGAACCAATACACGCAGTCAGTCAGGAAAGCAAAGGCCAGCTTTTTCAAGCAGAAATTTGCATCCTGTAGCTCTAACTCCAAAAAGTTCTGGGGCACTGTAAAGTCCATGGAGAACAAGAGCACCTCCTCCCAGCTGTCCACTGCACTGAGGCTAGGTAACACGGTCACCACCGATAAATCCATGATACTCAAAAACTTCAACAAGCATTTCTCAACGGCTGGCCATGCCTTCCTCCTGGCTACTCCAACCTCGGCCAACAGCTCCACCCCCCCACCCCCCGCAGCTACTCGCCCAAGCCTCCCTAGCTTCTCCTTTACCCAAATCCAGATAGCAGATGTTTTGAAAGAGCTGCAAAACCTGGACCCGTACAAATCAGCAGGTCTTGACAATCTGGACCCTCTATTTCTGAAACTATCTGCCGCCATTGTCGCAACCCCTATTACCAGCCTGTTCAACCTCTCTTTCATATCGTCTGAGATCCCAAGAACTGGAAAGCTACCGTGGTCATCCCCCTCTTCAAAGGGGGAGACACCCTGGACCCAAACTGGTCTGGCCCTTCCTTGGACACTGTGCTATCTAACCTCCAAACGAGCTTCAATGCCATACAACACTCCTTCCGTGGCCTCCAACTGCTCTTAAACGCCAGTAAAACCAAATGCATGCTTCTCAACCGTTCGCTGCCTGCACCCGCATGCCCAACTAGCATCACCACCCTGGATGGTTCCGACCTAGAATATGTGGACATCTATAAGTATCTAGGTGTCTGGCTAGACTGTAAACTCTCCTTCCAGACTCATATCAAACATCTCCAATCCAAAATCAAATCTAGAATCGGCTTTCTATTTTGTAACAAAGCCTCCTTCACTCACGCCGCCAAACTTACCCTAGTAAAACTGACTATCCTACCGATCCTCGACTTCGGCGATGTCATCTACAAAATGGCTTCCAATACTCTACTCAGCAAACTGGATGGGGGGGGGGGGGGGGGGGGTGTAATTTCAGTGCCAGTACAATATAATTTCAACTATAAGACTTCCCCCAAATTCCTATGTCTATATGAGGAAGATACCAATCAGAAACAGCCTTGTAGACGGACGGATAACTTATCTTCCACACCTGCTAGTATTTTTCATCTCATGCGGTATAGCTATTAGGGTGGATCCATCTTGTCTTTTAAAGCCATTATGCTGCATAGTCCTGTGATAGCTTTACCTCTTGATGTATTTTTTTTGTTTGCCTTACTTTGTTACAGATACTGTACAGTAACTGTACACGTCTCCTCCTTTCTTCCTCTTCCAGAGTAAGAGATTTATGAACTGTTGACCTTGATGGTGCTTGTCGATGCTCCATGGCTCTGAGGGTCAGGTAAGTCTATAAGGGTCGCATTTCAAAAGATGAAGTGCGCCTAGAGTCCAAGATCCTGGCACTGACTGTCTGGTCTAAACCCAGGCGTGCTTTTCCTAAGATATAGTGTATCACTGGGTAAAGGTCTACTTTCAGAACACTGGACAGGGAAGAGGTGGTGGAAAATACAGATGTTCTCTTCAGTCAGCAGTGAGAGAGAGAGAGAGAGAGAGAGACCCCCTGAAGACAATGAAGTATGCAGACCCAGAGAGGTGAATACTTTTTCCAGATGGATGTCTGAGGTTGGAGGACCCATTGGAAATCATTGCCAGCAACTTCACTGCATTGCAAGAGGCAGTAATCAGACAATAAGGACAGTTGACAATTTAAAATGTAGACACCACATGCATGCACACATCACACATATGCCCATACACACACACACACACACCGACATGAGTAGAGGAACAGATGAGTACTTATTAAGCATCGTCAGGGTGAAAAGTGCATTTCAATACCCTCAAAACTCACCACACTCATGGAACAAACACACAGACACATAGTTGTGTAGGAAGAGGTTTCTGGAGATGTTGCTTTGCAGTTCAGGGCATAAAAACACCAGCATGAACCCTGTCTCCCTCATCGATAAAGCTGGGCTAATTATAATAATAATAATAATCTCCCAGACAAAACAAATGGTCTTGTTTACAACATTTACATGTATCTTAAGACATCCCTTTAAATACATCAGGTAGCAGGGACAGCAGGTAGCCTAGTGGTTAGAGCTTTGGACTAGTAACCAAAAGGTTGCAAGATCAAATCCCCAAGGTAAAAATCTGTCGTTCTGCCCCTGAACAAGGCAGTTAACCCACAGTTCCTAGGCCGTCATTGAAAATAAGAAATTGTTCTTAACTGACTTGCCTAGTTAAATAAAAAGGTTTTCATAAAGATACAGGGTACTTTTAATGATCATTTTGTCAGCAGACTCTCTAGAATAAATAGAGAGAACGGGTTCAGAATATAGGGATCAATAAAGGAAAGCCATCTAAATACAGTACCTGTCAAAAGTTTGGACACCTACTCATTCAAGGGTTTTTCTTTATTTTTACTATTTTCTACACTGTAGAATAATATTGAAGACATCAACACTATGAAATAACGCATACGGAATCATGTAGTAGCCAAAAAAGTGTTCAACAAATCCAAATAACGTTTTATATTTCAGATTCTTCAAAGTAGACACCCTTCTCCTTGATGTCTTCACTATTATTCTACAATGTAGAAAATAGTACACATAAAGAAAAACCCTTGAATGAGTAAGTGTGTCCAAACTTTTGACTATTTGTCTCCATTTCAGCACTAACTGGTAGATTAAAAAAATACTCAGATTTAGTTGATTATTTAGGCACATTTAGGGGTTAGTAAAGTATATGCTGTATGAATCATAAAAAATAGGTTTGAAGACCCTTTATGCACAAAATATATTGATGAATCAAAAATAGTGCTTTTTTTCATCCTGAAAGTTGCCATATTCATGTTCAATCCATGAAATATGGGGCTGAACAATACGTGTATTCTGACCTTGAATTTAAGCATGAGAATATCATGCTATTCACCAGCTATTAGGTTGGGGTGGAGATAAAAAAATATTTAAAAAAGGTGTGGTGGTGTGTTTACAATTAATAATAATTAACCCCCGTTTCGATATTGTCTCATCGCTGCAACTCTCCAACGAGCTCAGGAGGCGATACGTCATACGTCCTCCAAAATATGACTCTCCAAACCCCGCTACTTAACCCGGAAGCCAGCCACATCAATGCGTCAGAGGAAACACCTGATGACCGAGGTCAGCCTGCAGGCACCCAGCCCGCCACAATCAGTCACTAGAGCACAATGAGCCAAGTAAAGACCCCCTGGCCAAACCCTTCCTATCCTGGACAACACTGGGCCCATTGTGCGCCACCCTACGGGACTCGCAATCACGGCTGCTGCGCCACTCAGGAGGCCCAGATATGTGGTATTCTGACCTTGACTTAATTCCCTCACAATTCCACCACTTTTATGAGCAATGAAATGTTGAATAAGGTTAAGTAACCTGTCAGTTCCAAGTGGAACAACACTCTTCTCCATGCACTGTGATTTACAATCAAATCAAAATTATTTGTCACACTGAACTCTTTCGGAAAAGGAGTTGGTGAACCAAGTGAGGCAATAATTTGAGAGACCAAGGCTGTTGAGTCTGCCAATAAGAATGTTGTGATTGACAGAGTCGAAAGCCTTAGCCAGGTCGATGAATACGGCTGCACAGTAATGTCAAATAAAATAAAATAAAATGTTATTTGTCACATACACATGGTTAGCAGATGTTAATGCGAGTGTAGCGAAATGCTTGTGCTTCTAGTTCCGACAATGCAGTAATAACCAACGAGTAATCTAACCTAACAATTCCAAAACTACTACCTTATACACACAAGTGTAAAGGGATAAAGAATATGTACATAAAGATATATGAATGAGTGATGGTACAGAACGGCATAGGCAAGATGCAGTAGATGGTATCGAGTACAGTATATACATATGAGATGAGTAATGTAAGGTATGTAAACAAAGTGGCATAGTTTAAAGTGGCTAGTGATACATGTATTACATAAAGATGCAGTAGATGATAGAGTACAGTATATACATATACATATGAGATGAATAATGTAAGGTATGTAAACATTATATTAAGTAGCATTGTTTAAAGTGGCTAGTGATATATTTTCCATCAATTTCCATCAATTCCCATTATTAAAGTGGCTGGAGTCAGTGTGTCACGACTTCCGCCGAAGTTGGCTCTCCTGCCTGTTCGGGCGGTGCTCGGCGGTCGTCGTCACCGTCCTACTAGCCACCACCGATCCCTTTTTCGTTTGTCTGTTGGTTTTGTCTTATTAGTTTCACCTGTGTGTATTTTAGTTTAATTAACGTCCTTATATGTAGTAGGTTGTCCCGCCCTTGTTTTGTGCGGGATTGTTTGTATTCATGTATTTGGTGTAATACGTGTGTGTTATTTCTCCGGTCTATTTTTGATCCTGTGTTGGATTATTTCACCCTGTATGTTGGGTTGACCGTGTTTTTGTGCGCCGGAGAATAAACTGTTGAATCACTGAAACCTGCTCTCTGCGCCTGATTCCACCCACCTTGATAATACGTGACACAGTGTGTTGGCAGCAGCCACTCAATGTTAGTGGTGGCTGTTTAACAGTCTGATGGCCTTGAGATAGAAGCTGTTTTTCAGTCTCTCGGTCCCAGCTTTGATGCACCTGTACTGACCTCGCCTTCTGGATGATAGCGGGGTGAACAGGCAGTGGCTCGGGTGGTTGTTGTCCTTGATGATCTTTATGGCCTTCCTGTGACATCGGGTGGTGTAGGTGTCCTGGAGGGCAGGTAGTTTGCCCCCGGTGATGCGTTGTGCAGACCTCACTACTCTCTGGAGAGCCTTACGGTTGTGGGCGGAGCAGTTGCCGTACCAGGCGGTGATACAGCCCGACAGGATGCTCTCGATTGTGCATCTGTAAAAGGTTGTGAGTGTGTTTGGTGACAAGCCGAATTTCTTCAGCCTCCTGAGGTTGAAGAGGCGCTGTTGCGCCTTCTTCACGATGCTGTCTGTGTGGGTGGACCAATTCAGTTTGTCTGTGATGTGTACGCCGAGGAACTTAACTTCTATTTTAATTTTTGGATGAAAAACGTTCACGTTTTAAACAAGATATTTTGTCACGAATAGATGCTCGACTATGCATATAATTGACAGCTTTGGAAATAAAACACTAACGTTTCCAAAACTGCAAAGATATTGTCTGTGAGTGCCACAGAACTGATGTTACAGAAAAAAACCCAGATAAAAATCCAATCAGGAAGTGCCGCATTTTTTAAAACCGCCTCATGCCGATGACTCCTTATATGGCTGTGAATGGGCCACGAATGAGCTTAGGCTTTCTGTCGCTTCCCCAAGGTGTCGACAGCATTGTGACGTATTTGTAGGCATATCATTGGAAGATTGACCATAAGAGACTACATCTACCAGGTGGTCGCTTGGTGTCCTCCGTCGCAATTATTGCATAATCTCCAGCTGCAGTATTTTTCCGTTTGCTTCTGATAAGCCAACTGCCACCACTGATAGATTATCGAATAGATATGTGAAAAACACCTTGAGGATTGATTCTAAACAACGTTTGCCATGTTTCTGTCGATATTATGGAGCTAATTTGGAAAAAAGTTTGCCGTTGTAAGTGACTGCATTTTCCGGTCTTTTTCTTAGCCAAACGTGATGAACAAAACGGAGCTATTTCGTCTACACAAATAATCTTTTTGGAAAAAATGAACATTTGTTATCTAACTAAGAGTCTCATCATTGAAAACATCCGAAGTTCTTCAAAGGTAAATGATTTTATTTGAACGCTTTTCTTGTTTTTGTGAAAATGTTGCCTGCTGAATGCTAGGCTTAATGCTATGCTAGGCTATCAATACTCTTACACAAATGCTTGTGTAGCTTTGGTTGAAAAGCATATTTTGAACATCTGAGATGACAGTGTTGTTAACAAAAGGCCAAGCTTGTGTTTGAATATATTTATTTCATTTGCGATTTTCATGAATAGGAAACGTTGCGTTATGGTAATGGGCTTGAGGCTATGATTACGCTTCCGGATACGGGATTGCTCGTCGCTAGAGGTTAAAACTTACTACCCTCTCCACTACTGTCCCATCGATGTGGATAGGGGGGTGCTCCCTCTGCTGTTTCCTGAAGTCCACAATCATCTCCTTAGTTTTGTTGGCGTTGAGTGTGAGGTTATTTTCCTGACACCACACTCCGAGGGCCCTCACCTCCTCCCTGTAGGCCGTCTCGTCGTTGTTGGTAATCAAGCCTACCACTGTGGTGTCGTCCGCAAACTTGATGATTGAGTTGGAGGCGTGCGTGGCCACGCAGTCATGGGTGAATAGGGAGTACAGGAGAGGGCTCAGAACGCACCCTTGTGGGGCCCCAGTGTTGAGGATCAGCGGGGTGGAGATGTTGTTACCTACCCTCACCACCTGGGGGCGGCACGTCAGGAAGTCCAGTACCCAGTTGCACAGGACGGGGTCAAGACCCAGGGTCTCGAGCTTGATGACGAGTTTGGAGGGTACTATGGTGTTAAATGCTGAGCTGTAGTCGATGAACAGCATTCTCACATAGGTATTCCTCTTGTCCAGATGGGTTACGGCAGTGTGCAGTGTGGTTGAGATTGCATCGTCTGTGGACCTATTTGGGCGGTAAGCAAATTGGAGTGGGTCTAGGGTGTCAGGTAGGGTAGAGGTGATATGGTCCTTGACTAGTCTCTCAAAGCACTTCATGATGACGGAAGTGAGTGCTACGGGGCGGTAGTCGTTTAGCTCAGTTACCTTAGCTTTCTTGGGAACAGGAATAATGGTGGCCCTCTTGAAGCATGTGGGAACAGCAGACTGGGATAAGGATTGATTGAATATGTCCGTAAACACACCAGCCAGCTGGTCTGCGCATGCTCTGAGGGCACGGCTGAGGATGCCGTCTGGGCCTGCAGCCCTGCGAGGGTTAACACGTTTAAATGTTTTACTCACGTCGGCTGCAGTGAAGGAGAGTCTGCATGTTTTGGTGGCGGGCCGTGTCAGTGGCACTGTATTGTCTTCAAAGTGGGCAAAAAAGTTATTTAGTTTGCCTGGGAGCAAGACATCCTGGTCTGTGACGGGGCTGGTTTTCTTTTTGTAATCCGTGATTGACTGTAGACGCTGCCACATACCTCTTGTGTCTGAGCCGATGAATTGCGACTCTACTTTGTCTCTATACTGACGCTTAGCTTGTTTGATTGCCTTGCGGAGGGAATAGTTACACTGTTTGTATTCGATCATGTTTCCGGTCACCTTGCCCTGATTAAAAGCAGTGGTTCGCGCTTTCAGTTTCACGCGAATGCTGCCATCAATCCACGGTTTCTGGTTTGGGAATGCTTTAATTGTTGCTATGGGAACGACATCTTCAATGCACGTTCTAATGAACTCGCACACCGAATCAGCGTAATCGTCAATGTTGTTGTTCGCCGCAATGCGGAACATATCCCAGTCCGCGTGATGGAAGCAGTCTTGGAGCGTGGAATCAGATTGGTCGGACCAGCGTTGAACAGACCTCAGCGCGGGAGCTTCTTGTTTTAGCTTCTGTCTGTAGGCAGGGAGCAACAAAATGGAGTTGTGGTCAGCTTTTCCGAAAGGAGGGCAGGGGAGGGCCTTATATGCGTCGCGGAAGTTAGAATAGCAATGATTCAATGACCAGCCCTGGTTGCGCAATCGATATGCTGATACAATTTAGGGAGTCTTGTTTTCAGATTAGCCTTGTTAAAATCCCCAGCTACAATGAATGCAGCCTCAGGATATGTGGTTTCCAGTTTGCAAAGAGTTAAATAAAGTTTGTTCAGGGCCATCGATGTGTCTGCTTGGGGGGGAATATATACGGCTGTGATTATAATCGAAGAGAATTCCCTTGGTAGATAATGCGGTCGACATTTGATTGTGAGGAATTCTAAATCAGGTGAACAGAAGGACTTGAGTTCCTGTATGTTGTTGTGACCACACCACGTCTCGTTAACCATAAGGCATACGCCCCCGCCCCTCTTCTTACCAGAAAGATGTTTGTTTCTGTCGGCGCGATGCATGGAGAAACCAGCTGGCTGCACCGATTCCGTTAGCGTCTCTTGAGTGAGCCATGTTTCCGTGAAGCAAAGAACGTTACAGTCTCTCTGGAATGCTACCCTTGCTCGGATTTCATCAACCTTGTTGTCAAGAGACTGAAAAGATGAGTAAGCCGTTTGGATAAGGTGATTGTAAATATAAATGGCCTTATGATCGCTGAAGACAAATGTGAAACCAGTCATATGGCAGCAAAATGAAAAATATCAGCATATCTCCTTATGAAATGCTGGCCTTATAACTTGGGATGAAATTTGGAGACCCAACCTGTAGCCATGTGCTAATGACAGTATAGTGCGAAACCTACCGAATTGATTTAGGATTGCTATAATGTTTGAATTATATGCTCATACTTTCACAGTATTTTTTTACATTTTGTACCGTGTTAAATATTATCCACTATCGGTAGCCACCATTAGTTATACCAATACATGTATAATTGTCACTGGGCCTCCCGAGTGGCGCACTGGTCTAAGGCACTGCACTGCAGTGCTAGCTGTTCCACTAGAGATTCTGGGATCAAGTGCAGGCTCTGTTGCAGCCGGCTGCATCCAGGAGACCCATAGGGCGGTGCATAAGCAATCGTCTGGGTATGGCGGGCAGGGATGTCTTTGTCCCATTATGCACTAGTGACGGGATGGGTAGACATTTGTAATTTTGACAGAAAGTGGTTTCATTTCAAGTTAAAGTGTACTGTTAGCTAGCTAATGTTAGCTGGCTGGCTCGTTAGCTAACATTACATATTTGATCCAACTCTACGCAGACTACACCATTCTGTATACTTCTGGCCCTTCTTTGGACACTGTGTTAACTAACCTCCAGACGAGCTTCAATGCCATACAATTCTCCTTCCGTGGCCTCCAACTGCTCTTAAATACAAGTAAAACTAAATGCATGCTCTTCAACCGATCGCTGCCTGCACCTGCCCGCCCATCCAGCATCACTACTCTGCACGGTTCTGACTTAGAATATGTGGACAACTACAAATACCTAGGTGTCTGGTTAGACTGTAAACTCTCCTTCCAGACTCACATTAAAGATCTCCAATCCAATGTTAAATCTAGCATCCTTCACTCATGCTGCCAAACATACCCTTGTAAAGCTGACCATCCTACCGATCCTCGACTTTGGCGATGTCATTTACAAGATCGCCTCCAATACCCTACTCAATAAATTGGATGCAGTCTATCACAGTGCCATCCGTTTTGTCACCAAAGCCCCATATACTACCCACCACTGCAACCTGTACACTCTCGTTGGCTGTCCCTCGCTTCATATTAGTCACCAAACCCACTGGCTCCAGGTCATCTACAAGACCCTGCTAGGTAAAGTCCTCCCTTATCTCAGCTCGCTGGTCACCATAGCAGCACCCACCTGTAGCACGCACTCCAGCAGGTATATCTCTCTGGTCACACCCAAAGCCAATTCCTCCTTTGGCCGCCTCTCCTTCCAGTTCTCTGCTGCCAATGACAAGAACAAACTACAAAAATCTCTGAAACTCGAAACACTTATCCCTCACTAGTGTCATGACTGTCTTGATCAGGTCAGGTTACAGGAGACCACAACCCTACAGATTATCTCTCAACCCCAACAGAGGAGGAGAGATCTAGGGTTCTGATGATGCGGAGGGGTTTTATGGCCCCTCACGGCCCTGGTAAATCTCAGGCCACAGACAAATTCCTTTGTCCTGTTACTATGGAGAACCAGCCACAGAACATTAAACATGAAATAAAGGGACTTTGGAACAATGGTTTCCGTCAGCCACAATGGTGGTCATGACGATAGATGGACTATGAAAATGTATGTAATTTTTGTTCTGTTATTAAAGGTTAATAGATGACGTTATTATGAAAACATTGTAATGTGAAGGGTTTTCCTAGTATATGTTTGATGTTTATACATTGTACATTGTATGGAAAATATCCAAATCAAAGAAAATGTTTTGGGGAAGATGAAATGTTAAGTTAGTTTTCTAAAATGGGATTTGAGAAAAACCTAACCCTTGCCTCATTAACTTGGTACGCCCAGAGAATTGCCCTAAAGGCGGCTACGCCCACTTCTGACCCAAGGGTATAAAACCTGTGAGTATAGAATTTACAACAGGACTACGTGACCCCAGCTGCAGCAGGGTCTGAAAAAGTCAACCAACCCAGAACGCAACGCAAGTTTGAGGACAAAGAAATCCTTTTCTACCCAAGCTACGGATGAGTAGCTGTGTCTAAGTGGGTGAATTCAAGTCGAACCACCTAGCCTCCATCTCAAATCGTGGTATCTAAAGGGTTTCATTCCTATGCTGTGAGCTCTGAGCTACAGAGCTGTCTGTCCTCAGAAGACCCCTTCCAGAGAAAGGGGTGAGGGAACAGACTCCTAAAGCCAAAAAGGACACTGACACCGGGAGGACGAGCAGGGAGGTTTGCAGGAGAAGTGCGTCATCGAACAGCGGAATGGTCCACGCAGAGAATCCCCGGAGATCATCACCACGTAATTAGATCATTGTATTCTGACCCATAAGAGCGGCAGTTTGAGGCAAGGCTAGGGTTAAAATAGCATAGCTGACAAATTCACCCAAATGTATATTTCTTGTGTACTTCTTTCTGTTCTCTCTCTTTTGAAATTCCCATTGTGGGTAACACGCGCCATAGCGTGTTGACCCGTTATACTAAGTTCTAATCAATAGCCTATAATGTGTTTTGTCTATGTGTATCTTTTATCATCATTTTAGCTTTTTAGTAAATAAATATTCAACTAAGATTGGTGTGGTGCGAATTCATTAGTGGGACCCGGGTCCGTGCAGATTCAAGGGCTATACGACATTCGGATTATGAGACTGATAGAGGAAACTGGTTAATTAGCGGCTGTTGTAAAATCGATATTCTGTCACATTCTGACCGTAGTTCTTTTGTTATGTCTTTGTTTTAGTATGGTCAGGGCGTGAGTTGGGTGGGTTGTCTATGTTCGTTTTTCTATGATTTGCTATTTCTGTGTTTGGCCTGGTATGGTTCTCCATCAGAGGCAGCTGTCAATCGTTGTCCCTGACTGAGAACCATATTTAGGGAGCCTGTTTTCTATTGTGTTTCGTGGGTGATTATTCTCTGTTTTCTGTTGTGTGTCTGCACAAGCCAGAACTGTTTTCGTTCGTTTCTCTTTGTTATTTTTGTTATTTCCGTGTTCATTCTAATAAATATGGACACATACCACGCTGCACCTTACCTTCTTCCATCAACAACGGCCGTTACATATTCTGATATTCTTTGAGTTAATTTGGGAAATAGAAACTCAATAAAAACTAGTTTTCCCATGGTGCCCCAGGCTAATGAGTTAATAATTGTTTGATTCAGTTAATCACGTCATTAGAAACTTGTAATCATTCGGTGAGCAACAGTTCTAATACTAATACAACGTCACAACACTAGCTTTAAGCACCAACTGTCAGAGCAGCTCACAGATTACTGCACCTGTACATAGCCCATCTAAAATTTAGCCCAAAAAACTACCTCTTCCTCTACTGTATTTATTTATTTATTTATTTAGCTCCTTTGCACCCCATTATTTCTATTTCTACTTTGCACATTCTTCCACTGCAAATCTACCATTCCAGTGTTTTACTTGCTATATTCGCCAACTTGGCCTTTTTTGCCTTTACCTCCCTTATCTCACCTCATTTGCTCACATTGTAAATATACTTATTTTTCTACAATATTATTGACTGTATGTTTGTTTTACTCCATGTGTAACTCTGTGTTGTTGTATGTGTCGAACTGCTTTGCTTTATCTTGGCCAGGTCGCAATTGTAAATGAGAACTTGTTCTCAACTTGCCTAACTGGTTAAATCAAGGTAGCTAGCTAGCTTCACAAAACTCTCCACTATGCGAAGTATCCATTTCAATAGAATGTCACTGCAACAACTGTTGATAGACAGTTAGCTGGTAAATTCGCTCTGGCTTTC
The DNA here is from genome assembly GCF_057628025.1 of Oncorhynchus mykiss. Taxonomy (NCBI): domain Eukaryota; kingdom Metazoa; phylum Chordata; class Actinopteri; order Salmoniformes; family Salmonidae; genus Oncorhynchus; species Oncorhynchus mykiss. The sequence continues at coordinate 28,118,047 of NC_143031.1, forward strand.
TACTCCAATTTCAAATAATGGGTGAGATAGTCTAGCTACCAATATTTTCTGACATTACACGTTTTTAATTTTGACATAAAGTATTTTCATTTCAAGTTAAAGTGTACTGCTAGCTAACATTAGCTGGCTGGCTCACTAGCTAACGTTATGATCTTATTAGTTGCATCTCAGAGACATTTACTTGGCTAGTTATAGCCTAATGTTAGCTAGCTAACATTGAACTTGGTTGTTTAGCTACCTGCAGATTCATGCAGGGTAGTAATGTCATGAGTTGGGATTATGGTTCATTGTTTAGCTAGCTAGCTACATGTCTGACCAAAATACTCCACTATGCAAGTGTCCATTTCAATAGAATGTCACTGCAACAACTGTTGATATACATAACGTTAGCTGGAGAATTCGCTCTGGCTTTCTACTCCGATTTCAGACCACAGATAAGATAGTCTAGCTAGCTACATTCTCAGATATTACACGTCTAATTTTTACATAAAGTATTTAGGGTAGTAACGTAATGAGTTGGGATTATGGTTCATTGTTTAGCTAGCTAGCTACATGTCACTATGCAAGTAACCATTTCGGCTGCATTTGTAAATTCAGTCTGGCCATTTACTCCGATTTCAGAGCACTCTCGTCAGTGTGCCAGAGCACAGAATAACTGATGAATTTACGAACACTCAACACCTGTTGAATATGGCCTGCATCAGTAAACGTCAGCAAAAAAAGCATAATTCAATTGTTGCCAGCAGCACAATTACAGTCACCAATGCTCTGGATAACATGAAAACAGTCTAACCAACTCTGCTAGGGTGAGTAAACTGGTCAGAGTTTGGGTGGGGGCTAAAGCTTAAGAGGGTGTGAACAATGCTGAATGGATGTAGACAAAGGAGAGCTCTCCAGTAGGTACAAAATTATTCAAAAGCCATTTTCTCAAAAGTGAGGTTACACGTTTATCAACTTTCAAAGCAGAATTACTTCCCCATTGTTCCTCAAATGCAGTGTATGATATACCATTTTGTAGCTCTGTGTCTCTGCTTTTATCCAATGTAAAAAACACCATTTCAAATTTTGCTACATAAGACCAAATCAAGACGGTTGGTCACAAATGTCAAAAGTCTGAATTGGGCCCCATTGTTCTTGATCTACTATATTACTGCATTATGCACCACCAGTTAGCATAGAGTGGTGGTATCATCTGAGTCAAGAGTCAGAGATGGAAACTGAGGTGGGTGGATCTGGCAGACTTTATCCTGGTGAGGGGAGACCTACCTGCTCGGAGTGTTTGACAAATTGCTCAGCTCGAACACTCAAAAGTATGTCAAATTTTAAATGCTCAAAGGAATTAATGATTCCATGCCTCATGTAATTCAGACCTCATGGTACTGCGCAGTAACAGTGTTCTCACTTACGGTCCTTATAAGGTTCACAACCTACGCACTATACGTACGGTACTCACACAAATCTTTAATAAGAGTGCTTAGTGTTTAAGAATAAGATAGATGGACTGTTGATAAGGCTGCGTGTGCTATCTGATTAAAACAGTCTAGGCGTGAGTCATGTATCTAGACCTTTTTTAAAAGCTCCATAATTAAATGAGCCATAGAAAAGACATAGAAACATAGACATATAGACATAGAAAGGTCACTGCAAAGTATTCACAGTGTTGAGTTACTCGACAGACGGGTACGCCAGCTGTCTTCCGAAGTATCCCATTCCAAACAGTTGCTTATAAGGGACGTGGCAAAATGATGGCAGATTCTGGAATTACAGTATTACTTGAGTTTGAGGAATGTGGCTTGATTAAACTGCTGGCTTAGTTAGAGCTCTGCAATCAGCTGGCATGTGGCTGAATGCTAAATGGAGCTTGCCAGAAGAATAGGAGTGGCCAGCCCCCACCTCGCTTTCACCCCTCCCTCAGCAGTCAAGTAAAGTTGAACCTGGGTCTTCTCAGTCTCCTTAGTTCTGGCAGATTTACAGTGTCACAGGGGGTCAAGTGTAGGCACACAGTGGGTCAAGTGTAGGGACACTTCCTGGTGGACTGTCAATTCTCCAACACACTCATGCAAGGTGGCTCAAGGAGTCAAAGTGATTCCAGTAAAGAGTAGCTGTGGACAGATGTGCTTGGAGTTTTGGGAAAGCATTGCACAAAACATATCTGAACCCTAGTTGAGGATACATATGCTAAAGTAAAAATGTGTCACAGGATACTTTTAGCAGTCATTCTTCACTCCAAGTCCACTCTCCCCACTTTGATGGAAAATGGAACTTGAAGTCAAACCACAATAAGTAATTGTGTCCTCCTTTCCACATCGGTATACAGTAGTTTCCTACAGTGGGCAGCTGCTTCTTTTATGTCCTCATCATCCACACAACATCCACAATTCTCATGTTTCCCACACTACAAGCCCAAGCAAATAACACCAGGGAGAAGATTTGATCAGACAGCTATCACAATGAGCCTGCAGAAGTTTCTGGAAAAACAGGTGAGCCAAAGACTGTCTGGATGAACACCATCCTCCTCTAAGCGGGACTAACCGTACCCCGAAATACCTGCCAAGACCTCCTGTTACAGCTGGCCATGGTACAGTAGCTCTTGCTCAGCTACTGTTGGTCATCCAGGGCCCAGATAACTCCTACAGGGTGTGCTTGTTGTCTCAGGCTCAAAAGACCAGTGGAGCCATAGGGGATAGTGTGAGTGATGAGTGTAAGTCCCACTCCGAACCTAACCATGAACCCTTAACCTCTAGGGAAGTGAGCCAGATCCCTCTCTTATGGCCAGTGTGTCTACCTGTCCCATTCAGCTGTCCTCTACCATTTCCTGTTCTGCATTACCCTGGGCTCAAAACTGTCTATCCGTCTGTCTGTCTGTTTTGTTTTCACATTCCGTGTCGCAATGTGTCATGCCATTCCATTTAGATTATCACCTACAGTACCAAAGCTGATATCTATTGGAAGTTGGATGCAGTTGGATGCACAGCTGACGGAGACATAATGAAACAATTTATCCTCTCCAGTCTAACTAGACCTCTCACACGTATGCGTACGCATGTTGATTTAATCCACTGCAATGTAGAATACAATCCATACAATGTAGAAAATAGTAAAAATAAAGAAAAACCCTTGAATGAGTAGGTGTGTCCAAAAATGTGACTGTGACTGGTACTGTATGTATGTATGTATAGTACCAGTCAAAAAGTTTGTACACACCTACTCATTCAAGGGTTTTTCTTTATTTTTACTATTTTCTACATTGTAGCATAATAGCAAATACATCAAAACTATGAAATAACACAGAGCGATTCCTGTAATAACCCCATTTTGTTTTTTACAAATCAAAATATATTTTATATTTTAGATTCTTGCCTTCATGACAGCTTAATATTCAAGAAAAATACAAACATGGTTCTTGCAATCAAACCACTGTTTGTGCGCATGAACCGTATATACAGTGCATTAATAATAGTATGCTAATGTATGTTTTTCCTTAGGTAGGGCTAATGTTTGTGTATGTTTTCCCTGCTCTTATCCATCAGTAAGTTGCAAGATGCCAGAGACGTGTAATTCATGTGAATAGAGGAGAATGTTCTCAGATGTTAAAATCGCCATGATGTGTGATATGGAAATAATCAGCATCATAATCAATACACTTGAGGACAAACAGAAACATAGTTTTCATGCCAGATCTCGCAGGCAAAGGTGAAAGGGTGTGTGAGTTAACCATGTTCCATCTGGAGTGCATTAATGAACTACAAACAAATCTCCACTGAAACCACTTAATACCAGACAAACACGTCTCTTCATTTTAACTCATACACTCAAATGTATGTGGCTGTACATGTGCCTAAACTATAGAGAAATGTATGGTTCGACAATAGCCAATGCAACCTAACACGATCCAGTCTTGGGAAGTCTGTTCGCCAAAACCATTAAACACATTGACCTGAAAAACAACAATGGGGACTGAACATATGTAGATCTGGGTTTCATGACAGAGTTATCATTCACTTCTAATTACCTTGAGGGGAAAACCCTTGTTCACCTTGAAATGTAATCATACATTTTGACTGTTTGAGCTTCCACGTATACAATCACTCAACATAGGAATAGCAATAAAAAATGTCTCAAAGCCATAAAACACAGGTGAAACACATTGAAAAGACAGTTCACAAAGCAACACCAGGGGTGGATGGATACCTGGCAGAGCACATGGGCAATGAGGAGCACTGGGAATGTCCTGGCATAGCCCCAGTTGAGCTCTTTAACTACAGCCCCATTACTGTTTTAGATAAAGACTACAAAATATCCCGCCAGAGATAGGCATCAAAAAGGCTGTGTCGGAAGGCGAGGGAGGGAGGGGGAATCACGGTGGAAGGGGAAATGAGAACCAGGCTCCAGAGTCCCCCAGTGATGGGATTACCCTCCAGTCTCACAACAAGAGGGGATGGAAGAGCCAATCTGGACCTTACATAAACACTGCCTGGTTCTATCTACAACACACCCTAAGATCACTGCTGGAGAACTCCATTAAAACCCCATCAGCAACTAAAACAGCAGACAGCAGTTTTTCAACAAAACACACACATTTAGAGTTGATGATCCGTGTATCTCACAAAAACTACTGCTTACAGTCATTGTGGTTTAAAGTGATGATAACCTCTTGATAGGCTTGTCTGTGATCAGAGAGTTAAAAGGAGTTCATTGGTAAAGATGGGATCTGCTGGTGTCAGATGTCCATGTTGGTCTCCTATGGCACTGAGGAGGAAGTGGCCTGCCTGGGGATGTTTGGGGGCTGGAGCTGACCAACTCTCCATGGGTCATCCTTACAAGCAAGCCCTTTTTCCAAATGGTTTTCATAAGACTACCTTTTCCGATAAAGACAAGTGAGGAGAAACCAGTGACCATGACTGCACGGTCCTGTAAGTGCTCAGGGATGCCTCCTTCTTTTGGCAGGAGGAGCCATGCTGTAGCAACACAGGAGACTCGCCACAGGCAATCTCTAAACCTACTGACGATGTTCTGCCTCAGATGTATTGCTTTATAATGGGGATACCATCCCCACTGGTTGTCTGTGGTAATAGAGACTCAGGCTCCAGCTTTGTTAGCATACTTTTTCCCAGCTGCCCAAACAATCTCGTGAGAGACTCAGGTGTGCAACAAACTGAGTTAAGTGGCAATTTAAACAAATGTAGTGGGACTTTATCCGCTGTTTGATTTATGGAGCCAGTCAATACAATAGCGGTGAGTGGAGGCTGGGATGGTACGGCAGGGATGCAGGGGCTGTGGGGATGCGGTCACTGACAATCTGTGCCTGTGGATGTGAGGTCTGCAGACAGACCCTTCATTGACAGAATGCGTCATTGGCCATAAATGAGCAGTGAGAGCAGTGAGCTGGCTTACATGGACTGCTGTCTGGGAACTCCCCAGCACACAGACAGATTAACAGTCTGGTTATGACTGAACTGACTCCCATATTCAGCTCTTACTGGTCCACTTAGCCAGAGGGAAGATGAGAAGATGGGATCAGGACAGAGAGAAACAAAGAGGGGGAAGAAGAGAGGAAGGATATACTACAGACCATGATATAATTCACACAAAGACGAAAACACTTGTACACAGAAAGCACATACTGCACATACTGAACACAGTGAATGCACTTGGAGTCATTTAGTGCCTCTTGCCTGCAATGTAATATGTGCATAGCAAAAGGTCAATCAGATGGAAGTAATTGTCAAATGGTCCTTACCTAGTGTACACAAAGTTTGCTGCTTCAGTGTCTTTAGATATTTTTGTCAGATGTTACAATGGAATACTGAAGTATAATTACAAGCATTTCATAAGTGTCAAAGGCTTTTATTGACAATTACATGAAGTTGATGCAAACAGTCAATATTTGCAGTGTTGACCCTTCTTTTTCAAGACCTCTGCAATCCACCCTGGCATGCTGTCAATTAACTTCTGGGCCATGACACAGGACTGATGGTAGCGCTCACCTTGCTTTTTTTTGGATGCCCCAAACAATCGGAAAGGGGATTCAGGGAAAATGACTTTACCCCAGTCCTCAGCAGTCCAATCCCTGTACCTTTTGCAGAATATCAGTCTGTCCCTGATGTTTTTCCTGTAGATAAGTGGCTTCTTTGCTGCCCAACTTGACACCAGGCCATCCTCCAAAAGTCTTCGCCTCACTGTGCGTGTTGATGCACTCACACCTGCCTGCTGCCATTCCTGAGCAAGCTCTGTACTGGTGGTGCCCCGATCCCGCAGCTGAATCAACTTTAGGAGACGGTCCTGGAGCATGCTGAACTTTCTTGGGCTCCCTGAAGCCTTCTTCACAACAATTGAGCTACTCTCATTGAAGTTCTTAATTATCCGATAAATGGTTGATTTAGGTGCAATCTTACTGGCAGCAATATCCTTGCCTGTGAAGTCCTTTTTGTGCAAAGCAATGATGACTGCATGTGTTTCCTTGCAGGTAACCATGGTTGACAGAGGAAGAACAATGATTCCAAGCACCACCCTCCTTTTGAAGCTTCCAGTCTGTTATTCGAACTCAATCAGCATGACAGAGTGATCTCCAGCCTTGTCCTCGTCACCACTCACACCTATTTTAATGAGAGAATCACTGACATGATGTCAGCTGGTCCTTTTGTGGCAGGACTGAAATGCAGTGGAAATGTTTTTTGGGAATTCAGTTAATTTGCATGGCAAAGAGGGACTTTGCAATTAATTGCAATTCATCTGACCACTCTTCATAACATTCTGGAGTATATGCAAATTGCCATCATACAAACTGAGGCAGCAGACTTTGTGAACATTAATATGTGTGTCATTCTCAAAACTTTTGGCCATGACTGTACACAGACATAATCAATATAATAACAGTAATGTTTGTCTGGCCTCCAATTCAAATCTATACCTTCAAGAGAAAACAAGAAGATGTCCCTGACTTGGAAATAATCAGCTGACATTGCGCTGTTTACTCTTCTTGTGTGCTTAAAAGATACTTTGAGCAATTTTTCCCCGTCCATAGTTGAAGTGTGTCAGGGGGTGATACCCATAACTAAATAAATCCTGTTGAATAAAAAAAACATTAACTTTAGCCACCGTCCAAGAGGTACTGGTGACAACCCACTGGGAGGATTAACTTGAGGTCATGGCCACAGTGACCCACTCATCTCAGGTTTGAGAGGAACTCCAGGGTCAAGGTGCCTCCCACCCATCCACCCCAACACTGGCAGACAGATTTGGACCGGGGCCATAACTTGAGGGTCTTTTTACCTTGCTCCATTACACCGTCATCCCTATTCTTTCTTTCTCTCCCTCTCTTAACTCATATTCCTCTCTTCCTCTCCCCCTTAGCCACCTTTTGACAGGCCAGTTCCTCAGTGACGAGGGCAGGTCATGCCATCCTGTTCAGCTCCATAGGGATGCAATTATTCCAGGCACTTTGACCACTTCAAAAAATGTTAGCAGACACATTTCCAAAAGTTAAGCAAACATTGAAAAAGACAACTTTGTTTCCCACAACTACATTTGATCATATCTTACGAGACTGGCTGAAATTCATCAACGCAAAGACATTAATTCTGACTCAAATGGGGTCAATAGCAATTTTTTAAATGTAAAGCTGCTGACTTATTCAACCTTATAACCTTGACTTTTTCAAAATGTTGTTGTGTTATAGCCTGCATTTAAAATGTATTATATTGAGATTTTCTGTCACGGGCCTACACACAATACCCCATGATGTCAAAGTGGAATTGAATAACTGTATAAAAAACGAAAGCTGAAATGTCTTGAGTCAATAAGTATTCAAACTCTTTGTTATGGCAAGACTAAATAAGTTTGCTTAACAAGTAACAGTAAACTGCATGGACTTGAATATCCCTTTGAACATGGTGAAGTTATTAATTTGCATGCGCCGAATACAACAGTGAAATGCTTACTTACAAGCCCCTAACCAACAGTGCAGTTTAAAAAGAATACAGCTAAGAATGAAAGATAAGTGTTTTATTTAAAAATATATATTTCACCTTTATTTAACCAGGTAGGCTAGTTGAGAACAGAGTAGTAGTGAGAGTGAGTAGTGATGCTGGAAGGGTGGGTAGCGATCGGTTGAAGAGCATGCATTTAGTTTGCTTGCATTTAAGAGCAGTTGGAAGCCACGGAAGGAGTTGTATGGCATTGAAGCTTGTCTGGAGGTTAGTTAACACAGTGTCCACAGAAGGGCCAGAAGTATACAGAATGGTGTCGTCTGCGTAGAGGTGGATCAGAGAATCACCAGCAGCAAGAGCAACGTCATTGATGTATTCAGAGAAAAGAGTTGGCCCGAGGATTGAACCCTGTGACACCCCCATAGAGAGTGCCAGAGGTCCAGACAACAGGCCCTCCGATTTGACACACTGAACTCTATCAGAGAAGTAGTTGGTGAACCAGGCGAGGCAGTCATTTGAGAAACCAAGGCTGTTGAGTCTGTCGATAAGGATGTGGTGATTGACAGAGTCGAAAGCCTTGGCCAGGTTGATGAATATGGCTGCACAGTATTGTCTTTTATCGATGGTGGTTTTGATATTGTTTAGGACCTTGAGCGTGGCTGAGGTGCACCCATGACCAGCTCAGAAACCAGATTGCATAACGAAGAAGGCATGGTGGGATTCGAAATGGTCAGTGATCTGTTTGTTAACTTGGCTTTCGAATACCTTAGAAAGGTAGGGTAAGATAGATATAGGTCTGTAGCAGTTTGGGTCTAGAGTGTCTCCCCTTTGAAGAGGGGGATGACTGCGGCAGCTTTCCAGTCTTTAGGGATCTTGGTTAGGGCAGGTTGGTTAGGATGATATCTATGAGGGTGCCCGTGTTTACGGATTTGGGGTTGTACCTGGTGGGTTCATTGATAATTTGTGTGAGATTGAGAGCATCAAGCTTAGATTGTTGGATGGCCGGGGTGTTAAGCATGTCCAAGTTAAGGTCACCTAACTGTACGAGCTCTGAAGATATAAGAAGAATAAATTCGCATATGGTGTCCAGGGCACAGCTGGGGGCAGAAGGTGGTCTAAAGCAAGCGGCAAAGGTAAGAGACTTGTTTCTGGAGAGGTGGATTTAAAAAAATAGAAGCCCAAATTGTTTGGGCACAGACCTGAATAGTATGATAGAACTCCGCAGGCTGTCCCTGCAGTAGATTGCAACTCTGCCCCCTTTGGCAGTTCTATCTTGTCGGAAAATGTTATAGTTAGGAATGGAAATGTTAGGGTTTTTGGTGGTCTTCCTGAACCAGGATTCAGACACGGCTAGGACATCCAGGTTGGCAGAGTGTGCTAGGGCAGTGAATAAAACAAACTTAGGGAGGAGGCTTCTAATGTTAACATGCATGGATTTCTTTTACGGTTACAGAAGTCAACAAATGAGAGCGCCTGGGAATGGAGCTAGGCACTGCAGGGTCTGGATTAACCTCCACATCACCAGGAATAGAGAACGAGTAGGATAAGGGTACGGCTAAAGACTAAAAGAACTGGCCGTCTAGTATGTTCAGAAGAGAGAGTAAAAGGAGCAGATTTCTGGGCACAGTAGAATAGATTCAAGGCATAATGTACAGAGAAAGGTATGGTAGGATGTGAATACAGTGGGGGTAAACCTGTGCATAGAGTGACGATGAAAGAGATATTGTCTCTATGAATATCATTTAAACCAGGTGATGTCACCACATGTGTGGGAGGTGGAACTAAAGTGTATTGAGCAGGGCTAGAGGCTCTACAGTGAAATAAGGCAATAATTACTAACCAAAACAGCAATGGACAAGGCATATTGACGTTAGGGAGAGGCATGCGTAGCCAAGTGATCATAGGAGCCCAGTGAGTGGCTTCAGGCAGCTAGCGGGCTGGGGCTAGCAAGCTAGCAGAAGTGCCTTTGAGGGACGTCGCGACAGAAGAAAGTCTGTTGTGGCCACCTCGTGCTGTGATGTTGGCAGACGTATCAGCAGGGCTCCGTGTGGTAAACCAGGCCAATTGTTAAAATAGGTATAGTGGCCAAAGAACTTGTCCGATGGGCCTCTTAAGCTAATAGTCCAATGTGCTCTAGACAGCTAGCGGGCTGTGGCTAGCAGGCTAGCAGATGGGCCTAGCAAGGCTAGCTCCAGGCTAATTTGTTCTTTCTTAGGGACAGAGACATTAGCCAGGAGTGGCCACTCAGATAGCAGCTAGCTAGCTGCGATGATCCAGGTGAGAAAAAAAAAGGTTCAGAGCTTGCGGTAGGAATCCGAGATATGGAGAAAAACAAGTCAGATTTGCTCTGGTTTGAATCGCGCTGTGCAGACTGGTGAGAGAGGTCTGGACTAAAGGTAAGGTCTGGCTAGCTGACTACTAGCTAGTAGCTAGTTAGCTGGCTAGCTTCTGTTGGGGGGGGGGGGGTTCCGGTTCAGAGGACGGATCAGCGGGGCTCCGTGTGGTAAACCAGGACAATTGGCAAACTAGGTGTAGTGGCCAAAGAATTTGTCCGATGGGCCTCTTAAGCTAACAGTCTGATGTGCTCTAGGCAGCTAGCGGGCAGTTGCTAGCAGGCTAGCGGGTGGGCATACAGGGGACGTCGCGACGGAGGAGTCAGTTGAAAAACACCCTCGGCGGAATCACGTCGGTAGTCCAGTTGTCATGAGTCGGCGGGTGTCCAGGTATTGTAGCCCAAGGGGTGACTGATGGGCCTTTTCGGCTCGCCGGGAGATGGGCCTAGCAATTGCTAACTGACTTTTATCTAGTAGCCAGTTAGCTGGCTAGCTTTTGATGGGGTCTCCGGTTCTTAAGTATAAAAAATAGCAGATCCGTACCACATTGGGTGAGGCGGGATACTGGAGAGTATATTCAGTCCGTAGATGGAAAGTGATATTAAAGTATATTCGAAATATATCTGAAAAAACCTAAAGGAAAAACGATATTTACATGGGACACGGGGCACCGTTTAGTTGAGGTAGTATGTACGTGGAGGTAGAGTTATTAAAGTGACAGCATACAGAGAGTGGCAGTGGTGTGAAGAGGGGAGGGGGGGCAATGCAAATAGTCCGGGTAGCCATTTGATTAACTGTTCAGGAGTCTTATGGCTTGGGGGTAGAAGCTGTGAAGAAGCCTTTTAGACCTAGACTTGGCGCTCCGGTACCTCTTGCTGTGCAGGTAGCAGAGAGAACAGTCTATGACTAAGGTGGCTGGAGTCTTGACAATTTTTAGGGCCTTCCTCTGACACCGCCTGGTATGGAGGTCTTGGATGGCAGGAAGCTTGGCCCCAGTGATGTACAGTGCCTTGCGAAAGTATTCGGCCCCCTTGAACTTTGTGACCTTTTGCCACATTTCAGGCTTCAAACATATAGATATAAAACTGTATTTTTTTGTGAAGAATCAACAACAAGTGGGACACAATCATGAAGTGGAACGACATTTATTGGATATTTCAAACTTTTTTAACAAATCAAAAGCTGAAAAATTGGGCGTGCAAAATTATTCAGCCCCTTTACTTTCAGTGCAGCAAACTCTCTCCAGAAGTTCAGTGAGGATCTCTGAATGATCCAATGTTGACCTAAATGACTAATGATGATAAATACAATCCACCTGTGTGTAATCAAGTCTCCGTATAAATGCACCTGCACTGTGATAGTCTCAGAGGTCCGTTAAAAGCGCAGAGAGCATCATGAAGAACAAGGAACACACCAGGCAGGTCCGAGATACTGTTGTGAAGAAGTTTAAAGCCGGATTTGGATACAAAAATATTTCCCAAGCTTTAAACATCCCAAGGAGCACTGTGCAAGCGATAATATTGAAATGGAAGGAGTATCAGACCACTGCAAATCTACCAAGACCTGGCCGTCCCTCTAAACTTTCAGCTCATACAAGGAGAAGACTGATCAGAGATGCAGCCAAGAGGCCCATGATCACTCTGGATGAACTGCAGAGATCTACAGCTGAGGTGGGAGACTCTGTCCATAGGACAACAATCAGTCGTATATTGCACAAATCTGGCCTTTATTGAAGAGTGGCAAGAAGAAAGCCATTTCTTAAAGATATCCATAAAAAGTGTCATTTAAAGTTTGCCACAAGCCACCTGGGAGACACACCAAACATGTGGAAGAAGGTGCTCTGGTCAGATGAAACCAAAATTGAACTTTTTGGCAACAATGCAAAACGTTATGTTTGGCGTAAAAGCAACACAGCTGAACACACCATCCCCACTGTCAAACATGGTGGTGGCAGCATCATGGTTTGGGCCTGCTTTTCTTCAGCAGGGACAGGGAAGATGGTTAAAATTGATGGGAAGATGGATGGAGCCAAATACAGGACCATTCTGGAAGAAAACCTGATGGAATCTGCAAAAGACCTGAGACTGGGACGGAGATTTGTCTTCCAACAAGACAATGATCCAAAACATAAAGCAAAATCTACAATGGAATGGTTCAAAAATAAACATATCCAGGTGTTAGAATGGCCAAGTCAAAAGTCCAGACCTGAATCCAATCGAGAATCTGTGGAAAGAACTGAAAAGTGCTGTTCACAAATGCTCTCCATCCAACCTCACTGAGCTCGAGCTGTTTTGCAAGGAGGAATGGGAAAAAAATTCAGTCTCTCGATGTGCAAAACTGATATAGACATACCCCAAGCGACTTACAGCTGTAATCCCAGCAAAAGGTGGCGCTACAAAGTATTAACTTAAGGGGGCTGAATAATTTTGCACGCCCAATTTTTCAGTTTTTGATTTGTTAAAAAAGTTAAATATCCAATACATGTCGTTCCACTTCATGATTGTGTCCCACTTGTTGTTGATTCATCACAAAAAAATACAGTTTTATATCTTTATGTTTGAAGCCTGAAATGTGGCAAAAGGTCGCAAAGTTCAAGGGGGCTGAATACTTTCGCAAGGCACTGTACTAGGCCCTATGCACTACCCTCTGTAGTGTCTTGTGGTAGGAGGCCAAGCAGTTGCCATACCAGGCAGTGATGCAACCAGATGCTCTCGATGGTGCAGCTGTAGAACCTTTTGAGGATCTGAGGACCCATGCCAAATCTTTTCAGTCTCCTGAGGGGGAATAGGTTTTGTCGTGCCCTCTTCACGACTGTCTTGTTGTGCTTGGACTATGTTAGTTTGTTGTTGATGTAGACGTCAAGAAACTTGAAGCTCTCAACCTGCTCCACTGCAGCCCCATCGATGAGAATGGGGGCATGCTCTGTCCTCTTTTTCCTATAGTCCACAATCAACTCTTTGTCTTGATCACGTTGAGGGAGAGGTTGTTGTCTTGGCACTACATGGCCAGGTTTATGGCCTCCTCCATATAGGCTGTCTCATTGTTGCCGGTGATCAGGCCTACCACTGTTGTGTCATCGGCAAATTTAATGATGGTGTTGGAGTCGTGCCTGGTCGTGCAGTCATGAGTGAACAGGGAGTACAGGAGGTGGCTGAGCACGCACCCCTGATGGGCCCCTGTGTTGAGGATCAGCATGGCAGATGTGTTGTTACCTACCCTTACCACCTGGGAGCGGCCAATCAGGATGTCCAGGATCCAGTTGCAGAGGGAGGTGTTTAGTCCCAGGGTCCTTAGCTATTTGATGAGCTTTGAGGGCACTATGGTGTTGAACGCTGAGCTGTAGTCAATGAACAGCATTCTCACATAGGTGTTCCTTTTGTCCAGGTGGGAAAGGGCAGTGTGGAGTGCAATAGAGATTGCATCATCTGTGGATCTGTTGGGGCGATATGCAACTTGAGTGGGTCTAGGGTATTATAGACTCGGACAGGGATAGGTTGAAAATGTCAGTGAAGATACTTGCTAGTTGGTCAGCACATGCTCGCAGTACATGCCCTGGCATTTCCAAATCATGTCCAATCAATTGAATTTACCACAGGTGGACTCCAATCAAGTTGTAGAAACGTCTTTAGGATGATCAATGGAAACAAGATCCACCTGAGCTCAATTTCGAGTCTCATAGCAACGGGTCTAAACAGTTATATAAATAAGGTATTTCTGTTTTCACAGTTAATAATTGTGCAAACTTTCTACAAATCTGTTTTCACTCTGTCATTATGGGGTATTGTGTGTAGATTGATGAGGAAAAAAATGTAATTTAATCAATTTTAGAATAAGGCTGTAACATAACAAAATGTGGAAAAAGTTAAAGGGTTTGAATACTTTCCGAAAGCAGTGGATGTGAGAATAATATGGACATTGCCTGACTAAATAGATTGGATGCTTGCAGTGCGACTTTTCTGTAGCCTATGTGGCCGATGCAGGCGCACATAATAAATCCATGAATAGCGGTAGCATTAATCTCACCATCACTGTTTTTATCATTAGAAAATTACCAAAAGCCAGGTTCCTTTTTTAATGGAAGGATTTGTATGGAAAGCCAATTTGAAGGCCACATTAGATGTTGTCGTCCTCATAATAAACCTCACATGGTTTTAACAGATTAGCACAACATCCTACAAATTAAGTGGCAGAAAACAAAACAAAAAAGTGACCAAATCCCTCAGAAAACAAATAAAAAATGAAATCACGGATAATTACAAGGGAGCAGGATAACTTATAAATTGGCTACAATAAGTTCAAGCACCAAATTAAGTAAATGTCTGATTTTCAAGGTAGGCCTATTTCAGAAGTAATTTCTGAGCCCCAAATAAAGGTCAAGTAGGCTACTTCAAGGCCCTTGTGTCATTTAAAATTGCAGGTGTAACATGGAAAACCAAATGTATTTGTCATGGCATTTCATTACCAGATCATATTGTGAATAAGCCCACTAGGCTATGTAATTTGTTGTCATTATATCTAGCATAATTAATAGAAAGAGTGTTGGGTGTTGCGCAATAGTCTATCCTACACAGTTACCCACAGTAGACTCTGTGTCCAATACGAAGCACAAAAACATAAAATAATTACCTTTCTTTGTTAAATCAACCAGACAACAACAGATCATCAACCTCAATTCGCAAGTGATATTAGATCCAGGCACAACTCTCTTCACAGGCTTAACATTTTAGTAATTTAGCAGCCACTCTTATCCAGAGCGACTTATAGTAGTGAGTGTATACATTTTCATACTTTTTTTTTGACTGGTCCCCATTGGGAATCAAACCCACAACCATGGCGTTGCAAGCACCAGGCTCTACCAACTGAGCCACATGGCATAGGCTCAGTGGCGGTCGGTGCCTTTAAGATGCGGGAGGACAATTAATTTTTTTCATGAGCATGAACTTACTTCTATTACAGCATATTAGATGTCTGTCATTAATATTCCATTCATCCAGTTCAATGTAACATCGATAGGTTTAGGCTACTACATGATACTCAAAATGTCCCTATACCCATTATGAGGTTGCTACAACCTAACCCAGTGGTTCCCAACCTTTTTGGTTACTGTACCACCAACTGAATTTTGCTCTGTCCTGAGTACCTCTGAAGTACCCCCTCATGTACATTTTACCGTTAGGCCTATGGTCTCATGAGTCTTCCCAAGTAACCCGTGTGGATAGGTAAAGTATGGTTCCTAGTGCCCCTGGTTGAGAACCACTGACCTAGCCTATGAATGGAAGTTTACAACGCAGGTGCACACAGTTGAGAGAAAATGTTGTGGTGACAGTGACACATGGACTGCCAATGACACATTCAATACCGCCTTGCACACTCTTGCCTGCATCTAGCTGATCTAGTGTGCAATCATTAGTCCAACAGTTGCAAACAAGAGTTTCTATTCAACAAATTCAAGTATGATTATCCCCGTTTCGTTCCTTGTAAGAAACCATTTAACAGAATCGGCAGAATGAATACACCCCTGATCACACGTAAGCACAGTTCACTTTCATAGCAGCCACGTTGTATTCCTTCTCGCATCTACACGCTCTCCTCATTTCACCTTTTCCCTTCACTTGTGGACTTCAATGCACAACACATCAGCTGTATGTGACCAGGCAAAAAAAATGTTTCAAGCCAAACCATATTATAACCGCTGCACACAGCACACATCATTGTCACCATATTAGCTAAAGTAATGTCATAGTCAACATAGCTAATAGAACTAAAGTGTTAGTAAACCCGCAGCAATCATGCAGTAGAGTGTACAGTCAGTAAGCAGTTTAGCAGTTACACTGGCGGGCCATTGTGGCAATACATTTGTAAAACCTTACTTTGAATTGGAAGAGTTCCATGTCTCTCTCTCTTGCTTCTTCTTATTTTTTGAAGAAAGGAATTTGTTCAAAACTGTTGAACTATTGTCTTTCTCTTTCAGTCAACTACGTACCACATGTTATGCACTGTAATGTTAGCTGTAGCTTATGCTTTCAGCACTAGATTCATTCTCTGATACTTTGATTTGGTGGACAACATGTCAGTTCATGCTGCAAGAGCTCTGATAGGTTGGAGTACGTCCTCCGGAAGTTATCATAATTTCTGTGCAAGTCTATGGAAGGGGGTGACAACCATGAGCCTCCTAGGTTTTGTATTGAAGTCAATGTACCCTGAGGAGGATAGAAGCTAGCTGTCCTCCAGATACACCGTGGTGCTACAGTGCTGTTGAGGCTACTGTAGACCTTCTTTGCAAAACAGTGTTTTAATCAATTATTTAGTGACATAAGAATATATTTAGTATAGTTTTATCTAAAAAGGATCACTTTTAAATGTTTCAATTTTTTATAAATGGATGGTCCTTCCCTTCCTCCTCCGAGGAGCCTCCACTAAATAGACTAACAGCTCAACACCAAATGCGCATCCAACAAGTATTATGCATAATTATTGAAGAACCACATGCATTACAATATCATTAAGGTTTTAAGTATCAAGGTAAGGTGACTCTTTCGGTTAGAAGCATTTGATTTTTAAATTGCATCTTTATTTTGGATTTGTGTGCCTATGAAAACTGTTTTCACCACATAACATTAGGAGACACAAAATGTTACATAGTTACACTGAATTTCTGAGATTTCTATACAAAAAAACTGTCTGACAGCTAGATCCAGGATTCTTACAGGGTTCAAGATAAATGTTTAATTTAACAGATGAATACTTAATATGATATAACAACAATTTACACTGCCATAAATGCAAGGACAGAAACTGTATGTTTTATGTCACACAATTTTGACCAAATCTGTCAAGACACCAACCACGATAAAGGGTTAAACATAGAGTTTACATACACTTAGGTTGGAGTCTTTAAAACTCATTTTTCAACCACTCCACAAATTTCTTGTTAACAAACTATAGTTTTGGCAAGTCAGTTAGGACATCTACCTCGTGCATGACAACAAGTAATTTTTCCAACAATTGTTTACAGACAGATTATTTTACTTATAATTCACTGTATCACAACTCCAGTGGGTCAGAGGTTAACATACACTAAGTTGACTGTGCCTTTAAACTGCTTGGATGATGTCATGGCTTTAGAAGCTTCTGATAGGCTAATTGACATCATTTGAGTCAATTGGAGGTGTACCTGTGGATGTACTCACCTCCAACCTTCAAACTCAGTGCCTCTTTGCTTGACATCATGGGAAAATCAAAAGAAATCAGCCAAGACCTCAGAAAAAAATTGCAGACCTCCACAAGTCTGGTTCATCCTTGGGAGCAATTTCCAAACCCTTGGAAAATGTAGGTACCACATTCATCTGTTTTAGGTACCACATTCATCTGTACCTAAAATAGTATGCAAGTATATACACCATGGGACCACGCAGCCATCATACTGCTCAGGAAGGAGAAGCGTAATGTCTCCTAGAGATGGACGTACTTTGGTGCGTAAAGTGAAAATCAATCCCAGAAGAACAGCAAAGGACCTTGTGAAGATGCTGGAGGAAAAAGGTACAAAAGTAGCTATATCTGTCACGGCCGTCCTCCTCTTCATCTGAAGAGGAGAGGCGAAAAGGATCTGAGGACCAATAAGCAGCGTGGTAAGTGTCCATGGTCAATCTTTAATAAAGAAAGTAGTGAACACAGAAAACTATACAAAACCAGTAAACAAAAAAACAACCGTGAAGCTAATGTGAGCTGCGCTGAAACAAGCCATCAACATAGACAATCACCCACAAACAAACAGTGCAACCCAGGCTACCTAAGTATGATTCTCAATCAGAGACAACTAATGACACCTGCCTCTGATTGAGAACCATACTAGGCCGAAACAAAGAAATGCCCCAAAACATAGAAAAACAAACAGACTGCCCACCCAACTCACGCCCTGACCATACTAAATAAATACAAAACAAAGGGAATAAAGGTCAGAACGTGACAATATCAACAGTAAAATGAGTCTTATATCGAAATAACCTGAAAGGCCGCTCAGCAAGGAATAAGCCACTGCTCCAAAACCGCCATAAAAAAGCCAGACAAAGGTTGGCAACTGGTCTGGTCTGATGAAACAAAAATAGGACCTTTTGGCCATAATGACCATCGTTGTGTTTGGAGGAAAAAGGTGGAGGCTTGCAAGCCGAAGAACACAATCCCAACCGTGAAGCACGGAGGTGGCAGCATCATGTTGTGGGGATGCTTTGCTGCAGGAGGGACTGGTGCACTTCACAAAATAGACGGCATCATGAGGTCGCGTGTGCGAGCAAGGAGGCCTACAAATCTGACTCAGTTACACCAGCTTTGTTAGGAGAAATGGGCCAAAATTCACCCAACTTATTGTGGGAAGCTTGTGGAAGGCTACCCGAAACGTTTGACCCAAGTTAAACAATTTAAAGGCAATGCTACCAAATACGAATTGAGTGTATGTAAACTTCTGACCCATTGGGAATGTGATGAAATAAATACAAGCTGAAATAAATAATTCTCTCTAATATTATTCTGACATTTCACCTTCTTAAAATAAAGTGGTGATCCTAACTGACCAAAGACAGGGAATTTTTACTAGGATTAAATGTCAGGAATTGTGAAAAACTGAGTGTAAATGTATTTGGCTAAGGTGTATGTAAACTTCTGACTTAAACTGTAGGTTTTAAATCAACTTGTGAATGTTATTGAATACAGCTACAATATGGGAGAGGGGCTCCCTTTGCATGATCCCCCCTTATATCTTAATGTAATGACATGATAAAAAATTGCCAGATAAGTGAGTTTTTCTATAAACTAGGGTTTATGTAAATTTATATTTCTGTATGTTATTTTCAATACATTTGTAAAAATGAACATTTTTTTTCCCACTTTGTCATTATTTTGGGGCGGCAGGGTAGCCTAGTGGTTAGAGTGTTGGACTAGTAACCGGAAGGTTGCGAGTTCAAACCCCCGAGCTGACAAGGTACAAATCTGTCGTTCTGCCCCTGAACAGGCAGTTAACCCACTGTTCCCAGGCCGTCATTGAAAATAAGAATTTGTTCTTAACTGACTTGCCTGGTTAAATAAAGGTAAAATAAAATAAATAAAAATTATGGGGTATTGTGTGGATGGTTGGATAAAAAATCTATTTTATCCATTTTGAATTCAGGTTGTAACAACAAAATGTGGAATAAGTTAAAGGGTATGAATACTTACTGAAGGCACTGTATCTGACAGTCACTATATTGCCCGAGCCAGTGATTTGTGTACAATTTCACTTAGTTAGCTACTAATCATTCTGTTACATACATGACCACGTTTCTACCATGATACATAATTAAATTAGCCAGTACTTTGTCAGTGTAAGGGGTATTTGGTTGCACCAGGAATTCAAGCTACTGACTCATACCACTGAATGACATTGAGAGAAGTCTATTACGGGTGTTTCCCAGGGATATCGCACTGCCTTACAGTCTGTGGATGGGAGTGGTGGGTGGGGGAGGTTAAGTTAGCAGGACGTGAATCAAAACAAAGCGGTTGGCATATTTCTGTGAGAGCAGCTCCAGCTCCACTGCTGAAATCTGGTCACTGTAACCCAAGCTGAGTCTGGGAGAGGGGCTCCCTCTGAGAAAAGCAACCCGCGTCCCAAGGGGGCTCAGTCTGTCCAAATATTTTACCAAACACACAGATAAGTGCCTGTAGCCTGCAGACAATCACAGAACATTGCTTTCTCTGCTTGCTTCCACTTTCAAGGGACGGTTCACTCAAAATACACGCTTTGACAAAGTCGCAATAAAATAGAATAGAAAAAGTATGGAAAATGACTGCGCTCCCTCTTCAATATCTTTGGTGTCCACATGGGGTGGGAATGAAGACACAGCATCAAAGAAAGTTTGAAAACACCTTAAACTAAGTGCTTCCGCTGTAGATGATGAATAATTTAATCCAAGCAAAGTGGCCAGATGTTCTCAAGCCATGCTGTAAAAGTAAGGGGACCCCTCTTTCAAAGACTTATCATCCAAATCCTTCCTTTGGTCACAACAAAGGCTGTGGTGGGTTTTTCTGGGTCTCATTCCTTCTGTTGACAAACGAATTCCAGGCTGGAAAACCAGCCCTCCATAAGTCAGATCTGCTGCCACTCAGAGCAAAACACAGACAGACAGATGCAGTTCAGAGCCATGCCAATGGCTCACCTCATAAGCTCCCGTCCTTTAGCTGACGACGTGCTTCAAGTCAGCCAGGTCAGAGCCTTAGTTGTTTATAAATGAGGTACATGTCTGTTTGAAGGGTGTTTTGGGGTGTCTGGAATAGTTTACAGTACATTCTTAGACTCTCCTGACAATAGTTGTTCTCCTGGAATAACAATAAAAATGTTTATGGGTACTTGTAGATTAATCATTTTAGCACGTGAGGTCTCTATTCTTAGTCTCCTCAGATGCACACTTGCTTGGTTTTTCTAAAGTTCAGACTCTCACTATGGGGATGATTTGCTTCCTTTGCTTGTTGAGTAGGGAGATGTGGATAATTGATGATGCACTGGAGGAAAGTACAGTGCCTTGCGAAAGTATTCGGCCCCCTTGAACTTTGCGACCTTTTGCCACATTTCAGGCTTCAAACATAAAGATATAAAACTGTATTTTTTGTGAAGAATCAACAACAATTGGGACACAATCATGAAGTGGAACGACATTTATTGGATATCTCAAACTTTTTTAACAAACCAAAAACTGAAAAATTGGGCGTGCAAAATTATTCAGCCCCCTTAAGTTAATACTTTGTAGCGCCACCTTTTGCTGCGATTACAGCTGTAAGTCACTTGGGGTATGTCTATCAGTTTTGCACATCGAGAGACTGACATTTTTTCCCATTCCTCCTTGCAAAACAGCTCGAGCTCAGTGAGGTTGGATGGAGAGCATTTGTGAACAGCAGTTTTCAGTTCTTTCCACAGATTCTCGATTGGATTCAGGTCTGGACTTTGACTTGGCCATTCTAACACCTGGATACGTATATTTTTTGAACCATTCCATTGTAGATTTTGCTTTATGTTTTGGATCATTGTCTTGTTGGAAGACAAATCTCTGTCCCAGTCTCAGGTCTTTTGCAGACACCATCAGGTTTTCTTCCAGAATGGTCCTGTATTTGGCTCCATCCATCTTCCCATCAATTTTAACCATCTTCCCTGTCCCTGCTGAAGAAAAGCAGGCCCAAACCATGATGCTGCCACCACCATGTTTGACAGTGGGGATGGTGTGTTCAGCTGTGTTGCTTTTACGCCAAACATAACGTTTTGCATTGTTGCCAAAAAGTTCAATTTTGGTTTCATCTGACCAGAGCACCTTCTTCCACATGTTTGGTGTGTCTCCCAGGTGGCTTGTGGCAAACTTTAAACAACACTTTTTATGGATATCTTTAAGAAATGGCTTTCTTCTTGCCACTCTTCCATAAAGGCCAGATTTGTGCAATATACGACTGATTGTTGTCCTATGGACAGAGTCTCCCACCTCAGCTGTAGATCTCTGCAGTTCATCCAGAGTGATCATGGGCCTCTTGGCTGCATCTCTGATCAGTCTTCTCCTTGTATGAGCTGAAAGTTTAGAGGGACGGCCAGGTCTTGGTAGATTTGCAGTGGTCTGATACTCCTTCCATTTCAATATTATCGCTTGCACAGTGCTCCTTGTGATGTTTAAAGCTTGGGAAATATTTTTGTATCCAAATCCGGCTTTAAACTTCTTCACAACAGTATCTCGGACCTGCCTGGTGTGTTCCTTGTTCTTCATGATGCTCTCTGCGCTTTTAACGGACCTCTGAGACTATCACAGTGCAGGTGCATTTATACGGAGACTTGATTACACACAGGTGGATTGTATTTATCATCATTAGTCATTTAGGTCAACATTGGATCATTCAGAGATTCTCACTGAACTTCTGGAGAGAGTTTGCTGCACTGAAAGTAAAGGGGCTGAATAATTTTGCACGCCCAATTTTTCAGTTTTTGATTTGTTAAAAAAGTTTGAAATATCCAATAAATGTCGTTCCACTTCATGATTGTGTCCCACTTGTTGATTCTTCACAAAAAAATACAGTTTTATATCTTTATGTTTGAAGCCTGAAATGTGGCAAAAGGTCGCAAAGTTCAAGGGGGCCGAATACTTTCGCAAGGCACTGTAATCACCTTGTTCCCTACTGTGGATTCAAGGAACCTGTCATCATATACAGTGCCTTCAGAAAGTATTCATACCCCTTGACTTATACTTTCTGAAGGCACTGTAAATGCAAATACAAATTCATCACAAAGCCTTGGTTTTAGAGGTGTAACGGTTTTCTTGGTGTGAAGGAGAGTCGGACCAAAATGCAGCGCGTCGATTGCGATTCATGTTTAATGAAAAAAAACACACTAAACACAAACACTACAAAACAATAAACGTAACGAAAACCGAAACAGCCTATACTTGTGTAAACTAACGCATAGACAGGAACAAGGACACTAAGGACAATCACCCACGACAAACTCAAAGAATATGGCTGCCTAAATATGGTTCCCAATCAGAGACAACGATAAACACCTGCCTCTGATTGAGAACCACTTCAGACAGCCATAGACTTAGCTAGAACACCCCACTAGCTACAATCCCCATACATACAAAAACCCATGCCACACCCTGGCCTGACCAAATAAATAAAGATAAACACAAAATACTTCGACCAGGGTGTGACAGAACCCCCCCCCCCCTAAGGTGCGGACTCCCGAACGCACCTCAAAACAATAAGGAGGGTCCGGGTGGGCGTCTGTCCATGGTGGCGGCTCCGGCGCGGGACGTGGACCCCACTCAATCAATGTCTTAGTCCCTTCTCCTCGCGTCCTTGGATAGTCCACCCTCGCCGCCGACCATGGCCTAGTAGTCCTCACCCAGAACCCCACTGGACTGAGGAGCAGATCGGGACTGAGGGGCAGCTCGGGACTGAGGGGCAGCTCGGGAGTGAGAGGAAGCTCGGGAGTGAGAGGAAGCTCGGGAGTGAGAGGAAGCTCAGGAGTGAGAGGAAGCTCAGGCAGGTTGATGAATCTACCAGATCCTGGCTGGCGGGTGGTTGACTGGCAGATCCTGGCTAACTGGCAGATCTGGCAGATCCTGGCCGACTGGCGGATCCTGGCCGACTGGCGGATCCTGGCCGACTGGCAGTTCTGGCAGATCCCGGCTGACTGGCGGATCTGGAAGAGTCTGGTTGACTGGCAGATCTGGAAGAGTCTGGCTGACTGGCAGATCTGGAAGAGTCTGGCAGATCTGGAAGAGTCTGACTGACTGGCAGATGTGGAAGAGTCTGGTTGACTGGCAGATCTGGAAGAGTCTGGTTGACTGGCAGATGTGGAAGAGTCTGGTAGACTGGCAGATGTGGAAGAGTCTGGTAGACTGGCAGATCTGGAAGAGTCTGGTAGACTGGCAGATCTGGAAGAGTCTGGTAGACTGGTAGATCTGGAAGAGTCTGGTAGACTGGCAGATCTGGAAGAGTCTGGTAGACTGGCAGATCTGGAAGAGTCTGGTAGACTGGCAGATCTGGAAGAGTCTGGTAGACTGGCAGATCTGGAAGAGTCTGGTAGACTGGCAGATCTGGAAGAGTCTGGTAGACTGGCAGATCTGGAAGAGTCTGGTTGACTGGCAGATCTGGAAGAGTCTGGTTGACTGGCAGCTCTGGCTGCTCCATGCTGACTGGCTGCTCCATGCTGACTGGCGGCTCTGGCTGCTCCATGCTGACTGGCGGCTCTGGCTGCTCCATGCTGACTGGCGGCTCTGGCTGCTCCATGCTGACTGGCGGCTCTGGCTGCTCCATGCTGACTGGCGGCTCTGGCTGCTCCATGCTGACTGGCGGCTCTGGCTGCTCCATGCTGACTGGCGGCTCTGGCTGCTCCATGCTGACTGGCGGCTCTGGCTGCTCCATGCTGACTGGCGGCCCTGGCTGCTCCATGCTGACTGGCGGCCCTGGCTGCTCCATGCTGACTGGCGGCCCTGGCTGCTCCATGCTGACTGGCGGCCCTGGCTGCTCCATGCTGACTGGCGGCCCTGGCTGCTCCATGCTGACTGGCGGCCCTGGCTGCTCCATGCTGACTGGCGGCCCTGGCTGCTCTATGCTGACTGGCGGCCCTGGCTGCTCCATGCTAACTGGCGGCTCTGGCGGCTCCATGCAGACTGGCGGCTCTGGCGGCTCCTTGCAGACTGGCAGCTCTGGCGGCTCCTTGCAGACTGGCAGCTTTGGCGGCATCCTGCAGACTGGCAGCTCTATGCAGACTGGCAGCTCCTTGCAGACTGGCAGCTCCTTGCAGACTGGCAGCTCCTTGCAGACTGGCAGTTCTGAACAGGCGGGACACTCCGGCAGCGCTGTAGAGGCGTAAAGCTCTGACAGCGCTAAACAGGCGGGAGACTCCGACAGCGCTGGAGAGGAGGAAGGCTCCGGCAGCGCTGGACAGGCGAGGCGCACTATAGGCCTGATGCGTGGTGCTGGCACTGGTGGTACTGGGCCGAGGACACGCACAGGAAGCCTGGTGCGGGGAGCTGCTACCGGAGGGCTGGGGTGTGGAGGTGGTACTGGAAAGACCGGACCGTGCAGGCGCACTGGAGCTCTTGAGCACCGAGCCTGCCCAACCTTACCTGGTTGAATGCTCACGGTCACCCTGCCAGTGCGGCGAGGTGGAATAGCCCGCACTGGGCTATGAAGGCGAACCGGAGACACCGAGCGCAAGGCTGGTGCCATGTAAGCCGGCCCAAGGAGACGCACTGGGGACCAGATGCGTAGAGCCGGCTTCATGGCATTAGGCTCGACGCTCAATCTAGCCCGGCCGACACGCGGAGCTGGAATATACCGCACCGGGCTATGCACCCGCACTGGAGACACCGTGCGCACCACTGCATATCACGGTGCCTGTCCGGTCTCACTAGCCCCCCGGTAAGCACAGGGAGTTTGCGCAGGTCTCCTACCTGGCGTAGCCATACTCCCTGTTAGCCCCCCCCCCAAGACATTTTTGGGGCTGACTCCCGGGCTTCCTTGCGCGCCGCCGTGCTCGCTTCGCCAACTCCATTCTCCGATAACCTTCCTCGCACTGCTCCAGCGAATCCCAGGCGGGCTCCGGCACTCTCCCTGGGTCGACCGCCCACCTGTCTATCTCTTCCCAAGAAGTATAGTCCATACTGTACTCCTCTTTGGGCTGCTCCTGTTGCCTCTTCTCCTGCTGCACCTTTGGGCGGCTACACTCCCCTGGTTTAGCCCAGGGTCCTCTCCCGTCGAGGATTTCCTCCCATGTCCAGAAATCCTTATTACGCATCTCCCACTGCTGCTGCTGCTCCTGCCTCTGTTCCTTCTCCTGCTGCCTGTTGACACGCCGCTTGGTCCAGTTGTGGTGGGTGATTCTGTAACGGTTTTCTTGGTGTGAAGGAGAGTCGGACCAAAATGCAGCGTGTCGATTGCGATTCATGTTTAATGAAAAAAACACACTAAACACAAACACTACAAAACAATAAACGTAACGAAAACCGAAACAGCCTATACTTGTGTAAACTAACGCATAGACAGGAACAAGGACACTAAGGACAATCACCCACAACAAACTCAAAGAATATGGCTGCCTAAATATGGTTCCCAATCAGAGACAACGATAAACACCTGCCTCTGATTGAGAACCACTTCAGACAGCCATAGACTTAGCTAGAACACCCCACTAGCTACAATCCCCATACATACACACCACATACAAAAACCCATGCCACACCCTGGCCTGACCAAATAAATAAAGATAAACACAAAATACTTCGACCAGGGCGTGACAAGAGGAGGAAAGCAAATGATTGTGGCAGCGTTCTCAAGCCCCTGACATGAAAGCCAGAAAAAAACAGTCAAGTGAAATATTACAGACCCAATACTAATTTCTTTCACCTACTCATTCAAAAGGTTTTTCCTTAATATTTTTACTATTTTCTACATTGTAGAATAATAATGAAGAAATCAAACTATGAAAAAACACATATAGTAACCATGTAGTAACCAAAAAAAGTTTAACAAATCAAAATATATTTTAGATTCTTCAAAGTAGCCACCCTTTGCATTGATGACAGCTCTGCACACTCTTGGCATTCTCTCAACCAGCTTCACCTGGAATGTTTTCCTACAGCCTTGTAGTTCCCACATATGCTGAGCACTTGTTGGCTGATTTTCCTTCACTCAGCGGTCCAACTCATCCCAAACAATCTCAAATGGGTTGAGGTCAGATGATTGTGGAGGCCAGGTCATCTGATGCAGCACTCCATCACTCTCCTTTCTTGGTCAAATAGCCTTTACGTAGCCTGGAGGTATGTTGGGTCATTGTCCTGTTGAAAAACAAATGATAGTCCCACTAAGCGCAAACCAGATGGGATGGTATATGGCTGCAGAATCCTGTGGTAGCCATGCTGGTTAAGTGTGCCTTGAATTCTAAATGAATCACCGACAGCGTCATCAGCAAAGCACCCCCACACCATCACACCTCCTCCTCCATGCTTTGCAGTGGGAAGCACACACGCGGAGATCATCCGTTCACCTTCTCTGCGTCTCACAAAGAACCAACAAATCTCAAATTTGGACTCATCAGAACAAAGGACAAATTTCCACCAGTCTAATGTCCATTTCTCGTATTTCTTGGCTCAAGCATGTCTATTCTTATTATTGGTGTCCTTCACTAGTGATTTTTTTCCAGCAATTTGACCATGAAGACCTGATTCACACAGTCTCCTCTGAACAGTTGATGTTGAGATGTGTCTATTACTTGAAATCTGTGAAGCATTTATTTGGGATGCAATTTCTGAGGCTGGTAACTCTAATGAACTTATCCTCTGCAGCAGAGGTAACTCTGGATCTTCCTTTCGTGTGGCAGTCCTCATAAGAGCCAGTTTGATCATAGAGCTTGATGGTTTTTGTGACTGCCCTTGAAAAAACTTTCAAAGTTCTTGACATTTTCCAGATTAAGACATGAGGGTCAGTCAAAGTAATGATGGACTGTCTTTTCTCTTTGCTTATTTGAGCTGTTCTTGCTATAATATGGACTAATATGGTATTTTACCATATAGGGCTATCTTTTGTATACCACCCCTACCTTGTCAAAACACAACTGATTGGCTCAAATGCATTAAGAAGGAAAGAAAGTCCACAAATTAACTGTTAACAATGCACACTTTTTAATTGAAATGCGTTCCAGGTCACTACCTCATGAAGTTTGTTGAGAGAATGCCAAGAGTGTGCAAAGCTGTCAAGGCAAAGGGAGAATCTCAAATATAAAATATATTTTTTGGTTACTAAGAGATTCCATGTGTTATTTCATAGTTGAGGTGTTATTCTACAATGTAGAATAGTGAAAATAAAGAAAAACCCTTGAATGAGTAGGTGTGGTCAAACTTTTGAACTTTTTCCCTTCCAAACATCAAGTTCTTATTGCAACATGGGTGTAACGGCTTTCTTCTATCTCCTCCTCGGACGAGGAGGTGTAGCAAGGATCGGACCAAAATGCAGCGTGTAGATTGCGATCCATGTTTATTCAACAATGATAAAACATGAACTGTATGAAAACAATAAACGTAATGTGAAAACCGAAACAGCCTAAACTGGTGCAAACTAACACAAGACAGTTACAAGGACACTAAGGACTATCACCCCCCCCCCCCCCCCAAAACACCCAAAGAATATGGCTGCCTAAATATGGTTCCCAATCAGAGACAACGATAAACACCTGCCTCTGATTGAGAACCACTTCAGACAGCCATAGACTTCACTAGAACACCCCACTAAGCTACAATCCCAACACACCACATACAAAAACCCATGCCACACCCTGGCCTGACCAAAATAAATGAAGATAAACACAAAATACTTTGACCAGGGCGTGACAATGGGCAATACATCTATCGTCTGATTCTTCAACAAAGACTGTTTCCTTTCCTACTGGTTAAAGTCTGACACTTTGATACAAAGTGCAATTGAGGTGTCTCAACCTAATGACGACTTATCGTAAAAAATTCGGCACAATATAACTGGTAGAATGGCAATATTTTTCTTTCTTTCCTATAAAATCTGACAATTGCCATGTTCCTGCAACATGCTCATCTTGACATGGACTGGCAGTCAGGGCCGGTTCCAGGCATAAACGGCCGCTTAGGGTCCCCTGAGTTCCTTTATTTTGGGAACTCAGTTGGGGTCTCAACTTACTATTGAGAGTAAGCATCGTAGAATACACCAGGTGCAATTTCAAAGTCACTGACAGTCACTCAATTTGTCATGTCAGCTAACCATTTTTTATTGGTAGTTAGTCTAGCCAGCTGTCTAAACTTGTAGCAAGCATGGCCGAATACTGACTGGCATGCAGGGCCAGGGGGCCCCCATTGATTTCGTTAGTCATTTTCACTCAGATATAATATTAACAGGGCATAAGTCATGCAGAATTGCAGGAAATTTGCATCAAAATGGAAAACATGTCTCTCCACCCCATGGCAAAATTAGTGAATTGCATGAAATGTGTTATGAAATGTTAAAGTTCTCAACGCTCCATGGACACATTTGTAGAATCGCAGAAAACTTTCTTTAAAACTGCAACATTTTCTCTACACCCCATGGCAAAATGTGTAGATTTTCAGGAAATTAACTATAAAATGTAAATGTTTCTGTCCACCATCAAGACGGGGGGCCACTATAATGTTTTTCTGTGAGGTGGAGGGCCCTCCAATCAAATCTTGTTTAGTACTGCAGCGCCAGCTGTGCCATCAGAGACTCTGGGTTCACGCCCAGGCTCTGTCGTCCGTGGGGCGATGCACAATTGGCCTAGCGTCGTCCGGGTTAGGGAGGGCTTGGCCGGTAGGGATGTCCTTGTCTCATCGTGCACCAGCGACTCCTGTGGTGGGCCGGGCGCAGTGCGCGCTAACAAAGGTTGCCAGGTGCACAGTGTTTCCTCCGACACATTGGTGCGGCTGGCTTCCGGGTTGGATGCGCGCTGTGTTAAGAAGCAGTGCGGCTTGGTTGTGTATCGGAGGACGCATGACTTTCAACCTTCGTCTCTCCTGAGCCCGTACGGGAGTTGTAACAATGAGACAAGATAGTAGCTACTAAAAACAATTGAATACCACGAAATTGGAGAGAAAAAGGGGTAAAATTCAACAACAAAAAAAAAGTCTAGAGCCAGCCCTGCTGGAAGTTCATGAGAACACTTGCTTATGAAGTCCCATCATATTCTCCCTGTTCAATGTTCCAAAGATGACTCATTGTGATGACTCTTCTCTTGACCAGCTGTTTCCATAGGCCAGTGAAATATGGGGTACAGCAGCTGTGCATGCACTACCACATGCAGCTGGCTGAGTCCCAACACACACACACACACACACACACACACAGGGAGGCAGGCTTCAAGGCCAGATGACACACCAGCCGCCCAGCGCATGATGACAACCTGAGGCATCACAACCCGGAGCCTGAAACAACAAGGATGCGCTGGTTTCGATTAATGTAATGCTCCCTGGGAGCGAACAATCTCTGAAACGACTGTGTCGATAGAGTGGGAGGGAAGAGACCTCCTATTCCCAGATGATGTAATTTCTTTACCTCAGAAGCAAATGCTTTCGGGATGAAGAGGGGGAAGGCATGTGGGTATTGCCACATAAGTTGGATGACTTCTGCAACTGTGGCTTGCCTATCCAGGGATAGCAATGCCTCCTGAGCACTGACCCTGGGGTGCTTTGCTTCAACAGCTCTTTGCACTTTTTCAAGTCACAATGGAGTTTTGCAACAGGTATGTGTGCAGTGAATGTGTATGGCTTCAACGGCTCATTTTCCAGGAATACACATTCTACTTTTCATACAGGTTACAAATCTCTAGTCTCTGCATTTCCATCTCCTCTCTTTCTCTGTTGCTTTATACCTATACAGTGCCTTTAGAAAGTATTCACACCCCTTGACTTTTTCCACATTGTGTTGTGTTACAGCCTGAATTTAAAATGGAATAAATGGAGCTTTTTTTGTCACTGGCCTACACACACACAATACTCCATAATGTCAAAGTGGAATTAATCTCTTCAAAATGTTTACAAATTAATAAAAAATAAAAATCTGAAATGTCTTCGAGTCGGTAAGTATTCAACCCCTTTGTTACGGCCTAAATAAGTTCAGGAGTAAAAATGTGCTTAACAGGTCACAAAATAAGTTGCATGGACTCCCTCTGTGTGCAATAATAGTGTTTAACATGATTGTTGAATGATTACTTCATCTTTGTACCCCACACATGGACTTTACAGTCCCTCCGCTGAGCAGTGAATTTCAAACACAGATTCAACCAAAGACCAGGGAGGTTTTCCAATGCCTCACAAAGAAGGGCACCTATTGGTAGATGGGTAAAAATAAAAACTGCAGACATTGAATATCTCTTTGAGTATGTTGAAGTTACTAAATACACTTTGGATGGTGTGTCAATACACCAGGTCACTACAAAGATACAAGTGTACTTCCAAAGTCAGTTGCCGGAGAGGAAGGACACCGCTCAGGGATGTCACCAATGGTGACTTTAAAACAGTTACAGAGTTTAATGGCTGTGATAGGAGAAAACTGAGGATGGATCAATAACATTGTAGTTACTCCACAATACTAACCTAATTGACAGAGTGAAAATAAGGAATTCTCTACAGATAACTTAGCACTAAAGTAATACTGCAAAAAATGTGTTTTGTTTGGGGCAAATCCAATACAACACATTACTGAGTACCACTCTCCATATTTTCAAGCAGCGACCATGGCTGCATCGTGCTATGATATGCTTGTAATTGTTAAGGACTGGGGAGTTTTTCAGGATAAAAAAGAAACGGAATGGAGATAAGCACAGGCAAAATCCTAGAGGAAAACCCTGTTCAGCCTGCTTTTCACCAGACACTGGGAGATGAATTCACCTTTCAGCAGGACAATAACCGAAAGTTATTTGCTTAACAAGAAGACAGTGAATGTTCCTGAGTGGTCGAGTTACAGTTTTGACTTAAATCTACCTGAAAATCTATGGAATGACTTGAAAATGATTGTCTAGGAATGATCAACAATTCATTTGACAGAGCTTGAAGAATTTTTAAAGGAATAATGGGCAAATGTTACACAATCCAAGTATGGAAAGCTCTTAGAGACTTACCCAGAAAGATTCACAGCTGTAACCACTTTGTCATTATGGGTTATTGTGTGTAGATGGGCGAGGAAAAATAAATAAATGTAATCTATTTTGAATTCAGGCTGTAACACAAGAAAATGTTGAATAAGTCAAGGGGTATGAATACTTTCTGAAGGCACTGTATACAGTATGCCATTTAGCAGACACTTTTCTCCATCGTGAAGTTTTCGTATGGTTGGCCCCAGCGGGAATTGAATCTACAATCCTGGCAATGCAAGTGCCAATCTCTACCAACTGAGCTTGACAGGACTACTCTCCCATCTCTCCCACAGGACGACAATACACAACTCAAAATTGTGCTGCTGCCAGGGTCCCTCACCTCAAACTGCAACACGGCTACACTGGAGCTTTCCAGACCGACATTTTATACCTTTGAACATTTTTGAGTCAGATAACTTTGTTTTTTTCTGACTAGCACTAATTTTCTTCACCAAAATAAACAGATCAAGTCATGCATGAAAAATATGATATGATATCTGATTGCATTGGTTGAGATCCTACAGTATAAGACCTGTGAAGTACACAGCCATGTGAATGATTGCAGAGATGGAGATGTTTGGTGGTGGGGCCAGTAGCAGATGTTCATGACTCAGGGATGAATCCTAATTCATGAGTGCTTGAAGTGCACAAAATCTCCCAATGACAGAGAAGCCATTTACTTGTGTGTGAGAGGGTGTGTGTGTGTGTGTGTGTGTGTGTGTGTGTGTGCGTTTGTGTGTGCGTGCGTGCATGTTATAGAGCTGAACTTCCTGCCCTGAGACATCCAATCCCTGGGGTTCCTAGTCTGTGAAGACATCCGCTATAACAGAGAGGTGGAGAGTGGCAAAGTTTGGGTAGGGGGGTAATTGAGGGAATGGGGAAGACAGGGGAGAGTAGGGAGGATTGGTACATTAAAAACAGATGGAGCGTATGACCTTGGTTTCCCCTGAAATCCAAAACAAGGCTGGACCCCCAGTAGAACAGACCAGTAGGGCCCGGGGGATCACTATACCGAGGGCCGCCCCACACCACCACAGTCTGGCTCTGTTTACCCATTCACAGAGAGAGCACATCCAGTCAGTGAGAGGCCCCTCTCCAGATGGTGTGTGTGTGTGTGTGTGTGTGTGTGTGTGTGTAACCTCACAATGACTTGCAAATACAGTACGACAACAACATATTGTTTTTGTTACAATTGTACACTATCAGAGTGCAGCATACTCAGTGGTAGCCAGTGGAACACCAAGATAGAAACGATAGATAGCGATCTCAGTGGAACACCAAGATAGAAACGATAGATAGCGATCTCAGTGGTAGCCAGTGGAACACCAAGATCGAAACGATAGATAGCAATCTCAGTGGTAGCCAGTGGAACACCAAGATAGAAACGATAAATAGCGATCTCAGTGGTAGCCAGTGGAACACCAAGATCGAAAAGATAGATAGCGATGCATACAGACAATCTTTGAGAACAACATAGACACAAAAAGCTGAAACCCTGTGAGGCCATTCTTCATTTAGACTTTGACCCATTACAACATTATACTGGTATCTGCAAAAACAATTCTGCCATTAACACTCATTTCACATCTTCATAACATTGCTTTCCTTCTGGAAGTTAACTCCTCAGAGTCAGCACAAAGGAGGGTCATCGCCAGTCCTATGTTGAACAGAGCTCCAGTCTGAAATGGGGAGCAGAGCCATGTTCTCTGTATTAGACACCAGTCATAAATTAGAGACCTTGGTCTCAATTGGACTCCCTTTAAAAATAAAGTTAAAATGAAATCCATTAAATTAACTCTGAACCACCATATCGGTTACAGAAGAAATACTGTGTCTTGGTCCATTAACCCCTTGCCCGATGTGAACTTACGATAAGGAACATTGTCCCAAGAAAAAGCAGAACAGTGAGTCCAACCAAGAGTGAGGACAAGTAAGTAAAATCTGGTTCAGTGACTATTCCTATCTTCATTACACCACAGTCAGGAGATTAAATAAACTAAACAAACCACAAAAACAAAGTGCCCAGTCTAGAATACAGTGGGTGATGATCGGCCATTGTTTTTCACCCTGTGATTTTGATGTCATACAGTACATAGCAGGGAGTTTAGGATCAAAGAATGTATGAGGTACACAAGGGGACCACTGTTTTGACTGCAGTGCCCTTGGGGCATTTATACCTCCAGCTCACCAGCTCTCTGAGTTTAAAAGGTAGACAGATAGATAAACAGACGAACGGACTGAAGGACGGGGGGACAGACACAGGTACAGCAAAATAATCCTCAGCAACAGAATTTGAACGTTTAGTCCATAATGTTGCTTGATCAGTGGTTAGGCCATTAGCTGGCCAAAAGTAGGCTACATGAAAAGTGCAATACTGTTCATATAACTATGTGTTAGTGTGGGCTTTCAGTGAACTTATGTAAATCACGAAGCTCATCTATATTTGCAGGAAAATGGTCAGCATCAAAAGTGATGAACTTAAGATCCTACATCTGTACAGTACTCTACTCACCCTCTTTGCAGTCGTCTCCCAGGAAGCCTGGGCAGCACCTCCACTCCAGTGCTGTCACCTGGCGAAACGTCAGCTTGTACATGGGCCGGACCAGCGTCCTGTAACTGAGAGAAGATGATAGTCACTGACGGGCAGCACTGTAGCACTGGGGCACGTGTTCACTTCACAGACATCATTAGAGGTCTTAACACTGACGTCAGTAACATTACTGTAGGACAACCTTCACAGACATCATTAGAGGTCTTAACACTGACGTCAGTAACATTACTGTAGGACAAACCTTAACAGATGTCATTCAAATCCTTTACAAGGGAGAGAATACACTGACCTCTTTACACTGGGAATGACTCTAAATCAAAATATGTTTAATTCATCTGTAACATAGGGATAAAATAACAATGTCGATCCAAGCTTAACACTATGTCCGAATACCCAGAGTCCATTAAAGTAGTCTTTCTGGAAGACATAGAACAATGGAATGCAACTGCACAGTTACAAATCACACACATCTACAGTATATGATAAACGGCTATGGTCTTACATCAGTGTCTTTTCTGGGAGCAATGGCAGACCTGGGAATACTGGAATGGGAAAAATCCTATTCATATGCCTTAATGGTGTATGACTTGCTGCCCTGCGTGGTGTTCTAGGGAGTAAATCTGCCTTCTTCGACCAACAAAAAACTTAATAAAGAGCATTTCCATGGGGGTGAATTATCAGTCATTAGACTGTCTGTAGTCAAAGCTGGATAATATAAACACATTATAATTATGACCCCTTGTGCAACATCCGGCCAGACTCTTGTCCAGCTGAACTGAAACCAGAATCAATGATCTGATCTTTTCCCGCAAGAATGCTTTGTCTTCAGGAGATGTAGAATTATGAATCTGAAGGCACCAAAATGTAGTGCCACAAAAATGTAATGGCACTTGACCCATAGCTATCCCGAAGGCGACTAAGGGAAACCTGGAAATGGTAGCCACCAAAGCTTTTGGCTCAGCAAGATGGTTTGTTACCTTATAGGCTACTACAACCCATTATGATTTATATCTAGCTTGTTGACATGAGTGGATATTCCCTAAACTCAATATGTGTCCCAGCACAACACTGAAATCATAACACTTAATGTCTGAAGTTGTAATTGGCGCTGCATGACAATCAATCTGCATGAAGGGCCTGTGACGGTGAGTGAGTGAATGCCATTCATACCTGATGAGGTTAGAACAGGGTCCTGGCCACCGGCAACTCTGAAACACTCGCTGTACTAGCGTCTCCGTCCCGTTGTGCACTTGGCATGACACAGTCTTCGACACTGTGTACTGACACCAGTTCCTACCAAAGGAGACCACAGGGAGGCAGAGTTTTAGTGTGTGTGTGTGTGTGTGTGTGTGTGTGGATAATAAAGCATTTTTTATTGCAATTCTTATTTTATTGAGGAAAACTCTCTGGCAGGTCCGCTTATGTCAATTGAGAAGTTTGGAATATCAGGACAAATCTAGTAAGACATTAAATAAATGTGTTCATATTGTCATAAACTAGCGTTGAGAGACAATGTGAAATTTCTAAGTAGTCTGCTCCATGAATTCATTCCAAATCAAACCAGAGCCACATCTTAATGCGTTTCATTTCATTATTCATCGCACGAATTGCAAGTTATATACTTTTGGTTACTTCATTCAGAATAAAGTCAATGCAAATTGTCATGCTCAAGCATACACAACAAGTCCACCTTTCTCAACACCTTTCTCAACAGAATGAGAGCTATAATTTTTTTAACTTGTTTTTGATTTAACTAGGTAAGTCAGTTAATTACAATGACCGCCAAACCTGGACGACGCTGGGCCAATTGTGCGCAGCCCTATGGTACTTCCAATCATGGCTGCGCCACTCGGAGCTCCCCCCCAAAATAGAAATGTATATTTATATTTCATGTTTAACCTTGAACAACAACTTGGAATCATAATAACTTTTCTGATGAATACATGAGTGACTTCATTAGGTTTTCATTTAGGCTACTTATTTGCTTGAGGTCCACTTACCTGCGAGCCGAGTTGGTGCCTGCAAGGGGTCCAGCAGTGTGTTCAGTGTGGATGCGTTGCAATGTCACACCTGGAAACTGATAGACAAACCCGGTCCCTTGTGACAGACTGGGTGAACACATCCAAATACAGAGAAAGCTCAAAATTATTGAAGCTGTCATTGTCTGCGAATTTATGGTTCCTTTCGAGTGATAGTTTGAACACTACCTGTATTGTGAAGTGTATAAAGGTTGGAAACGGACGTCTTGGGAAGGCAAAGCCGCAGGGAACGAATATAGCGTCCTAATTTGTCATTAAAGTACAGTAATTTCATATAAATCTGCAACGTCGTGAGACATTCTGTAGTGTTCTCCTGGTCCCTGCCTTCTTCGTGTTAGGCGTTTGCCTTCCAACTCTGGAGGGAATGTCTACTGTCTGCAGCAGCGTGCGCGCTATATGCAGCAGTTTTTGCGCAGAGCCTATTACCGCTCAGTAATGTGGAACGGATAAAGTTCACCACCATCAACAGAATATATAGTGGTAGGCTAGCTATTCGTTTTACATGTATGGAATAGGAAGCCGTATCAAACCTTATCCATGCATAATTTACGAGGCACCAACATTAACTAACAAGTGCGTAAATGCAAATCAAATAGTGATGCAAATCATATCGGTTTAATTGATCAAAAAGTGTAAAAAGTAGCAATAGATTTGAAGGAAAGAACTAGTATAGGCAGGTAGGGGCCTAGAGTAAGAGTGCATTTACACATTGTTACATAGTACTCACAACCAGTATAATCTCCCGTGGGCATGTTTTACTTCTGGGTTACAGAGATTACAACTAGTATAATTGTCTCCAACAATGAAATCGGGGATGGGACTGTGGATCTGTCTCTATCCATTAGTTGGCTATCTGATGGGACATCTCAGACAGCACTGGACCGATTTTGATGAAACTTGGGTGAATGATGTGTCTTGCCATAGAGATCTGGCATTTACAAAATTACACTGATTGGCCCAAATCGGGAGATAATAATTATCTTCAATGTGTTAGTCACAGGTGATAACTCAATTGGCCCAAGGTGGCGCTGCATAATTCGTGGGGGATGACATGTTTACTGTTGTCTTGTTCTCTTTTGATCTCACATGAGCAGAATTGTATCATCCATTTAATGCAGAGGAGGTTGATGATGGCTGGAACAGTCCCTTGGTCACATCATCAGGATGTCAACGAATTTCTGGAAATGCAAAAACACTGCCATATTTGTGGTATTTTATAAAAAAAGAATAATACACAATGTATTTATGAATGCAAGCGTCTACTAAAGAGTCCAGAGGCTTCATCTCCAACAACAACTTGTTAGAGAGAAAACATAAACATCATTCATTGACGAGAGATACTTACGAGCTAAAATAAACATGTCGCTGGTTTAGGAGGATTCAAGCACTGTTAAGGACAACAAACCCAATCAACAAAACAAACCAAAGCCATTTTGCCAAGAGGTATCAAAGATGGCACCAAACAATCCACAAGCAATGGATGTTGACTTGTTAAAATCCATCAACGAAAGGCTTGCCAAACTTGATATCTTGGATATATTACGAGAGGACATCAATGCATTATGTGCCAGTCTAGAAATCAGCCAATGTCAGATTGATGATCTAAGGAAAGAGAACACAGAACTGAAAGGTAATGTAGACTATATTCATGGTTGGTGGTGCAAAGGGAGAACAAACAACTTAATTAAAGAAACCTTGCTTGATGTACAGTGTCGAACAATGCGGTACAATCTAATCTTTTCAGGGATACCGGAGAATGACAACAGCAGAAGCTGCGAGGACACAGTCCGAGACTTTATGTCAACTCAACTAAAACTGCCCATTGATGTTGTGCGTAATGTCACTTTCTCCAGAGTCCATAGAATGAGTAAGGCCTCTGGGAATTGGCCACGGGCTATTATTGCATGTTTTGACAATTTTAAGCAAAAGGAAATGGCGAAGAGCAGGGGCATAGAACTAAGAAACACTGATTTTGGAATGAATGATCACTTCCCCACAGTGATCAATGAAAGGAGAAATACATGTATCCCATCATGAATGAAAAGCGTTGCCTGAATCAACGAGTCTCCATGGTGATGGATACACTTTACATCAACGGGCAACTGTATCGGGACTCTAGAGTAACTCCCTGGCTATTTTAATCCAGCTGTATCGGGACTAGTGTAACTCCCTGGCTATTTTAATCCAACTGTATCGGGACTCTAGAGTAACTCCCTGGCTATTTTAATCCAACTGTATCGGGACTCTAGAGTAACTCCCTGGCTATTTTAATCCAACTGTATCGGGACTCTAGAGTAACTCCCTGGCTATTTTAATTCTATGTTCAAATCTGAGTTTGTGTTTTGTAGTGTGTCATGACAACTTCAACTATAATGAATGCTGATCTCCACTATAATGAATCTCCACTATAATGAATACATGATCTGTTCATCTCCACATGGTTTCATATAGCTCAGGTGAATGTACAGTATGTAGCCTTCCTAACACAATACATGAGGTTTTCAACTTGGTCAACATAAATAATATCCATATTTTAGCTTTGACCGAAACGCATTTAGATTGTATCTGTAAATGATGGGCAAATTAACATTATATAGTCTACTTTGAAGGAATAGGAATGGTGTGGGTGTAGCACTGCACATTCAGAATCATATTTTTATTGTATATATTTATTTAACCTTTATTTAACTAGGCAAGTCAGTTAAGAACAAATTCTTATTTACAATGAAGGTCTACTAAAAAGCCTCCTGCGGTGATGGGGCCTGGGATTAAAGAAATACATTATTAAAAATACAATATAAATATAGGACAAAAAACACATCACAACAAGAGACACACAACACTTAGGTCTTAGGTCTCTCTACATAAAGAGAGACCTAAGACAACATAACAAGGCAGAAACACAACATGGTAGCAGCACAAAAACATTGTAAAAACATTATTGGGCAACGTCAACAGCACAAAGGTCAAGAAGGTAGAGACAACAATACATCATACAAAGCAGCCACAACTGTCAGTAAGAGTGTCCATGATTGAGTCTTTGAATGAAGAGATTGAGATAAAACTGTCCAGTTTGAGTGTTTGTTGAAGCTCGCTCCAGTCGCTAGCTGCACCGAATTGAAAAGAAGAGCGATCCAGGGATCTGTGTGCTTTGGGGACCTTTAACAGAATGTGACTGGCAGAACTGGTGTTGTATGTGGAGAATGAGGGCTGCAGTAGATATCTCAGATAGGGGGGAGTGAGGCCTAAGAGGGTTTTATAAATAAGCAAAAAACAGTGGGTCTTGCGACGGGTATACAGAGATGACCAATTTACAGAGGAGTATAGAGTACAGTGATGTGTCCTATAAGGCGCATTGGTGGTGAATCTGATGGCCAAATGGTAAAGAACATCTAGTCGCTCGAGAGTACCCTTACCTGCCAATCTATAAATGATGTCTCTGTAATCTAGCATGGGTAGGATGGTTCATCTGAATCAGGGTTAATTTGTCAGCTGGGGTGAAAGAGGAGCGATTACGATACAGGAAACCAAGTCTAGATTTAACTTTAGCCTGCAGCTTTGATATGTGCTGAGAGAAGGACAGTGCACCATCTAGCCATACTCCCAAGTACTTGTATGAGGTGACTACCTCAAGCTCTAAACCGTCAGAGGTAATAACACCTGTGGGAAGACGGGCATTCTTCTTACCAAACCACATGACCTTTGTTTTTGGAGGTGTTCAGAACAAGGTTAAGGGTAGAGAAAGCTTGTTGGACACTAAGAAAGCTTTGTTGTGGAGCATTTAACACAAAATCCGGGGAGGGTCCAGCTGAGTATAAGACTGTATCATCTGCATATAAATGGAAGAGAGAGCTTCCTACTGCCTGAGCTATGTTGTTGATGTAAATTGAGAAGTGTGTGGGGCCTAGGATTGAGTCTTGGGGTACTCCCTTGGTGACAGGCAGTGGCTGAGACAGCAGATTATCTGACTTATATATATATATATATATATATATATATATACACACACACACTGCTCAAAAAAATAAAGGGAACACTAAAATAACACATCCTAGACTTGAATGAATAAAACATTCTTTTTAAAATACTTTTTTTCTTTACATAGTTGAATGTGCTGACAACAAAATCACACAAAAATGATCAATGGAAATCAAAATTATCAACCCATGGAGGTCTGGATTTGGAGTCACACCTAAAATTAAAGTGGAAAACCACACTACAGGCTGATCCAACTTTGATGTAATGTCCCTAAAACAAGTCAAAATGAGGCTCAGTAGTGTGTGTGGCCTCCACGTGCCTGTATGACCTCCCTACAACGCCTGGGCATGCTCCTGATGAGGTGGCGGATGGTCTCCTGAGGGATCTCCTCCCAGACCTGGACTAAAGCATCCGCCAGCTCCTGGACAGTCTGTGGTGCAACGTGGCGTTGGTGGATGGAGCGAGACATGATGTCCCAGATGTGCTCAATTGGATTCAGGTCTGGGGAACAGGCGGGCCAGTCCATAGCACCAATGCCTTCCTCTTGCAGGAACTGCTGACACACTCCAGCCACATGAGGTCTAGCATTGTCTTGCATTAGGAGGAACCCAGGGCCAACCTCACCTGCATATGGTCTCACAAGGGGTCTGAGGATCTCATCTCGGTACCTAATGGCAGTCAGGCTACCTCTGGCGAGCACATGGAGGGCTGTGCGGCCCCCCAAAGAAATGCCACCCCACACCATGACTGACCCACCGCCAAACCGGTCATGCTGGAGGATGTTGCAGGCAGCAGAACGTTCTCCCCGGCGTCTCCAGACTCTGTCACGTCTGTCACATGTGCTCAGTGTGAACCTGCTTTCATCTGTGAAGAGCACAGGGCGCCAGTGGCGAATTTGCCAATCTTGGTGTTCTCTGGCAAATGCCAAACGTCCTGCACGGTGTTGGGCTGTAAGCACAACCCCCACCTGTGGACGTCGGGCCCTCATACCACTCTCATGGAGTCTGTTTCTGACCGTTTAAGCAGACACATGCACATTTGTGGCCTGCTGGAGGTAATTTTGCAGGGCTCTGGCAGTGCTCCTCCTGCTCCTCCTTGCACAAAGGTGGAGGTAGCGGTCCTGCTGCTGGGTTGTTGCCCTCCTACGGCCTCCTCCACGTCTCCTGGTAGCACCTCCATGCTCTGGACACTACGCTGACAGACACAGCAAACCTTCTTGCCACAGCTCGCATTGATGTGCCATCCTGGATGAGCTGCACTACCTGAGCCACTTGTGTGGGTCGTAGACTCCGTCTCATGCTACCACTAGAGTGAAAGCACCGCCAGCATTCAAAAGTGACCAAAACATCAGCCAGGAAGCATAGGAACTGAGAAGTGGTCTGTGGTCACCACCTGCAGAACCACTCCTTTATTGGGGGTGTCTTGCTAATTGCCCATAATTTCCACCTGTTGTCTATTCTATTTGCACAACAGCATGCAAAATGTATTGTCAATCAGTGTTGCTTCCTAAGTGGACAGTTTGATTTCACAGAAGTGTGATTGAGTTACATTGTGTTGTTTAAGTGTTCCCTTTATTTCTTTAGATCTCCTTTAGCACCTCGGACTCAGTGACTGACTGCAGGGAGAAACTTTGTAGCGGGGCAGGAGAAAGAGGGAGAAGCGTTGGGGATGGTCGCATTAGAAGGGGTGGGAGATGAGGAAATGTTGGATGGGCAAGGAGGCATGGCTGAGTCAAATAGGAATCCTGGAATCCTGGAATTCTTGTCAGTAACAACCACATCATAAACATTAAGGTACATGGGCAGCTGTGAGGAGAAGGGTTTATTCTCCAGGTCTTTAACTGCTCCTTAAAGTAACTAACTATGCCTTCCGGATAGCCTGAGTACACATATTTCTAATTTGCCAGAACGATAGCCAGTCAGCCTGAGTATGCGTGTGCCAAGCCTTTCGCCAAATTCAATTCTTGAGGTGGAGTAAGTCTGCAAGATCACAGTCGAACCAGGGGCTGAACCTGTTTTTAATTCTCATTTTGTTAATGGGGGCGTGTTTGTTAACAATACCACTGAAAATATCAAAAAAGAAGGTCCAAGCATCTC
Source organism: Oncorhynchus mykiss (assembly GCF_057628025.1). Lineage (NCBI taxonomy): Eukaryota > Metazoa > Chordata > Actinopteri > Salmoniformes > Salmonidae > Oncorhynchus > Oncorhynchus mykiss. Next base: position 28,160,141 of record NC_143031.1, read on the forward strand.
CGACAGAGGGGATCAAGCTGATTCTATACCATTTTACATATACCTTTTAAGAGGAGGGATGACCTTAATGTATGTCAAATGTTTTACAAAGAAAATGTATTTACTGAGCAATAATGTAAACATACATTCTTCCAAACAAGCTATTGTCCAATGGATTGATGATCATATTATGAACAAAAAAAATGCTCTTTTAGTCTACAAATGGTGTCAGTAGAGGAGGTGTTAAACCTATTGAAGTCATTTAAATCTACAGGTTATGATCTTATGGACAATTTTTTACCAAGCTATGCTACTTCCCAGATTGCAGCTCCACTGAAATACATATTTAATTGGTCACAGAAAAGGGGGCGTTTGCAAATGTGTGGAAGCATGTTAAACTGTGTCCTATCCCGAAAGACAGCAAAGAACCCATTACTCCTGCCAATATTCTACCAATTAGTCTACTCCCTTCACTCAGTAAGATATTGGAGGGTATTGTGAGTAGGCAAATATGCGAGTACATGGAAAATAATTATCTGATTACAGCCAACCAGCATGCTTACCGCAAAAACAATTCCACTACCACTGCATTGGTTAACATGACTGACTAGTGGGTCAATGCTATGGATAATGGCAGGTTTGTGGGTGTACAATTTTTTGATTTTAGTGCAGCATTTGATTTAGTGGATCATGAAATCATTGACAAAATCATTGCATTATGGTTTTAAGGAGGTATTGAATTGGGTACAGTCATATGTAACTGACAGGAAACAGTCCACCTATATCAATGGCTCATTTTCTTCCCCTCATGCTTTAAACTGTGGAATACCGCAGGGCAGCTGCCTTGGGCCACTTCTTTACTTAATATATACCAACGAACTTCCTTATGCCGTATCTGAAACTCAAACTACTATATTTGCAGATGATACTACAATTTATACAGCAAGGTTAAACAGGTACAGCAAGCTCTACAAGTAGATTTGGAAAATATCAGGGAGTGGGTTTGGTGGAACAAACTTGTTTTAAACACCAAGAAAACCAAAGTTATGTTGGTATGTTCCACCAGCATGCTGGGGAGTACAAATTGAGGAAGTGACAGAAACCAAACAACTAGGAGTGCAGCTAGACAACTGCTTATCATGGTCGTCTCAAATAACTAATCTATGTAAAAAAAAATAATATTAAAACAGCATGCATGTTCAGAAGGATAGCCAAATACTTACTGGGAAAGATTTTTAAGCAAATAACACAAGCATTAGTTGGGAGTCAGGTGAACTACTGTTCTGTGTTCTGGGGAAATGCATCAGCAAGTGAAATTAGGAGTCTGCAGATTGAATAGAACTAAGCAGCAAGGATTGTTTTAAAGGTGGAGATATGGTTATTCTGTTGTAGTCATGCTCAATGCTCATGGTTGGCCATCAATCAACAAGATAATTGAAAAATGCATGCTTATTTTATTTCATAATATACACCATTTAAAACGTCCAAACTCTATTCACAGCAGTATTCAGTTGGTAAGAGACAGACATTCCGTAAATACTAGGAATAGATTTTCCACATACTGTATGTGTTATCCAGGCAGAAAAGAGAAATTGGCAAAATAATGATTTCGATTCAGAGCAATAAAGAAATGTAATTATTTATCTGAGCAAACCAGAAACATTCAATATATACATTCAAACAATACTTTAAAACCATTTTAATATAATACATAGGAAAGTTGTGCTGGACTATGGTAGATGAAGAATCAATCTATCTTTTTAGACTGTTTAACTGGTCAATATGTCAGTGTATTATGTCTGTTTGTAACAGTGTGTTACATGTGAAAATGTGATCGTATTATAAATTGTATTTTAATGTTTAAGGACTCTTGGAAGATTAGTCCAAATGAGGACTAAAAGAGATCCTAATAAAATGTACAGCCCACAGATGGGCCATGACTCATACAGAATATCTTAATACGGTCTAGAACAAAACAAGCACATTACAAAAAAAACATTGTATCACTGTAGGATGTAGGAATATTAATATTAATAATACTGTATAAACATAAAAAATATGGGAACATAAACAAATCCCTTGACTTCTGTCATTGCTTAGTCTGAGTATATCCATTGCACATTACCCTGACCAAAAACTTGAATCAGTTAGTTAGTTATCGCCATCTTGTGGTCACAGTATATAATTGCCTCTGTGGTGAGTTCCATGACAGCCTGTCCACTCCAGCTCTGTGTCCCCCCTCCCCCCTCCAGTCACCTGCACCTTCTCGGGGTCAAAGCTCCAGTACTGCTGCTCCTTGAAGTATACCTGTCTATCAGGGTGGTTGAGGGCCCCGTTGGCCCTCTGGGGGACGCCCCTCCAGTCCCCCAGGCTGCGGGGTAGTATGAGTTGGGCATCAGGGTCCCAAAGTTAAGCACAAAGTAACGCTGGTGGCCCAGGTGGCGGTAGGTGAAGGCCTGGTCAGGGTGTCTAGGGAGGCCTAGCTCACTTCTCCTCAGGGGGAAGCCTGGGTCCACATCGCTGCTAGAGTAACGCCACACTCGCCTGCCAGGAGGAAGAGACGCAAGGAGAAATGTGCTGGTGGTGTGAGATGTGATATTGCAATGCAGCAACACAAACTGAAAAATCTGTGTAAAACATTTCTGCTATAATCTGACTGTTTTCTGTATGTCGAACTTGAACACTAACCCCAACTGTGATTCAAGACAGTTATTACTGTAACAAGAACAAATAATTTCTGGTACATTTATTGCCGGTTACTTGTGTCTTCATGTGCAGACTACCTTTGAAAAAGTATAACTTATTGTCCATATTTGAGTAAGCAGCTGCCTCAATAGTGAGGGGTAGTCCTGGCCAGCGGTTCTGCAGAGGTAGAGGGGAGCTGGTCTGGCCTGCAAGAAACACAGTCCAGAACAGGCTCCCACGGAATACTAGGCTGGTACCATCTTGGTCTGCAAGGTAATATAAATTGGAAGCTTTACAGGTATCAGAGTATATCACTGTCTTCAGAAGTCAATGAGGAATTCTCAAAATACTGTTTACGTAAGCTTATGTCCCAAAATAGTCATATGCCAAAATCCACCAGATCTGGATTAGTCTTGTTTGAAACCACAACTCTTACCCAAACCTTGCTTCTAACCTCAGTATGTTGGGTAAGTAAGTACAACTTCCAGTTGTGTGAGAGCCATTAATTTCAATTATTTTTTAGCCATTTTAGCATGGTCATATAGTGACTACCAGTTCAGTCTTACCCATGGTGATGGCATCAAAGAAGCCCCTGCAGTATGGAGGTGGGGTGGAATCAGGCTCCCCAGTGAACCCTTGGGACAGCTCCCAGTCCTGCAGGGCAGAGCTGAACACCTGACCAGGCAACTGGACTACCTGATCACTCCCTATAGAGGACATTCAATTACAAAAAGGACAGTAGCTTTAGTAATGTATAAGCTTTTATGACTATACAGTACATTATATACATGCATATTCTTCCATGTTACTACAATAGACCAAGTGCATCTGCAAAAATCCTGACTTATTCATGTACATTACATCTGACACCCAGCTTTCTGCAATGGACAAGTACAGATATGACCTACATACCTGTTTCAAAGCAAGTTAGAGAGTTACACGAAATATACTAATTGGCACGCCATATCATTGCAGCATGGAAAACCCAACACATCACGGATGACTGAGTGCTGAGATACTGACAGCTGAGCTGACGTTTGATTTACTGTATTCTGATGCCAAAAAAAAAAAATATCTAAAGAGCCAAATGATTTTCCGATGCCCCTGAATCGCAGACACAACGTCTCCTTTGATTTGTCTCCAGATGTTGCCCACCCGTTCTGTTTGGAAGAGTTGAGCAAACAATTGTGTTAAGGTCTGATAGAATCTGCATCCCTAAGGAGAGCAAGACAAAACATGGGGAGATAGTTTGTCTGGCTTCTCCCTGTTTTACTGTCTAAGTGGAAACGTTGATGTACAGGGATGTTGCTTGTTGACTTTGGTGTGACTTTGAGGGGATGAGAGGATGGGAAAAAAAGACTGATAAACACTGTCTCCAGCTGCCGGAAGCCTGGCTCTGTGATATAGTGATCTCTGGACATCCTTTTGGGTAAAGCATCAGAGTGGTCAGATGGAAGAATTGAGTCTATAGAGTTACACCTATGCTACCGGGTGTGATTCCCTCATTGGTGGAAAAAGTACCCAATTGTCAAACCTGCGTAAAAGTAAAGATACGTTAATAGAAAATGACTCAAGTAAAAGTCACCCAGTAAAATACTAGTTGAGTAAAAGTCTAAAGGTATTTGGTTTTAAATATACTTAAGTATTAAAAGTAAATGTAATTAATAAAATGTACTTAAGTATCAAAAGTAAAAGTATAAATCATTTCAAATTCCTTATATTAAGCAAACCAGACAGCACCATTTTCTTGCTGTTTTTATTTACGGAAAGCCAGGGGCACACTCCAACACTCAGACTTCATTTACAAACGAAGCATTTGTGTTTAGTGAATCCGCCAAATCAGGTGGTAGGGATGACCAGGGATGTTCTCTTGATACACGCTATACGGGTTTGAGTTATTTGGCAACTTTAGTTGTGAATGATGCAAACCTTAGAATGTCTTAGAAATAAAATCTTATACAGTTGAAGTCGGAAGTTTACATACGCTTAAAACTCGTTTTTCAACCACTCCAAAAGTTTCTTGTTAACAAACTATAGTTTTGGCAAGTCGGTTAGGACATCTACTTTGTGCATGACAGAAGTCATTTTTCCAAAAATGGTTTACAGACAGATTATTTCACTGATTATTCACTGTGTAACAATTCCAGTGGGTCAGAAGTTTACATACACTAAGTTGACTGTGCCTTTAAACAGCTTGGAAAATTCCAGAAAAAGATGTCATGGCTTTAGAAGCTTCTAATAGGCCAATTGACATCATTTGAGACAATTGTAGGTGTACCTGTGGATGTATTTCAAGGCCTACCTCCAAACTCAGTGCCTCTCTGCTTGACATCATGGGAAAATCAAAAGAAATCAGCCAAGACCTCAGGAAAAAAATTGTAGACCTCCACAAGTCTGGTTCATCCTTGGGAGCAATTTCCAAACGCCTGAAGGTACCACGTTCATCTGTACAAACAATAGTACGCAAGTATAAACACCATGGGGCCACGCAGCCATCACACCGCTCAGGAAGGAGACACGTTCTGTCTCCTAGAGATGAACGTACTTTGGTGCGAAAAGCGCAAATCAATCCCAGAACAACTGCAAAGGACCTTGTGAAGATACTGGAGGAAACAGGTACAAAAGTATCTATATCCACAGTAAGACGACTCCTGTTTCGACATAACCTGAAAGTTATCTCAGCAAAGAAGAAGCCAATGCTCCAAAAACCACCATTAAAAAGCCAGACTACAGTTGGCAACTGCACATGGGGACAAAGATCATACTTTTTGGAGAAATGCCCCTTTGGTCTGATGAAACAGAAATAGAACTGTTTGGCCATAATTACCATTGTTATGTTTGGAGGAAAAGGGGGAGGCTTGCAAGCCGAAGAACTCCATCTCAAATGTGAAGCACGAGGGTGGCAGCATCATGTTGTGGGGGTGCCTTGCTGCAGGTGGGACTGGTGCACTTCACAAAATAGATGGCATCATGAGGTAGGAAAAGTATGTGGATATATTGAAGCAACATCTCAAGACATCAGTCAGGAAGTTAAAGCTTGGTCACAAATTGGTCTTCCAAATGGACAATGACCCCAAGCATACTTCCAAAGTTGTGGCAAAATGTCTTAAGGACAACAAGGTCAAAGTATTGGAGTGCCCATCACAAAGCCCTGATCTCAATCCTATAGAAAATGTGGGCAGAACTGAAAAAGCGTGTGAGAGCAAGGAGGCTTACAACCTGACTCAGTTACACCAGCTCTGTCTGGAGGAATGGGCCAAAAATTCACCCAATTTATTGTGGGAAGCTTGTGGAAGGCTACCTGAAACATGTATTATTATATTATATATTATTAACACCTTTATTTAACTAGGCAAATCAGTTAAGAACAAATTCTTATTTTCAATGACAGCCTAGGATTTGTGGGTTAACTGCCTTGTTCAGGGGCAGAACAACTGATTTTTACCTTGCCAGCTCGGGGATTCAATCTTGCAACCTTTCAGTTACTAGTCCAACGCTCTAACCACTAGGCTACCTGCCATTTGACCCAAGTTAAACAATTTAAAGGCAATGCTACCAAATACTATTTGAGTGTATGTAAACTTCTGACCCACTGGGAATGTGATGAAAGAAATAAAAGCTGAAATAAATCACTCTACTATTATTCTGACATTTCACATTCTTAAAATAAAGTGGTGACCCTAACTGAACTAAGACAGGGGATTTTTTACTAGGATTAAATGTCAGGAATTGTGAAACTGAGTTTAAATGTATTTGGTTAAGGTATATGTACTTCCGGTCATTTTCCTGTCCTGCTAAGCATTCAAAATTTAACAAGTACTTTTGTGTGACAGGGAAAATGTATGGTGCAAAAAGTAAATTTTCTTCAGGAATGTAGTAAAGTACAGCACTTTTCCCTGTAATAAATGGGATGGCTTTAGCCACACTTTTAATATGAAAATAATCTGTCCTTTAGCTTTTTCCAATTGATGCTTTGTATACTGTTTGACAGAGTGATTGGACACTATGATGTCATGGTGAATGATAGCACAGCAGATTGTAAAGGGTTAAACAATTGGATGCTGATCCAATCTCCAGTCAGATTTGTGGACTAAGTTCTCAATGTAATTTTATCATAATTTTATCAAATGCTCTCAAAGATGGCGTAGCAGTGCAGACGTGTTTTGTTTGTCCTCTCATGGACTTTTGTATTTTTTTCGTCTTTTTTGTATATATTTAAATTTTATATTCAATCCCTTCTCCATTTTAGTTAAATTATACCTTCTGGTAACCTGCCTCACCCAATGTGATACGGAACCGCTATTATTTGTAATTTCTAGACCTTATAGCAAGAACCACCTAGCCATCAGAAGCTAAACAGCTAATTAGCTACAAGCTATTTAGTCATTGTTAGCCACTGCTAGCGGCCTTTACCTTCTGCACAGGTACCAGCCCTTTTTTTAGCTTGGATAATACTCGCCAGCCTTCCAGTAACGGACTGTCTCTCCACTACAATTCCGGATTCCTGCCGTAATCCCTGGACCATTTTCCTGATCTTCACAGCTAGCTAGCACCCACCGAGTTACCCAGTACCGAAGCTATCCCTGAGGCCCACCTCCCGGCCTACTCAGTTGTTTACCCAGACTCCACCAAAACACTACTCCACCGGATCCTTGCCGTAAGCTCTGGGCCTTGGCACCGGATCACCGCTGCTACCGAGTGGCTATAGTGGCTAACGTCCCTGCCCCGAAGCTAGCACCAGTTAGCCGTGAGCCAGGCACATCTCCCGGATAGAAAACTAAATTACCACAATACCTCTTTTGCCATCTGGCTTGGATCCTTAGTCGACACGGCGCCCCGCCGCACCACCACGACTGTTCTGCCGACGAATACTCCATCCGCTGTGCCTTCAACCGGCCTCCGTCGGACATCGGAGCAGATGCTTCTACTAGCCCCGGGCTACTAACTTTAAACGCTGTGTCGCCCGCGTGCTAGCGTAGTAACGACTTCTCCGCGGTTTCCCTGTCCCATTTATTGTTGCCCCCTGGACCCTATGATCACTTGGCTACATAGCTGATGCCCACTGGACTGTCCATTAATCACGGTACTCCATTCTGTTTATTTTATTTTTTGTTTATCTGTCGGCCCCAGCCGCAAACTCAGGCTGTGTGTGTAGTTAACCGACCCTCTCTGCCCATTCATCGCCATTTTACCGGTTGTTGTTTTAGCTGATTAGCTGTTATTGTCTCACCCGTTGTTGTCTTAGCTAGCTCTCCAAATCAACACCTGTGATTACTTTATGCCTCGCTGTATGTCTCATATGTCAATATGCCTTGTATACTGTTGTTTAGGTTAGTTATCATTTCTTTAGTTTAAATATGGAGCCCCTAGTTCCACTCATTATACCCCTGATACCTCCTTTTGCCCACCTCCCACACATGTGGTGACCTCACCCATTATAACCAGCTTATCCAGAGATACAACCTCTCTTATCATCACTCAGTGCCTGGGCTTACCTCCGCTGTACCCGCACCCCACCATACCCCTGTCTGCACATTATGCCCTGAATCTATTCTACCACGCCCAGAAATCTGCTCATATTATTCTTTGTCCCCAACGCTGTAGGCGACCAGTTTTGATAGCCTTTAGCCGTACCCTCCTCTGTTCCTCGGGTGATGTGGAGGTAAACCCAGGCCCTGCGTGTCCCCAGGCACCCTCATTTGTTGACTTCTGTCATCGAAAAAACCTTGGTTTCATGCATGTCAACATCAGAAGCCTCCTCCCTACGTTTGTTTTACTCACTGCTTTAGCACACTCCGCCAACCCTGATGTCCTTGCCATGTCTGAATCCTGGCTTAGGAAGGCCACCAACAATTCTGAGATGTCCATACCCAGCTACAACATTTTCCATCAAGATACAACTGCCAAAGGGGGAGGAGTTGCAATCTACTGCAGCGATAGCCTGCAAAGTTCTGTCATAATTTCCAGGTCTATACCCAAACAGTTTTAACTTCTAATTTTAAAAATGAACCTCTCCAGAAATAAGTCTCTCACTGTTGCCGCCTGCTATCGACCCCCCTCTGCTCCCAGCTGTGCCCTGGATAGCATTTGTGAATTGATCGCCCCCCATCTAGCTTCAGAGTTCGTTCTGTTAGGTGACCTAAACGGGGATATGCTTAACACCCCGGCAGTCCTACAATCTAAGCTAGATGCCCTCAATCTCACACAAATCATCAAGGAACCCACCAGGTACAACCCTAAAACCGTAAACATAGCACCCTCATAGACATTATCCTGACCAACTTGCCCTCCAAATACACCTCCGCTGTTTTCAATCAGGATTTCAGCGATCACTGCCTCATTGCCTGTATCCGCTATGGGCCCGCAGTCAAACGACCACCCTTCATAACTGTCAAACGTTCCCTAAAACACTTCTGCGAGCAGGCCTTTCTAATTGACCTGGCCCGGGTATCCTGGAAGGATATTGACCTCCTCCCGTCAGTCGAGGATGCCTGGTCATTATTTAAAAGTAATTTCCTCACCTTCTTAGATAAGCATGCCCCGTTCAACAAATGCAGAACCAAGAACAGATATAGCCCTTGGTTCACTCCAGACCTGACTGCCCTTGACCAGCACAAAAAACATCCTGTGGCGGACTGCACTAGCATCGAATAGTACCCACGATATGCAACTGTTCAGGGTAGTCAGGAAGCAATACACGCAGTCAGTCAGAAAGCAAAGGCTACCTTTTTCAAGCAGAAATTTGCATTCTGTAGCTCTAACTCCAAAATGTTCTGGGACACTGTAAAGTCCATGGAGAACAAGAGCACTTCCTCCCAGATGCCCACTCCACTGAGGCTAGGTAACACGGTCACCACTGATAAATCCATGATAATCGAAAATTTCAAGAAGCATTTCTCAAAGGTTGGCCATGCCTTCCTCCTGGCTACCCCAACCCCGGCCAACAGCTCCGCCTCCCCCGCAGCTACTCGCCCAAGCCTCCCCAGCTTCTCCTTCACCCAAATCCAGACAGCAGATGTTCTGAAAGAGCTGCAAAACCTGGACCCGTACAAATCAGCTGGGCTAGACAATCTGGACCCTCTCGTTCTAAAACTACCCGCCGCCATTGTTGCAACCCCCATTACCAGCCTGTTCAACCTCTCTTTCGTATCGTCCAAGATCCCTAAAGATTGGAAAGCTGCCGCAGTCATCCCCCTCTTCAAAGGGGGTGACACCCTAGACCCAAACTGTTACAAACCTATATCCATCCTGCCCTGCCTATCTAAAGTTTTCGAAAGCCAAGTTAATAAACAGATCACTGACCATTTCGAATCCCACTGTACCTTCTCCGCCGTGCAATCCGGCTTCCAAGCCGGTCACGGGTGCACCTCAGCCACGCTCAAGGTCCTAAAAACGATATCATAACCGCCATCGATAAAAGACAGTACTGTGCAGCCATTTTCATCGACCTGGCCAAGGCTTTCGACTCTGTCAATCACCGTATTCTTATTGGCAGACTCAATAGACTTGGTTTTTCTAATGATTGCCTCGCCTTGTTCACCAACTACTTTTCAGACAGAGTTCAGTGTGTTAAATCGGAGGGCATGTTGTCCGGACCTCTGGCAGTCTCTATGGGGATGCTACAGGGTTCAATTCTCGGGCCGACTCTTTTCCCTGTATATATCAACGATGTCGCTCTTGCTGTGGGCAATTCCCTGATCCACCTCTACGCAGACGGCACCATTCTGTATACTTCCGGCCCTTCCTTGGACACTGTGCTAACAAACGAGCTTCAAAGCCATACAACACTCCTTCAGTGGCCTCCAACTGCTCTTAAATGCTAGTAAAACCAAATGCATGCTTTTCAACCGTTCGCTGCCTGCACCCGCCCGCCCGACTAGCATCACCACCCTGGATGGTTCCGACCTAGAATATGTGGACAACTATAAATACCTAGGTGTCTGGCTAGACTGTAAACTCTCCTTCCAGACTCATAATAAATATCTCCCATCCAAAATCAAATCTAGAATAGGCTTTCTATTTCGCAACAATGCCTCCTTCACTCACGTCGCCAAACATACCCTAGTAAAGCTGACTATCCTACCGATCCTCGACTTCGGTGATGTCATCTACAAAATAGCTTCCAACACTCTACTCAGAAAATCCCTGAAGTTGGAGACTTTTATTTCCCTCACCAACTTTAAACATCATCTATATGAGCAGCTAACCAATCGCTGCAGCAGCTGTACATAGTCCATCTGTAAATAGCCCACCCAATCTAACTACCTCATCCCCATACTGTTTTTATTTTATGCTCTTTCGCACACCAGTATCTCTACTTCCACATCATCATCTACTCATTTATCACTCCAGTGTTATTCTGCGTAAATCTGTGACACTTCATTTAATATGATATATTGCACTACTTTAGGTTACATTGTGAATGGAATACCGGTCGTCAGGGCTTGGAACTGGTTCAGGGAACAGAACCACAAACCGGAAAATAATGAAAGGAACAGAATCAGAATCTGGAACGGGAATGAAAGTGATCTATACTGTTTACGAACAGAACCGTTATTTAAAAAAACATGGGCGTCCGTTAATAACGTTATTTTGCATTCCAGGCATTTTTTCTAGTCCCATAAAAAATGCAACAAATTGCCTATGCAAAGCCCTCACTCTGTCACTCAGAAACGTATTCCAGTGTCTGCCTGCCAGCTGAAAATCTTTGCCTGTGTGTGTGCGTGGCCCTCCCCCTCCGAAGTATAGACTACTGTAGCCGACAGACATTACAAGCGTGATTCAGAAATGACAAAGATAGATTAAGGATACTATAGTCATCCCGTTTGGATTTATTAACTACAAAATGGTAAGACGTGTTTTTATTTGAATTAATATTCCCATGTTCCAGCGCTTCGTCTGAACTTTAACACGCATTGCTTGCAGTACGGTTTTGGAAATATAAGGAACGCATCTTTCATATCAGTGAGAAATCATTTTCAAAAAACAAAAGGTTAAATTACTACACACCTTTACACGGCCATATTTCCATGTTACAGCACTTATGTACGGAAGACAGAGTCGACTACATGTGCCAATTAGCTATCTGCATCTCCAAACACCTGTGTGTAAATAGAAGACAGACGCAACAAATGCATTGTCACTGAAAAATACTGTCAGCTGCAACTGTTAACTGGTTAAGTATGTGTTTATTTACTGTTTGTGAAATTATTTTGAGGTGATTTGAAAGTGGAGGGCTTTATGTTTCTAGAACCGATCCGGCTGAGGCCGTACATGAGATGGGCACCTGCAGAGCAAACCGGGACAAGAAAACCTCTCAAGTCAGCTTAGTAATGTTTCCCTATTTTTATTTTTAGGAATTTCACTGAGGAGGTTGGTCCTCTCCTTCCTCCTCTGAGGATCCTGCACTGATGTAGGTTAATGTTTTAAATGTAATGCCTTGGCAAGACAGGTTGGTGGGACCTGAGCCCCATAGCAGGAAATTAAGAAGTAATAATATGGTAATAATTCATGTGCTTGCTAAAGGTACTACTGTTATTCCCCATACTAAACTACATACTACAGCTGAAGCAAGCGCACACACATTTCTTCAAGAAATACCTTTCTACACCTTATTACTTTTTACAACATTTCCTGCTGTAAGACAATAAAGAACTGTGTTATTATTTTTTTTTAAATGGGTTTCCTGTTGTTATTTTGGTGTTTTTTATTTTCATTCTTTACCATTGAATACTGATATTGATTTGTCTTTTATTGCAATATAAATAACATTATTTGCCCAGATGATTTGCTGTTGAATACATTTTTACATTTTACATTGGCATAAAGCATTTATTTATTCTGAAAATGTAAAGTTATTACACCTGAAAGTTCACTGAAGCAAATGGTCATCTGTCTCGTATTTGCTGTTGAATAAAATGCCCATTTGAAATAGTTGACAGGCCTAGTTTACCATTGAAGACCATTCACCGTTACAGAAAGTAAACTTTATATCAATAGAGTATTTTAATATCCATAATGTTTGAGCCTGTAGAATGGATATATGAAGACGTCAATTTCCCTAACCCACCAATCACAGACGGTTGCGTGCGTCAACACAGCGAAAGGGGGCGGTCTGTTGTCAACATTTTTTGCAGCGCTTCGCAGTGAAGGTAAGTAGGGTCGCCTAATGTCAACTTTCTAAAAAAAGTTTAGGGAGCTAGATACATATTTGGTGTGGATAAACTGTGTAGCTACGTTGTCAAAGATAATGTCAACATTGCTGCGGATTTAGTTAGCCAAATGAGGTCAAATGGGTCATCAGATTTAGCTTGCATGCTAACTGATAAGCTAATGACTAAAGCTACTAGTTAGCTGGCCAAAGAGCGCTAACCTGCAAGTTACTCCTCAGGTCAGTCAACTTTCTATCTAGCTATATTTTGAATTTATTTGGATTATTTTGATGTAGAAAGTGTGACGAGAACAGGATAATGATCAAAGCATGATGACGTAAAATAGATTAGTAGCTAGCGCGTTAGCCACTTTGTAGCCATAGCCCTTGGTGTTTGAGTGCAACAAGTAGCTAAGAAAGATGACTGACCTGAGGAGTAATTTGCAGGTCAGCGCTCTTTGGCCAGCTAACTAGTAGCTTTAGTCGCTAGCTTATCAGATAGCATGCAAGCTAAATAAGTTTTTTATTTATCTTTATTTAACTAGGCAAGTCAGTTAAGAACAAATTCTAATTTTCAATGCTGACGTTAGTTGACAGCTCTTTCAGGCTAGATGGCTATGTTTGCGAGCTGACTGGCCACAAATATGTTAACACTGGTTTACATGAACCAACTTGTTGATTTAGCTAGCGACTTAGTTTATCATTAGTTTTTCTCGCATCTATTTTGACGACCTACAACAATTGTCTTCAGCCATAGTTATCCAGACATATACTTTGATGTATGAACAAGAACTCAAATTCAATACCTAGTGGTGTTTAGTACCTAGCTACGTAGTTCTCACATCTAATTGAAATTAATTGAGCTGCCTGCCATCTGCTTTGACTTTACATGCCCCTAGATTAAGTGATAGTTACAGCTAATCCACACTGCAGGAAAACCAATATACTCAAATTTGACTAATCCTGTTGCCTAATCAGCTAGCTAACTCCATCCAATTATAGTCTTACAGGGGTAGTATAGTCTTTTCAGAGATTTCAAAAGTTGTGACACATTTTTTACTTACCACAGCAGCTGATAGAGCTACCATGGCCTCTTCGGGGTTTCGTGGTGACGTTTCCCAGGTGCGTGGCGGCCGTGATCCCGTCTTCTCTGAGGCCATCAACCAGAAGATGCGTGTCCCGGACCGGCTGAGAGTGGGGCCAGGCATGGGACAGGGAGGGGAAGAGGCGAGGCAGGGGCGTGCTGAGCGTCCCGCTTCCTATAGCATGCACATCCCAGACAGGCTGTCTCTCACAGGTGGGCGCATGTCTGGTCTGTATGTAGGCCTATTAATAAATACAAAACGGGAGGTATTTTATGTGTCTTAAGTTAGAAGTGGAGTTGGGATAGAATGGAGACCGGTCAGAAGAACAACTCCTTTAGCCACTATACAATGCTGGATATTAAGCTCTTTAGATTCTCTCAAGATTTGAGTTGGAGTAGTCATGGGATCTTTGTGTGAGTTCCTTTCATATCTGTGTTCTGATACCTCTGACTTACTAATAGATGCCCCGGACATGAGCCCCCGTCCACTGTTCACGCCATCCAAGCACAACTCAGCCCTCCCCCTGGGGCTTGCATGGGAGGCACAGCAGCAAGGTGCCTGGGACAGAGACCCCTACATGAGGGAACCAGTGCAGGTATGTGAGACTGCAGACTGGACTTTTTGTTTGGGAACAAGTTGTCTGACAATAATTGGATGAATGTAGTGTGACTGATGCATGCAGTGTTAAGCCATTGCTCAGAATATCATTCTTCAGAGCTGTTTAAATGATTCAATATGCAGACACCACCTGGATTGAAACATTACCAGCAGCTTCCATCTGGTCTTACCCTCACCATCTAACTCATGTTATTCTTTCTCTCTCCTGTGACAGAGTCCCCTGCGGAGGTCCTACAGTGACCAGGCTTTTGGCAGGAGTGACCCTGACACCCCCACTTCCAAACAGGCACTGCACACCCCCACCTTGTAAGTACAAGACACATTGGATTAAACACTAATTAACTATTTTTGGGAAGCCTGTGATTGTCACTATAACAATCCAGCTCTTTCCTTGGACCAGCGAGGGGGGTTACATGTCCAACGCTTCCTGATAAGCGGAGAAAAAAAGCTCCCAAAACACATGGTGCTGAATATTTTCAGAACACTTCACTTTAAAACACAACGTTTGTTGGTTTTTATCACCTTGTGTACGAAACAACTTGGCTGTATGTAAGCATAATAGCATTATTTTGACCCTTGTTCAGTCTTTCAACACAACGCTTGCCTGCCCTTTCAAACCTGGAACCTTTCAGAAAGGCACAAAGGAAAAGTTGCATTGTCGGCTTGGGACATTCTAAATTCTATTGACTTTGCACTGCCTGAGGCCCACACTGCTATGTCCTCCTCCTTTTGAGTTGTGTTTCCAGCGGAGGGAGACAAAACATTGGTTCCTCTCATCTCTAGCCTCTCCTTATACAGTTGAAGTCTGAAGTTTACATACACTTAGGTTGGAGTCATTTAAAACTCATTCTTCAACCACTCCACACATTTCTTGTTAACAAACTATAGTTTTGGCAAGTCGGTTAGGACATCTACTTTGCATGACACAAGTAATTTTTCCAACAATTGTTTACAGACAGATTATTTCACCTGTAATTCACTGTATCACAACTCCAGTGGGTCAGAGGTTTACATGTACTAAGTTGACTGCCTTTAAACAGCTTGGGAAATTCAAGAAAATGGTCATGGCTTTAGAAGCTTTTTAGGCTAATTGACATCATTTGAGTCAATTGGAGGTGTAGCTGTGGATTTATTTCAAGGCCTTCCTTCAAACTCAGTGCCTCTTTGCTTGACATCACGGGGAAAATCAAAATAAATCAGCCATGACCTCAGAAGAAAAATTGTAGACGTCCAAAGGTCTGGTTCATCCTTGGGAGCAATTTCCAAACGCCTGAAAGTACCACGTTCATCTGTACAAATAATACTACGCAAGAATAAACACCATGGGACCACGCAGCCGTCATACCGGTCAGGGAAGAGACTCGTTCTGTCTCCTAGAGATGAACGTACTTTGGTGCGAAAAGTGCAAATCAATCCCAGAACAACAGCAAAGAACCTTGTGAAGATGCTGGAGGAAACGTGTACAAAAGTATCTATATCCACAGTAAAACGAGTCCTATATTCGACATAACCTGAAAAGCCGCTCAGCAAGGAAGAAGCCACTGCTCCAAAACCGAGCAAGCCGAAGAACACCATCCCAACCGTGAAGCTTAGTGGTGGCAGCATCATGTTATGGGGGTGCTTTGCTGCAGGAGGGACTAGTGGACTTCACAAAATATATGGCATCATGAGGAAGGACAATTATGTGGATATATTGAAGCAACATCTCAAGACATCAGTTGGTCGCAAATAGGTCTTCCAAATGGACAATGACTCCAAGCATACTTCCAAAGTTGTGGCAAGATGGCTTAAGGACAACAAAGTCAAGGTATTGGAGTGGCCATCACAAATCCCTGACCTAAATCCCATAGAAAATGTGTGGGCAGAACTGAAAAAGCGTGTGAGAGCAAGGAGGCCTACAAACCTGAGTCAGTTACACCAGCTCTGTCAGGAGGAATGGGCCAAAATTCACCCAACTTATTGTGGGAAGCTTGTGGAAGGCTACCCAAAACTTTTGACCCAGGTTAAACAATTTAAAGGCAATGCTACCAAATACTAATTGAGTGTATGTAAACTTCTGACCCACTGGGAATGTGATGAAATAAATAAAAGCTGAAAGAAATCATCATCTCTACTGTTATTCTGACATTTCACATTCTTAAAATAAAGAGGTGATCCTAACTGACCAAAGACCAGGAATTTCAACGAAAAACTGAGTTTAAATGTATTTGGTTAAGGTGTATGTAAACTTCCGACTTCAACTGTATGTTGGTTATATTTGAGGCAGCGTGAAGCCAGGCAGATGGTCAGTCATGTGAGTCAATTTAAGTTATTGAAGGTATGTGGCCTTGTCACAATGCTTGGTAACAGTTGTGCCCCTCTCTGTCTAACCACTGTCTTTTGTGGTGACCCTACCCACCCCTCCCTTGTGATTGTTATAGTAGTGGCGGTGCAGGACGCCCCCCTAAGCGCTCCGCTGCTGCTGCAAACCCCCTGCCCATGGTCCTGGGGCTCCCTGTCATCCCACCCAGCCACCTGTCCCCAACGACCATGCTACAGGCCGCCAAGGAACTGGGCCAACAGGCCTCACAGCGCCTCCTGCAGACTGTTACACAGAAATACAGGTTAGGGGCAACTCCTACCTTCTCCGTCCTGAGTGACCCTTGCCTACCCACTCCTAAATCTTAACAAATGGCACCTAACCTCCTTCCATTCCTTCCTTGCTTTGGCTTGCATGTCTCTCGTTACACTACTAATTCAAATTTTCTTTGCAAGGCTTTTTCCTCAAGATATGGATTCTGTCTCAAAGCCTTTGCTTTGAGATAAGGATACATTATTTTCTTCATGATAACTTCCATTACTCACAACTTTTGTTGAATCATAGTGTTAATCAATTACTGACTAATCCTTTACCTTGATGAACTGTCCCGAAGCACTCTAAACTCTGCTTGTCACTTCTCCCTGCTTTGCTCTTGCTTCGGGTAGAAGTTTCCAGTAGGCACAGATCTTGGATCAGCTCACCCTCCCATAATCCTAACCTTAGCCTTTACAGACAATGAAGAACTGACCTTAGATCAGCATCCATGGGGCAACTTCATCCTACTACTGCTTTATGCTGGCTTTTGTTGTCCTCTGGTTGCTTTTTCTTCTTTCTGGATCCCTCCCTGTTGTTTCTCTGCCTTGTTTTGAAGGCCCCTTTGCAGACTGTGGTCTCTCCCTGGTTTAAAGGTTCAGTTATCCTGAACACCCAACGACTGCTGTGGTCGAGGCACCCCCTGTGTACGTTGAACCAGCCAGGAAAAGGTGACAAGTTCTGGCAAGCCATTTACTGTTATTGGGTGTGTTCCGGGGTTCGAAGAAACCCTGTTTTCAGAAGCCTAAAGTATTTAATTGTGGTGTGTGCATGTGCCATTTACATGTATCCCTGTGTGTGTGGTTGGCAGTGCCATGCAGGACTCCTGGATGAGCCCAGATGATGAGGGAAGTGCCGCAGCTGTGGAGTTCATCGTACTTAGGAGACAGGTAAGCAGGCTAATTACCCCCTTACTGTTAGTGTTGCTGTACTCTTTGGTTCAGTCCATGCCGCCAGGTTGAGTAGCCATTGTTTTACCAGTAGATGGAGCCAGAAGCCATATCTTCT
This sequence comes from Oncorhynchus mykiss, assembly GCF_057628025.1. NCBI lineage: Eukaryota > Metazoa > Chordata > Actinopteri > Salmoniformes > Salmonidae > Oncorhynchus > Oncorhynchus mykiss. The sequence continues at coordinate 28,178,277 of NC_143031.1, forward strand.
ATATTTTCTTCTGGACATTGTTGAGGCACTAATATTGCTTGTGTTATGGATACTTGTATGTTGTATTTATGTAAGTTGTTTTTAATCAAACAGGCTCAGAAATCGAGGCCATCTTTACACTACGCCAAATGCTTTGTCAAAATAATTGGTTACTTACAGTATAATGAGTAAGATGGCACCGACAGACATGGCAGCTCTGCTTCTAGCTCCTCAGCAACTTCGCAGTATTTTGTTTTTGTGTGTGTTATTTCTTACACTATTAGCCCAGAATGTTTTTTGTGTTAGTACATACAGCCGGAAAGAACTCTTGGATATCAGAATGGCGGTAACTCACCAGCATTTTGACCAGGTATACGACTTTCCCGAATTGGATCCTTTGTTTGCACACCCCAGGGCAATTGAACTTATCCCAGAGGCTGCTCCAAGACACTGCTGGCGGTGAAGAGGTAATCGGAATAGACAGACAGGAATAAAGAACTCTCCGGGAAGATTGGCGGTGGTGTGTTTCATGATTAACCACTCATGGTGTGATTTGTGATAATGTACAGAAACTGAAGTCCTTTTGTTTACCCAACCTAGAATACCTTACAATCAAATGCTGACGGTATTACCTCTCAAGAGAATTCTCTTCAGTTATAGTCACAGCTGTGTATATTCCCCCTCAAGCCGATACCACAACGGCCCTCAAGGAACTACAATGGACTTCATGCAAACTGGAAACCACATATCCTGAGGCCGCATTTATTTTAGCTGTGGATTTTAACAAACCAAATGAGGAAAACGCTACCTAAGTCTCTCTTCCGGGATGCCTACAAGGCCCTCCCTTCGGCAAATCAGTTCATGACTCCATTTTGCTCCTCCCTTCCTATAGGCAGAAACTCAAACAGGAAGTACATGTGCTAAGGACTATTCAACTCTGGTCTGACCAATCCAAGCTTCAAGATTGTTTTGATCACGTGGACTGAGATATGTTATGGGTAGCCTCGGATAATATTGTTGATATATACACGGACACGGTGACAGAGTTCATTAGGCATTAGGCAGAGTTCATTAGGCATTTAACCATGGCAAGGTGACTGGGAATATGGACGAATACTAACGGTGTAGTTATTCCCTCCGTAAGGCAATCAAACAGGCAAAACGTCAGTACAGAGAGGAGTCGCAGTTCATCGGCTGAGACGAGACGTATGTGGCAGGGTCTACAGACAATCACGGATTACAAAGGGGAAACCAGCCACGTCACAGACACAGACGTCTTGCTCCCAGACAAGCTGAACACCTTCTTCACCTGCTTTGAGGATAACACAGTGCCATCGACGCAGCCTGCTCCCAGGGACTGTGGGTTCTCATTCTCCGTGGCCGACGTGAGTAAGACATTAAGCCTGTTAACATTTGCAAGGTTGCCGGACCAGACGGCATCCCTAGCCGCGTTCTCAGAGCATGCGCAGACCAGCTGGCTGGAGTGTTTACGGACATATTCAATCTCTCCCTATCCCAGGCTGCTGTCCCCACTTGCTTCAAGATGTCTACCATTGTTCCTGTACCCAAGAAAGCAAAAGTAACTGAACTGACTATTGCCCCATAGCACCCACTTCTGTCAATTTGCCAATCTTGGTGTTCTCTGGCAAATGCCAAACGTCCTGCACGTTGTTGGGCTGTAAGCACATGGAAAACCACACTACAGGCTGATCCAACTTTGGTGTAATGTCCTTAAAACAAGTCAAACTGAGGCTCAGTAGTGTAGCAGTCAGGCTACCTCTGGAGTCTGTTTCTGACCGTTTGAGCAGACACATGCACATTTGTGGCCTGCTGGAGGTCATTTTTCATGGCTCTGGCAGTGCTCCTCCTGCTCCTCCTTGCACAAAGGCGGAGGAAGCGGTCCTGCTGCTGGGTTGTTGCCGTCCTACGGCCTCCTCCACGTCTCCTGATGTACTGGCCTGTCTCCTGGTAGCACCTCCATGCTCTGGACACTACGCTGACAGACACAGCAAACCTTCTTGCCACAGCTCGCATTTATGTGCCATCCTGGATGAGCTGCACTACCTGAGCCACTTGTGTGGGTTGTAGACTCCGTCTCATGCTACCACTAGAGTGAAAGCACCGCCAGCATTCAAAAGTGACCAAAACATCAGCCAGGAAGCATAGGAACTGAGAAGTTGTCTGTGGTCACCACCTGCAGAACCACTCCTTTATTGGGGGTCTCTTGCTAATTGCCTATAATTTCCACCTGCTGTCTATTCCATTTGCACAACAGCATGTGAAATTTATTTTCAATCAGTGTTGCTTCCTAAGTGGACAGTTTGATTTCACAGAAGTGTGATTGACTTGGAGTTACATTGTGTTGTTTAAGTGTTCCCTTTATTTTTTTGAGCAGTGTACATAGACATGGAATCACAGGTCACTTTAATAATCGAACACTAGTCACTTTAATGTTTACATAGTAATTTCATGTGTGTATACTGTATTCTATTCTACTGAATTTTAGTCAATGCCTCTCCGACAATGCTCATCCTAATATTTACATATTTCTTAATTCCATTTTACTTTTAGATTTTTGTGTATTGTTGTGACTTGTTAGATATTATTTTATAAGAATCATTGACCTCATCCGATCGGTTGAGGATGCCAGGTCGTTCTTTAAAAGTAATTTCCTCACCATCTTAAATAAGCATGCCCCTTTCAAAAAATGTAGAACTAAGAACAGATATAGCCCTTGGTTCACTCCAGACCTGACTGCCCTCGACCAGCACAAAAACATCCTGTGGCGGACTGCACTAGCATCGAATAGTCCCCGCGATACGCAACTTTTCAGGGAAGTCAGGAACCAGTACAGATAGTCAGTTAGGAAAGCAAAGGCTAGCTTTTCCAAAAATAAATTTGCATCCTGTAGCTCTAACTCCAGAAAGTTTTGGGACACTAAAGTCCATGGAGAATAAGACCACCTCCTCCCAGCTACCCACTGCACTGAAGCTAGGCAACAATGTCACCACCGATAAATCCACGATAATATAGAATTTCAATAAGCATTTCTCTACGGCTGGCCATACTTTCCTCCTGGCTACCCCAACCCTGGCCAACAGCTCCACAACCCCCGCAGTTACTTGCTCAAGCGTCCCCAGCTTCTCCTTCACCCAAATCCAGATAGCAGATGTTCTGAAAGAGCTGCACAAATCAGCTGGGCAAATCTAGACCCTCTATTTCTAAAATAATCCGCCACCATTGTTGCAACCCCTAATACCAGTCTGTTCAACCTCTTTCGTATCATACGAGATCCCTAAAGATTGGAAAGCTGCCGCGGTCGTCCCCCTCTTCAAAGGGGGTGACACGCTAGACCCAAACTGTTACAGACCTATATCCATCCATTTCTAAAGTCTTTGAAAGCCAAGTTAATAAACAGATCACTGACCCTTTCGAATCCCACCGTACCTTCTCTGCTGTGCAATCCGGTTTCCGAGCTGGTCACGGGGGCACCTCAGCCACGCTCAAGGTCCTAAAAACGATATTATAACCGCCATCGATAAAAGACTACTGTGCAGCCATCTTCATCGACCTGGCCAAGGCTTTCGACTCTGTCAATCACCGTATTCTTATTGGCAGACTCGATAGCCTTGGTTTTTCTAATGACTGCCTCACCTGGTTCAACAACTACCTCTCAGACAGAGTTCAGTGTGTCAAATCGGAGGGCCTGTTGTCCGAACCTCTGGCAGTCTTTATGGGGGTGCCACAGGGTTCAAGTCTCGGGCCGACTCTTTTCTCTGTATATATCAACGATGTCGCTCTTTCTGCGGGTGATTTCCCTGATCCAACTCTACTCAGACGACACCATTCTGTATACATCTGGCCCTTCTTTGGACACTGTTAACAAACCTCCAAACGAGCTTCAATGCCATACAACTCTCCTTCTGTGGCCTCCAACTGCTCTTAAATGCTAGTAAAACAAAATGCATGCTTTTCAACCGATCGCTGTCCGCACCCACACGCCCGACTAGCATCACTACTCTGGACGGTTCTGACTTAGAATATGTGGACAACTACAAATACCTAGATGGCTGGCTTGACTGTGAACTCTCCTTCCATACTCATTTTAAACATCTCCAATCCAAAATCAAATCTAGAATCGGCTTCCTATTTCGCAACAAAGCCTCCTCTCACGCCGCCAAACGTACCCTCATAAAACGGACTATCCTACCGATCCTTGACTTCGGCGATGTCACTTACAATATAGCCTCCAACACTCTACTCAGCAAACTGGATGCAGTCTATCACAGTGCCATCCGTTTTGTCACCAAAGCCCCACATACCACCCACCACTGCGACCTGTATGTTCTCGTCGGCTGGCCCTCGCTACATATTCGTCGCCAGACCCACTGGCTCCAGGTCATCTACAAGTCTATGCTTGGTAAAGCTCTTCCTTATCTCAGCTCACTGGTCACGATAAAAACACTCACCCGTAGCACACGCTCCAGCAGGTATTTCTCACTGGTCATCCCCAAAGCCAACACCTCATTTGGCCACCTTTCTGTCCAGTTCTCTGCTGCCAATGACTGGAACGAATTGCAAAAATCCCTGAAGTTGGACACTTATATCTCCCTCACAGAACATCAGCTAACCGATCGCTGCAGCTGTACACAGCCCATCTAATCTACCTACCTCATCCCCATATTGTTTTTATTTACTTTTTTGCTGTTTTGCACACCAGTATTTCTACTTGCACATTGATCACTCGTTAATTTGCTAAATTGTAATTACTTGCTACTATGGCCTATATTGCCTTCCCTCCTCACACCATTTGCACACACTGTATATAATTTTTTTTTTCTCTGTGTTATTGACTGTACGTTTGTTTATTCCATGTGTAACTCTGTTGTTTGTGTCGCACTGCTTTGCTTTATCTTGGCCAGGTTTATCTTGGCCAGGTTGCAGTTGAAAATGAGAACTTTCCTACCTGGTTAAATAAAGGTGAAAAGAAATACAAATGTATGTGTTGAAAATACCAAATTGTTTACATAGAGCTGTGTTTAAGTTGACTGACACGCACACTTATGCCACCAGGGGTCTTTTCATAGTCCCCAAATCCAGAACAAATTCAAGAAAACGTACAGTGTTAAATAAGGCCCTTATTGCGTGGAACTTCCATCTCCTTTTGCTCAAATTAACAGCAAACCTGGTTTCCAAAAACAGATGAAGCAACACCTTGCGGCACAACGCCTCTCCCCTATTTGACCTAGATAGGCTACATATCAATGCATACACACACTATGTGTGCCTTTAAAAATCTGTAGTTCTGTCTTTGAACTGTTCTTGTCTAATGATGTTCTGTATTATGTTTTGTGTGGACTCCAGGAAGAGTAGCTGCTGCTTTGGCAACCGCTCATGGGGATCCTAATAAAATACCAAATATTACTGCACTTTTGGAACCAGGAACACAAGCATTTCGCTACACAATCTGTAAATATGTGTATGTGACCAATAAGATTTGATTATAACAGATCAGCACCGTTCTCTCTCGTGTCCAGGTGGTGAAGATGAGTCGTCGTCTGGCGGGTCTGGAAAGGCAGAATGCTGAATGCAGACAGACGGAGCTGGTGCTCTTCTCCCTGCTCCTTTCTGCCTGCCTGCTCAACGGATGGCTCTGGATACGCAGATAACAGACACGCGTCATTCAAACAGCCCACTCATCTGCACTACAACCCTCCAACCAGCTACTTTGCTCAACTCTGTATTACACATCCACTCAGCTGGGTATTGCAGTGCACTTATTTACACATGTTGGTGTTAGGTGCTCAGCATCTATCTGTTTGGACCACTTAAGTAGGGACAGTTCATCCATTTTTACATGTGGCCTTATTTTCACTCTTTCTGTTCTTGTAGTTGATTCCCAAACTTAATTGTTTTATTTGTTTCCTTACAGAGAAAATTGGTTGTCATCACTTGCCATTGACTATAATGCAATATCCAAATGTCGAAAGCATATTGGAAAACACTCCACAGTACATAAGAATCCCATTCTGAATGTCTCTTTACTCAGTTTTTAAAAAGTCCACTGTGCCATAAATCCATGTTTGAATGGTTCTGTTTACAACAAAAATATGGATTTATTGGGACATTGAAATAAATAAATAGAGAGCAGAAACAATTTAGAATGGAATTTTGACGTGATATGAAATTGAAATTTTCTCTAATATATATATTTAATAAACTGTTTGGGGATCAACTACGAGCACAGAAAGTGAAAATAAGTCATTTAAATGTAAAAATCAGGGAACTTCCCCTTTAAGTAGGGCCTTAGGACTGAGGTTCGAATGAGGGTGTTGAGAGTTAGTGTGCAAAGGTTAAATAAATTACAATGCATTGTCAAGGTGGAGGCTGGCCAATTTCAACATAATCAGGGATTGATTCATGCATCAAGGATTGGCCGTCTGACCTGGACAGCTAGTTTACCACGGCTGGAGGAGGTGATGGTGTTACTGCTGAAGCTCTGCTACATTCTGGTGGCTAGGTTGGATATTCAGATTCACGTCATAGGTCTGTCAAAACACAACTTGTAACATTTGAATGTAGTTGGTAGTCTCTTCCCATAGCCCCTGTATCTGGGGGTGGATCGCCACAAGTCAGTTTAACTGGTCTGAAGTATCTAGTAAACCATTATGGCATGATTTACTTGGAACTCTTCAGACCTAAAGAAGCCTAAATTGTAATCAGTTGCAGACAGTACATAGGTAATAAGGTTCTAAGACCTACACTATATATACAAAAGTATGTGGACACCCCTTCAAACTCTTTCAGCCACACCCGTTGCTGACAGGTGTATAGAATTGAACACACAGCCATGTAATCCCCATAGACAAACATACCGAGGACAGACGTAAAAAACGTCAGTCCTCGGTTACAACACTCACTACTGAGTTACAAACTGCCTCTGGAAGCAACGTCAACACAATGAAATGTGTTTCCATGGCCAAGCAGCCACACAAGCCTAAGATCACCATGCGCAATGCCAAGCGCCAGCTGGAGTGGTGTAAAGCTCGCCGCCATTGGACTCTGGAGCAGTGGAAACGCGTTCTATGGAGTGATGAATCACATTTCACCATCTGGCAGACCGACAGACTAATCTGGGTTTGGCGGATGCCAGGAGAATGCAACCTGCCCGACTGCATAGTGCCAACTGTAAAGTTTGGAGTAATAGTCTGGGGCTGTTTTTCATGGTTCCGACTAGGCCCCTTAGTTCCAGTGAAGGGAAATCTTAACGCTAAAGCAAATAATGACATTCTAGACAATTCTGTGGCAACAGTTTGGGGAAGGCCCCTTTCCTGTTTCAGCATGACAATGTCCCCGTGCACAAAGCGAGGTCCATACAGAAATGGTTTGTGGAAGAACTTGACTGGCCTGCATTGAGTTCTGACCAACCACATCGAACACCTTTGGAATTAATTGGAACTCCGACTGCGAGCCAGGCCTAATCTCCTAACATCAGTGCCTGACCTCTCTAATGCCCGAATGGAAGAATGTCCCTGCAGCAATGTTCCAACATCTAGTGGAAAGCTCTCCCAGGAGAGTGGAGACTTATTGCAGCAAAGGGGGGACCAACTCCATATTAATGTCCATGATTTTGAAATTAAATGTTTGACGAGCAGGCGCACACATACTTTTGGTCATGTAGTGTATATTTAATCAAGACTTCAGTGGCTTGGAACTTAAGTTTATCCAATGAAATGATATATGCAGTCATGTTTTTCACAGAAGTCAAATTATGTTAATCACAATGAATGTACATGTTGCACTAATTTATTGCATGGGCTTTATTTTTCAATTTTTGAAGTTGCACAGACTTTTCTTGTACATGTATTTAATAAATTAGATTTGATATCATGTTGAGTGAGGTTTGTGTTGTCTGTTGGGTCTTTCAACTGCTTGATCCTTAGTCTAGACCACCCAATTTAAATCAATGTGTAGTAAACATTCCAATAGAGCATAATGCACAGAATGAACATGAGTCGCATGGTATATTTATTTATTTAAAAAATTAAATTCATTCTAAACCAAGAGAACTCACTTTCTGAAACATTTGGAAAGTCATTATTTGGAACATTGTCAGGAGAACATAGTGAAACCACACAGAAACGGCATGAGATGATTTTTGTAAAAAAAAAAAACAATCTTGATTAGAATTAATTTAATTCAACGTGAATGGCGATTGTACAGCAGCGTCTATTGTATTGACTTTGTGAAAATGCACCAAAATACTAGAACTTGCATCTTTAAAGATAGTTGGTGAGTTTACCAGTACCATCTTCAACTTGATTGATCACAAACATTAATACAAAGTTGGATGAGAATCATTCCCATCACCACACTGATAAGGCAGGTCTGCAGGCACTTACTGCTCACTTTGTGACTTAAACATGTAAATTGTCTGTTGTTTAACAGTAATGGATACAGCACATTTTTTGGCTCCTGGCTTATGATTTAGGGTTGGAATTTGAAGCAAGACTCAAGGACTGGCCTTCGGGAGGGACAACAAATAGTTGCCATCAGAACAGATTAAGTGGAATACCTTTGCTTTAAGAGTTGAATTAATTGAAGTATAAATAACATCTTCTGAAGCTTCAGGTACAGGCTGGTACAGTCCCTGATAATGGGGACTTTGAAATGTCCATATGACTGTCAGTCACACCACGAGAGAACATTTAATGCTCTCCCAATAAGTTGAATATTAAAATCCCAATGGATTTTTGAAAATGTAACTAACCATTGAACATTTTCAATTTACATACGGTAAAACAGCAAGTGCAACTAACTGATAGCCATCCAAATGAGCCTAAGCAGGGATGGATTACCGAACTATCTTGTCTCATCGCAACTCCCTTTCGGGCTCGGGAGAGACGAAGGTTGAAAGTCATGCGTCCTCCGATACACAACCCAACCAAGCCGCACTGCTTCTTAACACAGCGCGCATCCAACCTGGAAGCCAGCCGCACCAATGTGTCGCAGGCAACACCGTGCACCTGGCAACCTGGGTTAGCGTGCATTGCGCTCGGCCCGCCACAGGAGTCACTGGTGTGCGATGAGACAAGGATATCCCTACCGGCCAAACCCTCCCTAAACCAGAAGACGCTAGGCCAATTGTGCGTCGCCCCACGGACCTCCCAGTCGCAGCCGGTTACGACAGAACCTGGGCGCGAACCCAGAGTCTCTGGTGGCACAGCTGGCGCTGCAGTACAACGCCCTTAACCACTGCGTCACCCGGGAGGCAGGAAATTTGCTTTAAAACAGCAAAATCTTCCCAGCCTCATGTCAAAATGTGAACAAAAGCATGAGATAAGCTATAAAACAGCTAAAAAAAATATCTGCCCCATGGCAAAAACTGTAGAATTGCAGGAACAACATTTTTTATTAGCCTCATGACAAATGTGTAGAATTGCATTATAAATGCCCGGAGGTCAGTGCCCCAAATGCGGTAGTCTGGCCTGAGCCTCAGCTGAAGTGTAACATAATAGAGCATTCAACCTCAGTCCCCACTCCCAGGGTCCATTGTCTATCCTGCACAGCCAACTTGACCTTTTTTTTCCTTTTTTTAAAATGCCCCCCTTGTAAACTTTTGAAACTACAGACAATAGTGGGTTCAAGCCAGGTGACCAGCTGGTGGAGTGTTTATTTGGTCCCATATTTTTGGCTTTGGATTGGAAATGTTCACAACTGCTACCTAGATTGTGATGTGGGTCACTGTTAAAAAGTTGCTGACGTGATATATTATATGATCGTTGTCTGTAAAACGAGCTATAGATAAACTCATTCTGTTACCTTTGGTCAAAAGCAAGGAACGTGCAGTTATGAAACTGTCTTGGATTTCAACTGCTAACACTATTTTATCACCACATAGGCTGCACACAGCCAGACCAATTCTGATCGTTTGCCCATTTATTGGCAAAAGAGCTGATCTGATTGGTCAAAAGACCAATTAATGGAAAAAGATCAGAATTGGTCTGCTTTTAAACACAGCCATATAATGTCATATACAGTGCATTCGGAAAGTAGTCAGATCCCTTCCTCTTTTCAACATTTTGTTAGGTTACTGCCTTATTCTAAAATTGATTAAATAAAACTTTTTCCTCATCAATATACACATACATTATGACAAAGCAAAAACAGGTTTTTATCAATTTTTGCAAATCTAATAAACCTAAACAACAAATACCTTATTTAAGTATAAGTATTATAGACCCTTTGCTATGAGACTTTAAATTGAGCTCAGATGCATCCTGTTTCCATTGATCATCCTTCAGATGTTTCTACAACTTGATTGGAGTCCACCTGGGATAAATTCGATTGATTGGACATGATTTGGAAAGGCACACACCTGTCTATATAAGGTCCCACCGTTGACAGTGCATGTCTGAGCAAAAACCAAGCCATGAGGTCGAACGAATTGTCGTTAGAGCGCCGAGACAGGATTGTGTCGAGAAACAGATCTGGGGAAGGGTACCAAAACATTCATGCAGCATCCCCAAGAACACAGTGGCCTCCATCATTCTGAAATGGAAGAAGTTTGGTACCACCAAGACTCTTCCTAGAGCTGGCCGCCAGGCCAAACTGAGCTATCGGGGGACAAGGGACTTGGTCAGGGAGGGGACCAAGAACCTGATGGTCACTCTGACAGAGCTCTAGAGTTCCTCTATGGAGATGGGAGAACCTTCCAAAAGGACAACCATCTCTGCAGCACTACCATTCAGGCCTTTACGGTAGAGTGGCCAGACGGAAGCCACTCTTCAGTAAAAGGCACATGACAGCCTGCTTGAAGTTTGCCAAAAGGCACCTAAAGGACTCTCAGACTATGAGAAACAAGATTCTCTGGTCTGATGAAACCAAAATCGAACTCTTTGGCCTGAATGCCAAGCGTCACGTCTGGAGGAAACCTGGCACCATCCCTACGGTGAAGCATGGTGGTGGCAGCATCATGCTGTGGGGAAGTTTTTCAGCGGCAGGGACTGTGAGACTAGTCAGGATCGAGGGAAAGATGAACGACTCAAAGTACAGAGAGATCTTTAATGAAAACCTGCTCCAGAGCTCTCAGGACCTAAGACTGGGGCGAAGGTTTACCTTTCAACAGAACAACGACCCTAAGCACACAGCCAAGACAATGCAGGAGTGGCATCGGGACAAGTCTCTGAATGTCCTTGAGTGGCCCAGCCAGAGCCCGGACTTGAACCTGATCAGAGAGACCTGAAAATAGCTGTGCAGCGACGCTCCCCATCCAACCTGACAGAGCTTGAGAGGATCTGCAGAGAAGAATGGGAGAAACTCCTCAAATATACAGTGCCTTGCGAAAGTATTCGGCCCCCTTGAACTTTGCGACCTTTTGCCACATTTCAGGCTTCAAACATAAATATATAAAACTGTATTTTTTTGTGAAGAATCAACAACAAGTGGGACACAATCATGAAGTGGAATGACATTTATTGGATATTTCAAACTTTTTTAACAAATCAAAAACTGAAAAATTGGGCGTGCAAAATTATTCAGACCCTTTACTTTCAGTGCAGCAAACTCTCTCCAGAAGTTCAGTGAGGATCTCTGAATGATCCAATGTTGACCTAAATGACTAATGATGATAAATACAATCCACCTGTGTGTAATCAAGTCTCCGTATTAATGCACCTGCACTGTGATAGTCTCAGAGGTCCGTTAAAAGCGCAGAGAGCATCATGAAGAACAAGGAACACACCAGGCAGGTCCGAGATACTGTTGTGAAGAAGTTTAAAGCCGGATTTGGATACAAAAAGATTTCCCAAGCTTTAAACATCCCAAGGAGCACTGTGCAAGCGATAATATTGAAATGGAAGGAGTATCAGACCACTGCAAATCTACCAAGACCTGGCCGTCCCTCTAAACTTTCAGCTCATACAAGGAGAAGACTGATCAGAGATGCAGCCAAGAGGCCCATGATCACTCTGGATGAACTGCAGAGATCTACAGCTGAGGTGGGAGACTCTGTCCATAGGACAACAATCAGTCGTATATTGCACAAATCTGGCCTTTATGGAAGAGTGGCAAGAAGAAAGCCATTTCTTAAAGATATCCATAAAAAGTGTTGTTTAAAGTTTGCCACAAGCCACCTGGGAGACACACCAAACATGTGGAAGAAGGTGCTCTGGTCAGATGAAACCAAAATTGAACTTTTTGGCAACAATGCAAAACGTTATGTTTGACGTAAAAGCAACACAGCTCATCACCCTGAACACACCATCCCCACTGTCAAACATGGTGGTGGCAGCATCATGGTTTGGGCCTGCTTTTCTTCAGCAGGGACAGGGAAGATGGTTAAAATTGATGGGAAGATGGATGGAGCCAAATACAGGACCATTCTGGAAGAAAACCTGATGGAGTCTGCAAAAGACCTGAGACTGGGACGGAGATTTGTCTTCCAACAAGACAATGATCCAAAACATAAAGCAAAATCTACAATGGAATGGTTCAAAAATAAACATATCCAGGTGTTAGAATGGCCAAAGTCCAGACCTGAATCCAATCGAGAATCTGTGGAAAGAACTGAAAACTGCTGTTCACAAATGCTCTCCATCCAACCTCACTGAGCTCGAGCTGTTTTGCAAGGAGGAATGGGAAAAAAATTCAGTCTCTCGATGTGCAAAACTGATAGAGACATACCCCAAGCGACTTACAGCTGTAATCCCAGCAAAAGGTGGCGCTACAAAGTATTAACTTAAGGGGGCTGAATAATTTTGCACGCCCAATTTTTCAGTTTTTGATTTGTTAAAAAAGTTTGAAATATCCAATAAATGACGTTCCACTTCATGATTGTGTCCCACTTGTTGTTGATTCTTCACAAAAAAATACAGTTTTATATCTTTATGTTTGAAGCCTGAAATGTGGCAAAAGGTCGCAAAGTTCAAGGGGGCCGAATACTTTCGCAAGGCACTGTAGGTGTGCCAAGCTTGTAGCGTCATACCCAAGACAACTCGAGGCTGTAATCGCTGCCAAAGGTGCTTCAACAAAGTACTGAGTAAATGGTCTGAATACTTATGTAAATGTAATATAAAAATTTTTTTTTGCGAAAATCTCTAAAAACCTGTTTTTACTTTGTCATTATGCAGTATTGTGTAAATTGGTGAGGGGAAAAAAAACAATTTAATCCATTTTAGAATAAGGCTGTAACGTAATTTTTTTTTAAGTCAAGGGGTCTGAATACTTTAAAATGCACTGTATATAAACAATGCCAATCAAGCTTGTAAATTAGAAGGACAGGTAATTACCAGAATGTCTGTTTGTTGCATAAACTAGAAGTTGAAATCCCAACTGACTATTTTAGGCCTAAAATAATTTGAAGCAAGTTTGGGTGGAAGAACCTAACCAAACCCAGCCAGACTGGAATGAATTACACTTAACAGGTATGGTGGAGAACCTTATAACTGAAGCATAGGCACATTGGTGAACACCAAACCTCTTCTACTGTACTTCAAAGAGACTGAACCCATCCAGTGGGGTCACACATGCAGCACATTGGACCACAGTAGAAAGGTGTGATTCTCGCTCCCCTATGTTCTCCACTGTGACATGTGAGGCTGGGCCCCCAATACTTTAAACAGTGCATTGTGGTCCTTGGCTGGCAGTGCCATGTAACCGAATGGCTTCTAAAAACCTATTCCATTCGGTTCAGTTAAATGATACACATGCCATACACACAGTATCTAAATACAGTATTTACAGGTTAAAATAATGTTTGTAGTTTACAATATATCTTTTGATTACCCAAGTGCCACATCTAACATTGGTGAATAATGTACTACCACACATAAATAAGAATACCTAAGTCAGACTAAATGTTAAAAAACAGCGTTTTGAAACACACTCAGAAAAATAAGTAGTGCAATAAATGCAATGAATGGTAGCCAAGAAATTTGGTCCAAGGGGGCTAGTTAACCAATAGCCTCCAGCAACACTGTACAAGAGAATTAATTGATCATTCTGATGACACTAAAACCTCCTGACTGAAACTGTACGTGGTATTAATTAAAACACGGTATTGTTCATTAAAAACACATCTAGAAAAATAGTGCATTTTAACACACCCTAGTTAAACACCAGACATCTATTTAAACACCAAACATATTTTTTTTTTTATGAAAAAAAAAAGTCATCCTTCACCTATTTTGAAAGTGTGTGTATGAAGGTGTGAGTGTGTGAGTGTGTCGATAGTGCACAAACACACTTGTCCTCCCGTCCTGTCCTGTCCTGTGACCTATAGAGGCCACGGTTCAGAGGTCAGTGGTTGAGTTTCAGATGAGGACCTCCACCATGTCGTTGTCCAACTCCTGTTGGGAGGCTGATGGGGGCTGGGGGTGGGACTGCACAGGGGCGCGCCTTTCCAGGGTACTGCTATGGAACACAGGCACATCTACAGACAAATAGGGAGAAGGTTAGTCAACTGATCAAAGGGAATGTCTACCCCCAAAACAAAGACATCATAGTCCCCAATCCCCATATAGATCACTATTGACCAGAGCCACATACAGTGCCCTCAGAAAGTATTCATACCCCTTGACTTATTCAACATTTTGTTGTCTTACAGCCTGAATTCAAAATGGATTAAATATATTTTTTCACCTCACCCATCCCCTACACACAATAACCCATAATGACAAATGAAAAACATGTTTTTAGAAATTGCAGCAAATGTATTGAAAATTAAATACAGAAATATATAATTTACATAAATGTAATACTTTGTAGAAGCACCTCGGGCAGCAATTACAGCTGTGAGTCTTTCTAGGTAAGTCTCTAAGAGCTTTCCACACCTGGGTTTTGCAACATCTGGCCATTCCTCTTTTCAAAATTCTTCAAGCTCTGTCAAATTGGTTGTTGATCATTGCTAGACAACCACTTTCAGGTCTTGTCATTGATTTTCAAGCAGATTTAAGTCAAAACTGTAACTCAGCCATTCAGGAACATTCACTGGCTTCTTGTAAGCAACTCCGTTGTGTAGATTTGGCCTTGTGTTTTAGGTTATTGTCCTGCTGAAAGGTGAATTAATCTTACAGTTTTTTGGTGGAAAGCAGACAAATAGGTTTTCCTTGAGGATTTTGCCTGTGCTTAGCTCCATTCGGTTCATTTTTTTTCCTGAAAAACTTCCCAGTTCTTATTGATTACAAGCATACCCATAACATGATGCAGCCACCATTATGCTTGAAAATATGGAGAGTTGTACTCTGCAATGTGTTGTATTGGATTAGCCCCAAACATAACACTTTGGATTCAGGACAAAAAGTTAATTGTTTTGCCACATTTGTTGGAGTATTACTTTAGTGCCTTGTAGCAAACAGGATGCACATTTGGAATATTTGTATTCTGTATAGGCTTCCTTCTTTTCACTCTGTCATTTAGCTTAGTATTGTGGAGTAACTACAATGTTGTTGATCCACCCTAAGTTTTCTCCTATCATGGCCATTAAACTCTGTCACTGATTTAAAGTCACCATTGGCCTCATGGAGAAATCCCTGAGCGGTTTCCTTCTTCTCAGGCAACTGAGTTAAGAAAGACACCTATATCTTTGTAGTGACTGAGTGTATAGATAGACCATTCAAAGTGTAATTAATAACTTCACCGTGTTCAAGGGGATATTCAATGCCTACTTCTACCAATAGGTGCCCTTCTTCACGAGGCATTGGAAAACCTCCCTTGTCTTTGTGGTTGATTCTGTGTTTGAAATTCACTGCTCAACTGAGGGGTCTTACAGATAATTGTATGTGCAGGGTACAGAGATGAGATAATCATAAAAAATCCTGTTAAACAGTGTGACTTGTTAATAGTGACTCCCCATCCCGCATGCGGGAGCTTAATCATCGCCTGACACTAATTAGCATAGCGCAACGGACATAAATATTCCTAGAAAATATTCCTATTCATGAAAATTAAATATATTGAGACACAGCTTAGCCTTTTGTTAATCACCCTGTCATCTCAGATTTTCAAAATATGCTTTACAGCCAAAGCTAGACAAGCATTTGTGTAAGTTTATCGATAGCCTAGCATAGCATTTTGTCCAGCTAGCAGCAGGTAACTTGGTCACGGAAATCAGAAAAGCAATCAAATTAAATTGTTTACCTTTGATGAGCTTCAGATGTTTTCACTCACGAGACTCCCAGTTAGATAGCAAATGTTCCTTTTTTCCAAAAATATTATTTTTGTAGTCAAAATAGCTCCGTTTGTTCTTCACGTTTGGCTGAGAAATCGCCCGGAAATTGCAGTCAAGAAAACGGCTTCCAAATTAGCTCCATAATATCGACAGAAACATGGCAAACGTTGTTTGTAATCAATCCTCAAGGTGTTTTTCAAATATCTATTTGATAATATATCCATCGGGACAATTAGTTATTCCGATTGGCGTAATGGCTACCTCTGTATTTTACGCGAGAATCTCTCTGGGAGCATCAGGTGACCACTTGTAGCCGCTTACGGGTATTCTTCAACATAAATGCGTAAAACTACGTCACAATGCTGTAGACACCTTCGGGAATACGGAGAAAGAGTAATCTGGTTGATAGCCCATTCACTGCTCAATAGGGACGCATTGGAACGCAGCGATTTCAAAACATGAGGCACTTCCGGATTGGATTTTTCTCAGGCTTTCGCCTGCAACATCAGTTCTGTTATACTTACAGACAATATTTTTACAGTTTTGGAAACTTTAGAGTGTTTTCTATCCTAAACTGTCAATTATATGTATATTCTAGCATCTTGTCCTGACAAAATATCCTGTTTACTACGGGAACGTTTTTTTTTCTCCAAAAATGAAAATACTGCCCCCTAGTCACAACAGGTTTTAAGCATGTTTTTACTCCTGAACTTATTTACTGTTGGGCTTTCATAACAAAGGGGTTGGATACTTATAGTCTCAAGACATTTCAGCTTTTCATTTTTTTATTCATTTGTAACTTTTACATTTTTGGGTATTGTGTGTAGGCCAGTGAAATTGTTTTAAACAAATGTAATATTCAGACTAACACAACAAAATGTGGAAAAAGTCAAGAAGTGTGAATACTTTCTGAAGGCACTGTAAGTAGTGCACTCTAAAGGGAATAGGTGATTTGCCTTAGAGAAAATAATATCCAGCACACTATATTTGATAGGATGTTTGACCCCAAATTACCCATCCAGAGCATCTGACCCACTCTCGCTTATCCACTTCCCCTCCAGCTACTGTATTGGTTTCATAACTCCACTTCTTTATATGGTTGAAACAAATTTGTAGTTCTTGGATTATTTCTTGAATTAGTCTCGCAACACGTCAAAACAGATTTTAAACAAAAGTGTATTTGTTCTTGGTTAGATCATTTTCCTAGAAACGATTCAGGTCAGTCTATTGCCTGAAGTGATGGGCCACACTGACAATCACAAGTGTTGTTTGCCATTCTGCAGTGTTAGCACTGCACATTGCAGCTGCATCCTCGTGGGTCAGGTCTAATTCAACGTTTATATTTCTCAAATTGCAGACAGCAAACACTCAATATTATCTGGGTCTGACTCTGGACCCTAGTTAAAGGCTATAATTAAAGCCTATAATTAGGACCTGTGGTCAGGAAAAACCCCTGGCCCTACTTGTGTCCACAGCAAACTACACTAATGTGGAGCGTTGACCAAAAACGTATTGAATGTAATATACTAGAACATAGCCCTAAAGCTGGCAGCCTGCCCTGTCCTACTGTACCTGCGATGCGGTCTGGTATGTAAACAGGGCTGGGGCTGGAGAGTCGGCTTGGCAGGGTCATGCTCTGCATGGCTGGGGTGCTGGGCTTGCTGCTAGCCTCCTGACCCTGGCTTTGGCCCTTGTCTGTCTGAGTGCAGCTGTCCCTGCTGCCTGTCTTAGAGTGACCCCCTGTCAGGGGCAGGACCGGAGAGGGAGATGACGAGATGGACTCTGTCTTCAGAGAGTCAGTACGGTACTCTGGACCCAACAGAATTCCTGAGGGGAGAGAACAGAGGAAACCTGTTAGATATGTGGTGGTGCTGGGTTACCCATGACAAGCTCTCACGTTTTTTATTCATGCACATGGAAGCAAGTTGAAGTAGATAGTAACACACAGTACATTCAGAATACACACAACAATTAAACAGCATTCATTCAGTCCCTACTGAAAATATAAAAGCAGCACTGCACCATTGCATAATATTTAACTTCCCACCCTCCTTCAAGACCACCCGATTGTTATTCAGCCTGATGATTACTACTGAACTGTACATTCCATACCCACAGCTGACGACCATTCATGTCCTTGACACCCTCCATACCCCTTTGTCTGTCCATCATCACGTTCTGACTAACACATCTCAGAGGCCTGTGAATCAACTTCCTGTACTCTCCCTGCCCTCTTCCTCTGAACCAGACTTCCAGCTGTTGTCCCTCTACCATGCATCTGAAATGACACCCTATGCCACTTATAGTGCAGTACTTTTCACAAGAGCCCTAGGCTGAGTCTAGTCAAAAGTAGTGCACTATATTATATATAAGGAATAATGTGTAATTAGAAATCTCTCCTCAAGTCTGCAGTTCCAGTATCTACCCCACTCAATTCAAATATAAGAAGGGAAAACTTAAAATAGCCTTTGTTAGGTGGCACATCACACAACATAACATGAAAACCAATAGCATTTGCACCCAGGCTGCCCTTCCAGCTGCTGTCCTTGCGCTCCTCTGTGATGGGTGAGCTGCTGAGGCCAAGGCTGTGGGAGAGCAGGCCCGAGCCCCCCGTGTTGGCGATGGACATCAGGGACTTGGAGGGACGCATGATGGACTGGGCGTCCCGGTCCTTGTTGGGATCCTTCCTGGAACGCTGATGGAGCACCTTGATCATGGCATCCTTCTCTATGATCTGGGCGTGCAGGTTCTTGATCCTGTGGGATGGGACATGAGTACAGTTATTCAAATAAAAGGAAGTACAACATCCTGTAATGTGCAGAATGCATTACATGTACCGTAAAGACTTCTATTGTGTTCTGTATGATCAGTAAGAACAATGGGAGTTATAGTCTGGGTTTGACTGGGGTCATGGTTGATTTACTGTACTGAGGTTATGGGGGTAGGGTAAGTGGGTGTGTTAGGCTGTTAAGGATATTATCTGTATAGTGGTCTGTACAGAATATATTTAATATTATATAAAATTGAAACGCTTCTCCAGGCATTCCAAAGATCAAACACACAGCTATTTACCTGCTTTCCATGTCTAGACAGCGACGGTTGGCCATGAGGATTTCCTCCTCCTCCTTCTGGATACGAGCCTCCACTGACAGCTGCTGCTCATAGCTGCTGCTGGGGGAGTGGCTTATCACCGAAGACAATGTGTCCCTCTGGGTGGCGACAGAGGC
Source organism: Oncorhynchus mykiss (assembly GCF_057628025.1). Classification (NCBI taxonomy): domain Eukaryota; kingdom Metazoa; phylum Chordata; class Actinopteri; order Salmoniformes; family Salmonidae; genus Oncorhynchus; species Oncorhynchus mykiss. The sequence continues at coordinate 28,197,651 of NC_143031.1, forward strand.
GGCGGCGTCCAGGGCAAACTGCCTCATAACGCTCTCCTCCAGGTATTTCTGCTCCCATTTGGTCATGTCTGCCTCCAGGGCCAGGATCCTCTCCTCTTTCTCCCTCAGGTGCTCCATCAGGGCCGTGGCACTGTACTCCTGACCACTGCTGCTGCTCTGGGAGCCACCTTGTCTCTGGATGTGGGGAGTGGAGACAATGGGGGTGGAAGGTATGGTTGTCAGTAAACCTCAACTATTCAAGAGCTCAACTGCCATCCAAGTGAGGCATCAACTTGCAGTCACAGGCACTTATGCATTTGTAATACACACAATTACTGTCTAAACCATGGCCCCAGGGGTACGCGGAATGCCGTCGGGGTACGCCAAATAAAAAATGTTATTCACATTTTCAAACAGTCCATTTAGATTTTCCAACGGGGCTAGACATTTGGGTGATGTTTTTTTCTCACCTGAGTAGCCTTGTTTCACTGCCAAAAATAAAATTAAACCATCTAGTGTTCAGCGAAATAACAACAATGTCAAATACAGGCAGGAGATGTTTTGAAATAATCACTGCTTCGCATACAAGCCAGTGAATTCTATGCGTTACACATGGATGAGTCAACAGACGTGGCGGACCTGGCACAGCTCCTGGTGTATGTCCGTTACGTTTATGGGAGGGGGGGGGGGGGTCAATTAAGGAAGACATCCTCTTCTGCAAACCACTGGAAACCAGGACAACAGGAGAGGATATTTTTTATGTACAGGACAGCTTTGTGACATCAAATGTACTTTGGTGGTCAAGAGGTGTTGGTATCTGTACTGATGGCGCAAAAGCCATGACAGGGAGACATAGTGGAGTGGTAACGTACGTACAAGCAGTTGCTCCCGACATCACTTGTTTACACTGCAGTATCCACTGAGAGGCTCTTGCTGCCAAAGGAATGCCTGACAGCTTGAAAGATGTTTTGGACACTACAGTAAAAATGGTTAACTTTATTAAAGCAAGGCCCCTGAACTCTCATATTTCTGCATTATGCAATGATATGGGCATCGACCATGTAACGCTTTTACAACATACAGAAGTGCGCTGGTTATCAAGGGGCAAAGAATTTACTTTTTTTTTAAATTGAGAGACGAGCTTAAAGTTTTCTTTACTGACCATCATTTTCACTTGTCTGACCGTTTGCATGATGCCGAGTTTCTCACAGGACTGGCCTATCTGGTTGATGTCGCCTGAATGATCTGAATCTAGGATTACAGGGACTTTCCGCAACTATAATCAATGTGTGGGACAAAACTGAGGCTGAGATTAAGAAGTTGGAGCTCTTCTCTGTCTGCATTAACAAGGACAACACACAGGTCGTTCCATCATTGTAAGATGTTTTGTGTGCAAATGAACTCAAGCTTACGGACAATGTAAAATGTGATATAGTGAAGCACTTGAGTGAGTTGGGTACGCAATTACGCAGGTACTTTCCCGAAACGGACGACACAAACAACTGAATTCATTATTCCTTTCATGCCCTGCCTCCAGTACACTTACCGATATCTGAACAAGAGAGCCTCATCAAAATTGCAACAAGTTCTGTGAAAATTGATTAATCAGAAGCCACTGCCAGATTTTTGTGTCTGAGTGTCTGAGTGTTAAGACACTGATGCCCTTTGCAACCATGTACCTATGTGAGTGAGAGTGGATTCTCAGCCCTCACTAGCATGAAAACTAAATACAGGCACAGACGGTGTGAAAAATGATTTAAGACTGAGACTCTCTCCAATACAACCCAACACTGCAGAGGTATGTCCAGCCTTTCAAGCACACCCTTCTCATTAGTCTGTGGTGAGTCATGCACCATTTTTGATGAACAAATAAGGTTTTATATGTAAGATGGTTAAACAAAGAGCAAAATGATTGATTATTATTATATTATTATTTGTGCCCTGGTCCTATAAGACTTCTTTGTCACTTCCCACCAGCCGGGTTGTGACAAAAACTGACACTCATTCTTATGTTAAATACATGTATCATATAGTGTGTGTGTGGCAGGCTTACAATGATGACAAAAAACAACATTTGAGAGTATGTTGACCCTGGTTCTAGAGGGGGTATGCAGCTGGATGTTGAAGGTTTGAAGGGGTATGGGACTATAACAAGTTTGGGAACCACTGGCCTATGGCAACACTGGCTGGTAGAGAGGCAGGGCTTCAAGTCTGTCTGTAGTCTTTGTTGACCAGGCAGTCTGTCTTCTCCCAAAGGCTTGACTGGAATATACATATGGCTGCTCTTCCTCTTTCTCTCCCTCCGCAGACAGAACCTCTGATGTTCTGTCAGCTGCAACATTTCCCCCACATTCCCAGTATCCCCCTGGCCGGAATGACCTGGTCGCGCTTAACTGATAGGAAAACATTCTGTGGTGCTTCGCTTGGACACACAGGAAGAGACGATGGAATTTATGGAAGAGAACATTTTGGGAGAGAAAGAGCCTGAAATTCTGGGTCAGGGCGCCCCGCTAACGCTGACTGCAGCTGAGACACTGCTTTGGTTCCGTGTCTTTAACACAACGTGTGTATCTCACCTGCTGCATGCGCAGTGACTCCAGCTCCCTCTCCAGCCGTGTGCGTAAGCGGTGCTCCAGCTGCTCTCTCTTCTCACAGGCAGCCTGGAGCTGGGCCAGGGCCTGCTGCATGCGCTCCACCTTCTCCACATACACCTGCTTCTTCTTCAGCTTCAGCCAGGGAGACAAAACACACAGACAGGATGTGGTCAGGGCACAGAAAGGAAGTAGACAGGAAGTAGGGAGTTTGCATTTCATTCCAGAAACCTGACTGGGTTGGTGAAAGCAATACTTTCACCTTCTTTGTGCCACAATGTAATTGCTGTCAACTACTCAGTCCTATTAGGTATTTGACAATGAGTGAAATACGACCAGGGAGGAGACAGGGAAACAGGTGCCCCCTTTCGTCCAAACAACCCCACCCAGTGAACAACCCCAACAGCCCACTCCAAGATAATGCAGTTATTGTGTACCCGATGCCTATGTCTCAAAGTCCCTCTGCACTACAGCCCCTTTGAACTGCAACAGGAGATATAACTGTGGCTCCACTCAATAGACTGATTTAGCTCAGGGAGTCTCTCTGTAAAGAAAGAGAGGAAAAGAGAGAAAGAGGGAGAAATAGAGAAGCATATACAATGTTCCCACACAGAGGAGAGAGAGAGCAGGCGAAGAATCTGGCCCTGTTCAGAACTTTCATGGCAGATATAAAGCTCAAACTCGACAGCCTTTGTTCGGGGAAACAAGCAGGCGTTTGTGGTGGTGCCGGGCAGAAGAAGTGGAGCAGCCCTGTGCTTTTTAGGACACTACCGGTTCGTTTCCTGCTCCACTCAGCCCACTGGCTAACTGGCCCTCTGGGCTGTGGCCAGGCTATTTCAGACACATTACCAGCCAACAAACAGAACCTACCAGCCAGGGGCATCAATGCTCAGAGCAGCTCCAGTTTTCCACAGGGGAGTTCTGTCCAGGCCCACACAAGGCCACAGAGGCCTTTTGCATTTCTCTGGCTAGACCAGGGGCAAGGCTGGGGTGATTTACCCTCTAGTCATCAGGGACAGCTATCTGCTCACTGTAGTGGGACATACTGATCTTATCAAAAACACTGACTTCTGAGGGAAGAAACTTCAAAGAGGAAGGATCTTTATTTGGGGGATTGTTTGTGGTTTTCACTGTTTTGGATCTGAGGACTAGTAGCAGTTGCTTCGTTAACAAGAAATTATGTTTTGAGTAAATTTAAACTCACTTTGCAGTCTTCCATCTTACCCTTTTAACCAGTGCAAACCAACCCCATGGATCACAACTGAAAGCATACCAGACCCTGTCTTCAGCCAATAATGTAATCAATACCAGGTGATAGGATGGATGACATTGTGGTTCAATATTGACATTATCAGGCTATCAAGCTCAATGGTGACACAACCAGAGGAAGACAGGGAAGATAGCTAGATTATTTTACGCTCAACAGAAAGTCATGCCTATGCTTGTCCATCAGGGGGCATAAATATATCCTCAAACTTAATCTGTCGTGGACAGATTCTCGTGGACAGATGAAACGGCGAAAATCTGTCAAGGCTCACAGAATTATGTGATTACGAAGTATCAGTATTTCCTGGTTTGGGGTTTTCGTTGTTGATTATCTGGACGAATCAGGATTGGGTGAAAATGGTACTTAAACTGGTACGGTGATTTTCAAGTTGTGTGAGCATGATAAGTGGTTTCCACTAGATTCCACAGCCACAAAGTCAAATGGTCTATAGTAAAATTCATGAAAACAGACATTTGCTTTTTGGCCATGATAAACATGGGTGAAATTAACGGAAGGGGTTTGGCCGAGAGTTTCCGTTTGCGAGGGAGGAGACTTTGCTTCCTTCCTTTCCACAAAGGTCGTCATAATTGTTATTGACATCCCCCCCAGAAGAAAAAAGGAATTGACAAACTTTCGCGAGAGAACTTGACTTCTGGATAACCGAGATTACCTCAAGCTCAATCAACTGAACTGATGCCAGGATGAATTCAAGTATCCAAGACATTTCTGATATCACCTATTCATGAAGCAAGTGAGAACATTATGATACATAAAGCTTGTTAGACTAAGTCAGTTCCTCACCTCCTCCTCTAGTTTGACTACTTTGGCCTGGGCATTGTTGAGAGCCTGGTCTCTAATCTCAATGTGTCGTCTCTGGTCGTCCGTGGTGGAGCGCAGGGCGTTCAGCTCTATCTCCAGCTTCTCCTTCTCACGCACCGTCTCTTTGTCTGGGAGACACATACACAACACACTGAGGACTAGCCCTCTGAAGAAGTGATATTCCTTTCATTTACTAAAGTAGTTATGTTATGAGCTTACTTTTTGCTCTGATGAAGGTCTGATGACCGAAAGCTCAGCCTAATACATTTAAAATTGTACATTGATACTGAGTGTGCGAAGGTTCCTTTTCATTAACTAAACATCATAAACAAATGTGTTTTGTGTGTGTGTGTCATTTTTGTTAAATGCCCAGTGCAGTCAAAAACGTGATTTTCCTGTGTTGTATATACACTGAGTACACAAAACATTGTATAAAAATGTTTAATGACATAGACTATCCAGGTGAAAGCTATGATCCCTTATTGATGGCACCTGTTAAATCCACTTCAATCAGTGTAGATGAAGGGGAGGAGACAGTTGAGACATGGATTGTGTATGTGTGCCATTCAGAGGGTGAACAGGCAAGACAAAAGATATAAGTGCCTTTAAACAGGGTATGGAAGTAGGTGTCAGGCGCACCGATTTGTGTCAAGAACTGCAACGCTGCTGCGTTTTTCACGCTCAACAGTTTCCTGTGTGTATCAAGAATGGTCCACCACCCAAAGGACATCCAGCCAACTTGACACAACTGTGGGAAGCATTGGAGTCAACATGGGTCAGCATCCCTGTTGAACGCTTTCGACACCTTGTAGGGTCCACTGACAAATTGAGGCTGTTCTGAATGCAAAGGGAGTGGGGAATACTGTGATATTGTGAAATTTATGATAATGCCCTTAAAGTTTAAGAGTTGTTTGAAAAGACAGTGACATTTCTGCCTGTTTTGGTGGGATGGAGTTTTGGCCTGCCTGGTCGTAATTAGTTAATAGACCAATATGAAAGAGTTCCAAACCGCTCTGCCAATAACAGATAGCTTTAAGGTTGTATCTTTGCTAAGAAGCTATTTTTGTTTATTTTTGACCATTTTAATTGAACACAATCACAGGAAGGTACTTAATTGTTAACCAGAAATGATTTGATATTGAGATAAGAATGGCCTCATTGGACCTTCAAAAACAGTGACTTGAATGACATTTCTAGTGGCTACGTAGTGTTCTACAGTACATGAACCCCAGACCCTTTGCCTGGTTATGTCCTTACTGATGAGGCCACACAGAGGTATGTTCAGACTGGATGTAGAATGTTGGAGAGGCCTGGCCTGGTGTTCCCTGGTAGCTGTGTTAGTGATGTACTCACTCTGGGTGAGTAGCTGAGAGATGGTCTTGCGGTTGTCTTCCGATCCCTCACACTCCTTAGCAGCTAGCTGTTTGTTGGCAGTTTCCATGCGCTCTGCAACAGAGAATGTCATTGCCAAAGTCAGGTCAGAGCCAGCCTGAGGGTCTAGTGGCCAAAGAGACACACTGTGCACACTCAAATGCCCGTGAACACACACATACATGCAAACTTGTGTGTGCGTACACAAAGGCATACCCAAATATGCTCTAATTCTCATAAATCAAATCTTTGCAGGAAATTAGATCATAAAATGGCAAGACAACATGTTAAAACTGGGGAATTAAGCTCCTTAAAGAACACACTGTTAAACTCCTTGCAGAGTTGCACATTCAATGTGGTCAGCCTCTAGTTAATATGCAGGATATGCATGCTATGTATGGGGGTTTTGGTGCTATTAAACAGCTCAAACAGAATTTCGACATACAGCTCTGTGATTGTGTAAATGTAGCCATACAGACAGCGGGGCCATGGATTAATGTGAATATGGAGGTGGAGGGAATTCACAATCCCCCGAAGAGAATTTAATAGGCCTGGACTCGGAGTCGATGTGGAACTCAAGTTCTTAAGATCCAAACTTTCGTTCCACGCACATAAAACGCCTTGGGGCCCGGTTGCTCAGCAAAATCGAGCAAACAAAAACAAAACAATAACTTTACATGCACACATTTCCCCGCAGAGGGAGAGGAGGAGGTCCCCATTCTCTAATGGAGTCACGAGAAAATTGGCCTGAAACAAAACAGGCCATTATTTCTGGTCCAAACGTTAAAATAATATTTAGTTGAGTGTTAAGTCAACCAGGCTGGGCCATGAAACATCCAGAGAGCATTCCAGAAACAAATATTCAGTTGTTTCATTTCCATTCCCTGTGTTTCTCAAAACACAACAATGAGTGTGGTATACATTTACGCTAAACCCCCAAAAGTGAAGCAAGATATCAAGGCTGCCAATACGATAGGAGAAAAAAAGAGAGGAAGGAGAGACCTAAAAAAAGGTTTCTATGTGATTTGTTATAAAAGCATGGAATCTCCCAATGGACCCGGTCTGGGCAGGGAGTCATGGACCCGATCTTGGTAGGGAGCCATGAATGGAGTTTTTTTTCTCCTCTCTGTAGGACTGAAGAGCTTAGTGAGGTAGAAACTAGAGACATGAAACTGCCCCCACCCACTGGGCTTCAGCTCAGAGCTTCCTACAGAAACAGAGAGTGAAGATTGGAGCTCGAAGGGTCTTTGGTCTGCTTTATAGTAAGTTATGAAGTTGAGACTTTGGACTGCCTGTAAACACTAACATATCCCATTGATTGATCATATTGATTAATTGACAGATCGAGCAATTGATTGCTCTTTTACGTTTACTTTTTCTCTGTACCACAGTAAATGCACAGTAGTACAATTATGAACAAGACCAGTTTCAACATCACAGCTCGTAAACCGCACCAGGCAAAATTGGTGAAAGCTGTCCTCAGAAAATCTATTCAAATCAAACATACCAGTGCAATCAATACAAACCAAACACAGCTTCTGAACATGAATAAATATTACTGAACAAATATGCAGGCAATGCTGTTGAGGTATCCCAAATCTAATGCAGAAAGGACACACCACACACACTTTTTCCTACTAAAAAGTTGTTTTTTCCCCCAATAAATGTAGTATGGAATAGATTTAATCTACTGCCATAAATCCATGAACAGGTATCCTTTGAACATTAAGCTATTATTTTGACCAGCAGGACCTGGTAACCTACATAATGGATATGTATGCATGCCATGGACATTGCAGCTGATTGTGACCTCTTACCTCTGAGGTCCCTGTTGAAGTCGTGCAGCCTGCGCACCTCCAGCTCCAGCTTGTTCCTCATGGTTTTCTCCAGAGCCTCCCTTTTAGTGGATGACTTGGCCAGGTTTTCGTAGGCCTCCGAAACCAACGTGATCTCTGTCTCCAACTGACCAGGGAGAGAAAGGGGAGGAAGAGAGAGAGAGAGAGAGAAAGGGGGGGGGGGGATTATGCCCAATTCCAAATCTGCCCCTAGCCACTTCTGTGGATCTAAAAGGATTAGATGAATTTAAGTAATATGGAAGAAGAGGGCAAGGTGGAAAAATAACCACACTGCTTGTACCCATCCAAACCTTTCAGATCTACATGAAGTGGCCAACATAGTGACTTTCAGGGTTGTAACAGATTTTAAACAAACTATAATCCTTTATGTTACCATCAAAAATAGTGTAATCTGATTACAGATACTTCTGAAAAAACTAGATGATTACTTTAAAATTCAGAAATTATTTGACACCTTTCTGTTTTCTCAATGACATTCAATTCAACATTGAAAATAATGCATACATTTAGGTTTGTTCCTGCCTGAGTGAGTCTGACCACAAATCACATTATGATGACACACAAAATGCATTTGATGGATCGCAGGAAAAGCGCAGTAATAGGCTTTTGTAGGCTAAAGTCCAAGTTATGTCTTCCAATTGTGGTCTAGCCTACGGGCGATATGGATATCACTTATTATTGATATCTAGGCTACATAGCGCATTGATGTGATTCACACCGCTGCTCTCTCATTTAGCTATTTGCGCCTAAGGCTGTTGAGGTGACCGCATTACCTCCACACCGGCAGTCATGAGTCATGACCGCAGTCAAATTCCACGTGACCAATGAGTTACTGTAATCTCATTTTATGTATTTGGTAGTGCCCAACATGCGTTGGTAGTACCCAACTAGCTAACAACCGTCCGCTAATGCCCTGGACCCGGTTTCCCAAAAGCATCTTAAGGCTATGTTCATCGTTAGAACCTTCGTATGAGCATCATTAAATCCGAGCGATTTCAAAAAACTATACTTACTTAAGTTGCTATTGAAAACGCTCGCGTCAGATCACTCATAATAGAACAGTTAAGTACTTTTTGCCCTTCCGCGTCACTTTATACACAGAAGATCTCTGCTAAACACAAAATCAAGATGTTTATCCGTCTTTCTGTGACTCTGATAACTTCAGAGATAAATGTGACAGTGACTACAAATACAAAGTTGTCTATTTCTTTGCATAACAAGTGAAGGACATAAAGACGTTTCAAATGAAAAGTGAAAGTACTGCATTAAAAGATAAATACAGTATAGGCTACATAGACCTATATATTTGAATAATAGTGAAATAAATGTCATGTTAATTTAATTTTGTGCTATTTATGCTAATATCAATGTATTTTTATTTTTATGATGTGCCAAATCTTGATTTAGTGCCTTATTATAGGGTAAACATTAGAATAAGCTGCCTCAATATTTGTAGCCATATGTGATATAGCTCTAGGAGCTGATCCATCATCAGTATTGTCGAATAATTATAATGTTAAGGTAAGATTGGAAAGGTAGAACGCGGATCCGAGAGCAGTGCTTTCTTTCTTTCGATCCTATCAGTATCCACACATGCCTCAACGATGCACTTAGAGAACATTCTCTCTGTGTGGTGTTTGGGAAACGCATGTTACATCTTCGGTCGTTGTTTTAAAACACTCGATTTGCCAAAGTTCCATCGCTATAGGGAAACCGGGCCCTGGTACTCTATTGTCCCTCTAACATCAATGCAAATGCAATCGAAAAATCACATCAAACACCCACACCACTGTGCGTTTCCATCTCCTCCTCTCTCTCCTCCATTCCTTTCTTGAGTGAGAGGGGCTGTCAACTGTTTAATGAAATATGTTTTGTTGTGAAAACATGTTACTATCGATGTTCCCGAACAGATTCCACTTGGTTGCCCAAATTAAGCACGGGGTAGCTGCAGGAACAGGGTTGGAGAGCTCATGGCATAAATAGTCTGGGCAGAATTTCACACTACCTGTAGCACAGTAGGATGCTGCATGCTTTTCAACTAGTGACTGATGGGACGAGTGAAACACTGTTCTTATAAACCCTGTCTACAGCTCTGCTATAAAACCGGAGTAGCCTACCCGGCATGATTGAAAAATGAACCAAACGGCAGGAAAATGGCCTCCGTTCGCTATTTGAGTGCATACTGTATGGATGACATGTGTTTTCCCCACTGCGACTGTTCCTGACATTCTAAATATAAACTAATTATACATACAGTATCAGTCAAACGTTTGGACAGTCCTACTCATTCAATGGTTTTTCTTTATTTGTACTATTTTCTACATTGTAGAACAATAGTGAAGACATCAATACTAACATAAATACTATGAAATAACACATATGAAATCATGTAGCCAAGAAAGTGTTAAATGAAAATATATTGTATATTTGAGATTCTTCAAAGTAGCCACCCTTTGTAAAAGTAAAGAAAAAAAAAAAGTTCAAGGTTTTGACTGGTACTGTATTAGTAAAGGCAATATTTAATTGATAAAAGTCTGATAGGTGAAAATATGATCACTTGAGAGGCAAGGAACCGACCACAAGCTTTTGTTGTAACTTTTTAAAATCATCAATAGCCTATACTCGCATCTTGCAGCCCTACAGTTACAGTTGAAGTCGGAAGTTTACATACACCTTAGTCAAATACATGTAAACTCAGTTTTTCACAATTCCTGACATTTAATCCTAGTAAAAATTCCCTGTCTTAGGTCAGTTAGGATCACCACTTTATTTTAAGAATGTGAATTGTCAGAATAATAATAGAGAGAATGATTCATTTCAGCTTTTATTTCTTTCATTTCCAGTGGGTCAGAAGTTTACATACACTCAATTAGTATTTGGTAGCATTGCCTTTAAATTGTTTAACTTGGGTCAAACGTTACGGGTAGCCTTCCACAAGCTTCCCACAATAAGTTGGTTGAATTTTGGCCCATTCCTCCTGACAGAGGTGGTGTAACCGAGTCAGGTTTGTAGGTCTCCTTGCTCACACACGCTTTTTCAGATCTGCCCACAAATGTTCTATGGGATTGAGGTCAGGGCTTTGTGATGGCCACTCCAATACCTTGACTTTGTTGTCCTTAAGCCATTTTGCCACAACTTTAGAAGTATGCTTGGGGTCATTGTCCACTTGGAAGACCCATTTGCGACCAAGCTTTAACTTCCTGGCTGATGTCTTGAGATGTTGCTTCAATATATCTACATAATTGTCCTCCCTCATGATGCCATCTATTTTGTGAAGTGCACCAGTCCCTCCTGTAGCGAAGCACCCCCACAACGTGATGCTGCCACCCCTTGCTTCATGGTTGGGATGATGTTCATCGGCTTGCAAGCCTCCCCCTTTTTCCTCCAAACATAACAATGGTCATTATGGCCAAACAGTTCTATTTTTGTTTCATCAGACCTGTGGACATTTCTCCAAAAAGTACAATCTTTGTTCCCATGTGGATTTGCAAGCCATAGTCTGTTTTTTTTATGGTGGTTTTGGAGCAGTGGCTTCTTCCTTGCTGAGCGGCCTTTCAGGTTATGTCGATATAGGACTCATTTTACTGTGGATATATATACTTTTGTACTGATTTCCTCCAGCATCTTCACAAAGTCCTTTGCTGTTGTTCTGGGATTGATTTGCCCTTTAAGCATGAAAAGTACATTCATTTATAGGAGACAGAATGCGTCTCCTGCCTGAGCGGTGTGACGGCTGCGTGGTCCCATGGTGTTTATACTGGCGTACAATTGTTTGTACAGATGAACGTGGTACCTTCAGGAGTGGACATTTCTCCCAAGGATGAACCAGATTTGTGGAGGTCTACAATTTTTTTTCTGAGGTCTTGGATGATTTCTTTAGATTTTACCATGATGTCAAGCAAAGAGGCATTGAGTTTGAAGGTAGGCCTTGAAATACATCCACAGCTACACCTCCAATTGACTCAAATTATGTCAATTAGCCTATCAGAAGCTTCTAAAGCCATGACATCATTTTCTGGAATTTCCCAAGCAGTTTAAAGGCACAGTCAACTTAGTGTATGTAAACTTCTGACCGACTGGAATTGTGATACAGTGAATTAATCTGTCTGTAAACAATTGTTGGAAAAAATGACTTGTGTCATGCACAAAGTAGATGTCCTAACCGACTTGCCAAAACTATAGTTTGTTAACAAGAAATTTGTCGGAGTGGTTGAAGAACGAGTTTTAATGACTCCAACCTAAGTGTATGTAAACTTCAGACTTCAACTGTATATGTTTTGATTTCTAAGACATTCTAAGGTTTGCATCATTCACAACTAAAGTTGCCAAATAACTCAAACTTGTATAGCGTATAGGACCCGTTTCAAAATATCCCTTTTACACTCATATCTACTTCATATGAGCACTGACTCCGGAATGGGAAAATATATACTTTATTCAACGTGAAATAATATTCTTCGTATAAAATCATATAAAATAATGGCACGGGACTTATAAGCATATCTTGTCTGCGAAATGAACTAGCCTACAGCCTATGGCACGGTGCATACCCAGATAACATGCAGTAGGCCGAATCACATTCTGTTCTTCTGAAATACATTTTCTTTATATCATAATGTTTATCTAGACCTGCCTAAAATAAATACTGGATTGAATGTGATGGTGTATATTAAATGGATTTATTAGACTTTTTTCAATGTAGATGTTCCAAAGGCGTGTTTCAGTGGCTTGAATGCGAAGGCCTGGAGATGCTAAACGTGTTTGTTAATTAACCATCAATCAGTGGAGGAAAAAGTACCCAATTTTCATACTTGAGTAAAAGTAAAGATAACTTAATTGAAAATGAGTAAAAGTCTAAAAGTATTTGGTTTTAAATATACTTAAATATCCAAATTAAATATAATTGCTAAAATATACTTAAGTATCAAAAGTAAAAGTATAAATAATTTCAAACTCCTTATATTAAGCAAACCAAAAGGCACCATTTTCTTGTTTTTTAAATTTACGGATAGCCAGGGGCACACTCCAACACTCATGCATAATTTACAAAGGAAGAGTGTGTTCAGTGAGTCCTCCAGATCAGAGGCAGTAGGGATGACCAGTTATGTTCTCTTGAGAAGTGTGTGAATTAGACTTTCTTCCTGTTGTGCTAAGCATTTAAATTGTAAAAATAACGTTTGGGTGTCAGGGAAAATGTATGGAGTAAAAAGTACATAATTATCCTCAGGAATGTAGTGAAGTAAAAGTAAAAGTTGTCAAAAATATAAATAGTAAAGTAAAGTACAGATACCCCCCAAAATTACTTTAGTAATACTTTCAAGTATTTTTACTTAAGCACTTTACACTACTGTGGTCAATTACTGTGAGACTGGCATGCATTTACAAGACGATAACCGGCTGACCAAATTTCATGACCGCAGTCGCCCTATTTGCGCCTTACGGATGGATTGTGGTTGTTGTGGAAATGTATGTGTATTTTTATCCAATGTTGAATTGAATTGAGTTGAATTATTTTCATCATGGAACATTTCCATCTATACTGAACAAAAATATAAACGCAACATGCATTACAGTTCATATAAGGAAATCAGTCCATTTAAATAAATGTATTATGCCCTAACCTATGGATTTCACATGACTGGGTAGGGGCACAGCCATGGGTGGGCCTGGGAGGGCAAAGGCATACCCACCAGGGGGCCAATCAGAATTAGTTTTCCCCCACAAAAGGGATTTAATTACAGAGAAATAGTCCGTTTCATCAGCTGTCCGGGTGGCTGGTCACAGACGGTCCCGCAGGTGAAGAACCTGGAAGTGGAGGTTCTGGGCTGGCGTGGTTACACGTGGTCTGCAGTTTTGAGGCCGGTTGGACGTAATGCCAAATTCTCTAAAACGACGTTGGAGGCGGCTTATGGTAGAGAAATTAACATTCAGCTCTGGTGGACATTCCTGCAGTCAGTATGCCAATTGCATGCTCCCTCAATACTCGAGACATCTGTGGCATTGTGTTGTGTGACAAAACAGCACATTTTAGAGTGGTCTTTTATTGTGCACCTGTGTAATGATCATGCTGTTTAATCAACTGATTGATATTCCACACATGTCAGGTCAATGGATTATCTTGACAAAGGAGAAATGCTCACTAACAGGGAAATAAACATGTGTGCACAAAATTTGACCGAAATAAGCTTTTTGTGAATTTGGAACATTTCTGGGATCTTTTATTTCAGCTCATGAAACATAGGACTAACACTTTACATGTTGCATTTATATTTTTGTTTAGTATAGTTTTTCACATTGAAATAGCACTTTTCAGGAGTGCTCAAAACATGACATTCTGAGAGCAGCATTTATGAGCTCCAATCAGTCCTCCATGACAACAAAATCCTAGGCTAATTAGTCCTTAATTTTGGGGTTGTGCTCAGGTATAACAATTTGGCTAATCTATATTTACAAGTCCTATTCTTGAAGATCAAGGGGTATTAAATGAATTGATATAGCCTAATCGTATTATTATCTGAAGTAGAAAGCAATGGGTTAGAAGAAGCCTACATAACCAACACATATAGTAAAATGCAACATCCATTTATGGCCAGCTATGTAAACTCTAACATTGACTTATTCTGCAATAGATGTTGTTCAATCAGATTGTATGACTTTGTGGCTGTGCCAGATACTAACCTGTGCATCTTAAGGGGAAAATAATCTAAAAGTAACTGAAAGTATTCAGATTACGTTACATAGTTTGGGTAACCCAAAAGCTATGTTACTGATTACAATTGTGGACAGGTAACTAACAGATTATATATAGAAAGTAACCTACACAACCCTGGTGACCCTGCCTAGCATTTTAAATGTGTAAACAATCAACCTTTTACCTTCTGCAGCTTGTTGACCTTATCAGAGCACACCACCATCTCCTGCTTGAGCAGCCTGTTCTCTTCTGACAGCATGTCCACCATCTGCTGGGCGCGTGCCAACATGGCGAAGGGGTCCCCCTGGGGGTGAGGGTAGTGCTGGGGAGGGTGGCCCTGGGATGACTGGGAGTGGTACTGTTGGTGCTGGAGTTGTTGTTGCTGCTGCTGCTGCTGCTGCTGTTGTTGTTGCTGCTGCTGTTGTTGTTGCTGTTGCTGTTGTTGAAATTGGTGGTGCTGCTGCTGGTGGTGGTGCATCCTGGAGGTGGAGCCGTATGGGTCGTGTGGGAAGCCGTGGCCCCTCTGAAGTGGAGGGTGAATGGCCCCAGGGCAGTACAGGTCTCCCTGGTGTGATCCAGGGCCCTGGGGGCTGCGGGGGCCCATGGAGGCATAGAGATCCCCTTGGGGGTGGGGGGGTGTGTGGGATGGGTGAGAGGCACTGAGCAGACTATTGAGGGTGGAGGACTGGGCTCGGGACAGAGAGCCCACAGAGGTGACAGAGGAGGTGGGGCTGTGGTGATGGACAGATCTCTGGGAGTGGACCGAGCTCTCCTTATTGGATCTGTGGACACGACAGCCAATCAGAGAGGTTAATACTAAGAAGAGAATGTCAGTTGGTTTACCGTATGACTTTATGTGGGTCTCCAACAGTCCATAGATAGAAATGATACTATCTTAGTGCTTGTTTTAGTATACAACAAAACATACCACCAGGCAAAAGATATACAATGATCCTATCCGTTTACTATGGTGATTCACCTGCCATACGCCAACAAGTCTGGGCTTTTTCCAACTGACAAAAAAACAATTGTGAACCACTTTGGAAATGAGCAAACATTCCTGTGTCTATAAGGGACGTCATCAGAGTGCGAACAATCATGTCGCCACAGGTTTTAGCTGATGATAAAATTCTGCGGTACTCATCTCTGTTTGCCAGTGATTTACTTTGAGGTAAACGAATAAGCAAGCAGGAGGGAAAACAGGCAGAACAGGATCTCTATCCCTTCTATCCAGACAACTGGCTCTGGCTCTGTTTCTATCTCTGTGTGTGTCTCTCTCTCGGTGTGTGTGTGTGTGTGTGTGTGTGTGTGTGAACCAAAAGGTGTTGGAGACATGCCTTACTCCTCAGCCTTCCAGCTAATCAATAAACCTGTTCACCTCAACAGACAGTCAAGTAGGAAGGCAAGCAGGCATGCAGGCAGGCAGACTGGCAGACTGGCAGGTAGGGAGGCAGGCAGGTACAGTGAGGGGAAAAAGTATTTGATCCCCTGCTGATTTTGTACGTTTGCCCACTGACAAAGAAATGATCAGTCCATCATTTTAATGGTAGGTTTTTTGAACAGTGAGAGACGCATGTCAAAAATGTTATAAATTGATTTGCATTTTAAGAGGGAAATAAGTATTTGACCCCCTCTCAATCAGAAAGATTTCTAGCTCCCAGGTGTCTTTTATACAGGTAACGAGCTGAGATTAGGAGCACACTCTTAAATGGAGTTCTCCTAATCTCAGCTTGTTACCTGTATAAAATACACCTATCCACAAAAGCAATCAATCAATCAGATTCCAGACTCTCCACCATGGCCAAGACCAAAGAGCTCTCCAAGGATGTCAGTGACAAGATTGTAGACCTACACAAGGCTGGAATGGGCTACAAGACCATCGCCAAGCAGCTTGGTGAGAAGGTGACAACATTCGGTGCGATTATTCGCAATTGGAAGAAGCACAAAAGAACTGTCAATCTCCCTCTGCCTGGGGCTCCATGCAAGATCTCACCTCGTGGAGTCGCAATGATCATGAGAACTGTGAGGAATCAGCCCAGAACTACACGGGAGGATCTTGTCAATGATCTCAAGGCAGCAGGGACCATAGTCTCCAAGAAAACAATTGGTAACACACTACGCCGTGAAGGACTGAAATCCTGCAGCGCCAGCAAGGTCCCCGTGCTCAAGAAAGCACATATATAGTGGGGAGAACAAGTATTTGATACACTGCCGAATTTGCCGGTTTTCCTACTTACAGTATATATACACACACACACACACACACACACACACACATATGTGTATACACACACACACACACACACACACACACACACATACATATATATATATATATATATATATACACACATACATACACATATATATATGTATGTGTGTGTGTATATACATATATATGTATGTATATATGTGTATGTATGCATATATATATATATATATATATATACACATACATACACATATATACATATATACACACACACATATACAGTGCCTTGCGAAAATATTCGGCCCCCTTGAACTTTGCGACCTTTTGCCATATTTCAGGCTTCAAACATAAAGTTATAAAACTGTATTTTTTTGTGAAGAATCAACAACAAGTGGGACACAATCATGAAGTGGAACGACATTTATTGGATATTTCAAACTTTTTTAACAAATCAAAAACTGAAAAATTGGGCGTGCAAAATTATTCAGCCCCCTTAAGTTAATACTTTGTAGCGCCACCTTTTGCTGCGATTACAGCTGTAAGTCGCTTGGGGTATGTCTCTATCAGTTTTGCACATCGAGAGACTGACATTTTTTCCCATTCCTCCTTGCAAAACAGCTCGAGCTCAGTGAGGTTGGATGGAGAGCATTTGTGAACAGCAGTTTTCAGTTCTTTCCACAGATTCTCGATTGGATTCAGGTCTGGACTTTGACTTGGCCATTCTAACACCTGGATATGTTTATTTTTGAACCATTCCATTGTAGATTTTGCTTTATGTTTTGGATCATTGTCTTGTTGGAAGACACATCTCCGTCCCAGTCTCAGGTCTTTTGCAGACTCCATCAGGTTTTCTTCCAGAATGGTCCTGTATTTGGCTCCATCCATCTTCCCATCAATTTTAACCATCTTCCCTGTCCCTGCTGAAGAAAAGCAGGCCCAAACCATGATGCTGCCACCACCATGTTTGACAGTGGGTATGGTGTGTTCAGGGTGATGAGCTGTGTTGCTTTTACGCCAAACATAACGTTTTGCATTGTTGCCAAAAAGTTCAATTTTGGTTTCATCTGACCAGAGCACCTTCTTCCACATGTTTGGTGTGTCTCCCAGGTGGCTTGTGGCAAACTTTAAACTACACTTTTTATGGATATCTTTAAGAAATGGCTTTCTTCTTGCCACTCTTCCACAAAGGCCAGATTTGTGCAATATACGACTGATTGTTGTCCTATGGACAGAGTCTCCCACCTCAGCTGTAGATCTCTGCAGTTCATCCAGAGTGATCATGGGCCTCTTGGCTGCATCTCTGATCAGTCTTCTCCTTGTATGAGCTGAAAGTTTAGAGGGACGGCCAGGTCTTGGTAGATTTGCAGTGGTCTGATACTCCTTCCATTTCAATATTATCGCTTGCACAGTGCTCCTTGGGATGTTTAAAGCTTGGGAAATATTTTTGTATCCAAATCCGGCTTTGAACTTCTTCATAACAGTATCTCGGACCTGCCTGGTGTGTTCCTTGTTCTTCATGATGCTCTCTGCACTTTTAACGGACCTCGGAGACTATCACAGTGCAGGTGCATTTATACGGAGACTTGATTACACACAGGTGGATTGTATTTATCATCATTAGTCATTTAGGTCAACATTGGATCATTCAGAGATCCTCACTGAACTTCTGGAGAGAGTTTGCTGCACTGAAAGTAAAGGGGCTGAATAATTTTGCACGCCCAATTTTTCAGTTTTTGATTTGTTAAAAAAGTTTGAAATATCCAATAAATGTCGTTCCACTTCATTATTGTGTCCCACTTGTTGTTGATTCTTCACAAAAAAATACAGTTTTATATCTTTATGTTTGAAGCCTGAAATATGGCAAAATGTCGCAAAGTTCAAGGGGGCCGAATACTTTCGCAAGGCACTGTATATATAAATAATATATATATATAATATATACACATACATACATACATACATACATACATACATACATACATACACATATATAACACTTGCAGCAGCACTATCAAGGTTCTTATTAGCTATTTCTAGCCTTCGCTGAGACGACAAGCCAATCATTCGTTTTTAGGTTTTACAGCACCTTACACAACATGTATCTGCACATTTCCCTAGTCACCCCGTTCACTCTGTCCAGTTTGAAATATAGTTGAATAGTGGAGACCAGAGTCTCTCAAACTTGGGCTGTCTCTTGTGGAGGTCATAAGTGAGCTTTTCAAGAGGAAGAAAGTCAACAATCTGGACAATCCACATTTTAAATGTAGGAAGGGTATTAGAGGCCCACAATAGAATAATACATTTCTTAGCAAAGTATGTAATAGTCATAAGCAAATTTTCTCTGTCAGGATCAAGAACAAAGTCCTGCTGGGCATTAAGAAGATAGATACACAGAGTCATATCAAACTGTACCTCTAGTATTTTCTGTGCAGCAGTATGTATGGATTGCCAGAATCTGGCAATCTCTCTACAGCTCCAAAATACATGCATATAGGTTCCACTTTCAGAGGTACATCTTTTACAGTTAGGAGACATATCTGTTTTCATTCTATGGAGTCTCAAAGGAATATAATAAAATGTGTAAAAAAAAATGTAATTAGATTCTTTCATTTTTACATTAGTAGAGGTGCAGTATACCCTGTTGCAAACCTCCGCCCATAACTCATCACTGATAGTCAGACCAAGGTCCTTTCCCCAAATTATTTTCAAAGGAGTAAAGGAGGAGCCTCCTTTCTCAGAAAGGAGTCTATAGATGAAAGATATTTTGCCTTTAATGGATTGTGCTGTGACAAGAAGGGTTTCAACTTCATTCAACTGAGTTCTAAACCTCCTCTTGGAGGTAAATTAGGAAATTACATGTCTAATTTGAAGATATATATTTTTTTTTAAATGGGATCTTGGCACATCAAATTCACTGCAGAGCTCTTGAAAGGATTTCAGTGTAGTGGTTTTCTGATATGCTATGTTGCCCACTTCACTAAAGTTATTAATTAATATAATTGAGCTTAAGGGCAATGAACCACAGGATTGGGCTTCTATCTGAATCCACGTTGACTCTTGTCTGTTTGTGATCCATGTTAGCATGTTGCGGATTTGGGCAGACCAGTAGTACAATTGAAGGGAGGGAAGGGCAAGACCACCCTTAGATTCAGGTTTCGATAGAGTGGGAAACTTGATCCTAGGTTTTTTATTGCCCCATATAAATTTGGTGATGCTTTGGTTAGTTGTTTTGAAAAAGGAAACCTGGGAGATAGCATGGGAGCATCTGAAATAAGTAGTTCAGTCTAGGGAGGACGTTCATACGGATGACATTAATTCTTCCTACTAAGCTAATTGGGAGGGAGATCCAGGTTTGGAGATTGTTCTTGATTCGATCCAGGAGTGGAAGCTAATTTTCCTTGAAAAGGCTATTCAGATCTGGTGTTATGAAGAATCTGAGGTATTGAAACCCCTGTGTTTTCCATTGGAAAGGACATAGTGTCTTCATAGAGCTGGTGAGTGTAATATTGAGAGGGCAGACAGTGGATTTGATAAAATTGATCTTATAAACTGAACACTTGCCATACTGAGCAATTGTGTCTAAAATGGGAGGGAGGGATTTCTCAGGGTTGGATATGTAGAGCAAGACATTATCCGCGTAAAGCGAAATCTTCTGCAGAAACACCCATAATACTTGGATTGCTCCTTATCAGCTCTGCCAGAGGCTCCGCTCCCAACAAGTAGAGTAAGGGGGACAGCGAGCACCCTTGTCTTGTGCCCTGTTCCAAAGGGAATCTGTCAGAGTTCAGTCCATTAGTAGTCACCATGGCATTTGGATGAGAGTATAGTGATTTGATCCATTTAATTAAATTTGGGCCCATATTGAACTTTTCTAAGACTGAAAACAGAAAGCTCCACTCCATCCTGTCAAACGCCTTCTCCTTCTCTGTGCGTTTACTTGATCAATAATATCAAAAAGACGGCGAATGTTATCAGAAGAGTATCTGTCTCTAATAAATCCAGTTTGGTCCTCTTTTATTATTTTGGGAAGAAGAGTGTTTAGTCTTTTGGCGAGCAATTTGTTAATTATTTTATAGTCGAAATCCAACAAGCTTATGGGCCGGAAGGACGAGCAGGATAGGGTGTCCTTGTCCTTTTGTAGCAACACTGTAATGCGAGCTGTGTGCATTGATTCTGGGAGAACTCAGTTTTTGCAAAAATCCTCCAGCATTGGCATGAAGATAGGGCTGAGCTGGGGCCAAAAAGCTTTGTAGAACTCTCTGGGGAATCCATCTGGGCCTGGGGACTTATTAGGTGGCATGGAGGTAATTGCCTCCAGGATCTCCTCAGGAGTGAAGGGGGAGTTGAGATCTTCTTGGTCGGTCTCTGATAGTTTAGGTAGCGAGATTCCCTCTAGGAAAGAGTGGAGTTCTGCCTCCGTGTGTTTTCTCTCAGAGGTATATAGTTGGCAGTAAAAAATCATGAAAAGTTAAATTGATCTTTTTTGGGTCATATGTGACCTCGTCCTCTGCTGTTCAGATAGCCATGACTGTACGCTCTGACTGCTCCTTTTTTAATTGGTAAGCAAGCAATCTACTGGGCCTATTGCTATACTCATGGTATTTCTGTTTAGTAAAGAAAACTTCTTTTTTTTTATCTCCCGTGTGTAGTCCAAATTCAGTTTGGCTTTGGCTGCTTTAAGATGACTCCAGGAGGTGCTGCCTGGGGATTGTTTATGTATTCTTTCACAGCATTCCAGCTCCCTCTCATGATCTAGCCTGTGTGCTTCCATTGCTTTTTTCTTAGAGGAAGCATATGCAATTAGATGACCTCTTAGTGAGGCTTTAGCAGCGTCCCACATTGTGGCCGGAGAAACAGGAGAATCTTTGTTGTCTTGTGTGTAGTTGTCTATCCATGTAGTTACCAATGTATGGAACGCTTCGTTTGATAGCATGGAGTTGTTGAATTTCCAGCTCTTTGACCTCGGGATATTTTTGCAGAGGTCAAAGTGGAGGTGGACAAAGGCATGATCTGAAAGTGCTATGGGTCCGATTGTACATGTGGCTGAATTTATGAAACTCTTTGGGATAAAAATGTAATCTATACGGGAGTAGGTGTTATGGACATTAGAATAGTATGTATAGTCCATAGATGAGCTATTAGTTTCTCTTCAGATATCTATCAGTCCCATCTCTTTAGTAAGAGAGTTCAACATCTTTGCAGATCTAGGATTTGTGGTGGGGACTTGAGATGATTTGTCTAGGGTTGGGTTAAGGGTACAATTAATATCTCCGGCCACCACGCCAAAGGAAACACAATGCTCATTGAACAGGGTTATCATTTTTGACATGAAAGCAGGAGTATCTGTGTTAGGGGCGTATATGTTTAAGATAGTAATTGGTTGACCATATAGTGACCCAGTTATCAAAATAAATCTCCCCTCCGGATCAGATATGTTTTTGTCAATTATGAATGGAACATTTTTATGGCTAAGTATGGCTGTGCCTCTACTGTTTGATTTGAAAGATGAGAAATACACCTGTCCCACCCAAGCTCTGAGGAGTTTGGCATTTTCAGCATCACAGAGGTGTGTTTCTTGTAATAGCATGTCTGCTTTTTCCTTTTTTTAGAGCACATAGTATCTTTTTCCTTTTTATTGCATGACCTAGACCATGGCAGTTCCATGTCAATAGATTTAAGGTACTAGTCATCGTCATCGAACAGTAATCGAACTTTAGTGCAAGTCATCGCTGGGTAAAAGTGGATAGTAGTTACAGCTGCGTTCACATAAAAGGAAAATAAATGGTGTACATAAAATAATAATCTCTGAACACCCCAGCCGAGTTCCCAAACAACTCGACACATCCAGTTGGATCTATTACCCCCCCGCTCAGTTTCAATTCTGTGTTCCGAAAAAAACAAAAATCGTGAACAGTTAGCAACGCACAACGTCTCCCTCTCCCCACCAAAGAAATGCCTCATCCTCTCCTCTCCACCCCGCATTGAGTAAATGACAACGTCTCCCTCTCCCCACCAAAGAAATGCCTCATCCTCTCCTTTCCACCCCGCATTGAGTAAATGACAACGTCTCCCTCTCCCCACCAAAGAAATGCCTCATCCTCTCCTCTCCACCCCGCATTGAGTAAATGACAACGTCTCCCTCTCCCCACCAAAGAAATGCCTCATCCTCTCCACCCCGCATTGAGTAAATGACAACGTCTCCCTCTCCCCACCAAAGAAATGCCTCATCCTCTCCACCCCGCATTGAGTAAATGACACAGTAGCCCCCGTCCAGACCACACTAAAAGAGGGGAGAAAAATAAAATCAATAGCCCAGCCTACATATACCTCCCCCAAGTGACATAAGGAACCCCAAGTAATACTAGCAACAAAAAAACAGGGAAATAAAAGTAGACTGAAACATTAGTAGGCCTAGGTTAGGCTATAGAGCCTATCCCTCTCAGCTAAAGGAAAATAAATATAAATTGGACGGCTATAAAGACATTTAGCGGGTGGGTCTTTGGATATCAGCTATATGTTGTCTTACCTCCTTTAGTAATAGCATTAATCGCATTTAGTCATTGGTCCGTTTCTCATTGACCAGGATTGTCTTTCAAAAAACGTTTTGCCTCTTCAGGAATTTTGAAGTGTCGCAAGGCTCCTTGGTGAAGAATCCTGAGCTCGTTTGGGTATTTGAATCCCCTGAAGATGCCTCGGTCAATTGAGTATTTCTTCACTTCGTCAAACTCTCAGCGCTTTCGGCGTATTCCAGCTGACAGGTCCTGGTGTAAAGTGAGTTTGGCGTTCCCCCCTGTGATGGTGTTGTTTTTCGCCGCCTGTAGGACTCGTTCCTTGTCGGTGAATCTCAGGAAACGTATGGTGATTGGGCGCGGTGGTTGTCTGGCTGCTGGTGGGGGCCTCAGTTCTCGGTGAGCTCTCTCTCGGGCCTGTCTATGGGCCTGTCGGTGGACAGGTGGAGCCACTCAGGAAGTTTGTCTTGCAGGTAGCGGATCAGTGGCATGTTTCCCTCTTCTTTTTCGCCCAGATTGAATAGAACACAATTATTCCTTCGCCCCCTGTTTTCCAGGTCCTGTTTTCTCTTCCAGATGCTCTATTTTCTTTTTAGCATATGCTATTGTTTCCATGGCATCTGTCAATAAGTTTTCCATGGATAGGATTCGCCCCTCTGCCTCGTCCAGGCGCCCCGCGTTTATGGTTATCTTGTTGTTGATGTCAGGCAAAGCTTTTTCCAGGATTGTCACCTTGCCCCCTATCGCACTGAGCTGAGAGTTAATGGCATCTAATTTAGTGTTTAGTTCTGTACGTTGGGATCTCAACTCAGAAAGGGTGTCTTCGACAGAGTGCGAGGTTGGCATTCGTTGTGCCTCGGGGGGGAGCGGGTCCTCTTGCTCCTGGCTAATGGCGCTAGCTTTTTCTGAAGCTAGCTTCTTCTTGGAGGCTTTTTCCGTCGCTAATGCTCGAGTCCGGGTAAAAATATCACCTGTAGTGTCACATTTTGTAGCCGCCATTACTTTTTTTTTTACTAAAGCTAAATGAGTTTGAACTTGGAGTGATCCTCAACACTGGGGCCCCACAAGGGTGCGTTCTGAGCCCTCTCCTGTACTCCCTGTTCACCCACAACTGCGTGGCCACGCACGCCTCCAACTCAATCATCAAGTTTGCGGACGACACAACAGTGGTAGGCTTGATTACCAACAACGACGAGACGGCCTACAGGGAGGAGGTGAGGGCCCTCGGAGTGTGGTGTCAGGAAAATAACCTCACACTCAACGTCAACAAAACTAAGGAGATGATTGTGGACTTCAGGAAAAAGCAGAGGGAACACCCCCCTATCCACATCGATGGAACAGTAGTGGAGAGGGTAGTACGTTTTAAGTTCCTCGGCGTACACATCACAGACAAACTGAATTGGTCCACCCACACAGACAGCATCGTGAAGAAGGCGCAGCAGCACCTCTTCAACCTCAGGAGGCTGAAGAAATTTGGCTTGTCACCAAAAGCACTCACAAACTTCTACAGATGCACAATCGAGAGCATCCTGTCGGGCTGTATCACCGCCTGGTACGGCAACTGCTCCGCCCACAACCGTAAGGCTCTCCAGAGGGTAGTGAGGTCTGCACAACGCATCACCGGGGGCAAACTACCTGCCCTCCAGGACACCTACACCACCCGATGTCACAGGAAGGCCATAAAGATCATCAAGGACAACAACCACCCGAGCCACTGCCTGTTCACCCCGCTATCATCCAGAAGGCGAGGTCAGTACAGGTGCATCAAAGCTGGGACCGAGAGACTGAAAAACAGCTTCTATCTCAAGGCCATCAGACTGTTAAACAGCCACCACTAACATTGAGTGGCTGCTGCCAACACACTGACTCAACTCCAGCCACTTTAATAATGGGAATTGATGGAAATTGATGTAAAATATATCACTAGCCACTTTAAACAATGCTACTTAATATAATGTTTACATACCCTACATTATTCATCTCATATGTATACGTATATACTGTACTCTATATCATCTACTGCATCTTTATGTAATACATGTATCACTAGCCACTTTAAACTATGCCACTTTGTTTACATACTCATCTCATATGTATATACTGTACTCGATACCATCTACTGCATCTTGCCTATGCCGCTCTGTACCATCACTCATTCATATATCTTTATGTACATATTCTTTATCCCCTTATTCACACACAAATGTAAGGTTTTGGAATTGTTAGTTAGATTACTCGTTGGTTATTACTGCATTGTCGGAACTAGAAGCACAAGCATTTCGCTACACTTGCATTAACATCTGCTAACCATGTGTATGTGACAAATAAAATTTGATTTGATTTGAGATTAGGAATTGGAAACTACTTGTGCGGAGCTCTTAGTTCATGCGGCCATATCGTTCAAGGGTCACGTGATCCCCCCAAGTTCTGCTTTTCTGATGTATCAAATACTTATGTCATGCAATAACATGCAAATTAATTACTTACAAATCATACAATGTGATTTTATGGATTTTTGTTTTAGATTCCGTCTCTCACAGTTGAAGTGTACCTATGATAATAATTTCAGACCTCTACATGCTTTGTAAGTAAAAAAAACCTGCAAAATCGGCAGTGTATCAAATACTTGTTCTCCCCACTGTACATGCCCGTCTGAAGTTTGCCAATGAACATCTAAATGATTCAGAGGACAACTGGGTGAAAGTGCTGTGGTCAGATGAGACCAAAATGGAGCTCTTTGGCATCAACTCAACTCGCCATGTTTGGAGGAGGATTTACATTTTTTATTTAACTAGGCAAGTCAGTTAAGAACAAATTCTTATTTTTTTAGTGCTGCCTATGACCCCAAGAACACCATCCCCACCGTCAAACATGGAGGTGGAAACATTAGGCTTTGGGGGTGTTTTTCTGCCAAGGGGACAAGACAACTTCACCACATCAAAGGGACGATGGACGGGGCCATGTGCCGTCAAATCCTGGGTGAGAACCTCCTTCCCTCAGCCAGGGCATTGAAAATGGGTCGTGGATGGGTATTCCAGCATTACAATGACCCAAAACACACGGCCAAGGCAACAAAGGAGTGGCTCAAGAAGAAGCACATTAAGGTCCTGGAATGGCCTAGCCAGTCTCCAGACCTTAATCCCATAGAAAATCTGTGGAAGAAGCTGAAAGTTCAAGTTGCCAAACGTCAGCCGTGAAACCTTAATGACTTGGAGAAGATCTGCAAAGAGGAATGGGACAAAATCCCTCCTGAGATGTGCGCAAACCTGGTGGCCAACTACAAGAAACGTCTGACCTCTGTGATCACCAACAAGGGTTTTGCCACCAAGTACTAAGTCATGTTTTGCAGAGGGGTCAAATACTTATTTCCCTCATTAAAATGCAAATCAATTTATAACATTTTTGACATGCGTTTTTCTGGATTTTTTTGTTGTATTCTGTTTCTCACTGTTCAAATAAACCTACCATTAAAATTATAGACTGATGATTTCTTTGTCAGTGGGCAAACATACAAAATCACCAGGGGATCAAATACTTTTTCCCCTCAATGTAGGTAGGTAGACAGGTAGGCAGACAGGTAGTTAGGCAGACAGTAGGTAGGCAGACAGGTAGGTAGGGAGAAAGGCATGTAGGTAGGGAGAAAGGCATGTAGTCAGACAGGTAGGTAGTCAGACAGGTAGGTAGGTAGGTAGGGAGAAAGGCATGTAGGTAGGTAGACAGGTAGGTAGGTAGACAGGTAGGTAGAAAGGCATGTAGGTAGGTAGGTAGGTAGGTAGGTATGTAGGCAGGCAGGCATGTAGGTAGGTATGCAGACGGGTTGGTAGGTAGGTATGCAGACAGGTATGCAGACAGACAGGTAGGTAGGTAGGTAGGTAGGTAGGTAGGTAGGTATGTAGGTAGGTAGGTAGGTAGGTAGGTAGGTAGGTAGATAGATAGGTAGGTAGGCAGGTAGGTACAAAGGCATGTAGGTAGGTATGCAGACAGGTAGGTAGGTAGGTATGTATGTATGCAGACAGGTAGGTAGGTAGGTAGGTAGGTAGGTAGGTATGTATGCAGACAGGTAGGTAGGTAGGTAGGTAGGTAGGTAGGTAGGTAGGTAGGTAGGTAGGCAGGCAGGCAGGCAGGCAGGCAGGCAGGATGATATATGAAGGACAGGTAGGTAGCCCTCCAGCACTGTGTGTAGGCAATGACCCCGATTATGACTGAAAGTCACAGAGTTCAAGGGTAAAAGCCTAAATCACCCCTAGGAGTGTTAAAGACAAGGTCTCAATCATGTTAATTTATCCAAAAATACTCAAGACTAGAGTTGGGCGGTATACTGTATATACCGTATCCCGGGGTGTTTCGAAATACCCTCAGTGTGATTTTCCAATAACGTCAATACAGTTTTTGTTTTATAAATGTGATTGTTTGTATTTTTTAAGTAAATACCTGGAGTCAACTTGTGCACTAAGTAATAGATGAAGCAGATTGCGTAATTTTTCATTATGATGCATACTGGTACTAGTTTCTCATTCAGCTGTTTTAGTAAGTCACGTGTGTTTAAAAAACAGATGCTTTGTGAGGTGAGTCACTCCTGCAGCGCAATTTACAGTGTCTTCAGAAAGTATTCATACCCCTTGACTTATTCCACATTTTGTTGTGTTAGTCTAATTTCAAAATGGATTCAATAGAAAAAAATGCCTTACCAATCTACACACAATAACGACAAAGTGAAAACATGTTTCAATTCTCATCACAATTCTCTCTATATGGTATAGTTTCTGCTCTGACATGCACTGTCAACTGTGCGACCTTATATAGACAAGTGTGTTTCTTTTTAAATCATGTCCAAACAATTGACTTGGCCACAGGTGGGCTCCAATTAAGTTATTGTGACATCTCAAGGATGATCAAAGGAAATTGGATGCACTTGAACACAATTTGGAGTGTAATAACAAACAGGTGTAAATTGGATATTTCTGTATTTCATTTTAAATAAATTAGCAAACATTTCTAAAAACATGTTTCCACTTTGTCATTATGGGGTATTGTGATGTCATTGTGGGGTATTGTGATGTCATTGTGGGTTATTGTGATGTCATTATGGAGTATTGTGATGTCATTATGGGGTAATGTGTGTAGATGGATGATTATATATATTTTTCTACCATTTTGAATTCAGGCTGTAACACAGCAAAATGTGGAATAAGGGGTATGAATACTTTCTGAAGACACTAAGTAAGGCGACGAGTTACAAGAAAAGTTACAAGAAAATCACTGCTAATTTTTGCCAGCTATATATCTTACTCAATTAACTATGTAAGATTTGCCAAATAAATTCTCTCCAGCTGTGTTTTGCTAACTTGCTAATGTTAACTAAGATGTTTGGTGCAGTATATCAAGTGGAAATGTGCATGAAAACTAGTTGTCTATCGTTGAATAACAAAAAACACTTAATTGAAGAATCTCTACTGTTGACCAAACATAGACGAAGGGCCGTAGACTTCGGCAACCGAACTTCGGCTTACCTCAAGATTTTTTTTGTTCGTACAGACGGAAAAAAAAACAGAACACCAAAACAAAAACGTCACAATTTTGTAATAATATATACGCAAACTGTTTAGACTGGGAAGCATACAGTAAGCTTTAGTAGTTAATGTTTGCATTTGATCGTTAGCATTTATCTAGCATTCGCTATGGGAATTCCTTAGTACTTGTTAGCATTTCTTTAGCATTCTGGTAACTGACGTTTTATACACATTTTTTGACGTTAGAAATTTTTTTTTGCCCCTTGTGTGCACTGCCGGTAATACTGTATATCCCAGGATTGCACAGGCACGGTATGAAGGTATGTAAATCTGGATACCATCCAATCCTACTCAAGACGCAGCAGGTATACGAATTGTTGAAGCTTTGGACAGCACACCAGCAGAGACTTTAAATAAATGCAGTAAATAGACATTCCTTAGCCAGCAGACAAGGGGCAGTCTGTCTCTCTAGGGCCATGTTGGGGGAGTGTGTGTGTTTCTCAACTGAGTCAGGTGTGCGTGATTCAACTGAACAAGACAACGGGATCAGATTTCTTTAACTATATTCTGGTAGCCACATCAACAACATGAAATTAAAGTTTGATACGATAGTAACAGTGATACAGCTCAGACAGACAGGATGTTCACTTGGACAGTTAGACACACAGTGACTCAGTACGGAGTGAAGTGTGTCCATCTTACTCACCTGAAGGAGCCGTACTCTGGTGGAGGCTGGTAGCGGACGTGTGGCACCTCGTTCCTGCCCTGGTCCCTGGGCCGATGCTCCTGGTAATAGTGCCCTCCTTGCTCCTGATGCTGCGGCTGCTGTTTGGAAGGGGAGCCCATGTTCTTGAAGGGGTAGTCAGGTGGGGGGCCCCGATGCTGGCCTGAGGGCTTGTAGTAATCCCCCGGGGGACCTGGAGGGGGAAGCTGGGGGGAAAGGGGGGCACTGGTGATGGGGGCGTGGGCCTTCACCCCGCTGGTGGCCAACGAGAGCTGCATGAGGCGCTCGGAGAGGGAACGTACGTGACCCTGCTTCAGGTCCTTGAGTCCGTCGTCCTGATGCACTTTGCCCCCGGTGCTCAGCCGCTGCACCGTTGGACGCCCCTCCGTACGCACCTTGCCGTTGTTGGTTGCAGCTGTCACGTAAAACGCAGCGCCCACTGACGGAGGCAACTGTTGTTGTTGTTGATGTTGGTGTTGTTGATGTTGCTGGTGGTGCGGGTGGCCCCGGAAATACTGCGACTGCACCTTGGCCTCCTCGTAGGTGGGTAAGTCCTCAGGGTTGGGACCCTGGCTGCTCCCTCCCCCACCACCACTCATTCCTCCTCCTCCACTACTCCCCCCGCCGCGGGAGCCCAGCTTCTCCACGCCACTGTCTGCCTGCAGCTCCTGTCCCTGAGGCTCCTGCCGGGCGATGTGGGGCACCATAGAGTCATGCCGTTCATCGTTGGGCCCTCCATGGCCCGGGTAGCCCCCGCTCACCCCACCCTCCTGCTGCTGCCTCTGCTGCTGCTGTTGTTGTTGATGTTGCTGCTGTTGCTGCATGGCCAGCTGGTAGTTGCGTCCCTCACCATAGCGCATCTGCTCCTGTAGGAGTCGCTGCAGGACGGTGTTGTTGCTGCCGCTGCTGGACGTTTCGTCGGCCACCGGCCTCATTTCAGTTTCCCGAAGACCACGCACCTCATGGAAAGATGAGCTGCGCCCGCGATCGATGTTCCCTGGGAGAGGGTAGGGTGGGACGAAGGAGGGTGGGTGAGATGAGGAGGGGGATGAGTCGAGAAAAGATTGAAGAGAGGGGTTGAGATGGAGAAAGGGTGAAAACAGGGTGGGGAGAGATGGAGAGGGGGAAAAGAAGGGAGAAATGTGGGGGGGAATAGAGGAGACAAATTCAGAGAACACACAAGCCCTTTACCAACGACCCCTAACACTCATCATGAGAGTCATAGCTGAGCATACTGAACACTAGACATGAGTGATGTTAAGGTGAAACACATAATGGAGATGAAAACAATGACAAAGGGACTGAACCACCACTATGCTCTGAGAAACGTAAAGAAGACGTGAACCCCCCCTGCAACTACTCAAGAGGTAGTTCAGACCAAACCAGAAAAAAGCATACCATACCAAGCATTGGAGGGGGTATTATCGGTTTTAAAGGCCAAATCTGGTGCGTACAAGTGCTGGTTTCTAAGGCTTTTTGGAGCCAAACTACAAATATGACACCATCATCAGCAGAAATACTGACTTATAGTCCGGCCAAATTGGTCACCCAAACCAACCGATTACATGGTATTTAATCCCAGAGTCAGAGCGTTTATACTGTAACCCCACTCCCCTTGTGCAGGACAGAACATCTGATTATTACTTTCAACATGCAGTGTGCACTACTATCGTCGAAATTAATCATGACCATTTTTACACACCCAACTATTTTTATCATTACCCGGCAGATAATTTGCAAAATGATTGATTCAAAAATCAAAACTCTTTTATCCCAAGCTAGGCATGTGATTGGTAGACATATGACAATCATACAGTAGGGGAAGGCACATGTGTTTTAGTAAAAACATACAAAGTCAAAGTAGAAACCACCCAGGGCATGTTAGCTGTGAATTAGCTAACATGCCTGCAGGTCTAAATCAAACACACTCATTTCCGGAGAGTGTAAATTTACACTTTAACTACATCCAATAAAAAGCCACAAGCAAGTGTTACGCTTAAAGGGCTTCACTAGGTTTAGGAGTTATTTTGAAACTGACTTCCTCAATGTTTTGGGGGTGGGATTTCAAACTGGGTTCTATGGAGTGGTTTCCACTGACAACCTTGAATGCCATTAAAGAGAAATGGTGGTTAAAGATAAAGAGGCACCATCGACAAAGTAATGAAGAAGGTGAAATTATTACATCTATTGCTTTCTGATATTCTTCTCATTCTCAAGGAGGATGAAGCTTTTTTCCGAAACATCTGTGGTAAATAAATATATATAAAAAAAGTCAGCTTTGGGGTCATCCGCACGCAGGGTTCTCTTCCAAGTCGAAGAAGGAAAAGAGAGAGAAAAAATGAATGTCACAATGGTAGTATACTCTCCCCGACATACTTCGACTGCTATTTCCTGCCGCTCTTCCCCCAAATCTTCTCCTTTCTGACTCCCCCTCTTCAGAACCAACTAGTACCAACAAGGACAATGGACAAATGGAGGATGGAACAGAAACAAAACAAAAACACACAACTGAAAATAAATGTGGAGACAAATGGAGGATCCACTGGTACGACAGAGGGAATTGTTTTGACATGGCGAGACAGTGACTTATGGGTTGTTTAAAGGCTGCTGCCTGCCTGCCTGCCTGCCACACAGAGAAAGCAGGGAATCTGACAGGCAGGCAGGCAGGCAGCACACTGGACCCCGAGCAGGCGTTTCACATAGTAGTCTCTACTCTGTACTAATGCTACATTATGAAATGACATTGGCATTCAGAATCGTCTACTTCTATTCAATCAAATTCAATAAGTGGTAAAACTACTACTGTGCCAGCAGAATTGTTAGGTTGCGTGAAATCAAAACTCAGTCATACTGTACTGGCTTGTTTAAAATCTGCTCATTAACTTTTCCTCTACCCCCCACCTCTGTGATTTCATAACCCCTGCAATCTAAATGCGGAAGACACATTTCAGTTGAATGCATTCAGTTGCACAACTGACTAGGTATCCCCTTTCCCTTCCCTTCTATATCTCCCTAGACGTATCCGACTCCCTCCCCCTGGTCACCTACCTGTGTGGCTGCTCTCACCGCGCTCCTCCGGCACCGCTCTGACTAGGCTCTGCTGCTCATGGTGCTGCCGCTGTTGGGGGGGGGGACAGGTAACGAGATGGGTGTCTCCAGGGGGTCCGGTGGGGGTCTCCTCCTGGTCCTGTAGCGTCACCAGTTCCTCCAGCTGCTCCAACACATAGAGGCGCTGGTCCACGTCGCTTAGCCCCAGCCACTCTGCAACAGGAAGAGCCACTCTCAACCAACCAACCTTAACAATGGGGGTGGGGTCCGGTATGCACGGCCGCAGGAGCCGCACAGGGGAAGAGGAGGGGCGGGGATTTTGGGAATGTAAAATAGGGGACACTTTTAGTGAAGTCTTTTCCTCTTCTGGTTCGGCCGTGAGCAGAGAACGAGGGCCAGTGTAAGCCTTGAAACATACAGCTGTGTGAATGTCTGGGCAGGTTATGGGAAGTAGGGGTGTGTGTGTTCAGTGTTGTGATTGTGTGTGTGTTTGTTTTCAGTGTGTGTGTGCACACGCACCTGTGTGCGTGTGTGTGGGTCTGCCTTTCGCTGGAATCAAACACAGGATGTGAGGATGTGCAGGGTTCAATCAGAACAGAGAGAGAATGGAGAGCTGAGCTGCTCTTGACAAAACAAGACAACTCCCATCTCTGTGTGAACCAGAGGTGATTTTCTGGACACAATCTTTCCTGGCGACGTTACCGAACATTGGTGTTATTGTGAAACCCAGTTTGGAGTCGGCAGACTCAGCCACAGAGAAGCAGTTACAGCTAAAACAAGTGTTCAAGTGCTTGGAACAACAACATTGAAAGAGAATGTCAGATTAAATGTTCTTCACTCTCTGTCAAAAGACGTTTGGAAGTGGGTGAAATCCCGGGGATAGTAGAATCCATTTCTGTTGATGTTTGACTGACTCGGTAGCCATACAGCGCACACACATGCACATACACACACTCACACATACACGCACACACCGACACGCACACCGCCCTTCCTCTAACACAGCGAGAGCAATCAGAACTGATAAAGCCAGATTTGGATTCTCAAAACACACCCCCCCACAAAGACACATACAGTACATACATTTGCAAAAACACATACAGTACCAGTCAAAAGTTTGGACACACCAACTCATTCAAGTTCGTTTCTGTTGAATAATAGTGAAAACATCAGAACTGAAATAACACATATGGAATCATGTAGTAACCAAAAAAGTGTTAAACAAATCTAAATATATTTTAGATTCTTCATAGTAGCCACCCTTTGTCTTGATGATAGCTTTGCATTCTCTCAACCAGCTACACCTGGAATGCTTTTCCCACAGTCTTGAAGAAGGTCCCACATATGCTGAGCACTTGTTGGCTGCTTTTCCTTCACTGCAGTTCAACTCACCCCAACCATTTCAATTGGGTTAAAGTTGGGGGATTGATCTGATGTCATCTGATGCAGCATTCCATCGCTCTCCTTCTTGGTTAAATAGCCCTTACACAGCCTGGAGGTGTGTTGGGTCATTGTCCCGTTGAAAAACAAATGATAGTCCCACTAAGCGCAAACCAGATGGGATTGCGTATCACTGCAGAATGCTGTGGTAGCCATGATGGTTAAGTGTGCCTTAAACTCTAAATAAATCACAGACAGT
This sequence comes from Oncorhynchus mykiss, assembly GCF_057628025.1. Taxonomy (NCBI): domain Eukaryota; kingdom Metazoa; phylum Chordata; class Actinopteri; order Salmoniformes; family Salmonidae; genus Oncorhynchus; species Oncorhynchus mykiss. The sequence continues at coordinate 28,231,867 of NC_143031.1, forward strand.
GTTACCAGCAAAGCACCCCCACACCATCACACCTCCTCCTCCATGCTTTTCGGTGGGAACCACACATACAGTGATCATCCGTTCACCTACTTTGCATCTCACAAAAATACAGCGGTTGGAACCAAAAATCTCTGGTCTCTGAACAGTTAATGTTGAGATGTGTCTATTACTTGAAATCTGTGAAGCATTTCTTTAGGATGCAATTTCTGAGGCTGGTAACTCTAATGAACTTATCCTCTGCAGCAGAGGTAACTCTGGGCCTTCCTTTCCTGTGGCGGTCCTCATGAGAGCCAGTTTCATCATAGCGCTTGATGGTTTTTGCAACTGCACTTGAAGAAACTTTAAAAGTTCCATGAAATTTTCAGGATTGACTGACCTTCATTTCTTAAAGTAATGATGGACTGTCATTTCTCTTTGCTTATTTAAGATGTTCTTGCCATAATATGGACTTGGTCTTTTACCAAACAGGGCTATCTTCTGTATACCACCCCTACCTTGTCACAACACAACTGATTGGCTCAAACGCATTAAGAAGGAAAGAAATTCCACAAATGTACTTTTAACAAGGCACACCTGTTAATTGAAAAGCAATCCAAATGACTACCTCATGAAGCTGGTAGAGAATGCCAAGAGTGTGAAAGTTATCATCAAGACAAAGGGTGGCTATTTTGAAGAATCTCAAATATATTTGGATTTGTTTAATACTTTTTTGGTTACTACATGATTTCATGTGTTATTTCATAGTTTTGATGTCTTCACTATTATTCTACATTGTAGAAAATAGTAAAAGTAAAGAAAAAACATTGAATGAGTAGGAGAGTCCAAACTTTTTGACTGGTACTGTACATTCACGTGAAAACAAATGTAGACACACTATCACACTCTTGATAGGACAGTATGAGTAAGACAATCAGTATCACAACAAGGACTAATCACCCTCCCCTTTGAAAAATGACTTCCAGATGGTCCCGTCATACTCCCTCCCCTCCTCACCCATCTCCCCCCATTTGCTGATGCTCAAATTGTAAGTTCCTTGACTGTTTCAAATAAACAGTTTATTCTGTAGCCAGAGCTGGCCACAGTGCATTCCGGTCGCTCCTCTGATAGGTCTCCCTGTAAGTCGTCCCAGTGGCTTTGACCTCTGTGTGTGTGCATGCTTGTGTGGGTATGTGGGTTATGTCAGCCAGCATACCTGAGCTAGCCTGGGTCTCAGCAGTACCTACAGAGCGCAGCTGACATTCACCTCAACACTCACACGGTTTGAAATTCCACTATCAGGATTTGAGCAATAACATTCAATTTCATTGCTCACATCCATCCACCTAGTTTGAAATACAACTGTCATGATGTATCTCAACTGCAACGTCACACAAAGTATTAAAAATGATCACATACCAAGGGAGCAGTAGGCTACAATGAAATATGAGATATTCCACAGAAACCAAACGATGCCAAGAGATCCAGCCTGCTTTGTTCAATCCAATTTTCCCACAGAGCAGCTCAGTAAAGCAGTTAACACTGCTCTCAGCTTGTACCTTCGTTCTGCAAGAGCTACCACGGCACACCTCGCTCTCTCTCCTCCTTCCCTCCCTCCCCCTCGTTCCAGCAGGTGGGGCTGCGATCGGGAGGACAGGTGAATCTGTAGGCCCTCCAGGATCTCGTCACACCCTCATACCTGAACGCTGGCGTAACTGCTCCTTTACACCGTTTACCATTAGCCCGCCCAGCCACCTGCTGCTTCACCACACACTTCCTCTTTAGAGAGGGCCTGCGCACACAGGTTCAGGTTCCCGCTGGTCCTAGATCAGTGAGTCAGGGGCAGACAGGCCCACAAAGTTGGAAGGGATGGAAAAGCTGTGCTGGAGTTAGTCAGTGTCTCTACATAAACCATAAAGGGAGAGGGAAGAGAGGGAGGGAGACAGACAGAAAAATAGAGTTTGAGTGTGAAAGAGAGAGAAAAAGTGAGTGAGTGGGTTTGAGTGTAAGAGAGAAAGAGATAGTAATATAGCAAGACAACAGAACTCCCTCCCTCTCTCTGAGAGATCAATTTAATTAAAATGGCATCATTCATTGGTAGCCAGCCATGATCTCAGTCGTAAAGGTTTATGACCAGTTGTGAGCAATTGTGTTCATTGTCCATAGCTTATGCCTGTCCATGCCATAACCCAACCGCCACTATGGGGTAAACTGTTGACATCAGCAAACAGCCATACACATGGTCTGTGGCTGTGAGGCCCGGTTGGATGTAATACCAAATTCTCTAAAACGACGTTGGAGGCGGCTTTTGGTAGAGAAATTAACATTTAATTCTCTGGTAACAGCTCTGGTGGACATTCCTGCAGTCAGCATACCAAATGCACGCTCCCTCAAAACTTGAGACATCTGTGGCATTGTGTTGTGTGACAAAACTGCACATTTTAGAGTGGCCTTTTATTGTCCCCAGCACAAGGTGCACCTGCGTAATGACTATGCAGTTTAATCAGCTTCTTGATTTGCCACACCTTTCAGATGGATAGATGATCTTGGCAAAGGAGAAATACTAACAGCGGTGTAAACTCATTTTTACACAAAATTTGAGCGTAAAGAACATTTCTGGGATCTTTAATTTCAGCTCATGAATCATGGGACCAACACTTTACATGTTGCGTTTGTATTTTTGTTCAGTGTATCCCTCATTAACTCAGTTTTCCATTATTTTGGCAGTTACCTTTCTCTCATCTGAGTGAGTGAGGCCTTCAGCCTTTAGCCTGATGCCAGATCTGTGTAGAGAGACTGTTTCAAACTCTGCTCCCAGCTTCAGCCAGCAATTAACCGGGAGCTTTGAGATACGATGATATACAGTAGTAGCTAGCTATATCTATTATGAGCTGCTCTTTCATATTTTTAAATGGCACCAGAGGTTGCACTGTCTTATGTAAATATTTGCCTTCCATGTGCAAGTTTCCCAGCGCCCCTGCACAAGGCCTGTTTATTCTTCTAAAACACCAGAGCGGGGTTAACAGCAGAGGGGGGGGGGGGGGGACTTCCACAGGAACGCAAGAAAGAACAAGACATTAAGAGTGGGATAGATGGGTAGAGAAAGAGAGCGAGAGAGAACGAGAGAGAGACAGACAAACAGACAGACAGACAGACAGGAGACGGCCCCTGACTAACATCCCCTGACATTAAGGTTGACGTTCAGACCTTTTTCCCCTCAGGAGACATACTGCAGGATATACACACTGGGTCCTGAGAGCATCACACACACGCATACATTTTTCCTTATACACACACACAGGGGTCCTGGGAGCACATAATACACTCCACCCCGGACACACATATCCCACCACGGACACACACACACATTTTCCCTGGAGGGTGATACTACAGGTTACTTACGGGGTCCTGAGAACCCATCACCCACCACTAAATACACCACACACACACACTATGTTTTCCCCAGGGGAACCATGAATAAGGGCAGTAGGTTAGATTGAGATGATTTATTGTCTATTCATACCAGGAATAGAGCCAGAGGCAGACATGGGTTCAAATACAATTTGAACTCTTTCAAATACTTCTAGCATTTGATTTAGCCTGCCCGGACTGCCATGCAAGCAGAGTCTTCCATTGGTTTCACTGCAACAAAAGCTCAATCAAGCAGCCAAAGTATTTGAAAATAATTTCAAAAGTTTTTAAACCCAGCTCTGCCCAGAGTTGGGGGCTGGGAGACCAGGATGGTACGCAAACGCTTAACCCGCGTCACTCCCCTGAGCCTCATAAGAGTCCCAGTCACTTTTTCTCAGAGGGAACTCCCACACGGCTCCATATACACATGTACAGTTGAAGTCGGAAGTTTACATACACTTAGGTTGGAGTCATTAAAACTCGTTTTTCAACCACTCCACAAATTTCTTGTTAACAAATGATAGTTTTGGCTAGTCGGTTAGGACATCTACTTTGTGCATGACACAAGTCATTTTTCCAACAATTGTTTACAGACTATTGTTTCCAACAATTGTTTACAGATTATTTCACTTATAATTCACTGTATCACAATTCAAGGGGGTCAGAAGTTTACATACACTAAGATGACTGTGCATTTAAACAGCTTGGAAAATTCCAGAAAATTATGTCATAGTTTAGAAGCTTCTGATAGGCTAATTGACATCATTTGAGACAATTGGAGGTGTACCTGTAGATGTATTTCAAGGTCTTATCTTCAAATGCAGTGCCTCTTTGCTTGACATCATGGGAAAATCTAAAAGAAATCAGCCAAGACCTCAGAGAAAAAATTGTTGACCTCCACATCTGGTCCTAACCTGAAAGGCCGATCAGCAAGGAAGAAGCCACTGCTCCAAAACCGCCATTAAAAAAGACAGACTACGGTTTGAAACTGCACATGGGGGGGGCAAACATTGTACTTTTTGGAGAAATGTCCTAAATGTCCTATATATAGAACTGTTTGGCCATAATGACCATCGTTATGTTTGGAGGAAAAAGGGGGAGGCTTGCAAGCCAAAGAACACCATCCCAACTGTGAAGCACGGAGGTGGCAGCATCATGTTGTGGGGGTGCCTTGCTGCAGGAGAGACTAGTGCACTTCATAAAATAGATGGCATCATGAGGGAGGACAATTATGTAGATATATTGAAGCATCATCTCAAAACAACAGTCAGGAAGTTAAAGCTTGGTTGCAAATGGGTCTTCCAAATTAACAATGACCCCAAGCATACTTCCAAAGTTGTGGCAAAATGGCTTAAGGACAACAAAGTCAAGGTATTGGAGTGGCCATCACAAAGCCGACCTCAATCCTATAGAAAATTTGTGGGCAGAACTGAAAAAGCATGTGCGAGCAAGGAGGCCTACAAACCTGACTCAGTTACACCAGCTCTGTCAGGAGGAATGGGCCAAAATTCACCTAACTTATTTTGGGAAGCTAACTGAAACGTTTGACCCAAGTTAAACAATTTAAAGGCAATGCTACCAACTACTAATTGAGTGTATGTAAACTTCTGACCCACTGGGAATGTGATGAAAGAAATAAAAGCTGAAATAAATCATTCTCTCTACTATTATTTCACATTCTTAAAATAAAGTGGTGATCCTAACTGACCTAAGACAGGGAATTTTCACTAAGATTAAATGTCAGGAATTGTGAAAAACTGAGTTTAAATGTATTTGGCTAACACCGAACCCAAACCGGCTGCGCACGTGCGCCATCGTGCATACATTTATTTTGTCCCCCCACACCAAGCGCGATCACGACACGCAGGTTAAAATATCAAAACAAACTCTGAACCAATTACATTAATTTGGGGACAGGTCGAAAAACATTAAACATGTATGGCAATTTAGCTAGCTAGCTTGCACTTGCTAGCTAATTTGTCCTATTTAGTTAGGTTGCTGTTGCTAGCTAATTTGTCCTGGGATATAAACATTGAGTTGTTATTTTACCTGAAATGCACAAGGTCCTCTACTCCCGACAATGAATCCACACATAAAACGGTCAACCGGTGTGGTCAGCCTATAAAGTGTATGTAAACTTCCGACTTCAACTGTAACTGTAGACGGCAGATAACAGTGTCTAAGTTCCCCTCTGGTTCAGGTCCAACCAGTTGACTCTACCTTCGTAGAGAGATGGGCCTGAAGGTGTTGACTGTCATTGTCCTGTATCTGTTTTCTGTCAACTGTACACTAACAAACACAGCATAGTAGCATACTTAGCCCGAGGCAACAACAGTCACATTCCGGAGAACAGAGAGGGTAGGAGAGGAGAGGTGAGAAAAGGAGCTGGTGAACAACATTCCATGGAATGTGTGGGTTTTAATCCCAATATGGCAACCAACTCCTGACACACACACACACACACACAAACACACAGGGGGAGAGAGAGATCAGGCAACTGACCCCAAACAACCCTGTAGCTAAAGTGTTCTGGCCCACTTCACACACATGCACACAGCGCACAAAACACACTCACGGTCATCTTTCTCAGGGAGTGCTTACATAACAGCGGAACATTAGTGGAAAGTATCCAGTGGTTTAATGAACTCCAGAGAGCTCTTCCACGTCAACTTATTGTAGGACAAGATAACACTGACAATATTGTTAGGGGAAAGAGGAGAGGGAAGGGAGAGGAACATGGAGGGAGGGAGAGGGGCGAGGGAGAAGAGGGCTAGAATAGAGGAGAGAAATATGTAGGGAAGGTCACAAGAAAGGCATGAGGGGATGAAAAAGAGGAAGGGGAAGAGAAGGGGGGAATGTGGTGCAGAGCAAGAGAGAGAGAGAGCAAGAGCGCGAGAAGAAGGGAGAGAGAGAAAGAGAGGAAGACCGAGAGCAAGAGAAAGAGATAGATCGGGGGAACAGGGGAAAACTGAGAAACACATGGCAGGAACCAAGCAGGAAATGCGACATTCCAATCTAGAAAGGCCGCCCATCTCCCTCCCTCCCTCTGTGGCGGGAGAGAGCATGAAGCCCACTCTCCCTTGGTGTCCATTACTCTGGGGTCTGGCCTCTGAGATTCTCCCACAGCAGCACAACTGGGGAAGACAGAACCAGGTCAAGAAACTCTGACACACACACATACAACCTGTACAATCTTTCTCGCTCTCTCCCTTTACCTCTTTCCATATCCCCTTCTCCTTCGATTTTCTCCACATCCCTCACTTCATGGCTGGCCGTTGCCATGTTTAATATGAGGAGCTGGAACATGTTCCATTAAACATGGGAAGGGCTGGTTGAAAAGGCAGCAAAAATAAAGAGAACGAGGTAGAGGTGGGTGGAAAGAGAAAGAGAGAGAGAGCAGTCTCCACAGGGTCACATTACTTCACTCCAGTGAGGATACTCTTGGAATAATAAGGCGGCCATTGTTTGGATAGAGATGGGCGTCCGACCAGCTCTCTGTCACAATACCTCAATCTGTCAATCAGCGCCCTTCACTTTGCCTTTCAAAAACAGCAGCCCTGTGCCAGAGTATTCCCCTAATTCAGTTTGACCTACATATCAGAGGCATATCAGTTTACTGTTTTTCTGAAAGTCCTTTGTTGGGGAGAGAAGGAATTCAATAACTCTTCATTTTAATGACTCAAATCTCCAGTTCTGGTTGGTCAGGGAGGGTTTGTGGAGCTAACAGAGGGAAAGTGATTGTATCTGACTGTTTGAAGACCTTTGGCTCTCTCCCTAAATGAGAAAAAGTTGTCATAATCGGACCAAACCCGGCAGCAGCCATTTTGACAAAGCTGACATGCTTCCTCTCTCTGGAGCCCTTTCATTCCTTCTATTGCTCTCTTTTCCCAACTCAATCACAATCTCTGTAATGTGGTTTCATTCTCTCCGCAACACACACAAATGTTCCTGATACAGGCCCAACTTTTGGAAACACAGCAAACCCCCTCATCTGCGCATATACAACTTCCTAAACCCCTTACCACATGTGCGCCACACACACACACACACACACACACACACACACACACACACACACACACACACACACACACACACACACACACACAGTCTTAATGGGAAGCATGTGCTGTAGAGATGAGAACCCTCTTCATCTCCGTCACTCTGGCTGTGGATTGATTTGGCCTTCCTCTACTGAGTAATGGCAGGGACAATCCCCCCTCACATCTCTTCCTTCACCCTCTCTTCACCCCCTTTTCCCCTCACTTCACCCCTGTCTCCGTCACCTTGCCCCCTACTCCCTCTCACCCCTCCCCTTTATTTACCCCCTCGCCTCAGCCCTTTCTCTGGCATGTTTCTGGAGCAGCAGTGGTAAGAATATCACCCCCCCCCCCCCCATCTCTCTGGTCCTATAATGCCAGATTTACAATACAACGATCAATCACAAGACTGACAGCAGAAGGAATGACTCAGACTCAATGCTCCATCCTACTCTGTCCCAGTAGACAATGAAACTACCACTGACATACATCACACATTATATGACTATATCGCTGGAAAATGTGCTTTTGATTAGAACTTCATCTGGATTCAGGAGTGAGTGAGATCATCCAATGACAGCAATGGGAATGTGATCGGGTCCTTGACAGGAAATGTTCATGTGTCCAAAACAAACTCCATCTGGAAGTGGAGCAGGACCAGGGTATCAGAGCAGGGAAGTGCTGGGATGGTTTCGTCCCATAAACACTGATACTATACTGAGAGTGACACGTCCGCCTGGAGACCTAGTGAATGAATAGTGCGGGGTGTATGTGTGTAAATGAGTGAGTGTGCATGTGTCTATTTGTGTGTGTGTGTGTGTCTGGCCATGCCTTTTGCATTATCCCCCTCACCCCTACCTCCCATGAGTTCCATGAGTCTCCCACACTGTGACACATTCCAGAGTGGTAGTGGCGGTCTGTTCCCTCCCTGGGGTTAGCAGGTACATTGCCCTGGCTCCAGTCACAGGCATTGGGTTACCCAGCCTCCCACTCTCCCAGCACCAAGGTATGCAATGGCTCTTTTAATAGGCCCACAGTTCATGTCCCTCCTAAACGGTTACAGTATCACACCACCCATCGGGAAAAAAGAGTAGGAATGAAGAGCACTTCTTCTCATTCCTGCTGGGGGCTGGTGGGTCATCGAGTTGATTTCAACAGGTTGTGTGTGTGTACATGTGTGTGTGTGTATATGTGTCTGTGTGTGTGTGTCTTTCTGTGTGTGTGTGTGTGTGTGTGTGTGTGTGTGAGAGAGAGAGAGGGAGCACTGTGGCTCAGAGGGTGTTAGTAATTCACTGAAGTTGCATTTTCATTCATTAATGAGTGTAGTGATATTATTAAACAGATTATGGATAATCTGCATCCATTGTGTACGTCGTGTGAGTTCAGAGGAAAACAATAGACATTTGGGTTATTCCTAGGCTGAGTAAGCAGATGGGACTTTGGGCCTCCTCTACAGAATCGAGCGGGGGGGGGGGGGGGGAATATGAGGGACTCAGATTGATAGGAAGTGACTAAGGAGTATGGAGATAGAAGGGGAGGCTGAGGGGGCAAGCAATTACATAGAGAGACAGCACTAGAGAGAGAACGAGAGAGGAGGCGGAAAGAGTAAGACAGAGAGAAAGGGAGTGAGTGGAACAGTCAGACATTCCAGTGCTGTGAGTCAATGGTGCTAGGCACTGCTTTGGCAGACACTTACCACCACCTATACGACTCAACAAAGGCCCCAGGCTCCCTATTGGCCCGGGCAGGGCCACCATACAGAGAAAGGAAGGGGACAGGACACGGGAGGGATAATCAACACTGGTTCAGATCCAAACACACACTGAGACCAGACAAGAGACCAGAGCAGGTCATTGTTCTTTGTCATTTGAGCATTTCTTGGAATCCTGTCAAACAGCAAGAAACAAATCCCTGTACTGGCCCTCTGGTTAAAGAGAATAACCATGGCATACCCTCTGGAATGTATCTTAACAAACAAACACTTTCAACGGATATGGACTCTGGTTGGCTGGCCAGTCTTTGATGTAATATGACTATATTTCAATGGGTTAGGTATGAATTGGGTAGGTGTAGGCCTAGTATCATTGAATTTGATATAAGATAAAAAATGAATGAAATAAATGCACTTCCCTCAACATCCCGTAAGGATTAGATAATTCCATAAGGCTTTGTGGCAAGTGGGTCAATTAAGAAAATAAGGGTACATATGTTAGACTGTCACTAGTGTGTAATCAAGAGTGGACTAAACAGAACAATTCACAACTTCCCTTTAATGGGGAAACAACAACTACATCTCATGTTTAGCTTAGAATGACAATTCATGTTCTTAACCCTGGGCAACATGGGCTTGGGAGGCTCACGGGGATATTGGTATCCACAGTACTCCACATATCAGTTTTTAACTCAAAACTATTACATAAATGCACTGTAATTTAAGCTTTAAAACTGTCCAGACTTGGTTCATCCAGCCATGCTCTGCAGATGTCATAGTAAATATCCTTGTAGACTATGTACCACACTAGAGTTGTGTTCTGATTTTGAGCGGGTCCCTGATGAATCTGTTATCACAAAAAAGGTCCCTGGCCCAAAATGTTTACAGACGTACAGTTATGAATATATCTACTGTTCCCTGGAGGAGGGAACGAGTTATAACATACTATGGGGAGTCAGCGACAAATCATACTAATCACCTGAAGAAAACTGAAATCACGCCCAATGGATGCCGAGCCCACTCTCGGAAGCCCTGCCTTCTTGGCTATAATACCGGGGCTCGCATTAATTTCCTCAACTCAGTACAGCTCTTCAGAGAGCCCAAACCCCCTGCTCCCAAAAGGGGTTACAGAAAGATAAATGCGCAACCTGTGCACTGCCTAACACCCACTCCAGAACCCAGCCAAAATAACACTATGAGCCAAACTGGTAGCGGTAACATCCAAGCGATAATACCTCACAAACGTATGTGGGGAACCCCAAATCCCTGCAGCACAGATAACACCAATCGTCATACCCCTGAACAGTGCCCAAGAAGCCACCACACCCTTAGTGGAGTGAGCATGCACACCGCTAGGCAACCCTTGTCCGTTGCGGTCATATGCCAGACACTGCTTAAAAAAGCTCCCTACCCCGAGCTGGATTAGCTAACAGACAAAAAGCTGTACACAAACGCACATATCCATGGTCCAATCCATATACGTGCATAATGTGCACAGCAGAGGCTCAAATGGAGGCTCACAAAGAGCGTCCAGGATCAACGTCAGGTCCCAGATCGGTGCCATAGGCTTAGACACTGGTCTGAGCCAATGCACGTCATTCAGAAACCGCATCACCAGAGGATGAAACCCCAGGGTAGAGCTGTCAATCTCTACATGACACGCCGAGATGGCTGCCATATAAACCTTCAATGTGGAAAAAGGCCCTGTTCAAAAAGCTCTTGCAAGAACATCAAAATGTCCACCAAAGAGCTCTGAAAAGGAGAAACTCCTTGAACCTGACAAGCCCTTCTGTGTATACAACCCGCCGACTATGGTCGTAATCATGTTCGAGGGTAAACTCCTGGCCGTCAAATGCAACCTTTCAGGGGCCAAACCCACAGATCCCATATCTGCAGTTGTGGGTGAAAAACTCTCCTGTGTGCCTGGGACAATAGATCCCGACGACACGGAACCCTCCACGGGTCCCCGCCCAACAGGTGGATAATTTCTGGGAACCAGGGTTCAGATCAACAGATCCTTCTGACAAACCCTCTCCACAGTGGCCTGAATCAGGTCCACCGAAGGAAACTCATAGAGCAGGATGTCCCTGATACACCAAAGAATCCATTCCCAACGGAGAGCCCAGATCCCTCATTGAGAAGAACAGACAACAATTCACATTTCATGCTATGTGCAAAAAGCTACATCAGCCCTGCCGAACCGGTCCCATATTTGGGCAACCACCGAGGGGTGCAGTCTCCACTCAGTAGAGATAGGATCCCTCTAGAAAGTAGATCCGCATCCACGTTGAGAGATCTGGGAAGATACATCAACCTGGCGACGTTAAATGCATACGAGCAGATAACGGGACAGGTTTAGGAGAGAGAGAGACCCCGTCCTCCCCTACCTGTTGATGTACACTACCACTGTCCTGTTGTCAGACCTTACCAGCACATGCTGGTCCTCCAACATCGGCGCTGTTGCCCTAATCCCTCTATCCAAATATCCCACACATAGCACTCCCAATCCCAGTAAGGTTATGTCTGCCATGATCACCCTGCGGCACATGTGAATACCCAGCAACAGCAGTCTCGGGTCCCTCCAAGGAGTCAACGCCCTTAGACATGACGCGGATACCTCGAGCAACCAATGGCAGTGGTGAGATGTGTCCAGACGCGTAGCAATCACCAAGCACTGAAACAAGCACATCAAGTCCCAAAAGCACCACAGCTATCATAAGAGGCCATCAGACCCAATAACCGCAGGTACAAGCGAAAAGGCACAGAGTGCCCCAGCCCAAGACCATAGACCCCACTGTTCCAAGAACAATACTTACCTTGCAAGCCTTGAATGTCAGAAGTCTTAAAAGGAACCACAAGTCCAAAACAACAGCACACGTGCTACATAGAATCGACCAAAAACCCCAGAAAACCTGCAGTAACCAGGAAACTGTGTACTTGTGCGCTTCAGCCCAGGGCTGAAGGCGACTGTTTGGGAAAAACACATGATTCGGAACCGAGTCCAAAACGAGACCCAGAAACTGAATGCGCTAAGCCGGAGTCAAACAACTTTTCTTGTGATTTACTATGAACACCAGAGTGGCAGTGTGGAGCTCCACCTGTTCCCTCGACTCCACTACAACCAGCCAATCGTCCAGATAGGCCAATACTCTGATCCCCTGGCACCTGTGCCAAAGCCGCCTCCATCACCATAGAAAAGGTGCAGGGCAATAGGGAGAACCTCAAAGGCAGAACCAAAAAGGTGTAGGCCACACCCTCAAAACGAAACCGCTGTGGGGAGGATATATAGCCACATGAAAATATGCATTCTTCAGATCTATGAATGCAAACCAATCACTGGGACTGCTCTGTAGTCCTGAAACAGGGACCACCCGAATAGCCTGCTTTTGAAAGAGAGAGGCAATGTCCTCTCTCAAGACAAGAGCTAGGACCTCAGGGAACCTTGACATAATACTGCCACGAAGGCCTCCCGGGTGGCGCAGTGGTTAAGGGCGCTGTACTGCAGCACCAGCTGTGCCATCAGAGTCCCTGGGTTCGCGCCCAGGCTCTGTCGTAACCGGCCGCGACCGGGAGGTCCGTGGGGCGACGCACAATTGGCCTAGCGTCGTCCGGGTTAGGGAGGGATTGGTCGGTAGGGATCTCCTTGTCTCATCGCGCACCAGCGACTCCTGTGGCGGGCCGGGCGCAGTGCGCGCTAGCCAAGGTTGCCAGGTGCAAGGTGTAGCCTCCGACACATTGGTGCGGCTGGCTTCCGGGTTGGATGCGCGCTGTGTTAAGAAGCAGTACGGCTGGTTGGGTTGTGTATCGGAGGACGCATGACATTCAGCCTTCGTCTCTCCCGAGCCCGTACGGGAGTTGTAGCAATGAGACAAGATACTACAACAATTGGATACCACGAAATTGGGGAGAAAAAGGGGTAAAATAATAAAATAAAATAAAAAAGACATAATACTGCCACGAAATGGAGGAGAACGCACAGCGAACTGCAGACCGTACACCTTTCGTCACTATCCTCATCCCCCATGGCAAAATTGTCTGCCACTGACAGAGCACGCTGCCAGGCACTACGGCAACCAGTAACTTTCCCACATTAACCAAAGCACTTTGGAGCACTGTTGCCACAGTAAATACGTGGGGAGGTGGGCCCAGGGAACACGTCTCCCCTGGCCTCCAGCTAAGGTCGAGATGACTGCTTTTTTCCCCGGGCTGCGGACGAATCCGCTTTACACTCCGCTCTCCTTCGAACCAGCTGCTCGAACGTCTGTGCCAAGACGTCCAGAAGCTCCAACATGGTCAAAAACAGAACTTGATGCCGTGAGCAACCCGCCTTTGGCCTGGACCCTTTCCTTCACACCTTGGGAACTGCCGAACCACCTCCATGAAGGATTTTCCTAGGAAAAGGACCCGAAGAGCTGTTTTATTTTTTCCTCGAAACGGGCCTGTAAGGACTCCATAGCCGAGCCAAACAACCTTGTTGGAGAAACTGGCTCATCAAAATACAACTGCCTGTCCCTCTCAGGGATACAGGACAATGTCAGTCAGAGGTGGCGCTGAGTCACCAGCTTCACCCCCATACTTTTCTCCACGGCCATGATAATACACCGGGATTAGACACAGCACATATTTTGTCGAGAAGCTCTTTAACTGGCTTCTCCGTCTCCATGGTGTTATTCCGCTCCTGCAGCATATTGATATGATACATCTGCAGCATCCACCCCTAGGTGATCTGCCGCTCTACGACACAGCTCCATCAAAGGTACATTAACCACCAATGGTTCACTCTCCCCTGCCGAATCCAAAGCTGGGGTTTTAGGCTGCCCCGGACTGATGTCATCTGATTCACACTCTGGAAACCCTCCAGAGCCAACCAGGGATAGTATACCATCCCCACACTCTGAACATTGCCAGAGAAACCAGGATAACACCCGTATCAACTAACCACCACTGCTGCCCTCTCCCGACCACACGGGAAGAGCCTTTGCCAGCAGCCCCAATCTTTCTCAATATCAGCACAACGCCCAATGGAAGTTTAACCAAGCCGGAGACAATGGTCACACGAACAAGTCCGAGCCAAAGCCTCCTGAGCATGTTTCCAACCCTGGTAAAGAGAACAGCACTCATGATTATCTTTAATTTTTTCATTGTGAAACCACATGCCCCGGGGCACGGTCGGAGGTTCAAACTCAGCTGGTTAGCCTTTTTGAACATACTCTTACCTGGCCATCTTACTCAAGCAAGGAAGCACTGGCTACACAAGCAGAGCAGGAAGTAGTTTGCTTTTAGCAAACACAAAAATATATAAAGACCCGAAACTTGCAACATCTAGGGGGACGACTACTCTCTCCCCACTAGCAGAAACCTAAGTCGGAGCCGAATCTCTTAGTCTTTGCGTACTTGAAACTTTGTAAATTACATGACACGCTCTTCGTTCAGGCGAGTGAAGAGCGAAGAATATAGGAAATGAATGCGAACCCTGGTATTATAGCCAGGAAGGCGGTGCTTCCAATGGCCCAGCTCGGCATCCATTGACCCATTCGTTTTCAGGTGAATATGATTAGTCGTTGACTCCCCCATAGTATGTTCTACAAAGTGACCAGCTAAAAGGAAACCCCTGATGTAAAGCATACTTATAGTCTATAATGATACAAGTTATTTAACAAGTTTAGTCTACATGTCCTTTCTCTGACTATACTAACCCTTCTCCTAGCTGAGACATTATGTGTGCCAGCCCAGCTATCCCCCTGACTACTACTAGCCTACCACATTCATGAGGAGGATACGGACATCTGTGAACCTACAGGGGATAACGTAATTTAACCAGAGTCTCCACACAGGCAAACAGAGCTACCCCATGGTATTATCACACAACAAAGGCTAGAGGTTGAACGTGAGTGAAGATACATGTAGACTGATAATATGCTCACACTGATAACAGGTTAATTCATCTTGTTCTGATAAAGTAGGAAAGCTTTTTGAGGACCTCCACAAGCTAAATTAAATGGTCCCATGTCTATGTCTTTACTACTGTATAATATATGCATAATTAAAGGCATGCAATGTATTTATAGAAGGCAATGCTCAGAACTGAGCACAGGACACAAAAATGCATGAAAGGTACAGTAGTCAATTACAGGATATATGGCTGGCTCATATGGAATTAATAAAGGGGGTGGGGTGTTGTATTGGTAACTACTGAATAAACGTGGGGCAGGGCAACATATAACATGGTATGCTGTAACATAGTGTCAATGTACTGCTACAGTACATCACATTTGTCGAGAGAGAAAGAGAGCGCGAGAAAGAGTAAACATGGTCAATCCTTCCAGTGCCAATACAATCCCAATAAAAAGGTAACAACACACACATCTGCAGACTGTCAAAGTCACGGTGTCAGGGTAGGCTGACACAGGTGTGTCCAAACATGAGCATCGTCTGATCACTGTTATTTCCACGGAAATGTCTACAAATGCATCTTGGACTACTGTTTAGCTCTCTACACAAACATACCTCTGGTAGCGTGACCAACAAATGGCCTATCCAATCATACACTTTCACAAGTCATGGCAAACAATATAAGCAAATGTTTACAGTAGCCTAGACTATTCCGTTATGTAGTCGTGTCTACCTTTCAATGAAACTTCACAGAGAAACTACTACACCACTGCTCCGTTGTTGACGTCCCTGCTCGGGTATTTCCAAAGATTCGATGAAGAGCGGATATTTTTGCAAAATTTCTCAAACTATCCTAAAAAATGATGATACGACTAATCCATGTTACTTCACGGGTTTCCTTCGAATAGCATGCTACGTTTGCTCTTATCCAAGATAATAACGCGTATGCGTCCCTTCCCATTTCAACTGCTTAAAACGTTGAGGAATATTTTTTTCCACTTGACTGCGCTACGAAGGGAATGCATAAAATAATGGCCCCCTTCTACAAACCGCGGCAGCAGTGTATGCATCTGAGACCGGGCAAGTGCAACCCCCAACCCCCTCATTGGAAAGAAGTTTTCAGGAGGGAAATCCCTCCTTCTCCAGTCTGCTATAGGAAGTAAGACAATTTTGCCGGCTTTTCTGTTGGCTTTTGGAATCGTCGCTCATGCAATAACAAAAAAATGACAAAAGCATTTTTTGTAAGTTAGGGTATCAACTCTGCGGGCCTGTCCCAAAGCCACTCCAGGACCGAACGGGTAGATAGATGGTTGCTCCAGTCACTATTTTTACGCATCGTGTAGTTAGTTACCTACCCAATCAGTGTCTCTCCTATTTCACTTTATACGACCTTTTCGATGTGAAAATGGTTGCAAGAGTAAAATATATGTCCGTAAATGTACTGTATCTATATGAGAAGTTTCCATCTTTACAAACGCACATAGACTTGTGGTATTGTTCACCGGCTTTTATTAATTAAGTCATCCTGTGTAGTACAGATGTGCCTTTATACCACAGGATAGAGACCGCTTTGGAAGTTGAAAGAGAAGGGCAATAAGCACGTGAAGATAAACGAGTCTCCAAGCTTCAGTTTGAAATCGATAATGCATGGTCTGATGATTCAGACAAAGTCAAATATATACGGAGTTAAGTATCTAAATATATGCATTTGGAAACGTTATGTCTCCAAGACAGGCATGCAACTTGTATGATGAGAGGCATCTCCCTCATCTGTCAATGATTGTGGTCCAAAGGTGCAATAGCAGCACATCTCAAATTCCTCTCCCAACTGTACAAATGCTACAGGCCAAGTCCGTGTTTTGTAATCCAAACCAACTCTACAGATACCTGGGAAATCGAAGTATTAGGCCTACACATGCCATTATTATTTGAGAAGATTTTTTTCCTCGAAACACGAGGAGCATTATGGGGGAATAGCAACTGAGGAAATAAAACAATTCAGAGCCAAAACATATAATGCATTTGAATCAAGACAAAGTCAGAATATTCTTCTGGGAGAGGAAAGTGAATTGCACCATGGAATGCCAAAGTGATTAAAATGTATTGATACAGTCCACTCCTGATTTCAGATAAGTGCACTTTAGATAACGGGCAATTCCACGATAATGGAATTATGCTTTGACTCAGATTTTTCACATTAAATTGTTTGCCAAACAAACCATACATCTCTATGCACAATGACTTCTTTGAAGAATTTACACACACAAAAAAATCACAAAAGCACATTTACTGGAAATGTGCAGATGCAAAGTTTGTTAACAGAATTACAGTATAATCTCCTTCAGGTTTTTTATGCAACTACAAAACTCTTAAATATCTGCTCCGAATTGATTTTCAAAGATGTCTTACTGAGCTCCAGTAGGTAAAGTGGATTTACATCCGGTAATGGAATTATGGTAACAGAATTACATCATTGGTCCCTGATCTGTAGTATATAGAAATGCATAACTATGGAAATTAATATAATTATCTTCATGGTGATGAATCCTGAATAGGTACACAAAAGTAGAAATGTGCAATATCTTTATTTTGCATACTTGGGTATTATTCTACACACGGGCTATTATTGTAATGAGCTCCTCCCCCAAACAAGACCACATGTGGTTGGTTCGGACCAGACCAAATCTGAAACAATCAGACATCTTCACAAGTTTGGACATCACAGTAAAGCATAGTAGAGTTCAGTACAGTAAAGTAGATATGTTGAGTACAGTACGATATACTCTACTCTAGTGTGCTCTACTGTACTGAACTCTACAATACTGCACTGTCGTAGCATGACTATCATTAAATGTGAAGACTGTTATATTATCAAATCAATTATCTATGTGTAATTATTCCTTATGTGATTAAACTAATCATGTAACTTTAATTAACTAGGAAGTTGGGGCACCACGGGAAAATGTTTATAGAGTCTATTTCCCAAATTAACTCTTCAGATATTTTCATATCTTATCGATTACAGTCTTCTATTAAGTATTATTACCTCATCAATCTCATACCTGAATGTTGCAAACACCTTGGATATCTGCACGAACCCTAACATAAATCATGAATCAGCGATATACAAATTGGCTTAATTATTTATTTACTAACTAACTAATCAATCACAGAATTACATAAACACATAGTAGGTCATACATTGGTTACTAACATGACACAAAGAAAAATCCCTCGTGGACGAAACTAATATGATGCCTTGGTAGAGAAAGGAAAGGGGTGGGGACAGCTCAAAAGTGGGAAATTTAGAGTTGATAACTACACTCATGGAAATGCTAATACTTTGAACATGAACAACCACTCATTCGAAAATAAATAGCAATTTACATATTTACGAGTGTATGCCTTTGTTGTCCCTCTCTGTGATCTCCAGTCTGTCTGCTTGATAGATTGTCGACAGAAAGTCTCTGGTTTGTCCACCAGAGATCAAAGTCTTTCGTAGATGTATCTTGTTATAATGGATACATCAGAGTACAATTTGGTAATTCGACCGGATGCGTTTACCAAACTAAAGTACTTAAACAACTACAGCCTGAATAATTGTTCTTTAGTTTGTAGATTTCTTAGTCATTTCAACGTGGGAATGATCTCCCCGTTCTCTGGCCTTGTCCTTTGGTAGAGTTGCGAACCATTTCAACATGTAGCGACAGCTGCCATGTTTTCTGGTCTAATGACAATTTTGTCGGAAGTGGGTTTTATACTTAGTAGAAAATTGGGCGTTCCATGCCGCCCTGTAATATCTGTTCTCACCAGGGCATGGCCACTGACTGATCCTAAATTACTATGAAAAACTATTTTCTTTTAGAAAACTAAGATCACATTGTTATCTTTCCAAAAGTATCCCTATATTCAATCATATATTTTTTCAACATTCAGATGCAAATCCCATAATTGAGATGTGTATACAAACAAAGCAACAGTAATGTTTGTCTCCTGTCCTCCTGAGGTCACCAATTGAAACAAGCTCGACATGACTGTTCCTTAAGTGTCCATGGACCACTCCAACTGCTTGTAATACAGAAATACTGTTCAATTATTCAACCTTTTGATGTCCAAGTGTCTCTATGTTCAACAGTCACATTCCAATCTCGATACTACAGAGCCCGGAAGCAGAGTAGGATTGAACACCTTGTCGACCTTTCGGTTACGGGCCCAACGCTCTAACTGCTAGGCTACCTACCGCCCCTCTACTCTACTGTAATGTAGTGTCCAAACTGGTTGGTGGAGAGAATTTTGCAGTTTTATAGCTTATGTCCTGGAATTCTTCAAATTTTGTCATGGGTTTCAAAGAAAATGTAATTTTCATGAAATTCTATACATTTTGCCATGTCTAATGTGTATTAATGTGATATTTGAGTGACTAAAAAATTACAATATAAATGGGATAAAAAATCTAAATAAAAATACATCAGCTGGACATGGGTTAGTTGATCTGGACATTTCTAGCTCTCTAAGGTCTGCAATGACCAACATGACAAGAGGAACTGATGATGCACTACCCAATTCCGAAATTGCACCTTGTGCATTCTACTATTACAACTTCCAAGAGTATGTTTAAAGCCAGACTGAGTGAGTGGGGGGGGGGGGGGGATGTACAGTTACAAGAGGACAAGGCATCATACCCTGGGCGGTTCTGAACAAAATGAGCCGGTTTGTTTATTGTGAAGAAAAGTTGCCGCGGCACACACACCTGGATGCACTCGAGACTCATTTCTATGCGCACGAAAATTACCATCTGTTTCTCTGAATTGCCTTGTGAAAGCAGAGTACGCCCAGAACTCACTTCGTCACTCCTCCACCAGGCTGACTTCCTTCCATTGCGTCCTGGGGCATCAGCTGGCCCTGGCCCCGTGGCCAGACCGAGGCCCCTGCAGTGGACAAGTGGTTTCGGTGCACAGAGGAGGTTTGCAACGCTGCCCATGTGAGGCTCCAGCGTGCCATCCACCGCCAGAAGGAGCAGGTGAATGCCACCGCAGTAAGGCTCCCATGTTCCATCCTGGTTCCATCCTGGTGATCGGTCTAGCTCTCCACCAGGAACCTGCTACTCCTGGTACTGTCACGCCTACTCCTGCTCGACGTTGCCGGTCTACTAACCACCGCCCCTGGCAATCATCATTACGCACACTTGCTCCCCATTATTACGCACACCTGGACCTCATCATCACCTTGATTACCTTCCTTTATTTAGCCCTCAGTAGCCTCAGTCATCAGGCAGTATTGGTTTGTTTTCATTCACGATCTGTACGCTTCTCATGTTTTTTTTAATCTGCATTCTTCATTATCAAACTCATCTTCTGCACCTGTTTCCTGACTCCCAGCGTATAGGTGACATATGGTTACTACTAATAAATAGTAATATTTTTAGCTAAGAATATAATATAATAAACAATTAAATAAAGGCCAGATTTTATTGTCATTATATGCTAAAATATTTTGGAAATATGCATGGGTGGCTGGGGAGGCATCTCATTGTTTGGATGATGGCCCACGCCAATCTTGATACCAACTAAGGTTGACTTCTTTATGGAACAATACAGCCTGGCTGGTTCCTGAGGAGAAGAAAAAAGGAGCAAAAACACGAGTTAATCTTCAGAAATAAGCATGAGTTAATCTGCCAAAATGAAGACAAAATGCTATGCATAATTATTATGATGTAAATTATAAGACCAACTTACATCCAGTTGTCACTAGCAGGGAAAGAGAGATTCTCTGCCTCTGATAGTTAGGTTACTGCCAGACTGAACAAAACATTGAGACCATGTTAAAAGTAATGTAATGATTAACTAGGCTATTGAATCACCAAGACTAATTACACAATTTATTATAAATAATTTAGATACAAACTTCCTCTCAGTCAGCTCTCTGCCCATCACCTGTATTCAAAAGAGGTCAGCAACAGTCTTCTAATGGCTTCATGAAACATAGTCAGTCCCCTCACCTCAACATAGACTCCACACTGAAATACTAAAATAAAAAGTAACAATTAATTACATTGGTAATGTCAGGCTGGATCTGTAGCTCTATTCCATAATAGAAAAATTACGTATGTTTGTAAGAGTTAGCTAACTATCTGGTAAAGTGGTTAATTAAAGTAATCTAGCCTTTTCCTGTCAAGCTAGCTTGCTAGCAAAGTTAGCTAGCTAGCTAGCTTACAAACAGTGCTCAAATTCTAATAAAACTTTATCTAGCCTAGCAATAGTTTATCATATGATTTTGGCTTCATATATTTGAATTTATTAATCAACTTTGCTTACCTTAATAAAATGAAAAATAATGTGCTTATTGGTTCAACCATTGTCCTCTTGCATCATCATGCTGGAATGAGTCCCAGTCGGAATTAGATAGATCGTCACAACCAGCCCGCCTTTGGGAAAAACAACCAGTGGTTGCCTCGCTAGGTTACCCTTTTGTCTCACACAAAAACTTCACCTTTTTTAAACTCAATCTTCTTGTTTTCGTCAATTACAAAACTACATTTAAGTACAACATGTCAAAATGTTTCTACATTTCCTGCTCCTGAATATTCTCACTACTTAGAAAAACATAATATTGTAGGCTTTCCCTCATGCCCCTTTTCATGAAGGTGCTAGCAGCCACGTGAGTGAGTGCTAGCTAGCTACCGACCAGAACAATAAACTAGCCAAGACCACCACCTGCCCTCCAGGACACCTACAGCCCCCGATGTCACAGGAAGGTCAAACAGATCATCAAGGACAACATCCACCCGAGCCACTGCCTGTTCACCCTGCTATCATACAGAAGGCGCGGCCAGTACAGGTGCATCAAAGCTGGGACCGAGAGACTGAAAAACAGCTTCTATCTCAAGGCCATCACACTGTTAAATAGCCATCACTAGCACATTAGAGGCTTCTGCTTATATACATAGACTTGAAATCACTGGCCACTTTAATAAATGGAAAACTAGTCACTTTAATAATGTTTACATATTTTGCATTACTCATCTCATCTGACTTTGTAGTCAATTCTATTCTACTGTATCTTAGTCTATGCCACTGACTTTGCTCGTCCATATATTTATATATTCTTAATTCCATTCCTTTACTTAGATGTGTGTGTATTGGGTATATGTTGTGAAATTGTTAGATATTACTGCACTGTCAGAGCTAGAAACACAAGTATTTCTCTACACCTGCAATAACATCTGCTAAACACGTGTATGTGACGAATAACATTTTCTTTAATGATTTGACCAGCAAAACCAACAGATGAACTACACAGCTAAAATTAGTGAGTGGAGTTACAAACGGGTCCCCATTTTCCATGCCAAATAACCTGAAGCCATAAGGCTCTTCCCGCAGGCTCTATTTCCCTAAATTAGAGTTTTGAGAAATGTTGGTCTGGATTTTTTACCTGGTTACACGTACAATTAACAACACAGCAGCTTTTTTGGCATGCTTTGTTATTTCTGTATGACAAAAAAAATCTACAAGGAAGTTGGCTCTTTTACAAATGGGGGTCAATAAGAAAGAATGTTTGTTGGGGTGGGATACGTGTGGGATGTGGGTTGTCCATGGGTGGCTTTTGACCATTTTATTGGATTCCACTTTACTCAAAGGTAGGAAGAGGTTTGGTCCAAATCGGATGTTGGGTACAGATGTACTTTATTTGTTGAATATTATGTGAATCCTATAAAACAAAAGGGCCAATTTAGGTGCAATCAATTAGCTGAATTTCTCAGAAATCAAAATAAAATTTCTACAAAATAATGTTTCAGAAACTACAGAAACGATTTCAGAACAATCTGTGATGGTGGGTGTCATGGCTTGTTGAAATGACATGGAATGACTCGAGGAAGCTAGAATGCATGATTAGACAGTAGCATAGAGGAATGTCACCCATCGCAGACAAATTGACTGCAAAAGCATCACTGACAAGAGTCAAGATTCATTAGATCATTCAACAAAGGACATACCACACCTCACTCATTATGTGATATGGAAGTAGGCCAAGGTAGACTGTTTCATTCGCCACTAAACAATATTATCCTACCCTCAGTAGTAGACTATATGATTGTTTGGTTTCCCATTCAAGCCCACCAAAGGCTTGCAGAACTTTACAACAACTATTCCTTATGTGCGTTCAATAGAAATCGAATAACATTAAAGCTTTTTGAAGGGATATGTCTGAAAAGTTATAGCCTACCTCATATCCTAACTCACTTAACATTGAATCGCTGACTTCCAAGAGATCCAGGGATCCAGGGATGCTGTTTGGCGAATGCTGTGCACCACTGTGTGGTGGAAATATGAAGTGCAATAGGGACTGGGAAGAAAGCTGTGCCCTCTTCTAAATTGTTCCAAAGTTTGGAAAGAGCTGTAAATCCGGCGGCCTTTAACATGTACAATAATATATTCGTATTTTCTTCAAATCTCACCGCCATTCCCTACTTCAAAGGGTGGTCCAAAATAGGGGAGGGTTGTGTGGTTTTTTGGGGCAGCACAGGGGAGGGTAGTGTGTTTTTACAATGGTTTACATTTGCTCTTCTGTTTTTGTTATGACCCTAACAAAGTTCAGAAACGTTTGTGAAGGTTTGGTATGGTGTGATATTATTAAGCTTTAGCTACTGCAGGCCAATGATATGAAGTCAGTGCACCCCGGCGCTCCAACCGACTCCGACAGTTGAGTAAAAGTCTGTTGTTTTTATCATAGGTCCACTTCAACTGTGAGAGACGGAATCTAAAACAAAAATGCAGAAAATCACATTGTATGATTTTTAAGTAATTAATTTGCATTTTATTGCATGACATAAGTATTTGATCACCTACCAACCAGTTAGAATTCCGGCTCTCACAGACCTGTTAGTTTTTCTTTAAGAAGCCCTCCTGTTCTCCACTCATTACCTGTATTAACTGCACCTGTTTGAACTCGTTACCTGTATAAAAGACACCTGTCCACACACTCGATCAAACAGATTCCAACCTCTCCACAATGGCCAAGACCAGAGAGCTGTGTAAGGACATCAGAGATAAAATTGTAGACCTGCACAAGGCTGGGATGGGCTACAGGACAATAGGCAAGCAGCTTGGTGAGAAGGCAACAACTGTTGGCGCAATATTAGAAAATGGAAGAAGTTCAAGATGACGGTCAATCACCCTCGGTCTGGGGCTCCATGCAAGATCTCACCTCATGGGGCATCAATGATCATGAGGAAGGTGAGGGATCAGCCCAGAACTACATGGCACGGCCTTGGTCAATGACCTGAAGAGAGCTGGATCCACAGTCTCAAAGAAAACCATTAGTAACACACTACGCCGTCATGGATTAAAATCCTGCAGCGCACGCAAGGTCCCCCTGCTCAAGCCAGCGCATGTCCAGGCCTGTCAGAAGTTTGCCAATGACCATCTGGATGATCCAGAGGAGGAATGGGAGAAGGTAATGTGGTCAGAGGAGACAAAAATAGAGCATTTTGGCCTAAACTCCACTCGCCGTGTTTGGAGGAAGAAGGATGAGTACAACTCCAAGAACACCATCCCAACCGTGAAGCATGGAGGTGGAAACATCATTCTTTGGTGATGCTTTTCTGCAAAGGGGACAGGACGACTGCACCGTATTGAGGGGAGGATGGATGGGGCCATGTATCGCGAGATCTTGGCCAACAACCTCCTTCCCTCAGTAAGAGCATTGAAGATGGGTCGTGGCTGGTTCTTCCAGCATGACAACTACCCGAAACGCACAGCCAGGGCAACTAAGGAGTGGCTCCGTAAGAAGCATCTCAAGGTCCTGGAGTGGCCTAGCCAGTCTCCAGACCTGAACCCAATAGAAAATCTTTGGAGGGAGCTGAAGAAGGTCTGTGGGCCAAAATCCCTGCTGCAGTGTGTGCAAACCTGGTCAAGAACTACAGGAAACGTATGATCTCTGTAATTGCAAACAAAGGTTTCTGTACCAAATATTAAGTTCTGCTTTTCTGATGTATCAAATACTTATGTCATGCAATAAAATGCTAATTAATTACTTAAAAATCAATTTGATTTTCTTGATTTTTATTTTAGATTCCGTCTCTCACAGTTGAAGTGTACCTATGATAAAAAATTACAGACCTCTACATGCTTTGTAAGTAAGAAAACCTGCAAAATCGGCAGTGTATCAAATACTTGTTCTCCCCACTGTGTATATGTATGTATATACAGTGCCTTGCGAAAGTATTCGGCCCCCTTGAACTTTGCGACCTTTTGCCACATTACAGGATTCAAACATAAAGATATAAAACTGTATTTTTTTGTGAAGAATCAACAACAAGTGGGACACAATCATGAAGTGGAACGACATTTATTGGATATTTCAAACGTTTTTAACAAATCAAAAACTGAAAAATTGGGCGTGCAAAATTATTCAGCCCCTTTACTTTCAGTGCAGCAAACTCTCTCCAGAAGTTCAGTGAGGATTTCTGAATGATCCAATGTTGACCTAAATGACTAATGATGATAAATACAATCCACCTGTGTGTAATCAAGTCTCCGTATAAATGCACCTGCACTGTGATAGTCTCAGAGGTCCGTTAAAAGCGCAGAGAGCATCATGAAGAACAAGGAACACACCAGGCAGGTCCGAGATACTGTTGTGAAGAAGTTTAAAGCCGGATTTGGATACAAAAAGATTTCCCAAGCTTTAAACATCCCAAGGAGCACTGTGCAAGCGATAATATTGAAATGGAAGGAGTATCAGACCACTGCAAATCTACCAAGACCTGGCCGTCCCTCTAAACTTTCAGCTCATACAAGGAGAAGAATGATCAGAGATGCAGCCAAGAGGCCCATGATCACTCTGGATGAACTGCAGAGATCTACAGCTGAGGTGGGAGACTCTGTCCATAGGACAACAATCAGTCGTATATTGCACAAATCTGGCCTTTATGGAAGAGTGGCAAGAAGAAAGCCATTTCTTAAAGATATCCATAAAAAATGTTGTTTAAAGTTTGCCACAAGCCACCTGGGAGACACACCAAACATGTGGAAGAAGGTGCTCTGGTCAGATGAAACCAAAATTGAACTTTTTGGCAACAATGCAAAACGTTATGTTTGGCGTAAAAGCAACACAGCTCATCACCCTGAACACAACATCCCCACTGTCAAACATGGTGGTGGCAGCATCATGGTTTGGGCCTGCTTTTCTTCAGCAGGGACAGAGAAGATGGTTAAAATTGATGGGAAGATGGATGGAGCCAAATACAGGACCATCCTGGAAGAAAACCTGATGGAGTCTGCAAAAGACCTGAGACTGGGACGGAGATTTGTCTTCCAACAAGACAATGATCCAAAACATAAAGCAAAATCTACAATGGAATGGTTCAAAAATAAACATATCCAGGTGTTAGAATGGCCAAGTCAAAGTCCAGACCTGAATCCAATCGAGAATCTGTGGAAAGAACTGAAAACTGCTGTTCACAAATGCTCTCCATCCAACCTCCCTGAGCTCGAGCTGTTTTGCAAGGAGGAATGGGAAAAATTTTCAGTCTCTCGATGTGCAAAACTGATAGAGACATACCCCAAGCGACATACAGCTGTAATCGCAGCAAAAGGTGGCGCTACAAAGTATTAACTTAAGGGGGCTGAATAATTTTGCACGCCCAATTTTTCAGTTTTTGATTTGTTAAAAAAGTTTGAAATATCCAATAAATGTCGTTGCACTTCATGATTGTGTCCCACTTGTTGTTGATTCTTCACAAAAAAATACAGTTTTATATCTTTATGTTTGAAGCCTGAAATGTGGCAAAAGGTCGCAAAGTTCAAGGGGGCCGAATACTTTCGCAAGGCACTGTATATATATATATATATCACACACAGTACATACGGAAAGTATTCAGACCCCTTGACTTTACCACATTTTGTTACGTTACAGCCTTATTCTGAAATCTATTAAATCGTTTTTTCCCTCATCAATCTACACACAATGCCCCATAATGACAAAGCAAAACCAGTTTTTTAGAATTTTTAGCAAATGTATATAATTGTTTTTTTTAAATGTCACATTTACATAACTATTCAGACCCTTTACTCAGTAGTTTGTTGAAGCACCTTTGGCAGCAATTACAGCCGAGTCTTCTTGGGTTTGATGCTACAAAATTGGCACACCTATTTTTAGGGAGCTCCCCCATTCTTCTCCGCAGATGCTCTCAAACTCTGTCAGGTTGGATGGGGTGCGTCGCTGCACAGCTATTTTCAGGACTCTGCAGAGATGTTTGATCGGGTTCAAGTCCAGGCACTGGCTGGGCCACTCAAGGACATTCAGAGACTTGTCCCAAAACCACTCCTGTGTTGCTGTTTGCTTAGGGTCATTGTCCTGTTGGAAGGTGAACCCTCATCCTAGTCTGAGGCCCTGAGCTCTCTGGATCAGGTTTTCATCAAGGATCTCTCTACTTTCCTATGTTCATCTTTCTCTCAATCCTGACTAGTCTCCCAGTCCCTGAAAAACATCCCCACAGCGTGATGCTGCCACTACCATGCTTCACAGTAGGGATGGTGCCAGGTTTCCTCCAGACGTGATGCCTGGCATTCAGACCAAAGAGTTTAATCTTGGTTTCATCAGACCAAATAATCTTGTTTCTCATGGTCTGAGAGTCTTTAGGGGCCTTTTTGGCAAACTCCAAGCGGGCCGTCATGTGCCTTTTACTGAGGAGTGGCTTCCTTTTGGCCACTCTACCATAAAGGCCTGATTGGTGGAGTGCTGCAGAGATGGATGTCCTTCTGGAAGGTTCTCAAATCAAATCAAATTTTATTTGTCACATACACGTGTTTAGCAGATGTTATTGGGGTGTAGCGAAAAGCTTGTTTTTCTAGATCTAACAGTGCAGTAATATCTAACAAGTAATATCTAAATTTTTCACAATAATACACACAAATGTAAAGTAAAAGAGTGGAATTAAGAATATGGAAATATTTGGGCGAGCAATGTCAGAGCGGCATAGATTAAGATACAGTAGAATTGGATAGAATATAAGTAATGAGTAATGCAAAGTATGTTAACATTATAAAGTGACTAGTGTTCCATTATTAAAGTGGCCAGTGATTTCAAGTTTATGTATATAGTGCAGCAGCCTCTAATATGCTAGTGATGGCTATTTAACAGTCCTCACCCTCTGGATGATAGCGGGGTGAACGGGCAGTGACTCGGGTGCTTGTTGTCCTTGTCCTTTTTAGCCTTCCTGTGACATCGGGTGCTGTAGGTGTCCTGGAAGGCAGGTAGTTGGACCCCGGTGATGCGTTTAGCAGACCGCACCCCCCTCTGGAGAGCTCTGCGGTTGCGGACAGTGCAGTTGCCGTACCAGGCGGCAATACAGCCCGTCAGGATGCTCTCAATTGTGCATCTGTAAAAGTTTGTGAGGATTTTAGGTGCCAAGCCAAATTTCTTCAGCCTCCTGAGGTTGAAGAGATGTTGTTGTGTCTTCTTCACAACACTGTCTGTGGTGGACCATTTCAGTTTCTCAGTGATGCGTACGCAGAGGAACTTGAAGCTTTCCACCTTCTCCACTGCGGTCCCGTCGATGTGGATAAGGGGGTGCACCCTCTGCTGTTTCCTGAAGTCCACGATCAGCTCCTTTGTTTTGTTGACATTGGGTGAGAGGTTATTTTCCTGGCACCATACTCTGAGAGCCCTCACCTCCTCCCTGTAGGCTGTCTCGTCATTGTTGGTAATCAGGCCTACTACTGTTGTGTCCTCTGCAAACTTGATGATTGAGTTGAAAATGTGTGTGGCCATGCAGTCATGGGAGAACAGGGAGTACAGGAGGGGGCTGAGCATGCATCCTTGTGGGGATCCAGTGTTGAGGATCAGCGAAGTTGAGGTGTTTTTTCATACCTTCACCACCTGGGGACGGCCGTTAGGAAGTCCAGGACCCAGTTACACAGGGCGGGGTTTAGACCCATGGCCTCATGCATAATGATGAGCTTGGAGTGTACTATGGTGTTGAATGCTGAGCTAGTCAATGAACAGCATTCTTATGTAGATATTCCTCTTGTCTAAATGGGATAAGGCCATGTGCAGTGCGATGGCGATTGCATCGTCTGTGGATCTGTTGGGGTGGTAAGAAAATTGAAGTGGGTCTAGGGTGTCAGGTAAGGTAGAGATGATTATGATCCTTGACTAGTCTCTGAAAGCACTTCATGATGACAGAAGTGAGTGCTACGGGAAAATAGTCAATTAGTTCAGTTACCTTTGCTTTCTTGGGTACAGGAACAATGATTGGACATCTTGAAGCATGTGGGGACAGCATACTGGGTTAAGGAAAGATTGAATATGTTCGTAAACACTCCAGCCAGCTGGTCTGCGCATGCTCTGATGCCATCTGGGCCGGCAGCCCTGCGAGGGTTAACACGCTTAAATGTCTTACTCACGTCGGCCACAGAGAAGGAGAGCCCACAGTCCTTGGTAGTGGGCTGCGTCGCTGGCACTGTGATATCCTCAAAGCGGGTGAAGAAGGTGTTTAGCTTGTCCGAAAGATAGACGTCGGTGTCCATGACGTGGCTAGTTTTGAAGTCGGAAGTTTACATACACTTAGGTTGGAGTCATTAAAACTCGTTTTTCAACCACTCCACAAATGTCATTTAACAAACTACAGTTTTGGCAAGTCGGTTAGGACATCTACTTTGTGCATGACACAAGTCATTTTTCCAACAATTATTTACAGACAGATTATTTCACTGTATCACAATTCCAGTGGGTCAGAAGTTTACATACACTAAGTTGACTGTGCCTTTAAACTGCTTGGAATATTCCAGAAAATGATGTCATGGCTTTAGAAGCTTCTAATAGGCTAATTGACATAATTTGAGTCAATTACCTGTGGATGTATTTCAAGGCCTACCTTCAAACTCAATGCCTCTTTGCTTGTCATCATGGGAAAATCTAAAGAAATCAGTCAAGACCTCCACAAGTCCGGTTCATCCTTGGGAGCAATTTCCAAACGCCTGAAGGTACCACGTTCATCTGTACAAACAATAGTATGCAAGTATAAACACCATTGGACCATGCAGCCGTCATACCGTTAGGAAGGAGACGAGTTCTGTCTCCTAGAGATGAACGTACTTTGGTGCAAAAAGTGCAAATCAATCCCAGAACAGCAGCGAAGGACCATGTGAAAATGCTGGATGAAACCAGTACAAAAGTATCTATACCCACAGTAAAACGAGTCCTATATCGACATAACCTGAAAGGCCGCTCAGCAAGTTAGACGCCACTGCTCCAAATCCACCACAAATAAACCAAACTACGGTTTGCAACTGCACATGGGGACAAAGATCGTACTCTTGGAGACGTCCTCTGGTCTGATGAAACAAAAATAGAACTGTTTGGCCATAATGACCATTGTATGTTTGGAGGAAAAGGGGGAGGCTTGCAAGCCGAAGAACACCATCCCAACCGTGAAGCATGGGGGTGGCAGCATCATGTTGTGGGGGTGCCTTGCTGCAGGAGGGTGACTGGTGCATTTCACAAAATAGGTGTCATGAGGGAGAACAATTATGTGGATATATTGAAGCAACATCTCAAGACATCAGTCAGGAAGTTAAAACTTGGTTGCAAATTGGTCTTCCAAATGGACAATGACCCCAAGTATACTTCCAAAGTTGTGGCAAAATGGCTTAAGGACAACAAAGTCAAGGTATTGGAGTGGCCATCACAAAGCCCTGACCTCAATCCCATAGAAATTTGTGGGAAAACCTGAAAAAGTGTGTGCGAGCAAGGAGGCCTACAAACCTGACTCAGTTACACCAGCTCTGTCAGGAAGAATGGGCCAAAAACTGATTTTGGGAAGCTACCTGAAACGTTTGACCCACGTTAAACAATTTAAAGGCAATGCCACCAAATACTAATTGAGTGTATATAAACTTCTGACCCACTGGGAATGTGATTAAATAAATAAAAGCTGAAATAAATCACTCTCTACTATTATTCTGACATTTCACATTCTTAAAATAAAGTGGTCATCCTAACTGACCTTAGACAGGGAATTTTTAATAAGATTAAATGTCAGGAATTGTGAAAAACTGAGTTTAAATGCTGTTGGCAAATGTACGTCTCGTGTCTGAGCCATTTTTTTGCAACTCCACTTTCAGTTTTCTATCCATGGTTTCTGGTTAGGGTAGGTTTTAAAAGTCAGAGTGGGTAGAACATCTCCTGTACACTTCCTGTGGTTTTCAGTTTGCATAAAGTCCAGTGAATTTATTTGAGTGCCATCGTGGTATCGACTTGAGGGGGAATATTCACGGCTGTGACTATAACCAAAGAGAATTATCTTGGGAGGTAATACAGTCGGCATTTGATTGTGAGGTATTCTAGATCGTCTGAATAAAAGTACTTGAGTTCCTGTATGTTATCACAATCACACCATGAATAGTTAATCATGAAATATACACCCCCACCCTTCTTCTTCCCAAAATTATATTTATTCCTGTCTGCGCCATTAACTGAGAACCCAATTGGCTGTACGGACTCAGACAGTATATCCCGAGAGATCCATGTTTCCGTGAAACTGTCACGTTCTGACCTTAGTTATTTTGTTATATCTTTGTTTTAGTATGGTCAGGGCGTGAGTTGGGTGGGTTGTCTATGTTAGTTTTTCTATGATTTGCTATTTCTGTGTTTGGCCTGGTATGGTTCTCAATCAGAGGCAGCTGTCAATCATTGTCCCTGATTGAGAACCATATTTAGGGAGCCTGTTTTCTATTGTGTTTCGTGGGTGATTTTCTGTTTTCTGTTGTGTGTCTGCACCAGCCAGAACTGTTTTCGTTCGTTTCTCTTTGTTATTTTGTTATTTCCGTGTTCATTTAATAAAAATGAACACATACCACGCTGCGCATTGGTCCGACATTTCATACTCCTCATCAGAGGAAGACGACGAACGCTACAGAAACAGAGTATGTTACAATTCCTGATGTCTCTCTGGAAGGAAATCCTTACCCTGAGCTCGTCAATTTTATTATCCAGAGACTGAACATTAGCGAGTAATATACTTGGAAGTGGTAGGTGGATTGCGCACCTCATGAGTCAGACTAGAAGACCACTCCGAGTACATCTCGTCCGCCGGCTGTGTTTTGGATCGGCCTCTAATCAGTTCAATTGCCCTTGGGGGTACGAACAAAGGATCTGATTTGGGAAAGTTGCATTCCTGGTCGTAATGCTGGTATTGCTGGTGAGTTACTGCTGCTCTGATATCCAATAGTTCTGCCCGGCTGTATGTAATAACACTCCCAAAGATTCTGGGCTAACAATGTAAGAAATAACACATTAAAAAACAAAATACTGCAAAGTTTCCTAAGCGCTAGAAGCATTGCAGCCCTCTCTGTCAGCTCCATTTCTTTATCTCCACAGAGGAACTCTGGAGCTCTATCAGAGTGACCATCGGGTTCTTGGTCACCTCCCTGACCAAGGCCCTTCACCCTCAATTGCTCAATTTGGCCGGGAGTCCAACTCTAGGATGAGTCTTGGTGGTTCCAAACTTTTAAGAATGATGGACGCCACTGTGTTCTTGGGGACCTTCAATGCTGCAGAAACGGTTTGGTACACTTCCCCAGATCTGTGCCTCCACACAATAATATTTTGGCGCTCTACAGACAATTCATTCGACCTCTTTGCTTGGTTTTTGCTCTGACATGCACTGTCAACTGTGGGACCTTCTATAGATAGGTGTGTGCCTTTCCAAATCATGTCCAATCAATTGAATTTACTGCAGGTGGACTCCAAGTTGTTGAAACATCTCAAGGATGATCAATGCTTACAGGATGCACCTGAACTCAATTTGAAGTCTCATAACAATGGGTCTGAATACTTCGGTAAATAAGGTATGTTTTTAATTTAATACATTTGCAAACATTTCTAAAAAAAACAGTTATCTTTGTCATTATGGGGTATTGTGTAGATTGAGGATTTGTATTTATTTATTTTAGAATAATGCTGTAACGTAACAAAATGTGGGAAAAGTCAAGGGGTCTGAATACTTTCCCGAAGGCACTGTGTGTGTGTGTGTGTGTGTGAAATATATATATATATATATATATATATATATATATATATATATATATATATATATATATGAATATCATACATTGGACACCTAAGCCTATAGGCCTTTGCATGCAATTATCACGTTTCAGGAGAAGACCCACATGCAGACAGTGTCGAAGTAACAAAAGTGTATTACTAGAACAGGGGACAGGCAAAACGACAGGTCAAGGCAAGGTTAGGTAGAGGTCAGTGATCCAGATCAGAGTCCATAAGGTAAAGAACGGCAGGTAGTCTTGGGGTCAGGGCAGGCAGAATGGTGATAACCGGGAAAACTAGAAAAGGTGGACAATTATTGTATAAAGTTTTGCATATGCTACACATCTAAACACAAGAAAGTGTTTTTGCCATTTTTTGATGGCGCTGGCTGCGCCAGGTTGGATCTGAATTCATATGAATGTCCCTAACATTTCTCGAATATCCAGTAAATTAAAATCTTCCCTGAAAACTCTGAATTGGCATTTTGTTTTTACGAAGATTTTACAATACTCACATGAAAATCTGTGGCCAATTTGATGGAAACTTAGCTACAGCCACCCTAAAGCAGGGCTGTCCAACCCTCTTCCTTGAGATCTACTGTCCTGTGGGTTTTCAGTCCAACCCTAATTTAACACACAGGGTATTCCGTGTATTTTACAGTACAAGGGGAAGGTCATGTGAAAATGTGTTTTACTTTGGGGAGGGGTGTGCATTTTTTTTATGACAACTTGTGTTTTACTAGCCCCTCCCCTCCAGTAAATTTCAATCTGTCCCTTACAATGGTGAATGGGTATGTGAGGACAACCAAAGATTATGGATATACTGATGACAGAAGCCCTCCATAGGCCAGTGGTTCCCAAACTGTGGGGAGGGGTTGGCTGGGGTTCCTTTATTATTTTTAAAGAAACTCAGTCCATCTTTCAATTTACTCTTCAAAATTGTAATAGTACAATGCACAAGGTGCAATTTCAAAATTGGGTAATGCATCATCAGTTTTCCTCTTGTCATGTCAGTCTTTGCATACCTTAGAGAGCTATTTATAACTTTATAACGTATACATTTCCAGATCAACTAGCCCATGTAAGCTAACGTTTTTTAGCCCATAGATTTTGTTGTAATGTTTAAGACTCAAATATCATATTAGACATTGCAGAATGTATAGAATCGCAAAAATAGCTTTAAAACTGCCACAGTTTCTGTGCACCCCATGACAAAATGTGTAGAATTGCAGGAAATAAGCTTTAAACCTGCAAAATATTCTCTCCACCAACAAGAGGGATGTGAACAGTTTGTGTCATGAACATTGCTTGTGCCCATAGAAATAGACGTGGGGCGCAGGATGTTCCCCAATGCTGAAAGGGGGGCCTGAGTGAAAAAGTTGTTTCCAACTGAGTGGGGATTCCTATGGGTTGGGAGCATCAGCCAACAATCAGTGTCGTCTTCTTCAAATTGCGTGCTATGGTTTGTAAATGGCTTTAACACTGCCATCTAGTGGCCATAATAAATAAATGACAAGATTTGGTACAGGACTCCTGCACCAACAAAAGTTTTACACTTTTTTCAAAAACAAAAGAATAATAAATTAAC
Organism: Oncorhynchus mykiss; assembly: GCF_057628025.1. Lineage (NCBI taxonomy): Eukaryota > Metazoa > Chordata > Actinopteri > Salmoniformes > Salmonidae > Oncorhynchus > Oncorhynchus mykiss. The sequence continues at coordinate 28,266,535 of NC_143031.1, forward strand.
TACTTTAAAATGGAGGTGTTAAGCGGGCATTGTGTCAAGAAGCAGTGCGGCTTGGCTGGGTTGTGTTTCGGGGGACAGACGGCTCTCGACCATAGTCTCTCCAGAGTCCGTATAGGAATTGCAGCAATGGGGCAAGACTGTAACTACCAATTGGACACCACGAAATTGGGGAATGCCTGTTGAGTCAATTGTAATTTTCCTAAGTCCCTCTTCGTGGCACCTGACCACACTACTGAACAGTAGTCTAGGTGCGACAAAACTAGGGCCTATAAGACCTGCCTTGTTGATAGTGTTGTTAGGGAAGAGCAGCGCTTTGTATCAATATGTTTTGACCACTTTTTATTTTATTTCTATTTCACCTTTATTTCACCAGGTAGGCTAGTTGAGAACAAGTTCTCATTTACAACTGCGACCTGGCCAAGACAAAGCAAAGCAGTGCGACACAAACAACAACAGAGTTACACATGGAATAAACAAACATAGTCAATAACACAATAGGAAAAAAAGTCTATATACAGTGTGTGCAAATGAGGTAAGATAAGAGAGGTAAGGCAATACATAGGCCATACTGGCAAAATAATTACAATTGAGCAATTAAACACTAGATGTGCAGAAGATGAATATGCAAGTAGAGATGGGGTGCAAAGGAGAAAAAAACAGTATGGTGATGAGGTAGTCGGATGGGCTGTTTAGAGATGGGCTATGTACAGGTGCAGTGATCTGTGAGCTGCTCTGACAGCTGGTGCTTAAAGTTAGTGAGGGAGATATGAGTCTCCAGCTTCAGTGATTATTTTTTTTTGCAATTCATTCCAATCATTGGGAGCAGAGAACTGGAAGGAAAGGCAGCCACAGGAGGAATTGGCTTTGGGAGTGACCAGTAAAATATACCTGCTGGAGCGCGTGCTACAGGTGGGTGCTGTTATGGTGACCAGTGAGCTGAGATAAGGTGGGACTTCACCTAACAAATACTTATAGATGACCTGGAGCCTGTGGGTTTGGCAAAGAATATGAAGCAAGGGCCAGCCAACGAGAGCATACAGGTCACAGTGGTGGGTGGTATATGGGGCTTTGGTGACAAAACGGATGGCACTGTGATAGACTGCATCCAGTTTGCTGAGTAGAGTGTTGGAGGCTATTTTGTAAAGGACATCGCCGAAGTCAAGGATCGGTAGGATAGTCAGTTTTACGAGGATTTGTTTGGCAGCATATGTGAAGGATGCTTTGTTGCGAAAGAGGAAGCCGATTCTAGATTTCATTTTGGATTGGAGATGCTTAATGTGAGTCTGGAAGGAGAGGTTACAGTCTAACCAGACACCTAGGTATTTGTAGTTGTCCACATATTCTAAGTCAGAACCGTCCAGAGTAGTGATGCTGGACGGGCGGGCAGGTGCGGGCAGCGATCGGTTGAAGAGCATGCATTTAGTTTTACTTGCATTTAAGAGCAGTGGGAGGCCATGGAAGGAGAGTTGTATGGCGTTTAAGCTCATCTGTAGGTTAGTTAACAGTGTCCAGAGAAGGGCCAGAGGTAGACAGAATGGTGTCGTCTGCGTAGAGGTGGATCAGAGACTCACCAGCAGCAAGAGCGACATCATTGATGTATACAGAGAAGAGAGTCGGCCCGAGAATTGAACCCTGTGGCACCCTCATAGACTGCCAGAGGTCCGGACAACAGGCCCTCCGATTTGACACACTGAACTCTATCAGAAAAGTAGTTGGTGAACCAGGCGAGGCAGTCATTTGAAAAACCAAGGCTATTGAGTCTGCCGATAAGAATGTGGTGATTCCCGGGTGGCGCAGTAGTATGTGGCTTGTCTGTCCTAGTCACTTGGTAGCTCACCATGTTGAGATGCAATCTACTGCAGAGAGAGCTTGCAAAGTTCTGTCATACTTTCCAGGTCTATGACCAAACAGTTCGAGCTTCTAAATTTGAAAAAAATCTCTCCTGAAATAAGTCTCAACTGTTGCCACCTGTTATAGACCCCCCTCAGCTCCCAGCTGTGTCCTGGGCACTATATGTGAATAGATTGCCCCTCATGTATCTTCAGAGTTCATTCTGTTAGGTGACCTAAACTGGGATATGCTTAACACTCCAGCAGTCCTACAATCTAAGCTAGATGCCCACCATCTCACACAAATTATCAAGGAACCCACTAGGTACAACCCTAAATCCATGGGCACCATCATATATATTATCCTGACCAACTTGCCCTCCAAATACACCTCTGCTGTTTTCAATCAGGATCTCAGCGATCACTTCCTCATTGCCTGCATCCGCTATGGGTCCCACGGTCAAACGCTCCCTAAAACACTTCTGCTAGCATGCCTTTCTAATCAACCTGGCCCGGGTATCCTGGAAGGATATTGACCTCATCCCATCAGTCGAGGAAGCCTGGTCGTTCTTTAAAAGTAATTTACACACCATCTTAAATAAGCATGCCCCTTTCAAAAAAAAATTGAACTGAGAACAGACAAAGCCCTTGGTTCACTCCAGACCTGACTGCCCTCGACCAGCACAAAAACATCCAGATAGCAGATGTTCTGAAAGAGCTGCAAAACCTGGACCCGTACAAATAAGCTGGGCTAGACAATCTGGACCCTCTCTTTCTAAAATTATCCACCGCCATTTTTGCAACCCCTATTACCAGTCTGTTCAACCTCTCTTTCTTGTCGCCCGAGATCCCTAAAGATTGGAAAGCTGCCGCGGTCATCCCCCTCTTCAAAGGGGGTGACACTAGACCCAAACTGTTATAGACCTATATCCATCCTGCCCTGCCCTTCTAAAGTCTTTGAAAGCCAAGTTAATAAACAGATCACTGACCATTTCAAATCCCACCGTACCTTCTCCACTGTGCAATCCAGTTTCCGAGCTGGTCACGGGTGCACCTCAGCCTGTAAACAATATCACAACTGCCATCGATAAAAGATTGTACTGTACAGCCGACTTCAGCGACCTGGCAAAAGCTTTCGACTCTGGCAATCACCGTATTCTTATCGGCAGACTCAACAGCCTTGTTTCTCAAATGACTGCCTCGCCTGGTTCACCAACTAACTACCTCTTCAACGATGTCACTCTTACTGCGGGTGATTTCCCTGATCCACCTCTACGCAGACGACACCATTCTGTATTTGACATTGTGTTGTTATTTTGCTGAAAACTAGATAGTTTCATTTTATTTTTGGCTGTGAAACGAGGCTCATCAGACAAGGAAAAAATCTCACCCAAATGTCTAGCCCCGTTGGAAAATATAAATGGACTGTTTGAAAATGTGAAGACACTTTTTTTAATTTTATTTTTTATTTGGTGTACCCCCAGTTTGGGAATACCTGTATTAGGCTATAACTAGCAATGCAAATGGATTTCTGATTCTAATAATATTACTACACAGATCATACACATAACATTAGTTATCAAACCAGCAAGCTAACGTTTGCTAGCTAACAGTACGCTTTTACTTGCAATAAAACGACTCTGACAAAATTAGAAACTTATTGGAAATGTAGCTAGACTCTTACCCGCATACATGGCAGACTAGAACCATTTAACTCTGTTTTGTTTCTGGCCAGCATTGTGTCAAGTCACTCCAGTTCACACTGACCGTGGCTTGTGCAGCATGTAGCCCATCACTTTTTCCATCTGATCTATCGATAGCACTAAATTCAGGGCATCAATGTTGTTAAGAAAAGCAGCAAATGTTCCACCTTTAAAAAACAGCGCGATAGAAAGCACTGTCAACACATACTGAACAGCTCACGTTATAAACTCAGCAAAAAAAGAAATGTCCCTTTTTCAGAACCCTGTCTTTCAAAGATAATTCGTAAAATTCCAAATAACTTCACAGATCTTCATTGTAAAGGGTTTCAACACTGTTTCCTATTCTTGTTCAATGAACCATAAACAATTAATGAACATGCACCTGTGGAACGGTCGTTAAGACACTAACAGCTTTCAGACCGTAGGCATTTAAGGTCACAGTTATGAAAACTTAGGGCACTAAAGAGACCTTTCTACTGACTCTGAAAACACCCAAGGAAAGATGCCCAGGTGTTAGGAATTTTATGAATAATGACTAAACAATGTCCCCATTTTAAATAGAACTGTAACTAAGTAAACTTATACTCTGTTTTATTATATCTGATTAACAATATGAATTCATAAGTGAGAGATTGTGGAGCCTGAAACAATGGTAAATAAATTAAATAAATACCATTCGAGCCAGGTTGGAGAAGATTGGAAGTGTTTTTTTTAAGTAAGCAGAAAGGGTCATTAACCTGTGGTTGAATTGACTCAACTTAGCTCTGGAATGTTCAGATAAGGCAGTGTGTGTTTTCTTAGGTTTTCCATTAGCTGGAACTGTCTGCTGAATGGTGATGGATGAAAACTTCAGAAGGTCTCTGTTGGGAGAAAGGTTATAAAATATTCTATGATGTCATATTTTGTATATAAACTGTTGTTCGTAGTTACATGGGAGCGCGCTCCGAGAATAAATACTAATATCTATTTTTGATAAGACTGGTCTGTCTATTTTATGCAAATAAGAATCTTACAAATTATCATAAAATAGACTAAGTGTATTCAATTAAAGAAAACATATTAGAATTGTGAAATTATACCAACACCAGGGTCCCTGCTCATCTGCGTGAACGTGCCTTAGGCATGCTGCAAGCAGGCTTGAGGACTGCAGATGTGGCCAGAGCAATACATAGCAATGTCTGTACTGTGAGATGCCGAAGACAGCGCTATGGGGAGACAGGGCGGACAGCTGATCGTCCTCACAGTGGCAGACCACGTGTAACACCTGCACAGGATCGGTACATCTGAACATCACACCTGTGTGACAGGTACAGGATGGCAACAACTGCCCGAGTTACACCAGGAACGCACAATCCCTCTATCAGTGCTCAGAATGTCCGCAATAGGCTGAGAGAGGCTGGACTAAGGGCGTGTAGGCCTGTTGTAAAGCAGGTCCTCACCAGACATCATCCGCAACAATGTCGCCTATGGGCACAAACCCACCGTCTCTGGACCAGACAGGAATGGCAAAAAGTGCTCTTCACTGACGAGTCGCGGTTTTGTCTCACCAGAGGTGATGGTCGGATTCACATTTATCATCGAAAGAATGAGCGTTACACCGAGGCCTGTACTCTGAAGCGGGATCGATTTGGAGGTGGAGGATCTATCATGGTCTGGGGCAGTGTGTCACAGCATCATCGGACTGAGCTTGTTGTCATTGCAGGCAATCTCAACGCTGTGTGTTACAGGGAAGACATCCTCCTCCCTCATGTGGTACCCTTCCTGCAGGTTCATCCAGACATGAACCTCCAGCCATACTGCTCGTTCTGTGTGCGATTTCATACAAGACAGGAATGTCAGTGTACTGCCATGGCCAGCGAAGAACCCAGATCTCAATCCCGTTGAGCACGTCTGGGACCTGTTGGATCGGAGGGTGAGGGCTAGGGCCATTCCCCCCAGAAATGTCTGGGAACTTGCAGGTGCCTTGGTGGAAGAGTACGGTAATATCTCACAGCAAGAACTTGAAAATCTGGTGCCGTCCATGAAGCGGAGATGCGCTGCAGTACTTAATGCAGCTGGTGGCCACACCAGATACTGACTGTTACTTTTGATTTTGACCCCCCTTTGTTCAGGGACACATTAGCTAGACAACTGTTTCACTATAAACTCAATGCTGCTATTGTTTTTACATTTCGTAAAGCCGCTTGTGTTTATTAACCAGGCAAGGGGTAGCTAACTAGAAGGCTGGTGGTGACTGGTTAGCTATGGGGAAGCAAGAACCGCTTGCACAATGTTTATAAGAGGAGACTTGCCGCTTGCTCCCCTGCAGCTCACCAGCTGATGCAGGCTGTGTGTGCCGCATCCTCCCCACTGCTGAACTGTATTAAGTGTGCTCATCACTGAAAATCTCTCAAATCATAATCTTTTGTACAGTCCTCTTAGTAGTCATATTTTAGTCAAATATTCACCTTGTTTTAGTAGTCTGAAAATATATTTTTTCCTTTACTTCTAATTTTTTTCAGGTTCTATTATTTAGTCAGATAGTCTCGTCAATTGTCACTGAAAAATTGGTTTGACAAATATGAGTCACTATTTTAGTTTACGAAATTAAAAATGAATGACACTGAAGTACAAATAAATAGTCACTTTTTTTTATTTTACACCAATTGTTTTATTCTGTGAGGGTCTGTTCAGGTCACATGATTTGCAGTAGCTCGACCCCTGAAACCACCACTGGGTAACAACCATCTTACAAGCCACAGGATCATAGGATGGATGACATAACAGGGGGGAGAAACATGGTTGAGACAATGGGGGCAACTGACACAGAGACATTTGTGTGAAAACAAATATAAAGGTCTAGATAGAGTTACAGCACATTTTTACGCTTGAAGGGTTGTAAAACTCCCTGGGCTGGCTGGCTATATAAGAGTAATACAAACAAACACAAGCAAGCACTCTTTTACACAGGCGATATAGATGACAAATTCCCACATTTCTGTATGATAACAGTTGTAGCTGCAGTTGACTGGTCTCTGAAAAACACAGCTCGAAGGAACATAAGTGCATATGAGGGAGTGAGGGTGGTTTCTGCTGAGAACACCTCCACTTCCTCAGTGTGGAAACTGCTAATGGCAGATGTTGGGCACGTGTAGCAGCGAGAGAGATATTGCAGTTTGTGTCAGCAGTCTGGACAGTAGTAGACTAGAGAGCAGGGGTGGTGCTAGACAAGCGCAGGTGGGAAACTTAGGGAGCACTTTGCCTTGGGGGCTGGGTGGGTGTCCAAACTCGGGCGGGTGTGTTTGTCTTCACTCCCACCTCTCCTAGGTGATGGGGATGGGGCTTAGGCGCTGCTGAGGGCATCCACACCGGGCAACACTTTACCTGTGGGCAGAGAGGAAGGACATACAATATGGTCACCGCACTACTGTTCCCTGAAAGAGGGAAATGAGGTACAACACGCTATGGGGAGTCGCACTCTTGCGACTTCGGTTGAAGTATCTACAATCATACCTGACAAGGCCAATGAAAATCGGTGCTGTGCTGGAAGCCCCGCCTTCCACAGGTGATAAGCGTGAGGTTCAGATTCATTCATTCAAATTTAATACTGGTCTTTACCCAGCCCAGGAACAGGCAGCACAGGGCCAAACAGGTGTTGTACTTCATTTCCCTCCTTCAAGGAACAGTAGTTATAGTCATAAAATTACATTCCCTTTTAGGCAGTCAACTTCGGAAGAACATAATATGGGGAAATATAATCACACCCAAAGCCAGCCCCAATGGATACTAAATGAAACTGCTAATGGCAGACCACCAAGACCTGACCCTGTCAGATGCGGCAGTCTGGGTATTGCGCACTCGGAGCACTGCCTAGTGACTTTCCCCTGTCCCAGCATTAAGCACACTGTGGGCTAAACTGAGAGCAGTGACATCCTAGCGATAATACCTCACAAGTGTGTGGTGATGCCCAACTTGCTGCAGCACAAATATCTCCTATAGTCAACCCTCCTATAGTCAATGGTCAAGACGCAGTCAGCTGCCTGGCGGAGGGGACGCGTAGGAGATGGGCTCCACAGTCCAGCGAGAGAGATGCTGCTTGGAGAGCACCCTGCCTTGAGCTGGATTAGCAAAACAGACAAAAAGCTGGTCACATAACCGGATATCCCGTGTCTGTTCAATGTACATGCGTAAAGCACTGGACATAGGCCAATGAAGCAAAATGTGGTGGTGAAAAAGTAAATGGCTCAAAAGCTAAGGACCTGACTTTTGGAGCAAAGGTCACCTTAGTCACCTGGGGCAAACTGAATACAGGAAGGGTGTACAGATAATGCGTGGAGGTCCCCAACATGTTTAGCCGAGGCTCTGCCAATTCCCACATGACATGTTGAGATTGTGGCCATGTACACTTCTAAACATGGAGAAGGCCCCACCCCTGCTCGAAAAAGCTCCTGTAGGAACATAAGGATGTCCCTCACAGACCACTGAAAAAGAACAAGCCCTTTCTTTCGGCACCAGAGCTCAAACGCTTTCCACTTGTATGCATATAGCCCTCTTGTGGAGGGCGCACTTGCAGACAGAATGGTAGCAATAACATTTTGAGGTAAGCCTCTAGCCATCAGATTGTTCCTTTCAGGGGCCAGGCCCATAGGAACCAAATCTCTGGCCTCACGTGTCAAACCTGCCCATGCACCTGGGACAATGATCTTCGTGAAACAAGGCTGCCTGGGCCAACGGGCAGTCAAAATAATGAGTGAATGAAGCCCTCCTGGATCACTCTCTGCACATGGGCTGAATCAGAACCACTGGCAGAAATGTGTAAAGGAGGGTCAGAGGCCACTGGTGTAGCCCCCATTTTGATGAAGAGGGCCCCCCCTGGATAGCAGATCCACACCCGAGTTAACGCAAATGGGAACATGCATCACCCGAAGTGAGAGCAAATGCACACTGTTCCACAGCTACAGGGAGCAGGCCAAGATGAGGAGGGGATGGACTGAGTCCCCCTCTGCCTGTTGATGTACTGTATACCACCATTGCCATGTGGTTGGATCTGACCAGCATATGCTTGCCGACAAACGGGAGGTGCCTGAGCGCTAAGGACGCGGTCAGAAGTTCCAGGTAATTGATATGTTGGGCTCTCTGACACGGTCCATACTCCCCAAATTGAGCAACCCTCGCACAGCGCTCCCCACCCTTGGGTGGGACGAGTCATGGCCATCTTGCGGGATAACACCTGGCCCATTAGACGGGGGTTCTTTCCACTGGGCTAGTGCCCGAAGGCATGTCGGGGACACCCAAATCGACTGGTTTAGGTGGCGAGATGCATCCAATCGCGTTGCTAGCACCCAGCGTAGAACGGCTACACCAATAATAATCCCAGGGGAATGACCACTATACCCAGCCATTATACCCAGTAGGCGGAGGAACTGCCAAAAACGACATGTGCATCCTAACCAGCCTCTCTGGACAATAAAACTTGACCCAGCGTAGAACGGCTACACCAATAGTAATCCCAGGGGAATGACCACTATGACAGAAGCCATTATACCCAGTAGGCGGAGGAACTGCCAAAAACTACATGTGTACCCTAACCAGCCTCTCTGGACAATAAAACTTCACCCAGCTGAGCAGCCGAAAAGTGACAGTGCTTGTTCAGGATTCGCATTATCCACATCCTTGTTAGCAAACGGTGCTAGGTAGCCAGCTAGCTTGCCATCCACTGGAGGGGTGTGCATCAGCCCTGCCCCCTCCGGGTCCATGAAGGGGGCACACCCATGTAGTATCAGCTTAGCTGAATGAGGGTTGGACCAGGCTGTTGTCCATTCGTCAACGAAACCCAGATTCCAATTGTTTGCTTTAGTAGTGTGAATCGTTTCTTTTCATACTGAGGTGAAGAGCGGAATAATTGAAGAAATGAATCTGAGCCTCACACTTATCACCTATGGAAAGCGAGGCTTCCAGTGAGGCCCGGATTTAATTTGCCTTGTCAAGCGTGATTGTAGATCCTTCAACAGAAGACGCAAAAGTGCAACTCCCTATAGTATGTTGTACTGAAGTTAACTGATTGAAAGGGAACTACCATACAGAAATGCAGTCATTTGTTGCTAGTCTGCTGTTGCATCTACTTACAGACCCTACATCATGCCACCTTGCAGATCTGAAACAACTTAATGTGTGGAAGCAATAGGGAAGAAACTACATAGTGTCATGGGGCAGCGGTTAAGGGGTTGATTTTGAACTGGACATAGGTCAAAAGTCCGGATGAGACCGTGGTGACGTCACTCACCCTCCAGAAGCTCCAGACTGGCTCCGCCTCCTGTGCTGACATGGCTGACCTTATCCTCTGTGCCCCATTTGGCGCAGCAGGTAGCTGTGTCACCTCCACCTGGGCATCAACAAGACAACATGGGGTTAAAATTAAGGTCATACAGACCCATCACTGTGATGGTGATCATTCACTACTATAGATGTGAGGAAGAAAGGGTGTTGGTATTTGGCACCATCTAATGGTGAGAATGATAGAGTGGATGAAGAAAAACTTCCAATCAAAACGGCAGAGCAGGCATAAATGTATACATGTATTTATTTACAAACATTGTCTCAGGTGCCTGGTGAAAGACGTGCTTCATGGTAATTGTGTAAACAGTGGTAGAGGGTCTTACCGATGATTGTGACGCAGCCTGAGTTGGTGACCTCCACCACTTTGTCCATCAGGCTCTTGGTTCCTTTGGCAAAGTTCTCAAACTCAAACACACCCACGGGGCCGTTCCACACAATCTGCTTGGCTCTGCCTACAGCCTCTGCGAAGAGCTTGTTGCTCTCGGGTCCACAGTCCAGACCCTGGGGAGAACAGAGGGAGAGATGGACACAGTTTTAAGTACTGATCTACAATATCAACACAAAACTATATCCTATATTTTATTTCACTATGAAAGTGATACAGTATATCAAATTGCTAGCTAGCACAATAACTAAGGAAAATTCCCATGACCACCCCTCAAGAAGACAATAAAACCCAATCAGGGTTGTGTTCATTAGGTACCAAACTGAAGAAAACAGACTGAAACTTGGAGGGACTTCCCTGGACTTGTCCAAAGCTTGTTTTAGTTTTCTGTTACAAAGCGTTTCAAAATGTTTTACATGGCATGCCCTTATGAACATGACCCAGGTTGCTCTCCTCCTCTCCTCACCATCCAGCCTGCGGGGATGCCAGCAGCCACAGTGGCGTTGCCAGTCTGGGCATGCTCGTCAAACTTCTCGGCGGTGATGAAGTCAACGGGTAGGTTGATCTTGACATTGTTCTTCTCAGCCTTGGCCATCAGCTCTTTGACGATCTTGGCGCCCTCCTCATCATACAGGGAGGTGCCGATCTGCCAGGGAAGAGAGGATCACTCATTTTAACATTTTAACTACAACCACCATGATATACACCACAGTCAATCATTGAACATATTTAACTAGGGGTCGCGTTAAAAGGATTCTGTGTTTTTCCACACAGAAAAGGAAAGACAAAACATTTTTTTTCTTCTCTTGCTGCATTTTAAAACGCAGATCTAAAACGTTTCTTGTTGAAATTGTGCTCAGCTTCAGTCAGGGTTCGCTCCAGATCATACATGTAGAAGGAGTAACTTCCTGCTTCAGTTGCAATACATTTTCTCAAGTCATTGGATCACCAGACAGAGCTCTGACTGATGTGTAGGCTACTTTTCTCCAGTACTTTCCCTCTGGTAGCAAGTTAAAATGCAAGATTAACTTCAAACAAAACATTAGGAAATGTAGCTGGCAAAATTCTTTCTAAGATAAACATTACAAATTTGATGGCCATAAATCATTTTTGAAAAATAATACCTTGCTTTTTCATTGTAAGCCAAATAGCATTGCACTTCTAATGACAACACATTCGGCAGAATATCGTTTCACTAATGTATTTTGTGAAAAACTATAGTTGCATGCCCCTTATTACTCTATTGAAGAAAAAAACAAAGAAAAAAAACGTTAAATATAAAAAGTCAGTGAAATGGTTGACAAATCAGATTTTTTTTATTTTTTAAAATGCATATTTCTGAAAGCTAATGTGACCCCAGATTTAACTAGATTGTGCTGAGGCACGAGTGAGTTCCGAGTTACATTCAATCAAAGAGGTTAAAATTATGATAGAAACACAATTGGCCAAAAAAAAGGGGCAGAATCCTCCTCTCCATTTCTTCCACTCTTCTTCCCTCCAGTGTCTCCCTTAAACAAAGTATCATCTCCCTCAGCCCCCCCCCTGTACTCACCTCCATGTTGTTGAGGACATTGAGGAAGGTGAAGGCCATGCCACCACCGATGATCATCTCATTGACCTGGTCCAACATGTTGTTGATCAGTTGAATCTTGTCCTTGACCTTGGCTCTGCACACAACAGAGAGAAACTATGAAAAACTGGTAAACATAGTAAAACAATGATATGAAGATAATTTATTTGAATCCCATATCTATAATCCATTATAAAACACACTTAAATAAAAAATATATAACTAGGCAAGTCAGTTAAGAACAAATTCTTATTTTCAATGACGGTCTAGGAACAGTGGGAGGTGAGTACGGGGGGGGGGGGGGGCTGAGGGAGATGATACTTTGTTTAAGGGAGACACTGGAGGGAAGAAATGGAGAGGAGGATTCTGCCCCCTTTTTTTTTAACTGCCTTGTTCAGGGGCAGAACGACAGATGTTTACCTTGTCAGCTCGGGGATACGATCTTGCAACCTTTCGGTTACTAGTCCGACACTAACCACAAGGCTACCCGACGCCCCATAGTCATAATGCAGTGTAAGCGTAGTTATAAACACACATGGTAAAACTCAGTTACGGAAAGGTTTCTAGTTGAGGAAGATAAGTCATTTTTTTAGTGTTACATTATTTGTTTGTTGTTTAATGAATTTAGAACTAAATCCTACCGCCTTTCATGCATTGTCGTGTGGCTTATTTATTAGCCAATTCACATCAAATGTACTTTGTCAGTGGCAGAGGGCCAAAAAGCTGAACTGCAGCAGTGAGAGAACCGGATTGGATATAGCGGTTGCACAATGCCCGGCTGAAATGGACTCCGACACTGGCCAATTTCAACATGTTTCCAACGGTAGCTAGCTGTGTGTGTGGCTCAACTTTCCCACTGTGCAAGGCTGTAAAGTGGCCAGTGATAAGGGAAGACTAGAATGCATAAGTAGAGTACTGTCACACAAATTGAAGTATTACAAACAAACTTAAAATAAACTAGTCCATTGTTGACATATGCAAAATATTTTTCATGTCAGCAATCAAGTTTAAAGACATTCATCTTTCAAAATACAGAAGGTAGGATGCATTTAGCATCCTATGATTCCAAATACTGGCTTTATTTCAAAAGATCTACATCTGGAAATCTTGATTGTTAACATTCAAAACATTTTGGGACTATATCAACAATGGATTAATGAAACAAATACCAAAAGATAGGAGAATTCCACTCAAAAACTTTAACACTAGAAACTCTAGCTAAAGCAGTCATTTTGACTGCTCGTGAAGGAAATTGTTTTAATAACTGCCATTTTTTAAGTCCTGACCCCCACTGTCCTTGACCTTTCCTAAATAAGTCTATAGAACACACTGCCATTGTTAGAATCTTAAAATCACAAACAGAATTGGAGTTCAAATCAAATTTGATGCACCGAATACAACAGACCTTACTGTGAAATGCTTAGTTAAAGTCCTTAACCAACAATGCAGTTCAAGAAATAGAGTTAAGAAATAACTTTTTATATACAGTGGGGCAAGATGAGAGAGGCCTATATAAAAAGATGAGGCCTATAATTTATCATAGGTACACTTCAACTATGACAGACAAAATGAGAAGAAAAAAATCCAGAAAATCACATTGTAGGGTTTTTAATGAATTTATTTGCAAATTATGGTGTAAAATAAGTATTTGATCAATAACAAAAGTTTCTCAATACTTTGTTATATACCCTTTGTTGGCAATGACAGAGGTCAAATGTTTTCCGTAAGTCTTCACAAGGTTTTCACACACTGCTGGTATTTTGGCCCATTCCTCCATGCAGATCTCCTCTAGAGCAGTGATGATTTGGGGCTGTTGCTGGGCAACACGGACTTTCAAATCCCTCCAAAGATTTTCTATGGGGTTGGAGACTGGCTAGGCCACTCCAGGCCCTTGAAATGCTTCTTACGAAGCCACTCCTTTGTTGCCCGGGCGGTGTGTTTGGGATCATTGTCATGCTGAAAGACCCAGCCACGTTTCATCTTCAATGCCCTTGCTGATGGAAGGAGGTTTTCACTCAAAATCTCACGATACATGGCCCCATTCATTCTTTCCTTTACACGGATCAGTCGTCCTGGTCCCTTTGCAGAAAAACAGCCCCAAAGTATGATGTTTCCACCCCCATGCTTCACAGTAGGTATGGTGTTCTTTGGATGCAACTCAGCATTCTTTGTCCTCCAAACACGACGAGTTGAGTTTACCAAAAAGTTATATTTTGGTTTCATCTGACCATATGACATTCTCCCAATCTTCTTCTGGATCATCCAAATGCTCTCTAGCAAACTTCAGATGGGCCTGGACATGTACTGGCTTAAACAGGGGGACACGTCTCGCACTGCAGGATTTGAGTCCCTGGCGGCGTTGTGTGTTACTGATGGTAGGCTTTGTTACTTTGGTCCCAGCTCTCTGCAGGTCATTCACTAGGTCGCTCCGTGTGGTTCTGGGATTTTTGTTCACCGTTCTTGTGATCATTTTGACCCCACGGGGTGAGATCTTACGTGGAGCCCCAGATTGAGGGAGATTATCAGTGGTCTTGTATGTCTTCCATTTCCTAATCATTTCTCCCACAGTTGATTTATTCAAACCAAGCTGCTTACCTATTGCAGATTCAGTCTTCCCAGCCTGGTGCAGGTCAGCTCTTTGGTCTTGGCCTTAGTGGAGTTTGGAGTGTGACCGTTTGAGGTTGTGGACAGGTGTCTTTTATACTGATAACAAGTTCAAACAGGTGCCATTAAATAAGTTACAGGTCCGTGAGAGCCAGAAATCTTGCTTGTTTGTAGGTGACCAAATACTTATTTTCCACCATAATTTGCAAATAAATTCATTAAAAATCCTACAATGTGATTTTCTGGATTTTTTAACTAATTTTGTCTGTCATAGTTGAAGTGAACCTATGATGAAAATTACAGGCGTCCCTCATCTTTTTAATTGGGAGAACTTGCACAATTGGTGGCTGACAAAATATTTTTTTGCCCCACTGTATATATATTTAGTAAATATTAACAAGGCTATATACAGGAGGTAACGGTACCGAGCCAACGTGCAGGGGTACAGGTTAGTGGAGGTAATTTGTACATGGAGGTAGGGGTAGAGTGACTATGCATAGATAATAAAAAGCGAGTAGCAGCAGTGAGGTAGCAGAGAAAATAATCTGACTTGGGTGACTGGAGTCTGACAATCTATTGGGCCTCCCTCTGATATCGCCTAGCATATAAGTCCTGGATGGCAGGAAGCTTGGCCCCAGTGATGTACTGGGCTGTATGCACTACCCTCCGTAGGACCTTACGGTCAGATGCTGAGCAGTTGCCATACCAGGCGCTGATGCAACCGGTCAGGATGCTCTCGATGGTGCAGCTGTAGAACTTTTTGACGATCATGCCAAATCTTTTCAGTGTCCTGCGGGGAAAAGGTGTTGTGGTACCCTCTTCATGACTGTCTTGGTGTGTTTGACCATGATAGTTCGTTGGTGATGTGGACACCAATTAACTTCAACCTTTCGACCCGCTCCACTACAGCCCGCCAATGTTAATGGGGGCCTGTTCGGTCTTTTCCGATCAGTCCTGCCACATCCGACGAGCGTCAGAGCCGGTGCAGTAGGATTCAATCTTAGTCCTGTATTGACGCTTTGCCTGTTTGATGGTTCGTCTGAGGGCGTAGTGGGATTTATAAGCGTCTGGATTAGTGCCCCGCTCTTTCAAAGCGACAGCTCTAGCCTTTAGCTCGGTGTGGATGTTGCCTGTAATCTATGGCTTCTGGTTGGGATATGTACATACGGTCACTGTGGAGAGAACAATGTCGATGCACTTATTGATGAAGCCGGTGACTGATGTGGTATACTCCTCAATCCCATTGGATGAATCCCGGAACATATTCCAGTCTGTGCTAGCAAAACAGTCCTGTAGCGTAGCATCCGCATCATCTGACCACTTCTGTATTGAGCGAGTCACTGGTACTTCCTGCTTTAGTTTTTGATGGTAAGCAGGAATCGGGACGATAGAATTATGGTCCGATTTCCCAAATGGAGGGCGAGCTTTGTATACGTCTTTGTGTGTGGAGTAAAGGTGGTCTAGAGTTTTTTTCCCTCTGGTTGCATATTGGTAGAAATTCGGTAAAACAGATTTAAGTTTGCCGACATTAAAATCCCCGGCCACTAGGAGCGCAGCTTCTGGATGCCAATTTTCTTGTTTGCTTATGGTCTTATAGTGCGGTCTTAGTGCCAGCATTGGTTTGTGGTGATAAATAGATGGCTATGAATAATATAGATGATAACTTTTGGTAGTGTGGTCTACAGCTTATCATGAGGTACTTTTTCTCAGGCAAGCAATACATCAACTTCTTTAATATTAGTTAAACAGTTTTATGAGGGCACGTCCTTTTTTGAATGGTTTTCCCCGTTGTCCCTCCTGACAGTAGGACCTGCTCCGCTCCTTCTCCTGATCGTGGAATGTGCCGTGCCCAGTTGATACATCACCCTGATCATTGCCTCAAAACTGAACCTAAACTAATTTCACACCTATAACAGATTAAATAAATGAAGTAAAGCGTGATGGGGAGAAAGGGGGAGAATGGGTGAGTTGATGAGTGAGAATGGGTGAGTTGATGAGTGAGAATGGGTGAGTTGATGAGTGAGGGAAAGCAGATGATGCTTAATGATGTAATCACCAATTGTGTTGGTATATTCTAATTATTATCTCAAAATGCTGTGTACCCTATATCAGTCCTTCAAATCCAAGCAGTTTTATCAGTCTACTCTGGCCCACTTGGAGTACACAATGAGAGAGTGCATCATTTAAAATGGCAAGAAGACCAAGACGATTGGATGCACATACTGCGTTAGGGCTCCTACCAGATCTGAATGAACACGACTCAGATGGCGGGGAAGAAATGAATCTTGACATCGCTGATGATTATTCTTCAGATTCTGAGCCTCAGCCTGAATAACAGAGGTCTAAGCGCAAAAAAGGCAGAACGGTGCACACTAAGCATGTGCCCGTGCCACTACCAAATGAAACAGTGAGACAGGAGCGAGGAAGGGACAGCACCGTTTACCTAGAACAAGCCGGTGACAACGCTATAGGTCGATTATCAGCACAAAATCTCATCACTAAGAGCGCAGGTCCTACATCTCAAGCAAAAAACAACATCAGCAATGCACTCACCATCTGTCGTTGATTATGTGACATGGGCATGCTACAGCATTCAGGGACTGTACTGTGGCTAAGGTGCACACGGAGCAAGGAGACACTGCCTGGGATCAGACTGTTGATGAACTGGAAGCATTCATTTCAATCCTGTGTGTCCATGGAGCATTCGGTGTAAAGAGCATCTATATGGAGAGCTTCTGGTCAGACATCTATGGGATACTTTTCTTTACAGAAACCATGTCACGGGATCGCTTCAGAGAGATCATGCGTTACCTCCATTTTGATGACAAAGAAACAGACATTTGTCAATTCGTCATGGTATCCAACGTATAAATAATAGGCTGACTGCTGTCATATCGACACATTCATTATAATGCCATTATTGCTTTTGTGCTGATTTTCACTATTTATCAAGCACACTTGGCGCTTATAGTGATTTTAGGCTACTGATGTTTTCATTTGACCGTGCATCTTGCTGACCATGCGTCTTGGTGGTTGGGGTATCATTATAAAAAGCTGTCACCGTGTTGTAATACAACTATGAAACAGAAAGAGAATGTAACAAAGAACACTCCACAAATAAAATTGATATAAAACATGGGTGTTTTTTGTGCTGCTAGTTGTTGAGCCAATGCTCAATAGAGTGATACCAGAGAAGCAGATGCAGGCCTCTGGGTACTTTATTCCTAATTGATCACCGATGAGCTCTCCCAGCCCCGTCCATAACCAGAGCCGTGGACCAGTTACTTACCCTCCGAGAATGGCCAGAAAGGGCCTGGCTGGTTTCTCCAGAGCCATGGCAAAGTAGTCCAGCTCCTTCTTCATCAGGAAACCTGCAGCCTTCTGGGACAGGTTCACTCCAACCATGGAGCTGGGGGAGGGAGAGGCAGGTATGCGGGGAAGGGGCGAAAGGGAGAGGAAAAGCAGTGTGAGAAGGAGAAGCAAGGAGACAGAAAAAAATAGTAATAGAGGTAGAAAGAAGAGAATAAGATTAAGGAAAGTAGGAGACACGGAGTGGCAATGAGTGATTTGACAGAAAAATAATTATCTTGAAGGACAATAATCATCACTCCACAGTAGTGTCCAGTGAACCTACCTGTGGGCTCTGTGTGCTGTGCCAAAGGCATCATTGACGTAGACATCTCCCAGTTTAGACAGAGAGGCTCTGAAGGAATCAATCTGCTCCTGGGTTGCTTTGGTCTAGCAGAGAAAGGAGAGAGGATAGAACACATTGTTACAGATGGCAGAGGGCTCAGGTTACAACCAACAGGCTCTATTACATCTAGAATAGAGAGCTGTACGACCCATTGTGCGGTATACAGAGGCCTCATTTATTCATATAGATGGTATCAATGCCTAGTCATTATTTGTGTGAAGGTATAGTTCATTTTTTTAAATTCAACAATATGACCCATATCTACAGTGTACAAAACAGCTCTTTCCATAACAGACTGACAAAGGTATATCTAGGTGAAAGCTACAGTCCCTTATTGATGTCACCTGTTAAATTGCCTTCAATCAGTGTAGATGAAGGGGAGGAGACCGTTGAAAGGAAGGATATTTATGCCTTGAGACAAACCGAGACATGGATGGTGTAAGTGTGCCATTCAATGCACCGGTTTGAGTGTGTCAAGAAAAGCAACACTGCTTGGTTTCACACGCTCAGTTTCCCCTGTGTGTATCAACTACAGTCCACCACCCAAAGGACATCCAGCCAACTTGACAACTGTGGGAACCATTGGAGTCAACATGGGCCAGCATCCCTGTGGAACACTTGATACTTTGTAGAATACTGTCATGACTTGGCCTCCTGGATGGAGATCAAAGGTGCAGGCTAACCAAAGGTTTCAAAAACTCCCCCTCTCCTGGGGGAGTTGGCCAGTTTTATGAAGGTCATAAATACCTTGCAGGTACTCTCTCTCCCACTCTGCAGAAATGGAAGTTAAAAATCCCGTTGTTACAACAGAGAGAGACTATGCAGTACTGTAATATAAAAAGGTTGTACATTGAAACAATATTTCTAACGTAAATAATGTGGGAAATGGTTGGTGGGACAAGAATCCTATCAAATCAGTTATTGCTTTGTGATATTGTTAAGGACGGTATAACTAAATAACTATCTCTGAAAGTGTACGCATTCAAGGGGTCAGGTTTACATATAAATGTTGTATAACTTATATGATTAAATAAACTATTTGTGAGAAGATGAAATGTGACTTTAGCCTTCTAAATGATAATGATTTTTCAGACTTTTGCCAAGTCAGTAACCACACCCATGTAACCACAGACATTGGGGCAACGTGATGGAACCGCCCTCCAAGGCGAGTGCTAAAACAGAGTGACCGACAGCGTGAGCTGAACGGTACGAAATGGTTAAAAACTCTGAAACTTTCAACAGAGAAGAAAATCTCTACAGACCAGTATATTGCCGGGTTGCTACTGGCGTGTAAAATGGTTCTAGCTGTACCCTGAATAATCAACCATTGAGACCAGTATACGGACAGTGTTGAGCCGGATGTCACGAATGGGTTAGACTCTACCAGACCAGAAATTGTAAGACTCAAACTCTCGAGTTAAGAAGATAAAGACTACATGTTGGAGAGGGGAAGAACATTTTCCTCCCACCATTGTGTGGTACTCTGATGGATCCAGTCTAACGAACACTTCTAGAACAAAGATAGCCCACTTCCACAACTACTAAGTACATTGACTTCTGGTGGACAACCAGACTTATGTCAAACTACTCTCCACAGACTGCTATCTCTGTTGAAATCACTTGATCAAAGACGTACATACGTAAATATGTACATTGCATTTCTAAAACCCAAATGAGCGGTTGTTATGATGTTAAATATCCATATTTACCATAAGCGTAGTATTCAACTGTATGTACTAGAGGTCGACCGATTAATCGGAATGGCCGATTAATTATGGCCGATTTTACGTTTTCATAACAATCTGAAATCTGTATTTTTGGGCACCAATTTGCCGTTTTTATTTTTATTAAACCTTTATTTAACTAGGCAAGTCAGTTAAGAACACATTCTTACTTTCAATGACGGCCTAGGAACGGTGGGTTAACTGCCTTGTTCAGGGGCAGTACACCAGATTTTCACCATGTCAGCTCGATCTTGTCAATCTTGCAAATTTACAGTTAACTAGTCCAACGCAATAACGACCTGCCTCTCTCTCGTTGCACTCCACAAGGAGACTGCCTGTTACGCGAATGCAGTAAGCCAAGGTAAGTTGCTAGCTAGCATTAAACGTATCTTATAAAAAACAATCAATCACTAGTTAACTACACATGGTTGATGATATTACTAGATATTATCTAGCGTGTCCTCCTATAATCTGACTGAGCATACATGACTGAGCGGTGGTAGGCAAAAGCAGGTAAACATTCATTCAAACAGCACTTTCGTGCGTTTTGCCAGCAGCTCTTCGTTGTGCGTCAAGCATTGCGCTGTTTATGACTTCAAGCCTATCAACTCCCGAGATGAGGCTGGTGTAACTGAAGTGAAATGGCTAGCTAGTTAGCGCGCGCTAATAGCGTTTCAAACGTCACTCGCTCTGAGCCTTCTCGTAGTTGTTCCCCTTGCTCTGCATGGGTAACGCTGCTTCGATGGTGGCTGTTGACGTTGTGTTGCTGGTTCAAGCCCAGGGAGGAGAGAGGAGAGGGATGGAAGCTATACTGTTACATTGGCAATACTAAAGTGCCTATAAGAACAGCCAATAGTCAAAGGTTAATGAAATACAAATGGTATAGAGGGAAATAGTCCTATAATTCCTATAATAACTACAAGCTACAACTTCTTACCTGGGAATATTGAAGACTCATGTTAAAAGGAACCACCAGTTTTCATATAACGTTAGCTTTCTTACGTCGCACATATTGCACTTTTACTTTCTTCTCCAACACTTTGTTTTTGCATTATTTAAACCAAATTGAACATGTTTCATTATTTACTTGAGGCTAAATTGATTGTATTGATGTATTATATTAAGTTAAATAAAATGTTCATTCAGTATTGTTGTAATTGTCATTATTACAAGTAAATACATTTAAAAACAAAAATCGGCCGATTAAATCGGTATCGGCATTTTTGGTCCTCCAATAAATCGGTATTGAATAATCATAATTGGTCGACCTCTAGTATGTACAATAGTTGAGCTCCTTTGTCTCACCTTCTCCCGCTCTCTTTCCCCACCCCGTTACTTTGTGTAACCAGCCGTCATATCGGGTTAGTCCACTAGGGACTTTTAATTGCATTGTGTTAGTAATCAATGTATACACTATTGTGTGTGTATGTAATTCTGTGTGATTATTTCATTAGTTAGTAAATAAATAATAGAGCCAATTTGTGTATCGCCGATTCATCATGACGACTAGGGTTTGTGCAGATTTATAGGATATTACGGCGCTCAGAATGAGACAAACGGGAGAAAATTATTGATGGATGACGGATAGTATATCGAGATATTCTGATAATTAATTTGGAAAATGGTAACTTGTTAAACTTTTCCCATGGTGCCCCAGATTACTACTTAAATTGTTATATGATTAATTTAATTTTATAATTGAACGTGGTATGTAATTATACCATGTAACCATCTTCGCATTAATGGTAGCAACGTCACGACAATACCATGCCCCTACGAATTGAGGCTGTTCTGATGGCAAAGTTAATCAAGTGTATTAATGGTCTATAATACATGTGACAGATCACTAGGTGTGGAACATAGGAGGATAGTGATGCGAGACAATTCAGAGGTGCAGCATATAAGGCAAGGTTCAAAACCAGGCAAAAGCTGGTATATTTACCAAATGAACCGATGGTTTACAGAAATGGCCCAACTTGGTCCAATCTTTCCGAGCGGCCATCTTTGTTGTGGCGACTTTGGTACCAGGGCTCCTCCTGGCTGGCAGCTGCAACCTTGTGGTGTGGGAGGTGAGACTCACTTCCATGGTGGTTAGTCATTCATGTCTCTTCATTTGCCATCTCTGGTTCTGAATGTTTCCCATAAGAAACATTACCATATGAAATGGATTCACTCACCGAGTTAGTGGGACCCTGGTAGTTCAGCGTTTGGCATTCATATTCCATCTCCCGCTCAGCATCCCACCACCACTCTTCTTCTTCTTGAGTGCACTGGGCCTTCAGCATTGCACTGGGGTCACACTCACATGAATCATGGTTAACATCAGCATGGGATGGGCAGTTTTGAGACGCATCATTCTTATGCGATTCATCAAGCCTGTCAGTCTGGCTACTCACGGAGATCAAATCTGGTGGGGCGTCCGTCTGGCTGTGACCATCTATTAATGTGCTGGTTTGGCAGCTTGAGGAACAATATAAGACGCACCATTCTCGGTTTCTTTATCTTGACTCTCGGGTACCTGCACCAGTTCTTCCACTTTGGCCTGTAGCTCACTCCTCTCCAGTTTCAAGTTCTCAATGCACTTTCCTTGGACTGTGCATTCTTCATTGAGGTCATCAACCTCTTCTCAAAGACACTTTTTCTCTTCTTCAGTTTTGCACAGGAGACCTTGAAACATTTTCAGCCTCCTCTTCAAGTCTTCAGCTTCATCGTGTGGAGCACATTTTCTTCTATTTACCCGTTTCAAAGTTTGCAGCTCCTGCAAAGTACCCTTCCAATACTTCTCCAGCTTGGCGGATCGCCGTTGCTCTTTGTTTCAGCAGGCTTTCTTTAGCCTTCTTCCTCTTCTCAGCTTCGGCAGTTAGCAAAATATTCTGGACATTCTTCCAAACACTTTTCCCACACTGGCTGTTTTTGCATTGTGTGCTATAGGCCTATAACAACAGCGGTTTGTCACTTGACTCTCCTTCAAAATAATATTTCCTGGATCAGTTGATGATGGTCGACAATATCACAAGGCCTAACTAAACAGCTGGATACCAAATGCGCACCCAACAAGTAAGGTATATTAGACTATGCATAGCCTATTGAAGAACCACGCAAGTTAGGTGACTTGGTTAAAAGCGTTTTTTTCTTTAAGCGTGATATTGCAATTGCATAAATCCTTTGGATTTGTGTGCCCATGAAAAAGGGGTTTAACAGCGTAGCCTAACATATCATTATGAACACAATCTAATAGACTCAGCAAAACTTTGTCCCACTGATGGCCCCCATAAGGGGTTGTGGGTTTCGTATTCAGATGGTTGATCTTTCAGAACATTCACACCTAGCCTACTGGACAATCAGCTCAGTCATCTGTACGCTTTCCTGTGTGCAGTGCAGATCAGTAATATTTCCCTCTCCTTTTCATATAAAAAAATGCAACTGTTAGCCTATTGATACAGACTTTACATAGGCCATTATCACTATAGCCTAATACTCCAATTGATTGACAGATTGTGTGCTGCCGACAAACAGCAGTGCAGTATTTCTAATAATTAGCCTAAACTGAATCCTAAAAAACTCTGAATGAATGAATCTGCACAGCCCTTGCTAAAGCCAATGATGTTTGAGTAGGCTAGGCCTAGTTTATATTATATTGATAATTAGATTCCATAGATCAAATTGAAAGAAAAATAAATGTTATTTCAACCTTGTAATTTATTATGTGAAAGTTTTTTATTCAATAATTAATGTATTAATTAGTAGGCTTATGGAGGACATTTTAAGTTATTCACCCAACCCAGTTTTATTTATTCTAAAAAGGCATGCAACGAATGCAGAGCATTTTAATTTATTTTATACAATATTCGGCCCAAATGAACACATTTATTTTAGGGCTTAAATGAGCCAATATATGAGAGCCTTCAGGACAGCTTAACTGATTTTACCCACGGAAAATATATGAGAGCCTTTATGAGTTCCCCACGGAGCAATGAAGCCACCAGCACATGCATTGTCCCCAAGTTAAATCGTGCACACGCGGCCGAAAGTAACCAACATAAAATAATGCATTGCAGCGGTGCTTCGATTCTATACAGTGTATCTATAAGATGGTGAACATACCACAGTAATGCCAGCGGAGATGACTGCATGATCAGGGTACTTGCACGTGAATATACTGTATGTACTTTTGATCCAGTTCCTACTGCACTTTAGCAGGCCAAGTTTATAACTTTCACAGAAAGGTCCAGGCTGATCTGTGGAGTCACATCAAAATGGCAGGAGTTGGCACAAGAACAGTTCAACCAGGTCATCATAGAATTCACCCTTAACCACAGACCTGGGATCAGATTATGCTACCCACAATCCTAACCTTAACCATAAAGGTGAATAAAAAAATATCAGAACCCAAATCAGTGGTTAGGGGTAAGATCTAGGCTTACCTACTCCGTCGCCTGCCACCACCCAGCCAACGGGGGACCTTGTGAAAGGTTGACAGCTGCCCCCTTTCCCCATCTCCTCTGCCCCCTCTAAGGGCTGCATACCAGCCAGGGCTAACATGGCAAGAAAAGCAACATGCTCGGCCCGGGACAACCCACTACCCTTCAATCAAAATGTCAGCAGGTCAGGGCAGCACCGCGGCTGTATGAGAGGAGATGGAGGTGGTAGAAGTAGCCTCCTGGCCTTTGATTCAGGCACAAGCATAGATACTACAAAACGTATCCTATGAACCTATGCATTGACATAATACTCTCAGAGGTGCAACCTTCTTAAGAGCTGCTGTCTGTTGTAGCGGGTGATTCCTCTTGAAACTAGAATTTTAAAAAAGAGCATGATTTGGGGGATTTTCACAACATTTAACCATACAAGGGTCCTTTGGAGGAAGGATTGCCAATTTTGCAATATATCGTTGAACATAATATATTCTACGGGCATATCGAAGTTCCAGAGCGGGATCTCTGCTGGTTTTAAAGTTATGGCCCATTTTATACAGAGAAATTGGCATAGTAGACAATCAATTTAACCAATCACAGCCCTCCTTTTACTTGTATCATTGCACATCCTGCAAAGGCAACCATTTTGAATCTATTTTCACATTCACTGTGTTGGTAATGCTTACAAATTGGATCATAACTAAAAGTAGCAGAAATCCTACTCTGGAACTTTGATTTGCCCGTAGAGTAGATCATGTTCAAGAAAAAGACAAAAAAATGAAAAATTTGGCAAAACAAATGTGTATATTTTAAT
Organism: Oncorhynchus mykiss; assembly: GCF_057628025.1. Taxonomy (NCBI): domain Eukaryota; kingdom Metazoa; phylum Chordata; class Actinopteri; order Salmoniformes; family Salmonidae; genus Oncorhynchus; species Oncorhynchus mykiss. The sequence goes on from NC_143031.1 coordinate 28,291,588, forward strand.
ATTAAGGTTTATATTTTTCAATAATCCTCATTTAATGTAAGAAATGTGTTATTGAAATCAAAATACTACTCATATTACAGTGCAAGCGGTACGCTTCATATGACACCAATGTTTGCTTTGCAGAACCTGGTAAGGCCAAAATCTCACAAATACAAACACTTAAATTAATTATTTCTCAATTATGTGTTAAGATACAAAACGTCAAATATACACAGAGTATACCAAACACTAATAACACCTTTCTAATATTGAGTTGCGCCCCCTTTTGCCCTCAGAACAGCCTCAATTCATCAGGGCATGGACTCTACAAGGTGTCAAGTATTCCACAGGGATGCTGGCCCATGTTGACTCCAATGCTTCTCACAGTTGTGTCAAGTTGGCTGGATGTCCGTTGGGTGGTGGACCATTCTTGATACACATGGGAAACTGTTGAGTGTGAAAAACCCAGCAGCGTTGCAGTTCTTGACACAAACCGGTGTTTAAAGCCACTTAAATCTTTTGTCTTGCCCATTCTTCCTCTCAATGGCACACATACACAATCCACGTCTCAGTTGTCTCCAGGCTTATAAATCCTTTAACTGGTCTTCTCCCCTTCATCTACACTGATTTAAGTGGATTTAACAAGTGACCTCGATGAAGGATCATAGCTTTCACCAGGATTCACCTGGTCAGTCTATGTCATAGAAAGAGCAGGTGTTCTTAATGTTTTGTACACTTAGTGTCAAAAATCCTCCCTACAAAGGATTGCATGTTGTGAAAAATCCCCCAAATCATGGTCTTTTTATGTTCCTAGTTTCATAAGGAATCACCCTAGTATGGATGTACTCACAGTACGTCTCAAACAGACGAGATAAGACACCATTTTCTCTACCCTGGTCTCAATCTGAAAAATTACTGTTTTTTCAGTCAGATGTCTGACTGGTGACTCATGCCACTGTAAGCTTGGTTCTATTTTCTTCTCTGCTCTTAGCAGCCCTGCTGACGCTAACACCAAAGGATGGTGACGCAGCTGCAGCTTGGGCCTCTGCAGGGCAGGAGTCCTCCATTTATGTAAATAGAAAAGGCCTCTGGGAATGGCTACTGCGGCTGCAGCCAGTGATATACCTTGTTTCCGGAGGTGTCCTTGCCCTTGCCCTCCTCAGCAACGTGGAATCTCAGGTTCTCCAGGAGAATGACGGAACCCTCTGCGGGGTCTGCGCAGGCCTGCTCTACATCGGGACCCACACAGTCCTTCAGGAAGTGCACGTCCCTGAGAATGAGTGCAAAGCAAACACGTGTACATTTGAGTACTTTATTGGGCTCCATAATGAAACACTGACTAAGTACAAAGAATCCAAATATTTCCAAAATGACAAATATGATTAATTAATTGGGACGAGTAATATTTCACTCGGTGCATGGTAATAGGCAGCTATGGAGGGCCATGGAAGGAGCCAGGTCTCACTTGCCCAGCAGGCTCTTGAGCTCGGCGGCCACGGGCTCCAGGGAGAATTTGTCAGGCATGGGGTTCCCATCAGGACGACCCAAGTGGCTCATCAGCACCACGGCCTTGGCCCCATGATCCAGACAGTGCTTGATGGTGGGGACAGCAGCCTTGATCCTGGAACACACAGGTACAAAGAATGAGCAAAGGCTAGAATAGGGCTCCTATAGAATGACATAGCAGCATTTGGTCTAATAAGGTGTATTACTAATAGATGATCAAATTAAAACAAGCTCATTATTACCTCTGGTTGTTTGTGATTCTTTGGTCCTTCATGGGCACATTGAAATCAACCCTGCAAAAGAGAAATGTCAAACATCCATTTTGGACACAGTAATAGTGAATTGTGTTTTGAGCAGGGGTTGGAACCGGTTCAGGGAACAGAACAGAAAAATAATGATGTTGAAGAACAGAACCAGAACAGAGAAAGAAAGTGATCTATACTGTTTCGGAACAGAACCGTTTTAAAAGCATCGGAACCAGTTAACAATGTTACTTTATGTTCAGGGTATTTTTTCCCCCAGTCCCACAAAAAAATGCAACAAAGCGCCTATGCAGAGCCCTCGCAGTCACTCAGAAACGTATTCCAGTGTCTGCATGCCTGCCAGCTGAAAATCTTTGCCAGTATGGTGTAGGCTACCTGTCCCTCCCTCCAAATATTTTATTAGAGAACAATGGATGAATTATTCAATGTTAGTTAACTACAAAAAGGTAAGATGTGTTTTTATTTTAATTCTTGTGCCTTTCTGCACACAAGCTTGTTAGCTACCTAGCTAGGTAGAGCTGGTCTAGCTCTCAATAAAATCTAGGCAGTGTAATCTAATGTGTAATCTAATGGAACTGAGAGTCTTCCTATTATTAATTTCCTTCAACCAATCAGTCATTTGTGTCAGTGCAGTACACGTTGAGTGCCCTTCTCTAGAAACATGCAGAAAGTCTGTTTGTTTACAGAGAAATTGCATTGTGGCGGCAGGGTAGCCTAATGGTTAGAACGTTGGACTAGTAACCGGAAGGTTGCGAGTTCAAACCCCCGAGCTGACAGGGTACAAATCTGTCGTTCTGCCCCTGAACAGGCAGTTAACCCACTGTTCCCAGGCCGTCATTGAAAATACGAATTTGTTCTTAACTGACTTGCCTGGTTAAATAAAGGTAAAAAAATTGTATTTGGTCAAACACCATTTTCCCAACAGTTTGCTAAAAGCAAGTTTGCTAAAAGCAAGCTTATAGGTCTGCTGTTAGAACCAGTAAAGGCCGCTTTACCACTCTTGGGTAGCGGAATTACTTCGGCTTCCCTTCATTCCCTTTATTTCTATTGGCCAGTCTGAGATATGGCTTTTTCTTTGCAACTCTGCCTAGAAGGCCAGAGTCACCTCTTCACTGTTGATGTTGAGACTGGTGTTTTGCGGGTACTATTTAATGAAGCTACCAGTTGAGGACTTGTGAGGCAACTGTTTCTGTGTTTCTGCTCTGTTCTGTGAATGGAGTAGTACACAGCGTTGTACGAGATCTTCAGTTTCTTGGCAATTTCTCACATGTAATAGCTTTCATTTCTCAGAACAAGAATAGACTGACGAGATTCTAAAGAAAGGTCTTTGTTTCTGGCCATTTTGAGCCTGTAATCGAACCCACAAATGTTGATGCTCCAGATACTCAACTAGTCTAAAGTAGAGGTCGACCGATTAATCAGAATGGCCGATTAATTAGGGCCGATTTCAAGTTAACATAACAATCGTAAATCTGTATTTTTGGGCGCCGATTTTGTTATATATTTTTTAAATATATTTTTTTACACCTTTTATTTCATCTTTATTTAACTAGGCAAGTCAGTTATGAACACATTCTTCTTTTCAATGACGGCCTAGGAACGTTGGGTTAACTGCCTCGTTCAGGGGCAGAAAGACAGATTTTCACATTGTCAGCTCGGGGGATGCAATCTTACAGTTAACTAGTCCAACGCAATAATGACCTGCCTCTCTCTCGTTGCACTCTGCGCTAACTAGCTAGCCATTTCACTTCGTTTACACCAGCCTCATCTCAGGAGTTGATAGGCTTGAAGTCATAAACAGCGCAATGCTTGACGCACAATGAAGAGCTGCTGGCAAAACGCACGAAAGTGCTGTTTGAATGAATGTTTACGCGCCTGCTTCTGCCTACCACCGCTCAGTCAGATACTTAGATACTTGTATGTTCAGTCAGATTATATGCAACGCAGGACACGCTAGATAATATCTAGTAATATCATCAACCATGTGTAGTTAACTAGGGATTATAATTGTTTGGTTTTTTATAAGATAAGTTTAATGCTAGCTAGCATCTTACCTTGGCTTACTGCCTTTGCGTAACAGGCAGTCTCCTAGTGGAGTGCAACGAGAGAGAGGCAGGTCGTTATTGCGGTTTAATGCTAGCTAGCGACCTGTAATGTTGCAAGATGGGATCCACCGAGCTGACAAGGTGAAAATCTGTCACTCTGCCCCTGAATGAGGCAGTTAACCCACCGTTCTTAGGCCGTCATTGAAAATAAGAATGTGTTCTTAACTGACTTGCCTAGTTAAATAAAAGGTATAAAAAAATATAAGAATCGGCAAAAATACCGATTTCCGATTGTTATGAAAACTTGAAAAATCGGCCCTAATTAATCGGCCATTCCGATTAATCGGTCGACCTCTAGTTTGTACCATGTTTTGTGCTGCTACCATGCTGTGCAGCAGCCATGCTATGTTGTCGTCTTAGGACTCTCTTTATGTAGTGTTGTCTTTTGTTGTGATGTGTGTTTTGTCCTATTTTTTTTATCCCATCAAGTCCCCACAGGAGGCCTTTAGCCTTTTGGTAGGCCGTCATTGTAAATAACAATTTGTTCTGAACTGACTTACCTAGTTAAATAAAAAACATTATGCAACCTATGGATTACAAAATACATTCAGTCAAAAATAAATCATAAATATGTTTTTGAAGTGGTTGTACTATATGTAGATTATATTATTTCCAGCGCTTTCTTATACATACACCTTCAAGGGTTTCATTATTTTTACTATTTTCTACATTGTAGAATAGTGAAGACCTCAAAACTCTGAAATAACGCATACGGAATCATGTAGTAACCAAAAGCGTTAAATCAAAATATATTTTATATGAGATTCTTCAAAATAGCCACCCTTTGCCTTGATGACAGCTTTGCACACTCTTGGCATTCTCTCAACCAGCTTCATTAGGAACGCTTTTCCAACAGTCTTGAAGGAGTTCCCACATATGCGGAGCACTTGTTTGCTGCTTTTCCTTCACTCTGCGGTTCAAGTCATCCCAAACCATCTCAATTGGGTTGAGGTCGGTGATTGTGGAGGCCAGGTCATCTGATGCAGCACTCCATCACTCTCCTTCTTGGTCAAATAGCTCTTAGACAGGCTGGAGGTGTGTTTTGGGCCATTGTTCTGTTGAAAAACAAATTATAGTGGGCCAAAGCTTAAACCAGATGGGATGGCTTATCGCTGCATAGTGCTGTAGTAGCCATGCTGGTTAAGTGTGCCTTGAATTCTAAATAAATCACAGACTGTCAGCAGCAAAGCACCCTCACACCACCACCTCCATGTTCTTTGAAATGTTCTTAATTCAAAGATAGCTAAACACTTGTCTTAAACTCAGGGCATTGAGACAATAAGCTAATGAAAGCAAATGAACATGTATAATTCACTCAAACATCTGAAAGTTTAAGTATATTATTTTAAACTAAATAACACATTTTAGAACAATAATCTCAGTATGAAATATGCTAACATGATTTCCATTGCCTGCTAGATAGCTAGCTAAAAATCGCTTGCCTAGTGAGAATCATTTTATGATATTTAATTGTAAATAGATTTTTTTGTAATAAATATAATGAAAATCATGAAATCTGAAGATATTGTTGAGGAATTGCACTCTTATGAAGTTTTTTTGTATTATTTTTTAAAGAAGCTTCCTAAGTTTGTGCGTAAGAAATGTTTTGTACATCTGGGTCTAGTCTGTCAAACAGCGCTGTAGCCCTGCCACTTTCCACCGCAGATGCAGAAGGGTGACATAGGCGGATGTGGTGGATTGAGACGCAGCCCATTAAAAAAAATATCTCTATCTTAAACTAAGGAATTATGATGGGGACTGTGTTATGTTACTTAGATTGACACACCGGTGCATCAATAGACTAGGGGATTTAATAAATCCAACTATAGTATCCTTAACTAGGATTATTACATGCATTATCTGAATTAGGCCCACAGAATTATACATACGGCAGAGCGGTCTCTATGGAGGAACTTTAAATGTCATTGAACTTCAAAGTTGGTTGACGTTGGACCAGAGCAAACATTATCTAGCTAGCTAACAAGCATGTGTGTGTGTGTGTGTGTGTATGTGTGTGTGTGAGCAGAGCAGCATTAGAATTAAAAACACACCTTTTTGTAGTTAATACATCCAATGGGAAATGTGATAACTATAGTATCCTTAACCAGTATTGAAAAAGTAAATCCTTTTTTTTTTTCTTTTTTTTTTTTACACCTCTCCCTAATTTCTGAATCATGATTGTAATGTTGTCAGTAAGCAATGTTTTCCAAACTCAGTACTGGGCCCCGTGCACGTTTTGGTTTTTGCCCTAGCACTACACAGCTTATTTTTTTTAAAACAACTCCTCATCAAGCTTTGATTATTTGAATCAGCTGTGTAGTGCTAGGGCAATACCTTTCTTAGTGACAGAGGGCTTTGCAAACTCACTTTGTTGCAATTTTTGTGGGACTGGAGAAAAAAAATTGCCTGGAAAGTAAAATAACATTATTCTGTTCCCATGCTTTTAAAATAACGGTTCTGTTCCGGAACAGTATAGATCATGTTCGTTTCCGCTTCTGTTCCTCAAATAATTTCGTACTCTTGCAGTTTTCGGTTCTGTTCCCAGAAATGGTTCCAACCCTTGGTAGCAAGGTTTGAAATGATTATGCTTAGTTATCTGTTTGGGCTTCTTGCAGTCTACAAATTATGCAATTGTGTTCGGCCTCGTGGCCATGCACAAAAAAATTATCAGAAAATCACCACATAAAAACATTGCACCAACATATGACGCAATCTTAGACTCCACTGCCCTGACCGACCTTGATAAGAGGAATACATATCTGAGAATGCTGTTCATTGACTACAACTCCGCGTTAAAAAACATTGTCCCGCCAGGTTTGGGACCCTGGGAATTTACACTTCCCTCTGCAACTATCTACTCCGATTTCAGAGCACTCCCGTCTGAGTGTGCCAGAGCGCAGAATAACTGACATTTACAAACGCTCGTTGAAAATTAGTAAAAGTTGGCAAAAATGCGTATACATTTTTTTTGTTGATGCCAGAAGCACAGTTGCAGTCACCAACGCTCTGGATAACATAAAAACAGCCTAACCAGCTCTGCTAGGGCGAGTAAAATGGTCAGAGTGAGCTGTTCTCTCATTTGTGTCTGGAAGTAGCTAGCAAGCATGACTGCTGTTGGGTCAGAACTCTCGGATCAAGACTACTTCTCCGCCAGGGCGTCCTGTCTGCGCTCTAAACGCACCGAGAACGAAACGCTCTGAATTTACAAACGGGCAATCTGACGACGCTCTGAATTTACAAACGGGCAATCTGACGACGCTCTGGAGTTTACGAACGCCCAGAGCACATTCTGGCACTCCAGATTTAAATTTACGAACACAACCTATGGCTAACACAGTCACGTCATCCATGCTATTGTACATACGTACGATGACACCCACATAAAGTACATTTCATTTATACACGTTTTATAACATGTATTTATGTTTATAGTTCGGTTGATATCTGCAATATTACTAACCCCCGGCCTAAAATGGCAGTTTTGGGCTCAGTTCAGGCTGCCAGAAGCTAGGCCGAATGACTCTCGCCTAGTCTCTACCGTCATTCATTTCGGACACGGTCCGGATCTGTCTGCCAGACCCAGGTCAGCAGTTTTAGATTTGGCATGCCGGAATCAGGCCAGATGTTGGTGCTACCTGGGCTCCCGAGTGCGGATAGTGTTCACACCAGCCCAAACGAACCGAACTAAGGGGGTAAACCAACTGGTGTGAAAGCCCCGTAACGAATTGGCAGGCAACTCGGTAGCGCTCTTGTTACGAATCACCGTGGCAAAGATGGTCGCTAGCGATGGTATAATCTCCTTTCCACTGGCTCTTCGAAGTCACATAATTGGAACTCACCTCATGATCACGCGCTTCCCCTTTACGTCCACCTTGTCCAGGGTGAGTTTATTTGACAGCGACATTTTGATGTTTTACTTGCACCTGCTCTGCTGTGTTCCTCGTTCCGATCTTCACCTCACTCTGCTGATGCCGGGTAGTTCCCGAATGAAATGACCTTAGCGCAGGGAGGAACTTCTGATGGACGGGACGTTAGCTTTGGTCAAAAGCTAATACGAGACTGCTGCATCAGCACTGTCATTGTGTTGTTCTTCTTCTACTTCGATGCGGTTTAACTGCGGTTGGCATTCAAGACATTTTGCATTACTGCCACCTACTACGGTGGAGTATAACTTGTACTTTGCTTAAAAAATATATATATATATTTAATCAACAAATGTCCTACCATCTAACCCTACACTAACTAAAACCCACCACCATATTCCACTATTTAAATCTATTTAGTCCTACCTCAGGCCATCAGCCTGAAAGGACAGGACACCGCCACTCAACACACCCTGTAACTCCTCTGAAGTCAAGTCTCCTACACCCAAATACCTCTCTGCAGCTGCCACCACAATCTCAATTTTCTTCTAATTACATTCCATACATGCAGTACAGTCGATAATCATTGCTATAAATGCTAAAAGTCTAATCTTACTGAATCATATATCACTTGTTGGCCTATCCCTCTGTACTGGTACAGATCTACTACTCACACCACTCCTCTCAGGATCCCTCCCCCTTGACCCATTTTCCTCTACTTTCTTCACTGCCTCAGCATATGACAACTTCTGCACTACTCTAACCCTGAAAACCTCAACCTGCCTCTCTCGCACGGGACATTTCTGATCCCCAGCCCCATGGGCACCCCTACAATTAACACATACCACTACTTTCCGCAATGCTACACATTCATTTTTTGTGTGTTTTTATTGAAATAAGTCAGTTAAGAACAAATTGTTATTTACAATAACAGCCTACCCCGGCCAAACCCAGACTATGCTGGGCCAATTGTGCACCACCCTATGGGAATCCCAATCACGACCGGATGCGATACAGCCTACCCCGGCCAAACCTGATGATGCTGGGCCAATTGTGCGCCGCCCTATGGGACTCCCAATCACGACCGGATGTGATACAGCCTGGATTCAAACCAGGGACTGAAGTGACACCTCTTGCATTGAGATGCAGTGCCTTAGACCGCTGAACCTACTTCCTACACACTGCTGCCACATGCCCATAAGCTTGACACCTGTTACAGCGTAATATATTCTGCACAAAAGCTCGTACGGGATAACTTATATTTCTAACATCACTTCATCAGGCACCGACACAACATCAAAACTTAAAAGAACAGACAACGACTCCGCACTATGTTTCCGCACTCATGCCAGCCTGTGCGTCTCACCAAATGATGAGCATCACAAACACTGGGAATCTTCCCCTTCAGTTGGTCAACTTTCTAATTTACCGCTACCCCAGTAATCACTCCTTTTAATAGCACCCTTTTCTTGAGAGCAGAAGAATTCACATTTCTTGCCCCCATTCATTTAACACGGAGTGCCTACTCCCTCTGACCAGCAGAAACACAAACAATTATCACAAGACCACTTCTGGTAACCTTCCCCCGATTCCACAGCACCCAATCCAGTTTTCCCCCTCCCTGAAACCACAAATGGATCAGCCAAAAGGCAATGGTACACTTTTTCAAAGAATTTCACTCCTACCTACCACCTCCGCTACTTCGCCCTCACTCACTTCCATTTCTCCTCCTGTCTTCAAATCCGGCATACAGCTTTTTGCCAGTCTTTTTTTAACAAACTATCTCCCTTTTTTCTGCCATTTTTAACCGATTCAAGCACATGCTCTTCCGCCCTCCTCTGGCTCTCTTTTTCCCTCCATCCGTCCTCTGTATACCTCCCTGTATATATTGATCTTTTTTACTGCTGTTCTTTAATTACTTGTTACTTTTATCTCTTATTCTTATCTGTATTTTTTTAAACTGCACTGTTGGTTAGGGGCTTGTAAGTAAGCATTTCACTGTAAGGTTGTATTTGGCGCATGTGACTAATAAAATTTGATTTGAAGTATACATCTCCTTATGATAATACTGCACTTTTCCTGACATACATTTTGTTCTTGCCCTGAAACGACGCCATTTTCTAGGCCCTGCCATTGGGTTATGTTAGTGCCGGTCATATGAGCCCTGCCCTCCATTGAGTACATTGAGTCATAATTCCTATAAAACCTAGCGGTAAAACCCGGAAATGGTTCCAATAGTTTTTCTGTCATTCCTATTTCCATGGGGTTCTTTAGAAATACTACATACAAGGTATGTGTTTCGTGTAGGCTTACCTTGGTGAGACGTTTTGATAACTGGGCAAATCTCTCTCGGACAAGGTAACTTTATCAATATATTCCCCTGTATATTCACCCAAAAATGAAATGCTAATTAGCTGCTAATGTGGCTATCATACAGAACTACACATCCTGTCACAAGCTTTGACATAAGTACTCAAGGCACAGGGTGAGAAAGACCTCCACATTTCTCCATGCAAACTCTTATCGACCAGTAGCAAGTAACCTACCAGGTCATCCAATGACTACACCTGGTTGGGCACGGCTGGCTTCCTCCACTCGCATTACACATCTGTACATCGGATAGGCTGCATGGCTACACTTATGTGCTCCATGGAAGCATTGGCATGTGGTAGAGAGAATTCCCTGGTCACCAGGGCGGGCCCGCTCATTAGACAGGATTAGCTGGCCACCTATCAAATCAATCAAACTTTATTTGTCACATGCACCAAATACAAGTGCAGACCTTATTGTAAAATGCTTACTTACAAGCTCTTAACCAATAGTGCAGTTCAAGAAGAGTTGAGAAAATATTTAACAAATAAACTAAAGTAAAAAATAAAAAGTAACACAATAAAATAACAATAACGAGGCTATATACAGGGGGTAGCGGTACCGAGTCAGTGTGCGGGGGTATAGGTTAGTTGAGGTCATTTTTATATGTAGGTAGGGGTGAAGTGACTACAGTGGTTGCTCCACTAAATGTTTTGTGATTATGCTGCAGGACTTAGAGGTCATTTGTGGTTTAGTACAGTACCCTGTGTCACTACTTCATTGCTCCAGAACAGCGCAAGGGGGAGTTAGAGCACTGATTATTATTTTGGGTCCCAAGGCGCTACTGTGTCTCTCCCGACCTGTCACATTGTACAGTGCCGGAGTGGCACAGCATTCTAAGACACTGAATCGCTGTGTTGCTACAGATGCTGATTCAATACCTGTACTGGCCTCGACTGGGAGACCCATGAGATGACTGTAGGTTTTTTGTTTCTCTCACTCTAAAAACAGCAATAAATCATTCAAAATAAGAAACTGGCTTTACTTACAAATTAGTAACAACGTCTCACCCTATGTTCAAGAATGGCCTTTTTCTCACTCATTGTAATTTATTTGAAAACAAAATAATCAAAAAAATATTATTTTTTAAACAAAGCGATTATTATTATTAATTTTGAATTGTATAAAGCCCTTTGGATATTCTCACAGATATTTATTAACCCTGTTATTAGAAGGACAATATACACTGCTCAAAAAAATAAAGGGAACACTAAAATAACACATCCTAGATCTGAATGAATGAAATATTCTTATTAAATACTTTTTTCTTTACATAGTTGAATGTGCTGACAACAAAATCACACAAAAATGATCAATGGAAATCAAATTTATCAACCCATGGAGGTCTGGATTTGGAGTCACACTCAAAATTAAAGCGGAAAACCACACTACAGGCTGATCCAACTTTTATGTAATGTCCTTAAAACAAGTCAAAATGAGGCTCAGTAGTGTGTGTGGCCTCCACGTGCCTGTATGACCTCCCTACAACGCCTGGGCATGCTCCTGATGAGGTGGCGGATGGTCTCCTGAGGGATCTCCTCCCAGACCTGGACTAAAGCATCTGCCAACTCCTGGACAGTCTGTGGTGCAACGTGGCGTTGGTGGATGGAGCGAGACATGATGTCCCAGATGTGCTCAATTGGATTCAGGTCTGGGGAACGGGTGGGCCAGTCCATAGCATCAATGCATTCCTCTTGCAGGAACTGCTGACACACTCCAGCCACATGAGGTCTAGCATTGTCTTGCATTAGGAGGAACCCAGGGCCAACCGCACCAGCATATGGTCTCACAAGAGGGTTAATTATGGCTACCGACGTGAGTGCTACAGGGGCGGTAATCATTTGGGCAGGTTTCCTTCGCTTCCTTGTGCACAGGGGACTATGGTGGTCAACTTGAAACATAGGTAACTGTAGGTATTACAGACTCGGTCAGAGAGGGAGAGGTTGAAAATGTCAGTGAAGACACTTTCCAGTTGGTCCGCGCATGTTTTGAGTACACATCCAGGTAATCCGTCTGGCCCCGCGGCTTTGTGAATGTTGACCTGTTTAAAGGCTCACATCGGCTGCCGAGAGTGTTATCACACAGTCACACAGCTCCCTTTAAGAGTGTGCTCCTAATCTCAGCTCGTTACCTGTATAAAAGACACCTGGGAGCCAGAAATCTTTCTGATTGAGAGGGGGTCAAATACTTATTTCTCTCATTAAAATGCAAATCAATTTATAACATTTTTGACATGTGTTTTTCTGTATTGTTTTGTTGTTATTCTGTCTCTCACTGTTCAAATACACCTACCATTAAAATTATAGATGGATAATTTCTTTGTCAGTGGGCAAATGTACAAAATCAGCAGGGGATCAAATACTTTTTTCCCTCACTGTATGACCTGTTTTACAAATGGTGGGCCTACCCATGGATGGGTATTCATACAATTCCATTGCTGGCTGACATGGGTTTTTTTCTTATTTTTTTCTGTTTGGACAGGTCTGGACCAGCCTTGATTTGGCCTAAACACAGATTTTAATGAAATTACATTTTTGACTTTCATTCAGAATCTAAAATTAACTAGATTTCAACATCCGGAAAATGTTCACCTTTCATTCAGATTTTAGACATATTTTCAATGTCATTTTGGTTACTGTGACTATTCTTGTAGGGTGGCAAAATGGCCATAATGGCTGGTCACGTATAGAGACCTGCCAAGAGGAAGAAACTTAAGTTCTACATGCCTTTCAATACATGACATTGAACACCTTGAAATGCATTTGTTGTAAGAAATATGCTATATAAATAAACTTTGATTTGTTTGATGTCGTTACAGCTGTAGAATATTTAATAAATTGTAATTTTCACGAGGACAAGTGCAGTTTTTCATTAAACTTTTCATTGATAACTTGGGATGTAGTGGGAAGTATCCTACAAATCAAGACTGTGTGAATGCATGTACCACTCCAAATAAATAAATACTGTCAAACAAAGTCAATTCTGAATGCCAATATATTTTTAGATTCATTCTAATCAATGACAACATTCTAGAACGGAGTTATCATTAATTTAAATCTGGTATCTGGGGTAATCTGGTTAATGATTATATAATTTATTAAGTGGTTCTTTCCTTGTAGAATACTGACAGTTGTATATAACACATTGTATTGCTAACATTTTGCTCAATTCATTTCAATACAGCATGTGGATTCATCATGGATTGAGCACGGGTCACTGATCGGGCTGGTGAACGGAAGCTGACAGAAGCTGACAGTCTCAGCAAGAGATGACCAGGAGCTTCCTGCAGGAATATGTAGTCATGCTGGTCTTCTCTGTTGCTAATTAGCATTATGATTTTTTGAGAGTAAATTGAGGCGAATTTATTGATAAAACTCACCTTGTCTGAGAGAGAACTACAGTTATCCAAACATCACGCAAAGATAATAACAATATTAATTAAGATAATTAATTAAAGATAAAATTAATGGTGGAAAGACAATTGGAACTATTTCCATGTTTGACCGCTTGGTTTAATGAAAATAAATTAAATTACCTGGGCCTTCCCCGGGTGAACCCATTGATTGCATTAGTTTTAGAACCTGCGTGGTGATAGCCTACTGAAGGTATATCTGGACTGATGGTCTGTTTACGTAGTAGCAGGGGCGGACTGGGCCCAAACTTTGGCCCTGGCATTTAATCCGCACCAGCCCATGTAACCGGTTTGAAATGGCTGGCTAGTTAACGGTGTGTGCTAGTAGCATTTCAATCGGTGACATCACTCACTCTGGGACCTGGAAGTAGTTGTTTCCCTTGATCAGCAAGGGCTGCAGCTTTTGTGTAGCGATAGGCAACGATGCTTTGAGGGTGACTGTTGTTGATGTATGCAGAGGGTCCCTGGTTTAAGCCCAGGTTGGGGCGAGGAGAGGGACGGAAGCAATACTGTTACACCTACATCATTGTGCGCGCCGCCAACTCACACAAATGTAAAATACAATGATAAACAAACAATACAACAAAAAATTATACATACAACAACAAAAATGATGTGCGTGTTAGTGTGTCTGTGTTTGTGTGTCCCCTCACAGTCCCCGCAGTTCCATGAGATCTGTTAAATCTGTTTTTTAAAGGTCATTTTGCTGTTTGCTTGAGTAATTGGAAATGGGAGTTCCATGCGATCATGGAAACTGGAAACTCAAAACAAATTAACTAGATCGCTAAACTCTAAATACACTGAACATAAATATAAACGCAACATGCAACAATTTCTAAAACTTGACTGAGTTACCGTTCATATAAGGAAATCATTCAATTAAAATACATTCATTAGGCCCTAATCTATGGATTTCACATGACTGGGAATACAGAATCGCATCTGATGATCAACGATACCTTAAAAAAAAGGTAGGAGAGTGGATCAAAAAACCAGTCTGGTGTGACCACCATTTGCCTCATGCAGCGGGACACATCTCCTTTGCATAGAGTTGATCAGGCTGTTGATTGTGGCCTGTGGAATGTTGTCCCAGTCCTCTTCAATGGCTGTCCGAAGTTGCTGGATATTGGCGGGAACTGGAACACACTGTCGTACACGTCGATCCAGAGCATCTGAAACACGTTCAATGGGTGACATGTCTGGTTATTATACAGGCCATGGAAGAACTGAGAAATGTTCAGCTTCCAGAAATTGTGTACAGATCCTTGTGACATAGGGCCATGTATTATGATGCTGAAACATGAGGTGATGGCAGCGGATTAATTGCAAGACAATGGGTCTCAGGATCTCATCACGGTATCTCTGTGCACTCAAATTGCCATTGATAAAATGCAATTGTGTTTGTTAGCTGTAGCTCATGAAACATGGGGCCAACACTTTACATGTTGCGTTTATATTTTTGTTCAGTATATAATACCCACTAGTATTGCCTTTAAATTGTTTAACGTTTCGGGTAGCCTTTCACAAGCTTCCCACAATAAGTTGGGTGAATTTTGGCCCATTCCTCCTGACAGAGCTGGTGTAACTGAGTAAGGTTTGTATGCCTCCTTGCTCACACACGCTTTTTCAGTTCTGCCCACAAATTTTCTATAGGATTGAGGTAAGGGCTTTGTGATGGCCACTCCAATACCTTGACTTTGTTGTCCCAAACCATTTTGCCACAACTTTGGAAGTATGTTTGGGGTCATTGTCCATTTGGAAGACCCATCGGCGACCAAGCTTTAACTTCCTGACTGATGTCTTGAGATGTTGCTTCAATATATCCACATAATTGTCCTCCCTCATGATGACATCTATTTTGTGAAGTGCACCAGTCACCCCCGTGCTTCACGGTTGGGATGAAGTTCATCGGCTTGCAAGCCTCCCCCTTTTTCCTCCAAACATAACAATGGTCATTATGGCCAAACAGTTCTATTTTTGTTACATCAGACCAGAGGACATTAATCCAAAAAGTACAATGTTTGCCCCCCCCATGTGCAGTTGCAAACCGTAGTCTGGATTTTTTATGGCAGTTTTGGAGCAGTGGCTTCTTCCTTGCTAAGTGGCCTTTCAGGTTATGTCTATGTAGGACTCGTTTTTCTGTAGATATAGATTATTTTGTACCAGTTTCCTCCAGTAACTTCACAAGGTCCTTTGCTGTTCTTCTGGGATTGATTTGCACTTTTCACACCAAATTACAATAATCTCTAGGAGACAGAATGCGTCTCCTTCCTGAGCGGTATGACGGCTGCGTGGTCCCATGGTGTTTATACTTGCGTACTATTGTTTGTACAGATGAACGTGGTACCTTCAGGCGTTTGGAAATTGCTCCCAAGGATGAACCAGACTTGTGGAGGTCTACAATTTTTTTCTGAGGTCTTGGCTGATTTCTTTTGATTTTCCCATGATGTCAAGCAAAGAGGCACTGAGTTTGAAGGTAGGTCTTGAAATACATCCACAGGTACACCTACAATTAACTCAAATTATGCCAATTACCCTATCAGAAGCTTCTAAAGCCATGACATCATTTTCTGGTATTTTCCAAGCTGTTTAAAGGCAGTCAACTTAGTGTATGCAAACTTCTGACCCACTGGAATTGTGATACAGTGAATTATAAGTGAAATAATGTATGTAAACTATTTTTCAAAAAATTACTTGTGTCAAGCACAAAGTAGATGTACTAACCAACTTATCAAAACTATAGTTTGTTAACAAATGTATGGAGTGGAATGACTCCAACCTAAGTGTATGTAAACTTCGGACTGCAACTATATATACTAGGAGGAAGGCCCTCGTTATCTTGTGTTACTTTTTACTTTCTTTTATTTAGTAAATATTTTATTAAGTCTTTCTTTAGGGCCTGTAAGTAAGCATTTCATGGTAAGGTCTACACCGGTTGTATTTGTTACATGTGACAAATAACTATTGATTAGGTCATCGATACAGATTAGGAATAACAAGGTCCAATTATCCAATCCCGTGGCACACCACAGGATCTCTTGGCCCTGGTAGATGCATAGCAGTTCAAACAAATTCTCTATAAACATAACAAATGATATGTATACTCATGTAAACTGTAACAATGCAATTTAGCAAGTAATATTTCATGTTCAACTGTGTCAAACACTTTGGATATATCTAAAGATGCCAAGAGTGTATTCACTCTTGTTAAGGGCTGTAAATATTTTATCCACAAGTTGCAAAAGAGCAATATCTGTAGAGTAGTTCTTACAACAAAAAAAATGGTGCTTATATTTAACTACGTATGTCAGTAATTCTTATTTGCAATGATGGCCTAATACCGTGTTGATTTAAATGTGGCAACATTCTCCTATACACCAATTCTTCTAGGATTTTAGAAAAACATGATAGTACAGATATATTCTTGACTCTAACTTTCCTGATTACATTTGACAAAGGCACCCCCTACCATTTGAAAGGTACATGAAAGGGACACCGCAACAGAGTGCTTAAGTAAAAGATATTCAGTCAACGTTTGGTTTACATTTAATTGATTGATTACATGGGTAATGTCAGGACAGCAACAAGTTAAAAACATGGGTATCCATCTGTACAACCAGAATGTTTATAGGGATATCTGGAATAAGTGTTTTGTGGTCTGCTGTGGTCGATTTCTCAAGAGAGCCGTCTCAGTCCATTATTCTTCCGCATCCCTCCATGGTTTGGGTTGGACCTTCCCAACTGGAGACAGATTCCATGTGATGCCGGTTTGTGTTAGTACCTGAAAACGAGGACAGATGTTGAGCATCCCAAATAACAAAACAGCAGACCACAAAACACTTATTCCATACACAGCAACTTAAGATTTATGTTGGTGTGGGGAAAGAATAATACACCAAGAAAGACTAAGACAAATGTTATACACTGTTTTAGGCCTACTATAACTTGGCACAACAAAGATAAAAAATAAACATACAAATCCCCAGACTGACACACAGAACGCGAATCCTCCGACCATCAGGCCAGTGCCATACTTGGCATGGAATTCGGGGGCATGGGTTGAACTGAACCTCACACGATGGGCACCTTGTCCTGCATTGAATAGATAGGGCCAAGGCACAACATCCACACAGTGAGTAAATGTCAGTGATTCAGAGGTCATGAGCCCTTGGTTATTTTGTATTTATTTAACCTTTATTTAACTAGGCAAGTCAGTTAAGAACAAATTCGCATTTACAATGGCGGCCTACCCTGGCCAAACCCGGACGACGCTGGGCCAATTGTGCGCAGCCCAATAGGACTCCCAATCACAACCGGATGTGATGCAGCCTTGATTTGAACCAGGTACTGCAGTGACGTCTCTTGCACTGAGAAGCAGAGTCTTAGACCCCTGCACAACTCGGGTTATACTGATAACACAGGCGTAAAATAATTAACAGGCTTCGGCATTCGAACTTCTCCGTTTTAGCACCCCAGGACTTCGCTCTCATTTTATCCAGAGAGTGGTGGGATGGAATGTCAAGATTACTTCTACACGGATGAACTATATTGTCATGTTGGATTATTCAATTAAAAAGTCCCTCAGTATCTTGAGTATCTGCCTTTAACACCTAAATGCATTTGAGTATGTTAAAAAAAAAAATACATGACTCTGGGGATGGAGTGAAGTGAAGTGAAGACAGCTAGCTAGTTAGGAGGCAAGTTGACATTGTAAGTGACCATCTAATTGTGCCCCTCACTGCCTGTAAATGAGTGTCAAGGCAAACGAACCTAACATTGACAATAATTGCACGAAACAACACAGACCTGACTAATGTTCAAAGTGGAGTTAGCGAAGTAAAGAACCTTCAACAACTAATTTAGCTAGCGAACGCAAACCAACTACTAGATAACGTTACTACTACAATCACTCAGTCAGTCAATTTACAAGCGCTAACGTAATATGGTTAAATTAGGTAGGCTAGCTCACTACAGACTGCTAGCTGTCAGATAGTTTAGCTAGGCTAAGTAAGGACAGTCACTTAAAACACTGAAAAATAATTTCCAGTTTACAGAAATGTTCAAACAGACACAAGATGAAAGAGCAGAAATCTATCCCTTTTAAACGATCTCTTACCGGAGACGTTCAGGGCTGCTTTAGCAAACCGAAGCATGTTGACTCGGGTTTGTAAAATGCCCTTGAAGACCAAACTGGAAGAACGTTTACGACAAATACCGGAAAATTGTTAAAAGTAACTCATACGCGCATGCGCATAATTTGCTAAACCTCGGTTAGTACTATCTGAGATCCTTCGGACGTCCCTACTTTAAACCCTAATCCTAACCTTAACTCCTACTCTAACCTTAACCATAACCTTAACTATTTTACACTTCAACTTCAATGGGGTAATGTCAGAGTTGGGAAGTCCCAAGGGCGGTGGATAGCTAGGATCGAACATGATAAGCTTTTTTTAGCAATTTTAGAAACTTCTTCTACTTCTTCAAATCAAATTGTATTAGTCACATGCTTCATAAACAATAGGTGTGGACTACCAGTGAAATGCTTACAGGCCCTTTCCAACAATGCAGAGAGAAAGAAAATAGATAAATAATACAAAAGTAAAACACATAATAATAAAAGTAATAATAGATACACAATGAGTAATGATAACTTTGCTATATTCAAGGGGTACCAGTACTGAGTCGATGTGCAGGGGCATGAGGTAATTGGTGTAGATATGTACATATAACTTGGAATAAAGTGGCAGATAGTAAACAGTTGCAGCAGTGTATGTGATGAGTAAAAAAGTTAGTTAAAAAAGGGTCAATGCAGATAGTCCGGGTAGCTATTTGATTAACTATTTAACTAACTATTTAGCATTCTTTTGGCTTGAGGGTAGAAACGGTTCAAGATCCTGTTGGTTACAGACTTGATGTATCGGTACCGAATGCCGTATGGTAGCAGCGAGAACAGTCAATGACTTGGGTGGCTGGAGTCTTTTTTAGGGCCTTCCTCTAACACCGTCTGGTATAGAGGTCCTGGATGGGATGATGTACTGGGCCGTCCGCACTATCCTCTGTAGCACTTTGCGGTTGGATGCCAAGCATTTGCCATACCAAGCGGTGATGCAGCCAGTCAATATGCAGTTGTATAACTTTTTGAGGATCTGAGGGCCCATGCCAAATCTTTTCAGCCTCCTGAGGGGGAAGATGCATTGTCGTACCCTTTTCACGACTGTGTTGGTGTGTTTGGACCATGATAGATCCTTAGTGATGTGTACACCGAGGAATTTGAAGCTCTTGACTCCACTACAGCCCGGTCGATGTGAATGGAGACGTGCTCGGCCCTCCGTTTCCTGTAGTCCACAATCAGCTCCTTTGTCTTGCTGACATTGAGGGAGATGTTGTTGTCCTGGCACCACACAGCCAGTTCTCTAACCTCCTCCATATCGGATGTCTCATCGTCGCGATCAGGCCTACCAACGTTGTGTCGTCTGCAAACCTAATGATGGCGATAGAGTCGTGTGCGGCCACGCAGTCGTTGGGTGAACAGTGGGTCCAGGGTGTCTGGGATGATGGTGTTGATGTGAGCCATGACCAGCCTATCAAAGCATTTCATGACTACAGATGTGAGTGCATGGGTTGATAATTATTTAGACAGGTTACCCTGGCTTTCTAGGGCACAGGAACTATGGTGGTCTGTTTGAAACATGTAGGTACTGTATTACAGACTGGGTCGGGAAGAGGTTGAAAATATCAGTGAAGACACTTGCCAGCTGGTCACCGCATGCTCTGATTCACCGCATTCAATCTTAGTTCTGTATTGACAATTTGCCTGTTTTCGATGGTTCGTCAGAGGGCATAGCAGGTTTTCTTATAAGCGTCTGGGTGAGGGTCCCTCTCCTTGAAAGCGGCAGCTCTAGCCTTTAGTTTAGTGAGGATGTTGTCTGTAATCCATGGCTTCTGGTTGGGATATGTACATATAGTCAATGTGGGGACGACGTCGTCAGTGCACTTATTAATGAAGCCAGTGAATGATGTAGTAAGTAACTTTACAATATGACGTCCAACTAGCCTGAAGGAGGGCATTATTTTCCCCAAAAACTCTCCAGTGGCAATTTGTTGAGAACTTTATTCATAAGAGGACATTATAGCATCAGACAAAGGCCTCATGGGAGAGGGCAACCTACTGTGTTGACTATTGTTTTTTTCAGCTCAACAATAGATGAAATATTTATATGACACTAAAACACCTGAATGAAATAAACACAACCAAACCATAAACACAACCAAATAAACACAACCCTGAAGGTATACAGTGCCTTCAGAAAATATGCAAACACCTTATTCCACACCTTATTCCACATTTGTTGTGTTACAGCCTGAATTCAAAATGTATTAAATATATATTTTTCTCACCCATCTACACACAATACCCCATCATGACAAAGTCAAAATATGTTTTTAGACATTTTTGAAAGTCTATTGAAAATGAAACACAGAAATATCTAATTTACATAAGTATTCACACCTCTGAGTCAATACATGTTAGAATCACCTTTGGCAGAGATTACATCTGTGATTCTTTTAGGGTAAGTCTCTAAGAGCATTGCACACCTGGATTGTACAATATTTAACCATTATTCTATTTAAAATTATTCAAGCTCCCGAATGGCTTCCGAGTGGCTTCCGAGTTGCTCCCTAGTGGCTCCCGAGTGGCGCAGCGGTCTAAGGCACTGCATTTCAGTGTTAGAGGTGTCACTACAGACACCCTGGTTTGAATCCAGGCTGTATCACAACCGGCTGTGATTGGGAGTCACATAGGAATGCACACAATTGGTCCAGCGTTGTCTGGGTCTGGCTGTTGTCGGCTGTCATTGTAAATTAGAATTTGTTCTTTACTGACTTGCCTACAAGTTGCCTAAATTGATTATTGCTTGACAACCAAGTCTTACCATATAGTTTCAAGCATAATTAAGTCAAAACTGTAACTAGGCCACCCAGGAACATTCCCTGTTATCTTGATAAGCAACTCCAGGGGGAGATTTGGTCTTGTGTTTTAGGTTGTTGTCCTGCTGAAAGGTGAATTCATCTCCCAGTGTCTGGTGGAAAGCAGACTGAACCAGGTTTTCTTCTAGGATTTTGCCTGTGCTTAGCTTTTTTATCCTGAAAAACTCCCCCGTACTTAACGATTACATGCATACCCATAACATGATACAGCCACCACTATACTTTAAAATATGAGAGTGTTACTCAGTAATGTGTTGTATTGGATTTGCCCCAAACATAACACTTTGTATGCAGGACATAAAATGAACTACTTTGCCACACTTTTTTCAGTATTACTTTAGTGCCTTACTGCAAACAGGATGCATGTTTTGTAATATTTGTATTCTGTACAGGCTTCCTTCTTTTCACTCTGTCAGTTAGGTTAATGTTGTGGAGTAACTACAATGTTGTAGTACTCAGTTTTCTCCTATTACAGCCATTAAACTTTGGCCTCAGTGAAATTCTTGAGCGGTTTTCTTCCTCTCCGGCAACTGAGTTAGCAAGGATGCCTTTATCTTTGTAGTGACTGGGTGTATTGATACACCATCCAAAGTGTAACTTCACCATGTTCAAAGGGATATTCAATGCCTGCTTTTCTTATTTTACCCATCTACCAAAAGGCGCCCTTCTACGCAAGGCGTTAGAAAACCTCCCTGGTTTTTGTGGCTGAATCTGATTTTGGAATAGACTGCTCGACTGAGGGACCTTACAGATAATTGTAAAATGGCGCCGACGGATACGGCTGCCGTGCTTCGAGCTCTTAGGAAACTTTGTGTTATTACATACAGCCAGGAAGAACATTTGGATATCAAAGCGGCAGTAACTCACCAGCATTACCAGCATTGCGACCAGGAATATGACTTTCTTGAACCGGATCCTTTGTTCGTATCCCCCATGGAAATTGAACTGATCCCAGAGACTGTTCCAAAACGCTTCCGGCGGAAAAGAGGCACTCAGAGCACACTTTTAGTCAGACTCAGGAGGCGCACACCACCCACCGCTTCCGAGTATATTACTCGCTAATGTTCAGTCTCAGTCTGTGCCCGACGTGAGTAAGACATTTAAGTGTGTTAACCCTCGCAAGACTGCCGGCCCAGACGGCATCCCTACTCGCGTCCTCAGAGCATGTGCAGACCAGCTGGCATGAGTGTTTACAGACATATTCAATCTCTCCCTATCCCAGTCTGTTGTCCCCACATGCTTCAAGATGTCCACCATTGTTCCTGTAAGCAAGAAAGCAAAGGTAACTGAACTAACTAGGGCGGCAGGGTAGCCTAGTGGTTAGAGCGTTGGACCGGAAGGTTGCAAGTTCAAACCCCAAGCTGACAAGTCTGTCGTTCTGCTCCTGAACCCACTGTTCCTAGGCTGTCATTGAAAGTAAGAATTTGTTCTTAACTGACTTGCCTAGTTAAAAAAAAAAATATATATATTTTTTTTTTAGCACCCTGTAGCACTCACTTCTGTCATTATGAAGTGCTTTGAGAGACTAGTCAAGGATGATGTCACCTCTAACTTACCTGACACCCTAGACCCACTTCAAATTGCTTACTGCCCCAACACATCTACAGACGATGCAGTCACTATCGCACTGCACACTGCCCTATCCCATTTAGACGAGAGGAATACCTATGTAAGAATTATGTTCATTAACTATAGCTCAGCATTCAACAGCATAGTACACTCCAAGGTTATCATTAAACTCGAGGCCCTTGGTCTGAACCCCATCCTGTGCAACTGGGTCCTGGACTTCCTGATGGGCTGCCCTCGGGTGGTGAATGTAGGAAACAACACCTCCACTTCGCTGATCCTGAACACTGGGGCCCCACAAGGATGTGTGCTCAGCCCCCTCCTGTACTCCCTGTTCATCCATGACTGCATAGCCAAGCACGCCTCCAAATTAATCATCAAGTTTGCAGATGACACAACAATAGCAGGCCTGATTACCAACAATTACGAGACAGCCTATAGGGAGGAGGAGCACCCCCCTATCCACATTGACGGGGCCGCAGTGGAGAAGGTGGAAAGCTTCAAGTTCCTTGGCGTACACATCACTGACAAACTAAAATGGTCCACCCACACAGACAGTGTGGTGAAGAAGGTGCAACGTCGCCTCTACAACCTCAGGAGACTGAAGAAATTTAGCTTGGCACCTAAAACCCTCACAAACTTTTACAGATGCACAATTGAGAGCATCCTGTTGGGCTGTATCACCGCCTGGTATGGCAACTGCACTGCCCACAACCACAGGGCTCTCCAAAGGGTGGTGTGGTCTGCCCAACGCATCATCGGGGGCAAACAACCTGCCCTCCTGGACACCTACAGCACCCGATGTCACAGGAAGGCCAAAAAGATCATCAAGGACAACAACTACCCAACCCACTGCCTGTTCTCCCTGCTATAATCCGAAGGTGAGGTCAGCACATGTGTATCAAAGCTGGGACGAAGAGACAGCTTCTAACTCAAGGCCATCAGACTGTTAAATAGCCATCACAAGCACATTAGAGGCTGCTGCCCTATATACACAGACTTGAAATCATTGGCCACTTTAATAATTAGAACTTTAGTCACTCTAATTATGTTTACATATTTTGCAGTACTCATCTCATATGTATATACTGTATTCTGTCCTGTTCTACTGACATTGCTCATCCAAATATGTATTCCTTTACTTTAGATTGTGTGTATTGATAGATATTACTTGTTAGATATTACTGCACTACTGGAACTAGACACACAAGCATTTCGCTACACCCGCAATAATATCTGCTAAACACGGGTATGTTACAAATAAAATATGAATTTATTTTATGTGTGGGGTAAAGAGATGAGGTAGTCATTCAACAATTATGTTAAACATTAGTATTGTCCATACAGCTTATTATGTGTATTTTACTCCTGAACTTATTTAGGCTTTCCATAACAGGGGTTGAATACTAATTGAATACTAGTTGAAAACTAATTTTAAAAAAATTCTAAAAACATAATTCCACTTTGACATTATGGGGTATGTGTGTAGGCCAGTGACATAAAATCTCAATTGAATCCATTTTAAATGCAGGTTGTAACACAACAAAATGTGGAAAAAGTCAAGGGGTGTGAATACTTTCTGAAGGCACTCTAGGTGACCTGAAAAATGTGTATTCTAACATCAGGTGTGCTTTTCATTTGTTTATGTAATGTAGGGCCACCAGCTGACCTCTATCAAGACAACCATGTCGTCTGGATTCCCACTGTAAAGATGAGCAACGCTGCAGCAGCATCAGTTTCCACTACTTTGTCATTCTCCAGATATCAAAGGAGACATCCCTCAGTTAAACAAAATTAAGGTCATATGCTGTGAATCTGAATGATTCTGTTGTGCCATGAGTAGAGCACACTGTCACCTTGTCGTCATGACAAAAGTGTCAAATGAAGGGTGTAGCGATATCTGCTGATTAAACAGAAACATAGTTTCATAGTAATGTATTTATGTACACATGTATGAATATATAAAATGAAATTAGGAACATGTAAAATACTATTGACTATGATATTGTAAACATACTGTACTTTAATAATAGGCTATATTGATGGATGTAATGAAAAATATTTTGTGTGTCATCTCTGCTTTGCCTTGCCCCATTGAATAAACTGTATTTCTTATAGCCTAACTATTCTTTCCTTGTTTTACAATGTAAACATTTGGTATAGACAATGCAATTGTTGTGATAGTCTTTGGCAAACTATCTTTATTATCACAGTGGCACCTCAGAGTAGCACTCAGACCTTCCGGGAGTAAGGTGTCTGGCATTGAACTTGGTAGTTGTGTGTATGTTTTAAACTAAGGATCTCATCCTCTCCTGATTCCAGACCTTTCACTATGTAGATTAGAAGGGTTGGATTTGCACTAAACAATTTCATGTCAGCACAAGACAATTTACCAAATCTGATTTAATGATTAGTCTCCTTTATAAATTGAGAACATTTAGCTTAACAATATGTAAACAATGTGTGAGTTCAGCTATTCTCTGCTTCAGATTCACAATGTCAATTGGTGCGTTGCAATGCCATCACTGTAGGCCAGTGTGTCACGAGAATTATGTTCTCAATGTTCATAAACCCAATTCAATTAACTACTCAGCCTGAAGCCCAGAATTTGTAAGAAACTGGTTGAAATGAATCAGACGGAGGCCCAGCTACGATAGTCAGAAAGTTTATTTACGAGAGCGCTGGTCTGTTGTACAAAACAATTCATTTTATACTGACTTCTCACGCACACACATTCACACTAACATACGCACACACATTCACACTAACATTAGCAAACAATGTCCTGCTACCCAGCCGACAAAGATTAGGGGAATCCGTGACTTACTCCCCATCCTCCCTCAAGATAGGGAGACCCTGGGAAGTACTCTCAGTGGCCACCAGCCAAGGTCGGCACGGAATCTTGCTCAGACAGTCTGTTTTTAAGATACTATAATAGACATAACCTACACACACGGATATATAATTCTACTGACTAAAACCACACACACCGTTAGAATAATCTCATGATTCGAATCAATTTCATCATGATTCTAATCAATTTCATACAATTATATGGTTTCAGGGTGGAATATTCTAATCATTCACATGAATAAATCCCATTATCACAGTGGTTCCCAACTCCGGTCCCCCAACAGTGCACATTCTTATTGTAGCCTTTGGGCTACAAGCACACCAGAGATACCTTTCACTAATATTTCTGACCTAGCCTCTGCCGAGTCCCAAACAACAGGTGAGAGAGAGAGCCTGTGACGCGACTTCCGCTTTTGTGCATTAACAGCGAAGACAGTACAGTCACAGATAGACAAATTAGACAGATATTTCACAGGATGTATAAATGTGAAGCATCCGCTTCTAAACTTTACCCTTTGCTAAAGTTTTTAAAAATTGCATTCTTTTAAAGGAGTGGAAAGGCGAATTTAGTTATTGCACACACGCACTTCACAGAGTAGGCGTTCCCTAATGGAAATATGCAAATATATGCTACAATGCACCAATAGGATCTCGCTAGTTCGTGCTTGGCACTGCCCACCTCTTTGCTTGTTCTGCCCACTATGACTCATTTGTTCGAGCTTGAAACAATGGGCTGTGGTCTATCTTGGTTTAGTTATAAAAATCTTTGGTACAGTACAGTGGCGCTCAGTGCCGTTTAAGATGAGGGAGGTAAACCCTACAATCGTGCAGTACCGTTACAGTGTACAGTCAGTAAGCAGTTACACTAATGCACATGTTGGCACAACATAACGTAACGCAAAAGTAATGATGTTTTCTTTTGGTTAGCTTTTGGAAACATTAGCTAGCACATACACATTTCC
Organism: Oncorhynchus mykiss; assembly: GCF_057628025.1. Classification (NCBI taxonomy): domain Eukaryota; kingdom Metazoa; phylum Chordata; class Actinopteri; order Salmoniformes; family Salmonidae; genus Oncorhynchus; species Oncorhynchus mykiss. Next base: position 28,318,456 of record NC_143031.1, read on the forward strand.
ATGACAGTCACACTTATACATTGTAATTTTCAATTTACCTGATATTGTCGGATGGCTAGCATTCGATGTCTGTGAATGTGTTGTCTTCTAGACAAAATATGAAATGCAATCATAATTGACTGTAGCACATATAAAGCACACACAACAGCTACCGGCGGTTTCACGATGACTGAAAACACAACCGTGGGATGAACGAGTGACACATTTCCGGATAACGGCGATCCATTTAAAATTAATTGATTCTTCCCTCACCCCTTGCCCTGCAAGAATCAACTCATCATACGTCATGATACGTCATCAGAAGTGTACACTTAATTTGAGGGCTGAGGGCAGAAAGTGTGTCTTTTACGTGTTTGGAATTCAGCCATGGTAGAATCTAGGTTGTGGCTTTAGATTTTGAGAAAATTAACAACTAAGGAAGAATTTTTCAAAATGGCTGCACGGTGGCATCAAAACAGCTCCCCCTGTCAGTCATCAAGGGTTTATACTAATAGTTTATATATATAAACTAGATGAATTCCAGGGGATGCTGTTTTGGAGCCACCGTGCTTCCATCTTGGCACAACCCCACCGTTGTAAAAAATAATTTGGATGCTATAGAAACGCATTTACTAACGTCTACATTGGTTTTTGCCACGTTTATTCTATTACAGACATGTGTACTTCAAAATTATATTATATGAGCTAAAAAAAATTAAAAGTACAAATGTTACTGTCCCCACTATAACAACAAAAAATAAGTAATTTTGTTATTGAAACATTTTAATAAAATACTGTAGATTTCCATTCAATTCCATGGAGGACAGATTTTCTAAAGAGTGCCAATATGGCCGACCGGTGGCTTCAAAGCCTCTCATTGGCCAATAAACATCAGCAATCTAGGGTTTTTATAATAGGTGTTGGCCCCATGTTTCATGAGTTGAAATAAAAGATCCCAGAAATGTTCCATACACAATAAGCTAATTTCTCTAAAATGTTGTGCACAAATTTGTTTACATCTCTGTTAGTGAGCATTTCTCCATTGACAAGATAATCCATCCACCTGACAGGTGTGGCATATCAAGAAGCTGATTAAACAGCATGATCATTATAGATTCACCTTGTGCTGGGGACAATAAAAGGCCACTCTGGCATGTGCAGTTTTTTCACGCAACACAATGCCACCGAAGTCTCAAGTTTTGAGGGAGCGTGCAATTGACATAAACAGTTCAACAGAGCTGTTGCCAGAAAATTTAATGTTAATTTCTCTACAATAAGCTGCCTCCGACGTTGTTTAAGAGAATGTGGCAGTATGTCCAATCGGCCTCACAACCACAGACCACGTTTAACCACGCCAGCCAACATTTGGCTTTTTCACCTGCAGAATTGTCTGAGACCACCCACCTGGACAGCTGAAGAAAATGTGGGTTTACACAACGGAATAATTTCTGCACAAACTATCAGAAACCTTCTCAGGGAAGCTCATCTGCGTGTTCGTCGTCCTCTCCAGGGTCTTGACCTGACTGCAGTTTGGCTCGTAATCGCAAAGGCTCAACTTCGATGGCCACTGGCACTCTGGAGAAGTGTGCCCTTCACGGATGAATCCTAGTTTTAACTGTACCATGTGGGCGAGCAGTTTGCTGTTGTCAACATTGTGAACAGAGTGCCCCTTGGTGGCGGTGGGGTTATGGTACTGGCAGGCATAAGCCACGAACAGCAAACACAATTGCATTTTATCGATGGCAATTTGAATGCACAGAGATAACGTGATGAGATCCCGAGGCCCATTGTCCTGCCATTCATCCTCCGCCATCACCTCATGTTTCAGCATGATAGTGTTGCACGGATGTGTACACAACTCCTGGAACCTGAAAATGTCTCAGTTCTTCCATGACCGACATGTTCCATGGCCGATCGACATGTACAACAGCGTGTTCAACGTTCCCGTCAAAATCCAGCAACTTCGCACAGCCATTAAAGTGTGGGACAACATTAAACATGTCACAAACAACAGCCTGATCACATCTATGCGAAGAATATGTGTCACGCTGCATGAGGCAAGTGGTGGTCACACCAGATGTTGACTGGTTTTCTGATCCACGCCCCTACCTTTTTTTTAAGGTATTGGTGACCAAGAGATGCACATCTGTATTCCTATCAGTGGCGGATTTAGGTATGGGTGACATGGGCAGCCGCCCAGGTCGACATCTTGCCAGGGGCAGCACGGGGCGCCCCGCACCAATTTTTTTGGAATGATGACATTTGTGCAATCGGTTTTCTATCGCTCATTTGCACGTCACGTCAATGATCTCATGTCACCGTGTGGCCCTGATTCTAGTTTGTGGGCTAGGCAGGCTACTGTCTGGGAAGGTCTCCCACTCATCGATAAGTACGAGATGGGGAGGGGGGTGGGGGCAGGTTGACCTCAGGTCTCCTCACTGGAAGCCCGAGGTAGGGGGAGCGGGGGAATCTATCTATCAAATAGCACCTCTAACTTTATACAGTACACTACAAAATGCTACCAAATAAACCACAATTCCTTCACAATACTGTGAATATATAGTTTCACAGACATGTTGTTGCATTTTTTCTAGTTTGTGCGAAATCATTAAGAATAATATAAAACCAGTCTGCACACCACCAAGGTGAATTGGTTTAGTCTTGACTCTTTGTTGACAGTGTTGGGGGATGGGCAATGTATTGATGCTCAAGTGCCAAATCAACACAAATGGATAAGAAAAGGTCTAAGCCATCAGGTGCCCAGTTAAGAAAAAGGGGGAAAGAAGAAGAGGAGAAACGTCCAAAAGATAAAGGTATGCAGCTATGTCATCTCTTTATGAGTATAATATTATGCATTATAATTATTATAATAAAATAGGCTAGTATAACATTTTTTTTTTTGCCTATGTTGCTTGCTATGATATTACACATAGGGCGACAATATATTTCAAACAGTTTCATCATGATAATGTGTGTAGCCTGCAGAAAAACGATTACAACCTAACTAGCACATTATTGATTTGGTTAACTTTCATTGAGGTGACATCATAAAGGTTTTCTGTGATTGTATTGACTAGGTCCTGAGCTCAGTGAGGGGAATTTCCAATGCTGTAGGCTAACTTAAAAGAAGTCTATATTATGCTGATATTTTGTATCTTTTGTGATATATTGGGGTGTCTAATGCCTAGAATTAGCCAAGGAGGTTGTATGGTTCATTTGGTTTCTATTCTGAAAGTTTGATAAATTGTGCATAATGACATGTATATTTAATTGTGCAACAAATGTATTTAGGGTGTCAGACTCATATACTGTATTTAACTGCAAATTCAGGGGCACTTCTAAAATATTTTGGAACACCCTCTGGCACTGGCCAGGATGAGGAGCCATCAACCTCCTCAGCCACACAGGTGTTTTCACAAATGTTGTCTGAGGATGAGGATGAAGAACCATTTGCTTCCACTTCTCCCCAGCAGGATTCTTCAGGTGTGTTTGTGTTCACACGCACATGTGTGTGTGTGTGTACACAGACATGTGTTTGTGTTCATCCCTGCATAACATAAAAAAAATGTAAAAATAAATTTTGCAATGTTTTAAGTTTCCATATTGTAGGTAACAATGATGGTTTTATTATTACTGGGTTTGTATGTGGGATGTTCCACCACTATAAATGCTGTGAATAAAGTGTGTAAAGTAATGCCCATGTGCTCTCCTTTAGAAATGCCTGTAGCAGCATCCCCACCAAATCCTGCTGCTGAGGATGAACCACTGTCTACAGACACTGCTGACTGGCCATCAGTTCTAACTGACAGAATTCGGACACAGCTAGTTTGCAGAGGACCAAGTGAGGTACCACCTAACATTGTTTTCCCAAGGAATGAGAGTGATGAAAAAAGTTGGTTGGTGTAATCTGAAAGAAACAGCCTCTTCTGCTTCTGCTGTAAACTATTTTCTAAGAAGAAAATTAATTTAGCAAACTCAGGACTGACAGACTGGAAACATGCAAGCTCTTTGCTGACTTCACTTTGCTGACTTTACTAGGGACTTCCACTGCTATGCGGATGACACACAGCTGTACATTTCAATGAAACATGGTGAAGCCCCAAAATTGCCCTCGCTAGAAGCCTGTGTTTCAGACATAAGGAAGTGGATGGCTGCAAACTTTCTACTTTTAAACTCGGACAAAACAGAGATGCTTGTTCTAGGTCCCAAGAAACAAAGAGATCTTCTGTTGAATCTGACAATTAATCTTAATGGATGTACAGTCATCTCAAATAAAACTGTGAAGGACCTCGGCGTTACTCTGGACCCTGATCTCTCTTTTGACGAACATATCAAGACTGTTTCAAGGGCAGTGTAACGGTCTTCTTGATGAGAAGGAGAGTCGGACCAAAATGCAGCGTGTAGATTGCGATCCATGTTTTAATGAACAAACGTAAAACACGAATCAATGCAAACACTACAAAATAAAGAACGTAACGAAAACCTAAAACAGCCTATCTGGTGAAAAACACATAGACAGGAACAATCACCCACAAACACACAGTGAACCCCAGGCTACCTAAATATGGTTCCCAATCAGAGACAATGACGAACACCTGCCTCTGACTGAGAACCATATCAGGCTGAACATAGAAATAGACAAACAAGACATGAAACATAGAATGCCCACTCAGATCACACCCTGACCAATCAAAACATAGAAAATACAAAGTAAACTATGGTCAGGGCGTGACAGTACCCCCCCCCCCAAGGTGCGGACTCCGGCCGCAAAACCTGAACCTATAGGGGAGGGTCTGGGTGGGCATCTGTCCGCGGTGGCGGCTCTGGCGCTGGACCCCACTCCATGACAGTTTTAATCCCCCTCCTAAACGTCCCTAAATAGGTTACCCACCACAATGATAACATGGGACAGAGGGACAGCTCGGGACAGAGGTAACTCGGGACAGATGGGTAGCTCAGCCCTGAGAGGAAGCTCAGCACTGAGAAGAAGCTCAGCACTGAGAAGAAGCTCAGGCAGGTGGTTAGATCCGGCAGATCCTGGCTGGCTGGCGGTTCTGGAAGATCCTGGCTGACTGGCGGATCCGGAAGATCCTGGCTGACTGGCGGATCCGGGAGAATCTGGACGACTGGCAGATCTGGGAGAATCTGGACGACTGGCAGATCTGGGAGAATCTGGCCGACTGGCAGATCTGGGAGAGTCTGGCCGACTGGCAGATCTGGGAGAGTCTGGCCGACTGGCAGATCTGGGAGAGTCTGGCCGACTGGCAGATCTGGGAGAGTCTGGCCGACTGGCAGATCTGGAAGAGTCTGGTCGACTGGCAGATCTGGAAGAGTCTGGTCGACTGGCAGATCTGGAAGAGTCTGGTCGACTGGCAGATCTGGAAGAGTCTGGTCGACTGGCAGATCTGGAAGAGTCTGGACGACTGGCAGATCTGGAAGAGTCTGGACGACTGGCAGATCTGGAAGAGTCTGGACGACTGGCAGATCTGGAAGAGTCTGGACGACTGGCAGATCTGGAAGAGTCTGGACGACTGGCAGCTCTGGAAGAGTCTGGACGACTGGCAGCTCTGGAAGAGTCTGGACGACTGGCAGCTCTGGAAGAGTCTGGTCGACTGGCAGCTCTGGCTGCTCCATGCTGACTGGCTGCTCCATGATGACTGGTAGCTCTGGCTGCTCCATGCTGACTGGCTGCTCCATGCTGACTGGCAGCTCTGGCTGCTCCATGCTGACTGGCTGCTCCATGCTGACTGGCAGCTCTGGCTGCTCCATGCTGACTGGCTGCTCTGGCTGCTCCATGCTGACTGGCTGCTCCATGCTGACTGGCGGCCCTGGCTGCTCCATGCTGACTGGCGGCCCTGGCTGCTCCATGCTGACTGGCGGCCCTGGCTGCTCCATGCTGACTGGCGGCCCTGGCTGCTCCATGCTGACTGGCGGCCCTGGCTGCTCCATGCTGACTGGCGGCCCTGGCTGCTCCATGCTGACTGGCGGCCCTGGCTGCTCCATGCTGACTGGCGGCCCTGGCTGCTCCATGCAGACTGGCAGCTCTGGCGGCATCCTTGCAGACAGGCAGCTCTGGCGGCATCCTTGCAGACAGGCAGCTCTGGCGGCTCCTTGCAGACTGGCAGCTCCATGCAGACTGGCAGCTCCATGCAGACTGGCAGCTCCTTGCAGACTGGCAGCTCCTTGCAGACTGGCAGCTCCTTGCAGACTGGCAGCTCCTTGCAGACTGGCAGCTCCTTGCAGACTGGCAGCTCTATGCTAACTGGCAGCTCCTTGCTAACTGGCAGCTCTATGCTAACTGGCAGCTCTATGCTAACTGGCAGCTCTATGCTAACTGGCAGCTCTATGCTAACTGGCAGTTCTGAACAGGCGGGAGACTCCGACAGCGCTGGACAGGCGAGGCGCACTGTAGGCCTGATGCGTGGTGCTGGCACTGGTGGTACTGGGCCAAGGACACGCACAGGAAGCCTGGTGCGGGGAGCTGCTACCGGAGGGCTGGGGTGTGGAGGTGGTACTGGAAAAACCGGACCGTGCAGGCGCACTGGAGCTCTTGAGCACCGAGCCTGCCCAACCTTACCTGGTTGAATGCTCACGGTCGCCCTGCCAGTGCGGCGAGGTGGAATAGCCCGCACTGGACTATGCAGGCGAACCGGAGACACCGAGCGCAAGGCTGGTGCCATGTAAACCGGCCCAAGGAGACGCACTGGGGACCAGCTGCGTAGAGCCGGCTTCATGGCATTAGGCTCGACGCTCAATCTAGCCCGGCAGACACGCGGAGCTGGAATATACCGCACCGGGCTATGCACCCGCACTGGAGACACCGTGCGCACCACTGCATAACACGGTGCCTGTCCGGTCTCTCTAGCCCCCCGGTAAGCACAGGGAGTCTGCCCAGGTCTCCTACCTGGCATAGCCATACTCCCTGTTAGCCCCCCCCCAATAAATTTTTGGGGCTGCCTCTCAAGCTTCCATCCGCGTCGCCGAGCTGCCTTCTCATACCAGCGCCTCTCTGCTTTCACCGCCTCCATTCTACGGTAACCTTCCTCGCACTGCTCCAGCGAATCCCAGGCGGGCTCCGGCACTCTCCCTGGGTCGGCCGCCCACCTGTCGATCTCCTCCCAAGTAGTATACTCCATACTGTACTCCTCCTTGGGCTGTTCCTGTTGTTTCTTCTCCCGCTGCACCTTAGTGCGGCTACACTCCCCTGGTTTAGCCCAGGGTCCTCTCCCGTCGAGGATTTCCTCCCATGTCCAGAAATCCTTATTGCGCTTCTCCTCGCGCTGCTCCTGCCTGTTGACACGCTGCTTGGTCCGTTGGTGGTGGGTGATTCTGTAACGGTCTTCTTGATGAGAAGGAGAGTCGGACCAAAATGCAGCGTGTAGATTGCGATCCATGTTTTAATGAACAAACGTAAAACACGAATCAATGCAAACACTACAAAATAAAGAACGTAACGAAAACCTAAAACAGCCTATCTGGTGAAAAACACATAGACAGGAACAATCACCCACAAACACACAGTGAACCCCAGGCTACCTAAATATGGTTCCCAATCAGAGACAATGACGAACACCTGCCTCTGACTGAGAACCATATCAGGCTGAACATAGAAATAGACAAACAAGACATGAAACATAGAATGCCCACTCAGATCACACCCTGACCAATCAAAACATAGAAAATACAAAGTAAACTATGGTCAGGGCGTGACAGGCAGCTTTTTTCCATCTACGTAACATTGCAAAAATCAGAAACTTTCTGTCCAAAAACGATGCATAAAAATGAATCCATGCTTTTGTTACTTCTAGGTTAGACTACTGCAATGCTCTACTTTCCGGCTACCCGGATAAAGCACTAAATAAACTTCAGTTAGTGCTAAATACGACTGCTAGAATCCTGACTACAACCAAAAAATTGTATCATATTACTCCAGTGCTAGCCTCCCTACACTGGCTTCCTGTCAAGGCAAGGGCTGATTTCAAGGTTTTACTGCTAACCTACAAAGCATTACATGGGCTTGTTCCTACCTATCTTTCTGATTTGGTCCTGCCGTACATACCTACACGTACGCTACGGTCACAAGACGCAGGCCTCCTAATTGTCCCTAGAATTTCTAAGCAAACAGCTGGAGGCAGGGCTTTCTCCTATAGAGCTCCATTTTTATGGAATGGTCTGCCTACCCATGTGAGAGACGCAAACTCGGTCTCAACCTTTAAGTCTTTACTGAAGACTCATCTCTTCAGTGGGTCATATGATTGAGTGTAGTCTGGCCCAGGAGTGTGAAGGTGAACGGAAAGGCTCTGGAGCAACGAACCGGCCTTGCTGTCTCTGCCCGGCCAGTTCCCCTCTTTCCACTGGGATTCTCTGCCTCTAACCCTATTACAGGGGCTGAGTCACTGGCTTGCTGGTGCTCTTTCATGCCGTCCCTAGGAGGGGTGCGTCACTTGAGTGGGTTGAGTCACTGATGTGATCTTCCTGTCTGGGTTGGCACCCCCCCTTGGGTTGTGCCGTGGCGGAGATCTTTGTGGGCTATACTCGGCCTTGTCTCAGGATGGTAAGTTAGTGGTTGAAGATATCCCTCTAGTGGTGTGGGGGCTGTGCTTTGGCAAAGTGGCTGGGGTTATATCCTTCCTGTTTGGCCCTGTCCGGAGGTATCATCGGATGGGGCCACAGTGTCTCCTGACCCCTCCTGTCTCAGCCTCCAGTATTTATGCTGCAGTAGTTTATGAGTTGGGGGGCTAGGGTCAGTTTGTTATATCTGGAGTACTTCTCCTGTCTTATCCGGTGTCCTGTATGAATTTAAGTATGCTCTCTCTAATTCTCTCTTTCTCTCTTTCTTTCTCTCTCTCGGAGGACCTGAGCCCTAGGACCATGCCTCAGGACTACCTGGCATGATGACTCCTTGCTGTCCCCAGTCCACCTGGCCGTGCTGCTGCTCCAGTTTAAACTGTTCTGCCTGCAGCTATGGAATCCTGACCTGTTCACCGGATGTGCTACCTGTCCCAGACCTGCTGTTTTCAACTCTATAGAGACAGCAGGAGTGGTAGAGATACTCTTAATGATCGGCTATGAAAAGCCAACTGACATTTACTCCTGAGGTGGCCACCCCTCATAGCCTCGTTCCTCTCTAGGTTTCTTCCTAGGTTTTGGCCTTTCTAGGGAGTTTTTCCTAGCCACCGTGCTTCTACACCTGCATTGCTTGCTGTGGGGTTTTAGGCTGGGTTTCTGTACAGCATTTTGAGATATCAGCTGATGTACGAAGGGCTATATAAATCAATTTGATTTGATTTGACTTCACACAACAGCAGTCAAAAACACCAAAACTGCATGAAAACATGGAAAGAACTGGCAATGAGAATCAAAAAAGGGGAAACAATTGACAAGCATGAGATGGCACTTATGGAGGCTGAGAGGATAAGATGGAGAGAGGTGTTGACACGTCTGACTGCAATTGTGCAGTCTCTGGCTATTAGAAATCTGGCACTAAGGGGACACATAGAAACACTGTACTCTTCATCAAATGGACATTTCCTCAAAGAGGTTGAACTGACGGCACAATTTGATCCAGTTATGAAAGAGCACCTTAACCGTGTCCAAAAGGGGACCTGGAGTCACAGCACCAGCTACCTTGGCCACCAAATCCAGAATGAACTCATTGATTTGTTGAGCAGCAAGGTCATTTCAATAATGGTGAGTGACATCAAGTTGGAAAATTCTTCTCTATCATTTTAGATTGCACCTCAGATGTCAGCCACACTGAACAGTTGTCAGTTGTGATTAGAATTGTGTCACTGAAGGAGGAGCCCAAGTAAAGGAACATTATATGGGTTTTTTAGAGGCAGAAGAGTCCACGTTCCAACATTTGGCATCCATGATTCTCAAAAGATTAGAGGAGCTAAAAATTACTTTTGAGGACTGCAGAGGATAGTCTTATGAGAATGAGGCCAACATGAGAGGCAAAAACAAAGGTGTCCAAGCCAGACTCCTGTAAATTAATCCAAGAGCTCTATTTGTGCCATGTGGGGCTTACACATTGAACCTGGTTGTGGCTGATGCTGTTAAAAGTGTTGTCGATGCCACAGGTTACTTTGGCATCTTACACAAACTGTACACCTTGTCCTCAGCCTCCACACAGTGATGGGCCATCCTGAAAAAACGTGGACATCACTTTGAAGATGTGGACTGAGACAAGGTGGGAGGGTTAATAGTGATGCCCTGAAGAAGCTGGAGGTGACATTTTTCAATGTTGTTGTGGATGCAGCAACCTCAGCCCTTCAGGAAAGATTTTCCAGATTGGTAAATGTGGGAGAGAAGTTTGGAGTGCTGTCAACCTTCCAAAGTCTCTCAAATAAGGAGCTGACAGAACAATGTGAGGCCCCTAGTATGACACTGCACTATAAAGAACACTCAGACTTGGACGGCAGAGAGCTTGCACAGGAACTGAAGAACTTGCTTGACTTTCCATCGAAGACCTTGACCCTGCTTGAGCTGCTGATATTAATACATGAAAGGGAGCTCCAGAAATGTATCCAAATTTGTGGACTGCTCTCAGAATATGTCTTACTCTTCCAGTGACCGTAGCTGAAGCAGAGAGGAGCTTTTCAGAGCTGAAACTCATCAAATCCTACCTGAGGTCCACCATGTCACAGGAACACCTTAGTGGCATTGCCGTCATCAGTATTAAACATGCAATTGCTGGGAAGATTTCTTATGAGGATGTTATTGATGACTTTGCATCAAGGAAGGCAAGAAAGGTCCCAGTTAAGATGGCAGTTGTGCAATTTAGTTTGTGTTTCTTGTTTGAAGTGCAATAGTGTAATAATCAGGTTCTCTTCTTTGACATTGTGATAATAATGTAACGGAATTGTACCCTAAACCCCTTTTATTATTTCAGCCGAGTGTCATGCACAGAATCATATACGTCAGGAAAAACTACGCCTCTATGGGCCTCGAGGCTATCATGCACATAATCAAGCAATACCTCACTAGCATCGTATTCAAATATTTGTTATTCGTTTACTGAATATATCTTGCCCATGACCAGCATTCACACACACAATAAAAAAACTGAAAAAATGTCTTAGTTTGATTATCCATTTGGGGAGATTTATTTATCATATCAAAATATCAGTCTCATGATCACAGACAATGACATTCCTTAGTAATGGATTTTGTAGTGTTCCCTTCCTGTGTCTACTGGTATTCGAGTCCAGGTTCTGGCCCATTCCTGGGAGTATTTGCCATACAGAATGCATACAGGCAGCAGCCTTAGTTCACTTGACATTTTGAAAAAATGTGAGCTACAGTATGAACATCCAAAAACCTACTTCATCCAGTGCAAGCCATACACTAGTAGTATGTGAAAATATCCAACCAATTGTGTTATTACAAAGTTATGCTGAAAGTGAATGCTAGACTAAGTATATCAAGCATTTACTTCTCTAACGCATATGAGAAACACTAGCTGCAGTACAGTCAGAGTATGTGATGTTTAGCTACACTAAGTGATGGATCACTCAGAATGGCCAATTCAGACATTTTTTATGGATACTTTAATGAAAAATGGTGATAGAACATTATCAGTTTCTGTGTAATTGAACATCTGTGGTCATCAAGATTACAAAAAAAGGAAATAAATTCATATCAAGCTACAGCTGTTAATTTCATCAACAAAAATAGTGATTCAAATATTCATCAAACACCAATTTTTCAGTGGCAATTGACAATACTTTAACTGACTAAAGAGACCCTGAAAAAAACTATAACTAAACAAATATGATTTTTCATTTTAGTTGACTAAAGTGAGACTATAATCTGACTACTACATGGATTGGACAAGAGTTTCTGGAAAGATTGAGAGCTTTTCAGTGATAAGCACAATTAATATTTGCAGCACAGATGCTCAGGGCAGTTCTATACTGCACTGGGAAGGATGCTCCACATCCGCCAAACACAGCCTAGCCTACATCAGCTGGTGAGCTGCGTGGGAACAAGCAATGAGTGTGGGTAGACATGCGCTGCTTTGGCTCCGCCACTGATTATACAGATTGTGCAGACGACTCTCTTGCTTCCCCATAGCTAACAAGTCCCCACCAGCCTTCTAGTAAGATACCTTTTGCCTGGTTAACAAACACAAGATGCTTTACAAAAATAAAAGAATAGCAGCATTAAGTTTAATAGTAAAACTGTTGAGCTATGTTTCTCTCCCTTGAGTATAGAAACATTTTTGAATTTGTGGTCTCGCTCAACCCTCCCACTTCTCCCACTGCATTTTATAGCCAGGTTCTGAGGCCAACGTACTAGCCAAATCTCTTTTCCTCAGAGAAAACTACTTGATTCTAGCCATTACTGCTCAAAAGATATGACCCTTAATACCGGCGCAACGTTTTTCTATTGTTTATTGGCATTTTACATTCATTAAACCAAAGCGGCCGTTCTTAAACTAGGCTACTTGCAGACCAGACCTTTAACCATTTGTTAACGCTACACCTTCAGTGATGTTACTTCAATACCTAGTTATAGCCAACAAATTAGGGCGTGTCCGGCAGGTCCACATTCAGTAACATTCAGATAAAAATAGGCTATGTAGAACAAAAATGCCTCTGACATGTTGAATAAGAAATAACGTTGACTCTAATGGAACTTCTATTTGTAACATTCAAGAATGTTTTGAAAATGAAAGTGGCCCTGGTAACACTACCAAACAGTCGATGGCACAAAAATAATGGTAAATGAGTAGCAAACAAGTTGACTAAATCCATCTTGCCACTACACTATATATCTGACTGGGTTAATAACTTTGAGTTAATGTGGACCCAGTGACTCAAACTTGAACACTTGGACCAGGACTCGACCACTGGTGATTCGGACTCGATCCCAACTTGAGGTTGAGTGACTTGACTAAATCACTGGGTGAAATAGTAATTAGCCCGTTCTACTTTTGGACATCAATGTGGCAGTGGAACGTTGATAACGGAAATGACACAACCGAGTGACGGAGGAGCAACCAACCCATATTACTTTGCGGCATCATCTGGTGATTGTGTTACACACTCTCTCTGCGCTTGTGTGTGTCTGTTTTGCATGCAATGCTCAATATCATGTAGGCTCAATTAGGAATTTACACACCCAGATAACTGTTACATATATTAGTCATATTTTTGCTGTTGGGAATATGTTATGCAGAAAACTGTTGGTAGGACAAGGCTATATAGATTTGTACACATGGAAGTCAGTTATGTATGTTTACTATAGGTTGACACACACAAATGTGATGTGACTAAAACGAAAGAGCATTTAGTTGACTAAAATGGCCAACTGTTTCTATAATTGACAATAACTAGACTTAATGATTATACAAATGACAAAAACGAGACTAAGACAATATTTTAGTCAAAATTACCATCTAGAAGAGAGCCAGAATGAACACTGAGCTACAGTAATAGATCCTCCAACAGCCTCTACATTACAACTAATACTACCTGTATAACTTCAAAGACAGTATAGTATTCAATAATTATTCTAACCTTTACCAAAATCAAGTGTATTTTAGGTTAATGAAGGTCAATGGCATATGAAATTAGCATAAGAGGTGGTCCATGACAATGACATAATACAAAAACCATACAGGAGAAAGCATTTCGCTCAATGGCTGCAACGCAAGGCAATATGCATAACATTATCCTGAAAAATTAAGGCATCTGTATTTTCCCTTGTGCACTCGTGAGTTCTAGTCCATCTTTTTGTCCTTGACCTCCTCGTCATCCGTGTACTCTGTGGGTTCTTCTCCAGGTTTCAGAAGTTTCCCAACGTAGTCATACTTTTCTGTGAAAGGAAAGATGAAAATTACTGAGTCCCTCAGGGCCCTTCAGACAACAGAGACCATCTCAAGAACATGATAATCACTGGGTGGAGAACAGCCTTGTCCAAAAAATATTACAAATAAAAGACTCCCATGTGTGGGTTTAAATTTAAAGCAGTATTCAATGTAATGTAGATGAAAGTGTATCTAACAGATGAATTTTGATGCAAAGTAGCATTATCTTATCCCCTGGCATGGTACCATATTTTTGTATGCGATGTAGCCAACTCTTCTATCGTTGCCAAGTCATACAAGAGGAACACAGTAGTTGACTTAAGCACAAAAAGACTGGACCACCACAAGACAAGTTATTCCCTGAAGCACATAGACATACATTTTAAACACCAATAGTTCTACGGGTAATCAAAGCTGTGTGATGCATCAACAACTTGCCCTGTTGAGTGATTAGTGGGTGCGTGCTTTGTAGCAACTACTACCAACTCCTGCATCAACTCACGAATGAACTGGGTCTCCCATTCATTGAGGCTTTCCTGTTGCATGGCGTTGAGGTCCGAGAGGTCGTCGTAGGTCTCTTTCAGGGCCTCCTTCTCCAGACAGAAGGTGGCCAGGCCCCTGGAGGCATCTTTACCAGCAAACACTCCATAAGGACCCTCTGGAAAACATCACACAGATTGATTTGAAATTCAGCCAAATATTTTTATAAACTAAAATGTGATTGTGAAGACAGAAAATAGCAATTTTATTTATCTGCTAATTAAATTCCACATGCTCTCCAACATACATACAGCAGCTTATGATGGCTTCAAAGATAAGCCCCCCTAACAACAAGTCCTCTATTCTAATGTTGAGACTGACAGAAGGTACAGACTGAATCCTTTAAATGAGAGCTAGTACTGCTTTACAATATTCCTCAACAATATATTTTTTTGTGCAACCATATGGTCTTGCTGAATTGAACATTCAACCTTTGTGCAAGGCATTCACCTGTGTCAACCTAGCATAGCATGAAGGCAACAAGCACACACCTCAATACAGACTGAGCAGATATGCAATTTCTAGACATTTTAAGGGAGGGTGTTCTTCGGGGGTTGTGTGACAGTAAAGGATCAATCAACTTGGTGAGAGGTTAACGTTACATGCCATTGTGCCAACTCGGATGAACACGCCAGTTAGCGTGTGATTCATAAAGAAGGGGATGTGGCGTTTTAGAAGGTCGTAGTTCCAATGCAACAACTTCGAGATACAAAAAAATACACATAATCCAATAGACAAAGTAACAAGTCTAAGAATAAAACTGACTGACCAGCAAGACAGTTAGCTACGGTTGCGCCAACCATTCATTTGAGCAGCAATAGCTGGTGTTGCGCCACATGAGCACAAATAGCCTGCAACTTATTTTACCTGGCCCGTAGAATGTCTTTCCTCTGGTAACATCGAACACCTTTGAATTGACAGACATAAGAATTCTTGGATTTTGCAGGCCATCGTACGGTTGTAGCTCCGCTAACGTGAAATCTCTTTTCTTGAATTTAGGCAGAGGTTCCTCAACCTCGCCCATATCTGTAGGCGTGTCTCCGCGGAAGATTTTGTACAAAAGAAATATGCAGAGGCCAAGCAGACTCAAATTCAACGGAGACGTGAACATTTCCTGCAAAACTCCTGGAGTAGTTTCATCTGCTCCCTTTGTATCAGCCATGTTTATCGCTGTATGGTTCTTCTTCGGTATCTTCTTTGACGGGGTTAACGCGATTGGCATCCAATGTTTATGGTACACTACCGCCACCAGCTGGACGGGGTATTGAATAGAAACAAAAAAAAACATCGGGAAACGGGGAAAACGACATCATACAAAACAAAACACGTCAACTATTTTTTAAATGTTTTTTTTTAAATTAAATCATACTTCTTCAATCACAGTCCACTCTAAAATATATCCCTACACATGCTCAGGGGCCTGTGATGGGGCTACATTCACCGACAGGATTTATTGCACTGTGAAATCACAGACCTAAAAAACATTTAGCGGCATTCACGATTCCAATTTTCTTAAACTTTTTCTCCGCTTGTGCTGTACAGTTTATGACCATTGCAATAAATAATACAGAGTCCACCTTTTAACATGTAGCATTTCACTCTCTCAGTTGATGGGACACCTTCACTGGTTTTGGTGGCTCTACTACAATTGCTTTTACCCTGCTACTCGTTCCTTCCGATTTTTTTCACCGCCTCCAGATAGGAGGCACGCTGGACACTCCTTACCCTTGCCACCTCATTCTCCTTCACCTTAACAGGGCACTCCAATAATTCCTGGAGATGTTCACCTCAACAGTTGCAGCATTTCCCTTCATCTGGCATATGATATTCTATCCTTCTGCACACACTTGACACATTACCAGATATTTTACATTTATGACAGGGGCTTGTGCACAAAAGCTCTTACAGGGTATCTCATGAATCCTAACTTTATGACAAGGAAGAGACTCTTCACCAAAGAACAGTAGCATGGATGAAGTTAACTTCCTTTCTCCATCCACCATACAGGTGAATCAACGTGCACCAACCACTCCATCAATGTCTTCAGTTATATCCTCTGCCTTTATTTCTTGCGCCACCCCAGAAATACCCCCCTAGATAGGCGCCTTGCTACAGAAATCCATGCAGTAAACAATACAGTCAGATATCTTTTTGAGTCTTATCACACGCATCTTCTGCTCTGCAGACACACAAGAAATCTAAAAAAGACCACTTCTTGTGACTCTCACCGACTCCACACTTTCTTCTAACACATTCCAGATTTTCCTGGAGAAGTTAAGCGGATTTCCCAAGTAGCATTCATCCAAAACTATTGACTCCGACCAAAAACGGGTCTCGTGGTTTCCTCTTTTCCAACATAGCGTTACTTCTCTTGTTTCCCCTTGTATGAGGTTTCTGTGTTATGCACTATAGCCCGCTACCATATATGTGATTTAATATTATCTGCTGTTGGCTTGTGTGGATGTATATAGGTGTCATGCAACATAACTGACTTGAAACATTGTTAACAGTTTCAGGGCCATGGGCCTTTCTACGGTATCGAGCATGAGCGCATGGATGTTCTTCACAGCAACAGTTACATCAATCAACATAAGCGCAAAGAGGCAGGGACCCGCCTGAGCGCCTGCAATAGGCTGAGCAAGTTTAAACCACGCCCAGCCTCTACTGTAATAGGCCAGCAGACGGGTTGGGACTATGTCTATCACAGTATAAAGAATACTGTTTACATACATCCTGTCAGTTCTCTGTTTGCCCTGCGAGGTGGGACAGAGAGCCCATATATACGAAAATTGCATTTACCACTTATTGCTTAGCTAATAAAAAATACATAGTATACAATCGGTGACTCATTGTCATATTTATCCTGATACCAGATTCGAATTGACGCAACTCTAACAGTTGTCTTCACCACTGTAACCCACTCATTCTCACTTTCTGTACTATTAGCTTCACTCGACTCACTAGCAGTTTCAAACAAGACCTCTGTTTCCGCCATCTTCCGTCAGTGTTCATATATAATATTTGATAGCAGGACTGTCTTCTTTGGCATCATGGCGTTCGCACACTTTGTTTGTGCATGCCGCCACCTACTGTGCGGTACTGTGTGGTCAATCACTTTACATTTTGTGATACAAAAATAGAAAAGGAAGGAGGGAAAGGATTAAGTATGCACCACCAACTAACCCTACACCTACACCTATATACCCCCTATCAATCTTCAATAGCGCTTACACAATGTGTGCCATGACTATGAAAATGATATATTCTGAATCAGGGGAGGATGGACAAAAATCCAATCCGATAATTTGTTTGTTCGACATGGTGAGATCTTTTTATGTATGTAAAATTAATTATGCGAGAAATGGTGGTGGGAACAGACTTTATGCACAAATATTGATATACAGTGCCTTCAGAAAGTACTCAAACTCCTTGACTTTTTTCACATTTTGTTATGTTGCAGCCTTATTCTAAAATGTATGAAATAAATACAAATCCTCAGCAATGTACATACAATACCCCATAATGACAAAGTGAAAACAGGTTTTAGAAATGTTGGCAAATTTATTAAAAATTAAAAACAGAAATACCTGATTTACATAAGTATTCAGCCCCTTTGCTGTGCTACTTGAAATTGAGCACAGGTGCATCCTGTTTTCATTGAACTTGTTTCCATACAACTTGGCTCTGACATGCACTGTCACATGATTGAAAATTGATTGGACATGATTTGGAAAGGCACACGCCTGTCTATATACCCACCGTTGACAGTGCCTGTCAGAGCAAAAACCAAGCCATGAGGATGAAGGAATTGCCTGTAGAACTCAGAGACGGGATTGTGTCTAGGCACAGATCTGGGGATAGTTACCGAAACATTTCTGCAGCATTGAAGGCCCAAGACACAGTGGCCTCCATCATTCTTAAATGGAAGATGTTTGGAACCACCAATACTCTTCCTAGAGCTGGACGCCCGGCCAAACTGAGCAAACGGGGGAGAAGGGCCTTGGTCAGGAAGGTGACCAAGAACCTGATGGCCACTCTGACAGAGCTCTAGAGTTCCTCTGTGGAGATGGGAGAACCTTCCAGAAGGACAACCATCTCTGCAGCACCACCAATCAGGCATTTATGGTAGTGGCCAGACGGAAGCCACTCCTTAGTAAAAGGCACATGACAGCCCACTTGGAGTTTGCCAAAAGGCACCTAAAGACTCCCAGACCATGAGAAACAAGATTCTCTGGTCTGATGAAACCAAGATTGAACCCTTTGGCCTGAATGCCAAGTGTCACGTCTGGAGAAAACCTGGCACCATCCCTACGGTGAAACATAGTGGTGGCAGCATCATGCTGTGGGAATGTTTTTCAGCAGCAGGGACTGGAAGACTAGTCAGAATCGAGGCAAAGATGAATGGAGCAAAGTACAGAGAGATCCTTGATGAAAACCTGCTCCAGAGGACCTCAGACTGGGGCAAAGGTTCACCTTCCAAAAGGACAATGACCCTAAGTACACAGCCAAGACAACGTAGGAGTGGCTTTGAGACGAGTCTTTGAATGTTCTTGAGTGGCCCAGCCAGAGCCCGATCGAACATCTCTGGAGAGACCTGAAAATAGCTGTGCAGCAACACTCCCCATCCAACCTGACATAGTTTGAGAGGATCTGCAGAGAAGAATGGGAGAAACTCCCCAAATACATGTGTGCCAAGTGTAACCGGTGTGAAATGTCTAGCTAGTTAGCGGTGCACGCTAATAGCATTTCAATCGGTGACGTCACTCGCTCTGAGACCTTGAAGTAGTCGTTTCCCTTGCTCTGCAAGGACCGCAGCTTTTGTGGAGCAATAGGTAATGATTCTTCATTTTCTTCATTGAAGGCAGCTGTTGATGTGTTCAGAGGGTCCCTGGTTCGAGCCCAGGTTGGGGCGAGGAGAGGGACGGAAGCAACACTGTTAGTTAAGCTTGTAGCGTCATACCCAAGAAGAATTGATGCTGTAATCGCTACCAAAGGTGCTTAAACAAAGCACTGAGTATAGGGGCTGAATACTCCTGATATTTCAGTTTAACATTTTGTATAAACTAACAAACATTAAAAAAAAGTTTTTGCTTTATCATTATGGGGTATTATGTCAAGGGGTCTGAATACTTTCTGAAGGCACTGTAAAAACCATCATTTCGAAGTAAACTTGTAGTCACGCGATGACATGGTGTGTGGTCCTCCCACTACGACTCGAGAAACCATGCAGTTTAATAGTAACACATGGAATAAAATAAAATACCCAAGAATGGAGCAAAAGGAACACCTACGTGAGATTGCTATTCAATGACTACAGCTCAGCGCTCAACACACTAAGCTAAGGACCCTGGGACTAAACACCTCCCTCTGCAACTGGATTCTGACGGGCCGCCCCCAGGTGGTAAGGGTAAATAACACATCTGCCACTCTGATCCTCAACACAGGGGCTCCTCAGGGGTGCGTGCTCAGTCCCCTCCTCATGACTGCATGGCCAAGCACGACTCCAACACCATCATTAAGTTTGCCGACGACAACAGTGCTTGACAACACCTATTCCCACCTCAGAAGACTGAAAAGATTTGGCATGGGTGCCCTCGCACATTGTTTCGGTACCGGTACCCCCTGTATATAGCCTTTCTACTGTTATGTTTTTGTTGATCCTGAAATTAAAACAAGGGACCGGTTTCCCAATAGAGATGGAAATTAGGCTTACAAGTGTTTGAACGATGCAGCTTTCCTACAACAGCCGAAGATGTAACATGCGTTTCCAAAAACACCACGCGGAAAGAACTTTCGCTAAGTGCGTCATCGGCGCATGTGTCGTTACTGATCAGATCGAAAGAAAAGCAGCGCTGCTGTCTGATCAGCTTCATCCATTAAAATCTTAAATTAACATTAGAATTATTACACAATACTGATGACGGATCAGCTCGTTCAGAGATAATACCACCTACGGTTACAAATATTGAGGCAGTTTTTATTAGTTATTTTTCTGTCTTATTCTTTTTTATAACTTTTTTTTTATGGTCTTTTATGTCCAACAATTTTGTCTCAGAAAACTTGGGAGGTCAGGGTTGGGGAACCCTGCAGTAGGCTATAGGCCTATGTTAAGTTAAATACACTTAATGTTCAATTAATTAATTTCTATTTTTCTATTTGTAATTTGTCACATTTGAGCAATGACGTGACAAATCTTTGATTTAGTGCATTTTCATTGGGCAAGCATTATAAAAACTGCCTCAATATTTGTAGCCATAGGTGGTAGTAGGTGGTAATATCTCTTCTGATCCATATCATGCTGGCTCCATAGTGTGTTAACAGGAAAACGGTTCCAAATGTTTTTCCACCATTCCCATAGGACATTTTAGAAACACTTAAATAATGGCTGTGCTTCGTGTAGACTTACCCTGGTGTGACGATAACCATGTAAATCTCTTGGACAAGGTGACTTTTACCAATATATTCAGCTCTATTTATTCTCGGATTCAAACATGTTAATTAGCATTCAAGTAGACATCATGCAAGACTACAAATCCCTGCCAGCTCCTACACATCATCTCTAGCTGACAACTTTGCTAACAGTTATTGTGTCATAATAAAACTTGCACAAGACAGTTCACAGAATTGTCAATTTAAAGACATTTAGCCAATTTATTAATGACAAAATGTAACTAACATTAGATAGTTAATCCAGAGATTCTTAACTGGCGCCTCCAGAGATGCAACCTCTCTCATCTTCACTCTAATGCCTATGTTTACCCCACTGTACCTGAATCTATCCTACCACGCCCAGAAATCTGCTCCTTTTATTCTCTGTTCCCAAAGCACTAGATGACTAGATTGCCTTTAAATATCCTTTAGCCATACCCTCCTCCTACTCCTCCTCTGTTCTTCTGGTGATGTAGAGGTTAACCCCGGCCCTGTGTCCCCCCAGGCGCTCTCATTTGTTGACTTCTGCAACCGTAAAAAGCCTTGGGTTCATGCATGTTAACATCAGAAGCCTCCTCCCTAAGTTTGCTTTATTCACTGCTTTAGCACACTCCGCCAACCCTGATGTCTTAGCCGTGTCTGAATCCGGGCTTAGGAAGGCCACCAAAAATTTGGAAATCCCCAATTACAACATTTTCCGTCAATTGAAAACTGCTAAAGGGGGCGGAATTGCAATCTACTGTAGAGAGAGCCTGCAGAGTTCTGTCATACTATCCAGGTCGATGCCCAAACAGTTCGAGCTTCTACTTTTAAAGATCCATCTCTCCAGAAATAAGTCCCTCATTGTTGCCGTTTTTATAGACCCCCCTCAGCTCCCAGCTGTGCCGTGGACACCTTATGTGAATTGATTGCCCCCCATCTACCACCAGAGTTTGTATTGCTAGGTGACCTAAATTGGGATATGCTTAACACCCTGGCCGTCCTACAAGCTAAGCTAGATGCCCTAAATCGCACACAAATTATGAAGGAACCTACCATGTACAACCCCAAATCCTTAAACATGGGCACCCTCATACAGTTGAAGTCAGAAGTTTACATACACTTAGGTTGGACTCATTAAAACTAGTTTTTCAACCACTCCACAAATTTCTTGTTAACAAACTATAGTTTTGGCAAGTCGGTTAGGACATCTACTTTGTGCACGACACAAGTCATTTTTCCAAAAATTGTTTACAGACAGATTATTTCACTGTATCACAATTCCAGTGGGTCAGAGGTTTACATACACTAAGTTGACTGTGCCTTGAAACAGCTTTGAAAATTCCAGAAAATGATGTCAATTGGAGGTGTACCTGTGGATGTATTTCAAGGCCTACCTTCAAACTCAGTGCCCCTCTGCTTGTTATCATGGGAAAATCAAATGAAATCAGCCAAGACCTCAGTTAATTTTTTGTTGACCTCCACATGTCTGGTTCATCCTTGGGAGCAATTTCCAAACGCCTGAAGGTACCACATTCATCTGTACAAACAATAGTACGCAAGTATAAACACCATGGGACCACGCAGCCGTTATACCGCTCAGGAAGGAGACGCGTTCTGTCTCCTAGAGATGATTGTAATTTGGTGAGAAAAGTGTAAATCAATCCCAGAACAGCAAAGGACCTTGTGAAGATGCTGGAGGAAACAGGTACAAAAGTATCTATATCCACAGTCAAACGAGTCCTATATCGACATAACCTGGAAGGCCGCTCAGCAAGGAAGAAGCCACTGCTCCAAAACCGCCATAAAAAGCCAGACTACGGTTTGCAACTGCACATGGGGACAAAGATGGTACTTTTTGGAGAAATGTCCTCTGGTCTGATGAAACAAAAATAGAACTGTTTGGCCATAATGACCATTGTTATATTTGGAGGAAAAGGGGGAAGCTTGCAAGCTGAAGAACACCCTCCCAACCATGAAGCACGGGGTAGCAGCAACATGTTGTGTTGGTGCTTTGCTGCAGGAGGGACTGGTGCACTTCACAAAATAGATGGCATCATGAGGTAGGACAATTATGTAGATATGTTGAAGCAACATCTCATGACATCAGTCAGGAAGTTAAAGCTTGGTTGCAAATGGGTCTTCTAAAAGGACAATGACCACAAGCATACTTCCAAAGTTGTGGCAAAATAGCTTAAGGACAACAAAGTCACGGTATTGCCTTTAAATTATTTCACTTGGGTCAAACGTTTCGGGAAGCCTTCCACAAGCTTCCCACAAGTTGGGTGAATTTTGGACCATTCCTCCTGACAGAGTTGGGGTAACTGAGTCAGGTTTATAGGCCTCCTTGCTCGCACACGCTTTTTCAGTTCTGCCCACAAATGCTCTATAGGCTTAAGGTCATCACAAAGCCCTGACCTCAATCCTATAGAAAATTTGTGGGCAGAACTGCTAAAGCAGCTCATAGCCTGTGGCAAAAATGAGGGGACACGAACAACAGGTATAGGCCAATCAAAAAGGTTATTTATTGTAAACCAAAACTATTAACTTTAAACAAAGAAAAAGGAATGAGGTGTGAAAGTATCATAATGTAAGGTGTATGTAAAGTGCAGGTATGTGTGAATCTGTGTGTGTGAATGACTGCGTGAAAACTATGCAAAATGACAACGGAACAAACAAAACAGGTTCATACCTGGAGGAGCAGAGATAGAGAGCGAGAGCGAGAGACAAGTGATTAGTGAAGCCGTTTAAATGCCCTGAGCCCTGGTGACTCCAATCACTAACGACCCTCCTCTGCCTGCAGGAGGAACCGCCCCTGCACTGCAGAAGAGGAGCCGTGACAGTATGTAAACTTTTGACCCACTGGGAATGTGATGAAAGACATAAAAGCTGAAATAAATAAAACTGACTTTAAATGTATTTGGCTGAGGTGTATGCAAACTCCCGACTTCAACTGTAGATATCATCCTGACCAACCTGTCCTCTAAATACACCTCTGCTGTTTTCAACCAGGATCTCAGCGATCACTGCCTCATTGCATGTGTCCGTTATGGGTCCGTGGTCAAACGACCACCCTTCATCACTGTCAAATGCTCCCTAAAACACTCCTGCGAGCAGGCCTTTCTAATCGACCTGGCCCGGGTATCCTGGAAAGATATTGACCTCATCCCGTCAGTAGTGGATGCCTGGTTGTTCTTTAAAAGTGCTTTCCTCATCATCTTAAATAAGCATGCCCCTTTCAAAAAATGTAGAACTAATAACATATATAGCCCATGGTTCACCCCAGACTTGACTGTCCTTGACCAGAACAAGAACACCCGGTGGCGTACTGGATTAGCATCGAATAGCCCCCGCAATGTGTAACTTTTCAGGGAAGTCAGGAACCAATATACTCAGTCAGTTAGGAAAGCTAAGGCTAGCTTTTTCAATCAGAAATTTGTAACCTGCAGCACTATTTCCAAAAGGTTTTGGGACAGTAAAGTCCTTGGAGAATAAGAATACCTCCTCCCAGCTGCCCACTGCACTGAGACTAGGAAACACTGTCACCACTGATAAATCCACGATAATCGAGAATTTCAATAAGCATTTTTCTACGGCTGGCCATGCTTCCACCTGGCTACCCCAACCCCGGCCAACAACCCCTCGCAGCAACTGGCCCAAGCGCCTCCCCCCCGCTTCTCCTTCACCCAAATCCAGGCAGCTGATGTTCTGAAAGAGCTGCAAAACCTGGACCCGTACAAATCAGCTGGGCTAGATAATCTGGATCCTCTCTTCCTAAAATCATCCGCCGCCATTGTTGCAACCCCTATTACTAGTCTGTTCAACCTCTCTTTCTTAACGTCTGAGACTCCTAAAGTTTGGAAAGCAGCCACTGTCATCCCCCTCTTCCCCTATGCAAAAAATGTATGGTGGAAAAACGACTGGAACCATTTCCTTGATTAGTGCTAGGTTGTAAGGGAATTATGATTCATACTGTGGTAGTCTATTGCATTCCGGTTCCAGTGCAGCGTAGTGTAAACAAGCGTAATGGCAGGGTTGGTATCTTCTGGCAACTAGTTCACCATTCCCAATTCCCCAGAGTGCCCGGTTAGGGTAAAGGAGTATGGAGTGGCAAAGGTCAGGACTATTGAGCAGGTCTCTTACACAGAGGCACGTGAACTAGTTGAAGGAGCGAGGTGAGCTGAAGGTATGGTGATGGATACTCCGTAGACTGTGGAGATTCAGGGTGTTGTTCAACAGTTGAGGGAAACTGATATGCTGGTTGTGAAGAAGGTGGATTTCATTGTGTTTATCACAGATGTGATTAATTGTACTGCACAAATGAACAAAATGTCCAAGAAACCGGACATAATAGTTTATGCGGCTGAAACGTTTTTGGGGTTTCCAGGATTTCACTGACGAAACATTGCAAAGAATACTGTCCAAAGATCAGATCAAATCAAACTTTATTTGTCACCTGCACTGAATACAACATGTGTAGGCCTTACCGTGAAATGCTTACTTACAAGCTCTTAACCAACAGTGCAATTCAAGAAAGAGTTAAGAAAATATTTACCAAATAAATTCAAGTAAAGAATAATTAAAAGTAACACAATAAAATAACAATAACGAAGCTATATACAAGGGGTACCGGTACAGAGACAATGTGCGGGGGTACAGGTTAGTCGAGGTCATTTGTACATGTAGGTTGGGGTGAAGTGACTATGCATAGACAATAAACAGCGAGCAGCAGCAGTGCAAAAAACAACTGGGGGGGTCCAATGTAAATAATCCGGTGGCCATTTGATTAATTGTTCAGTTCTTCCTTGTCAGGCCCCAGAGCCTGTAGGGATGGGCATTGGCAGTAGAATCTGAATAAAGGAGTGCATTGAGTTTTGTTTAGTTCATTTTTTATTTTGTTATTTCTTTGGGCTGATGTACAGCCAAAACACTAGGTGGCGGCATGCACTACTAGCATTTGTTGGCGGACCGCAATAATATCAAAGAAGACCCCGTACAGTAGGTGGCGGCCATACACCATAGGTGTAGTCTGCCCTAAAACTTTAAAGACGAAGTAGTGGCCTCATAACAAAGCCTCTTGGATTTTTGTATTTAGCTTGATTGCTAACAAATGAGGTCTAGAAGTTCAAGTCGAGTAAGCTTTGCCATATGACATAGCAATGGCATAGGCTATATAAATGTTAGGGATGTTTCTGTAGCTTGTCATTTTAGTTTTTAGCTAAAATGTATGTTGCTGACTACACCAAGTGGCTCAAACATTGGCTGGCTAGCTAACTCTTAACGAAATGTTCATATTTTAAGAGCTATTCGACCATTTACCTATACTGTTAATCTGACTCGGCTCTGATTCTTCAATTTGAACACATTTAGCTGAGTTTATCAAGCCGGTAAGTGTTTTAGCTCGCTAGCTAGCTATCAAGTCATCATTAGCTAACGTTAGATGGCTAGCTAGCTAATAAATGCTACTGTGAAGCTAGCTAACGAAACGTTATTTTTTATTTCGTGTAATCGTTCAGGTCTGCTAATTGTGTGTACCATTTGTTGATGGTTAAGCTAATGGCAGCATTAACTATTTTTCTAGCTACACACCCATGCCCATTTTAATTTAGCTAAAGTCCACTTCTTAGAATTGTTGACATTGCCACAAATGTCATGACATGTCTTGAAATGTATCCTGCCAACTGCTCTCTTCAGACAAATTCTGCTGTGGCAACTTCGAGTGCAGTGTCTCAAACTCATTCTGTGTTATTGGTACCGTTGGTGGCTGCCAAGTCATGCTGCATCGAAGTCATGATGTCATGCCATGGACAAAGTAGAAGGAATACAGTAACTGTTTTATCGTGCCCAACTTCTTAATCATACTATCTATTATGTTTTTGTCTCATCTGTTACACAGCAATTCAGCATCCTGGTCTACCCCTCTCCAGCTCCTCCTCTCCTTTCTTGTCCTGGTCCTGTGCACTATGACCATGCGTGTGGATGCAAAAGTTGTTATGCTTGGTAAAGAGAGTGTGGGCAAGACCAGCCTTGTGGAGAGATATGTTCACCACCGGTTTCTTGTCGGCCCCTACCAGAACGTGAGTATCCGTTGATTGCCTAGGGCGGTGTTTAGGAAGTTCTCTGCTTTTGTGTGACTCTTTCTCAAAATTGTACATGCTACATATTTTTCTCGCAATCATTCTTTTTTCGATAGACTATTGGGGCTGCATTTGTTGCCAAACCAATCCAGGTTGGAGACAAGGTGGTTACACTGGGAATATGGGTGAGTGAGGATGACTGCTGGCATCCTTTATAAAATGGAAAGAAGATTTGCATAAGTCTTTATACTCCGTAGGGAGCTGTCTGGTTTATTATTATCGTTGCATAATAATTAAATTAATAAATCCATTGTAGCCCGATATGAGGCTATGTGTGGATAGACTGTGTGGATAGACTATAAGTGATTCCTTCTCTGTAACCCAGGACACGGCTGGATCAGAGCGCTACGAGGCTATGAGTAGAATCTACTACAGAGGAGCAAGGGCTGCCATTGTCTGCTATGGTAAGTTCTTATCCCTTTGGAATGACACTCAATATCACGCTACATTTTTGTTTTGCTACTATGGTGTTTAGTGATTGGGGGGAATTTATAGTTACATATTGAAATGTTATTTTTGGACTATATTATTATCGATATTTGACTCCAAGTATCAACACTGTAGGTAGCATTAGCTAGTGGTTGTCGTCTGTACCTGCTCCAAAACTACTCCTTTCATCCGATAGCTTGTTCTACATCTTCTTTAAGTAGTGAGAACCTGTTTTCAGCACTTATTTACCTGACTGATCAAAACAAATTGTCTCTTGTCTCACTGCAGCAGACATACACTGAGTATACCAAACATTAGGAACACCTTTCTAATATTGATTTGAGGCCCCCGGTTTGCTCTCAGAACTGCCTCAATTCATCGGGGCATGGACTCATCAAGGTGTCAAGCCTTCCACAGGGATGCTGGCCCATGTTTAATCCAAGCTTCCCACAGCTGTGTCAAGTTGGCCAGAGGTCCTTTGGGTGGTGGACCATTCTTGATACACATGGGAAACTGTTGAGTGTGAAAAACCCAGCAGTGTTGCAGTTCGACACAATCCGGTGCGCCTGGCACCTACTACCATTGCAGTTCATTGCAATTACTACCATTGCAATTCACCCTCTGAATGGCACACGTACACAATCAATGTCTGTTGTCTCCAGGTTTAAAAATTATTCTTTAACCTGTCTCCTCCCCTTCATTTACACTGATTTTGAAGTGGATTCAACAAGTGACATCGATAAGGGATCATAGCTTTCACCTGGATTCACCTGGTCAGTCTGTCATGGAAAGAGCAGGTGTTCTTAATGTTTGTATACTCAGTGTCGAGCAATAAGTTTTGCACATCAAATCACAGTAAAATTGCATTATCGAATCGCAATACATATAGAATCATGAGAATCACTATACATAACATATTAGCACCGAAGTATCATGATAATGTCGTATCGTGAGGTCCCTGGCAAGCACTAATGGCTTCGTTATATCCTAAATGTTTAATTGTAGAAATGATTGTTGAGTGCAATGGATGTTTCTGCATATATGAGTGTCCTCCCCTCTTATTTCCCTCATTGGGGGATTTTTTTTTACAGTTTGGAAAATAGCCACTGAGGCATTTCCCCAGTTGATGACTCATTTAAGTGTCTTTTTTTATTGTTTTTATCTGGTTCTGTTTTTAGTGTTGTTTTTATGGGCTGATTTTACATTGCAATAGTAATATTAGTACTACAAAATATTCTAGGTCAAATACACTTTCATAACTGTGAAAACATACATTGTTTTGGTTAAGTTTTATGTTGTCATTCACCTTAATTTGTGTGACTTTTTCTCCTGTAGATTTGACGGACACCAGCAGTTTCCAGCGAGCTAGATTCTGGGTGAAGGAGCTGCAAAACTGTGACAAGGTTACAGACTATCTCATAAAAACTCAACTCACTTGCCAATGGGAATTGTATGATGGGTATTGTCATATACAGTGCATTTGGAAAGTATTCAGACCCCTTGACTTTAATTATTATTATTTTTTAAACATTACAGCCTTATTCAAAACTGTATTACATACATTTTCCCCCTCATCAATCTACATACAATACCCCATAAAAACAGGTTTTTAGAAATGTGTTCAAATGGATTAAAAAGAAAAAAGATGCCTTATTTAAATTAGTATTCTGATCCTTTGCTATGAGACTAGAAATTGAGCACAGGTGCATCATGTTTCCATTGATCATCTTTGAAATGTTTCTACAGCTTGATTGGAGTCCATCTGTGGTAAATTCAATTGATTGGACATGAATTGGAACGGCACACACCTGTCTATATAAGGTCCCACAGTTGACAGTGCATGTCAGAGCAAAAACCAAGCCATGAGGTCAAAGGAATTGTCCGTAGAGCTCTGAGACAGGATTGTGTCGAGGCACAGATCTGAGTAAGGGTACCAAAAAATTTCTGCAGCATTGAAGGTCCCCAAGAATACAGTGGCCTCCATCATTCTTAAATGGAAAAAGTTTGGAACCACAAAGACTTTCTGGTGCTGGCTGCCTGTCCAAACTGAGCAATCGGGGGAGAAGCGCCTTGGTCAGGGAGGTGACACGAGAACCTGATGGTTACTCTGACAGAGATCCAGAGTTCCTCTGTGGAGATGGGAGAACCTTCCAGAAGGACAACCATCTCTGCAGCACTCCACAAATCAGGCCTTTATGGTAGAGTGGCCAGACGGAAGCCACTTCTCAGTAAAAGGAACATGACAGCCCGATTGGAGTTTGACAAAAGACACCTAAAGGACTCTCAGACCATGAGAAACAAAATTCACTGGTCTGATGAAACCAAGATTGAACCCTCTGGCCTGAATGCCAAGCGTCACATCTAGAAGAAATCTGGCAGCATCCCTATGTTGAAGCATGGTGGTGGCAGCATCATGGTGTGGGGATGTTTTTCAGCGGCAGGGAATGGGAGACTTGCCAGGATCGAGAGAAAGATGAACGGAACGAAGTACAGAGAGATCGTTGATGAAAACCTGCTCAGAACCTCAGACGGGGGTGAAGGCTCACCTTCCAACAGGACAACGACCCTAAGCACACAGCCAAGACAACGCAGTAGTGGCTTCGGGACAAGTCTCTGAATGTCCTTGAGTGGCCCGGACTTGAACCCGATCAAACATCTCTGGAGACACTTGAAAATAGCTAGGCAACCACGCTCCCCATCCAACCTGACAGAGCTTGAGAGGATCTGCAGAGAAGAATGGGAGAAACTCCCCAAATACAGGTGTGCCAAGCGTCATACCCAAGAACTTGAGGCTGTAATCGCTGCCAAAGGTGCTTCAACAAACTACTGTGTTAAATGGTCTCAATACTTTTGTAAATGTGATATTTCCCAATTTCTTAACCTGTTTTTTTTTTCTTTGTCCTTGTGGGGTATTGTGTGTAGATTTAAGGGGGGGTAATTTAATCGATAAGGCTGTAACGTAACAAAAGGTGGAAAAAGTCAAAGGGTCTGAATACTTTCCTAATGCACCGTACTAGTTTATTAGGTACACCATCTAGTACCAGGTTGGACCCCCCTTTGCCAGGTCCCGTGTGGCTTGCAATGCCAGGGTTGTGGGTTCAATTCCCACAGGGGACCAGTATGGGAAAAAAGTATGTATGCACTCTACCGTAAGTCGCTCTGGATAAGAGTTTCTGCTAAATGACTAACATGTAGATGTAGAACAGCCTAAATTCTTTAGCGCATTCTTCAAGTTGACGGAAGCATTCAACAGGTATGTTGGTCCATGCTGACGCGATGGCATCATGCAGTTGCTTCAGATTGGAGGGCAGTACATTTATGTTGTGAATAGCCTGTTCCATCTCATATTGGGTTGAGGTCTGGGGACTGACCAGGCCACTCAAGTAAACTGAACTCGCTGTCATGTTCCAGGCAATGTTTTTCCGCTCCTCAATTGTCCAGTGTTGGTGATCACGTGCCCACTGGAGCCGCTTCTTGTTCATAGTGTTGTCATCTGCTGCAATAGCCCATCCGTGAAAAGGATTGAGGAGTTTTGCATTCCGAGATGCCGTTCTGCACACCACTGTTTTACTGCACCGTTATTTGCCTGTTTGTGGCCCTCCTGTTAGCTTACACCAGGGTCCCCCAACTGTCTGCTCGCGGGCTAAATTTGGCCTACAGGTGGTTTTATTTGGCCCCCCAAGTTTCCTGTTGGAGATAAAACTGTAAAAACACAAGGAAATCAGCTCCAAGCAATTTTAGATTGGGAAATCAATTCCCAAGTATTTCTATTCATACTGGAGATGTGATCATATACAAATGTAAGCAAGGTTTGAAATTATTGTTTTAGTTAAATGTTATATCTATTTGGGATTCTTGCGGTCAATTTGCAGCCTAGAAATGATTTGTAATTATGTTCCGGCCACCCAACCATCCCCTCAAGAAAAAATCGGCACGCAGCTGAATCTAGTTGATGATCCCTGGCGTACACAATTCTTGCCATTCTCCTTCGACCTCTCATCAAGCTGTTGTCAATCCTGTGGGCGAAACTCACTGGATGTTTGTCGCACCATTCTCGGTAAACCTTAGACACTGTTGTGCGTGAAAATCCCAGGAGGGTCGGCCGTTTCTTAGATACCTGAACCGGCGCGCCTGGCACCAACGATCATACCACGCTCGAAGTCGCTTAGGTCACACGTTTTGGCCATTCTAACGTTCAATCCAACAGTAACTGAATGCCTCAATGCCTGTCTGCCTGCTTTATATAGGAAGTCATGGCCACGTAATGCACTGTCTTTAGGAGCGATCTGTGAATGAATGAGATGGTGTACCTAATAAACTGTCCGATGAGCGTATGTTATCCTATGTATGTATGTGTTATCCTATGTATGTAACTGCCCACAATGACACAGATTAGATTTTTTTTCTATGATCTCAATTGAAGCACTGCAAGATATACCTGTGTGGCACAAAGATTGACCTGATTGAGAGTGACCGGGGCCTGCGGCAAGTAGACTACCATGACGTTCAGGACTTTGCTGACGGTAAATTGCTAATGATAATCACAGACATCCTCTTGATTAGTATAAGGAAGACTGGCTGCTTTAAAGAGGCTCATGTGTCGTTTTTTTCCATTCTCGTCTACAGAGATTGGGGCTAAACATTTTGAAACATCCAGTAAAACAGGAAACAACGTGGGTAAGTGACACCTCATGGTCAGTTAATTTAAAATATAGTGTAACCTTATTTATAACCCATTCTCATAAGACAACATTTCCAAAAATGCAGATGTAGACTCATACTGTCTTTTAACCACATTCTAGATGAGCTGTTCCAAAAGGTTGCAGAGGACTACAACAGCATCTCCTTTCAATTATTGACCGGTGAGACTTTGGCTCCAATAGCTTAGCTGTCAGTGTACATTTTGTCTGCAATGGTAGTATTACTAGCATGAGTTGTCAATTTAATCTCCACTGTAGTGAATCAATGCATTCCTGAATGGGTCTGATTGACAATTCTCTGCTTTCTCTTTACAGAAGAGACCGGTGTTGACTTGGGTCAGAAGAAGGACTCTTATTTCTCTTCCTGCTGCCACAGTTAAGCCTTTACTGGATGGACAGCGATCACTTGCTGTAAAACCAACCTGGAAATGCAGGATGGATGCTACACATCCCACCTGGAGCCTGTCCATTTAAAACAGAGAAAGAAAGAGAGGAGTCCAAACAGTGTTGCTGTTTTTTTTGGTAGCTTTTTTCAGTTGTCCCATAGACGATTACATGCTCACTGCATTTAAAGGAGTCATCACAATAGTTTGATGCGACCCCTCTCCCATGACAAAGGACCTGCCAAGAGCGATATCTGAATGAAGCATACGAGGAACTAGCACCTCAACCCCACTAATTCTTTTTTGATTTCCTCAGTGTCTATCAACCCACCTTATATAAATGAATTATGCTGATGACACAAATGGCCTTCATCACTCAGTCAAATGCCTTGAGTGAGTGTGCTTCTTAATGACTTGATTTGAATAAGCATTCTGTGAACACTGTTTTCATTGTCTACTCTTCATGGTGAAATGTACTTGCCAAACTATGTACCTGAACATTTATTGTCATCTAATGTGTTTTTCTTTGCGTCATAAGTTCTGATACAGTTGAAAGTATGGAATGCAACTAGAAAGATTGCACCAACACAGGAAAAAGCTTGTGGGTAAATGTAATATGATAGTTATGTCGCCATGGCTAAAAGTACAAGATATAGCTTATGTGGTCCTCTGTAAGTCAGTTGGTAGAGCATGGCCCTTACACCGCCAGGGTTGAGGGTTTGATTCCCTGGGCCACCCATATGTAAAATATATGAACGCCTTACTGTAAGTCACTTTGGATAAAACTGTCTGCTAAATGGCTTATTTATATATATATATACTATATATATATATATATATATATATATATTGTATATACACTCAAAGAAACCCTACATACAGCTATGTTAACTAATGTTCAATGTAATCTCCAAGTCACTATTTCAATGTTACGGACGCCTCATCACCGTGGCTGACCATTGTCGTTACTCCACACAAGTTGCAATTTTCTGTGAATGTGTTGTTACTGTTTACACTTTTCAAGAAACCTTTGACCTTTTGAGACAGTCTAGCCAATGGCAGATTTTTACTTGATTTTACCAATGTGTGTGAAAATGTAGCTTAGTTAGAGCTGTTATTGCATTTGAGTACAAATATAATTGAAAGAGAATTCTGAAACCTCTGAGGGTTTATCTCAGTCCCACTGAAGTTGTGCCTGTAGGGTACTAGAAGTAAGCAGCATCAATGGGCCCACAGGCATGAATCACATATCCATCATTAGCTGTGTATAGAAGGCTCCATTCAAGTGTACATACACTTCATCAAACATGTTATTGTTTACACACACACACACAGCACCTTCTAGTGGTGCCACTCCCCAGGACGCAGACCTGGTGCCTGAGAAAGAGGACTAGTTCACACACACAGCACCTTCTAGTGGTACCACTCCCCAGGACGCAGACCTGGTGCCTGAGAAAGAGGACTAGTTCACACACACAGCACCTTCTAGTGGTACCACTCCCCAGGACGCAGACCTGGTGCCTGAGAAAGAGGACTAGTTCACACACACAGCACCTTCTAGTGGTACCACTCCCCAGGACGCAGACCTGGTGCCTGAGAAAGAGGACTAGTTCACACACACAGCACCTTCTAGTGGTACCACTCCCCAGGACGCAGACCTGGTGCCTGAGAAAGAGGACTAGTTCACACACACAGCACCTTCTAGTGGTACCACTCCCCAGGACGCAGACCTGGTGCCTGAGAAAGAGGACTAGTTCACACACACAGCTCATTTGTATGAATGGTTTACAGGACTGTTATTGCAAGGGGCACAGGCACAAAGCAAGAGGTTGTTTGCAGTCCCACGTCTATTTGATGCCTTGAAGATATTATAACATGTATATAGTCCCAACACCATTACAGGTCCACAGAGAGTCAGTCGGCTGATATGATCATTCATTGTGTGGACTGTTTTGTAGCATGTTGTAAATTGAAAAAATAAAGACTAGATTTCTGCAAGTCTGTCTGTTAGTGTGTGTCTGTGTGACACCTACACTACATTAGCCTGGTCAACCAGACTGACTGCTGCACTCACCATTGTTTTCCTTCACTTTATTGTATAGTATGTGAAGTGAAACAGTGGTTAGCACAGTTATTAACAAGGCTTATAGTACACTGAGCTATGGATGTGTTAAAGCCAGTTGCTATATCATGAGCACCTCTATAGTGGCTTATGGTAACAAATCTACCCCTGATCAATGCAATCGTGAACTGTTAATACAGTAATATGCCTACGAACTTGATTATTCAGTCGGGAAAGGTAACAATCAAACCTCTGGCCCAAATCAAAATGGCAAAAACAGAGTTGCAACGTACATTTTTTTCTTTATTATGTACAAAGGACTCCAGCACATTTCAATATCCTCACAAGGCAGCAGGATATTATTGAACTCTTCAACAGTTACAATTTGAACAGATGAATTACACAAGGCTTAATAAGGCAGAGAGGGAAGAGAGTCAGAAGCTAAGAAGCATGACAGCAACAAAAACAGCAGTAGCATGTATAAAAACATTTTACAGCCTCCCAACTCTTCCTTTGTGCCACATCAAAGAACCCTCCAAAGAGGAGGGAGGGGTAAACTGACAATGTAGAAACAGAAAATATTAAAGCAAAAAGATATACAGCTCATTATCATACCAAGTCCCAAAGGTACTGTAGTGATAGTTGAGCCTTCAATCTCCCGACTCTTCCGATTCCCAGCTCATGTCGTGACCAGAAATGACCCTCGACCTCCTCATACTGTATACTTTCATAGCCTACTATTATCTGTTTGATGACTGTGATACTGTTACATCAATATAAAGTGTTATTAACCCCGTCTGTTGACAGCAACTCAACCGTAAACAACAAATATGTATCAAAGTTGAAGTGATCCTGTTTGTGGGAATGGTTGATGACAAAGCTGAGACCAGAGAATGCATGATATCCACTGGCTCTAGACTCATTATTAGCTCTTGTTTTTTTTAATCATTCATCATATATAGCTTTCATATACAAAATGTATATACATATTATATAAGATTTTGGAAGGACAGGCTAGGCCAATCTAAAATGTACAAATACTCTTCCAACAGATCAGTTAAAACCTATCTGTGTTGTTAAAATTCGTAGGCGTTTTAGTGCTATAAATATGTTCAAGTCAGATAAATATTTACTATGGCCATGACGGTGGGTGCCTGTATCTGTATATCGGAACAACAGCAGGGGGCACCATGGCAACCTTTACAGTACAGTATATGGACAAGAAGGGACCCTTTGAACCGGTTTACTCATTTTTCAAGTCATTAAAAAAACAGGTTGGTTTTCTATTAAAATATAAGAAATTGCACATATCTTTTCATGCGCCTCATCTAACACTAAGCCAGTTAAGTTTTAATACATAAAGGCTGCTAGAGATACTTCGACATGACTAAAGTGACCAAATTGGGAGACATTAAGCAGTAAAAATAATGCTTATTATGCAGATTTGGAGTAAAGGTGTGTTATAAACTTCAGAAATGGAAACACAACATTCCCACAACTGGAAAGTGGCAAATCCACTTCATTCTGTTCTCTGGCCCTCTAGAATCAACTTCACATCCCTTCATTCACAAAAACCCAACACTGATTGACTCAATTGGAAAGGCATAAGCAGAGAAGAAAAACGGACACAACAAAGACAGTGATGTAGAGACAAGCTTCAAGAGGGAGAAAACACATAGCTGAGACAAATACATACGGTAGTGAAAACATTTTAGCAGGGGAGTGGACCAGTGTACTTTTTAGTGCTAAACTAATGGCAAGGAGTATAGCCTAGCAAACAGAAAGTATGGATTATATAAAGCGACATACAGCAATGTCACTACTAGAAGTCAGTCCCATCTTCATTTGTGCGTTATAAAAGTCAATATAAATATGTCATAGAGAATATAATACACACAAGTGAGCTAGCTGTCGTCAAGGTTACGTCAAGTAGCTTACTCAACTGCTGAGTACACTCTGGCACTTTCACATTGAAGGTTCAGTTTAGTTTGAAGGGGAAGCTAGACCATGTAAGGAAGCTTCCCACTGGGCAAAAACTGCTTGAATCAATGTTGTTTCCAAGTCAATTCAACGCAAAAAATGAAATGTGATGATGTTGAATCAATGTGGAAAACTGATTGGGTTTTGAAAAAGTCATCAACGTAAGGGAATTTCATTTTTCCCCCACCCAACTGTTAAACTAAACCCTGACATGGTGACATTTGTGGTTGATTTGACATTGAATTTACGTTAGTTGACCACTCAATCAGATTTCAGTTGTGTTCAAAGACCTACAGTACAACCAACCGCACCCCAAACAGATATCAGTACAGAGGAGCAATGCAATGCCAGGGTTAGGGGAAAACACAAAGTGCTGTCATGGATTAGGATATAGGCATGTTCAATATCAATATCACCTTGATGTACTACCCACATTTACTAACTAAGCCATTTGATTTCATGTGTATTGTCTAGGTGTCTGTATCATTTGGTGTGGTAAGGCAGATGCCAGCAGAGACGATAGATTCATCATCATCAAATAGGTATGGATATAAACTGTACACCAATGATAAGGTTGAAATGACTGATTGTATGACTAATAATTTCCATTGCTGACGCACTAATTTCACAGCATTACTCATTTGTGCCATGTAGGAGCATTGCTACAGAGAGAACCAGCTTGACAGGCCCATCTAACACACCATAGGCTACTTTCTCACGAGGGGATTTCTGTGCCTTTGACAGTACTGCTCCTCCTCTCTTCAGTCTCCCCTTTGATAAAGGTG
Source organism: Oncorhynchus mykiss (assembly GCF_057628025.1). Classification (NCBI taxonomy): domain Eukaryota; kingdom Metazoa; phylum Chordata; class Actinopteri; order Salmoniformes; family Salmonidae; genus Oncorhynchus; species Oncorhynchus mykiss. Next base: position 28,355,675 of record NC_143031.1, read on the forward strand.
AAGCTTCAGAAACATTAGTTGCCGTGTTCTCCAAGAGGAGGTGCAGAAATGTAAACATGTTATTAAAACCACAAACCAACAACTATGACAACGAACAAAGAAGAGATTCAAATGGACTTATCTATATGACTAGAGTTACCATCATACCCATTGTGCCCTTAGGCACAGATCTAGGATCAGTATACCTATCACAAACCCTAACTGGGACTATTAGGGGGAAAATTGACCATAAATCTGTGTCCAGGGAAAACTCCCTCCTACTCCATTTCGACCCTCCAGCTCCAGGCCACATTGTTTCATCCTGCTATTTCTCAGGGGTCTGTCTTAACAAGGCGGTGTTCAAATTCACAGATCTATAAATCATCTGTACATGGATCCTTATATACAAAGATGAGTGAATCTACATGATGCTGAGCACAGTCCCACCCTCAAGAACAAGCAGGTAGCCCTTCTCCCCACCCCCCCATGAATGATTAGCCAGGATGCAGAGTTGTTGAAAAAGGACATTGGTCTTTACTCCTCTTCTTCCTCACCCTCCTCTTCTTCTTCCTCCTCCTCTTCATCTTTCAACTTTAAGCCTGCCATCTCTCCATCCTCCAACTCTCCCTCAATCCCCTCTCCATCCCCGTCTTCATTACCAAAAGGATCCTCAACTTCTTCCTTTTCATCTCCGTAGGAAGAGATGGGTGAGTATTGGGGAAGGAATAGGTGAGAGCTATCAAGGGCCTTCGAGCTGGGTAGAGGGGTGCTGATGGGGTCAGAGAAGGGGCCAGAGATGGGGCAAGAGATGGGGAGACGGGGGAAAGACTCAGGGCCAGGGCTAGGTTGGGGGTCCCCTGTCCCCGTTGTAGTAGCAGCAGCACCAGCCACAGCAGCAGCAGGAGGGGGTACAATACCAGCCCCCGGGCCTGTTGAGAGAGCCCCAGTGTCAGGTAGGTACTCCCTGATCTCCCCTGGCTCCAGGGGGTCTGGTCCACAGGGGTCATGTTCGCTGCAGGACAGCCGTCCGTCCAGCTTTGAGATGAAGAGCATCCCGTCGCGGTGCAGTGTGCAGTAAGAGCTGGGACACATCTCACAGAAAGAGGCCGCCTCCTTACCACACAGGTCACACTGGTGCCACGGGCACTCCCACCGACCTGCAGCACAGAAAAGGCAGTCAGACGCAGTATATCAGACAGAAGCAGTCAGACACAGCCCTGCATCAACCGTAACAGAGAAGTAATCAGCACACTGAGACTGCTAACCAGTGATCTGACAGACATCAAACAGTGAAAATGCACGAAATACGTCATGTACAGTATATAATTCTCCAATCACACAATCCTACAGTAACAGCGAGGAAATAGAACAAACCCCTACAAGCTATGATAACAACTCAATAATTTCCTCTGACAGGAACCTAATTGGACCACTGACCTGCAGGCCTCTTGGTGAGGTTGAGACAGTCTGCGTGGTAAACCTTGGGACAGCCTGGTCTCTTACAGGACACAATCTGTCCCCCGTCCCCACAACTGAAGCACTCGTCCTCCCTCTCCTTGGTCACCTCCATCTTGTTCTTCCGTTTAGCCTGGACCTTTTTCTTCAGCTTGCGGCCCTTGTCGTCTGCTGGAGGGTTATTCTGGGGAAGGATGAAGAGTCAGGCTGTTAATAGAGACACAGACACCCAAACTGATGATGCCCCTGTCAATCAAATATCTCATTCCCCTTGACATTACTAATATTTTGACTACTGTATCAAGTGCCCTTGGATTTGTGGAAAGATATTTTAAAATAGCAATTAATATTGTTTCTACTATTTCATTCTACTATCTCATGTATCTTATTCATTCTGTGGATCATGTCATCAAACCCAATATCAACATCTTGTTCCAGTGTCTCCTCTCACCTTTGGCCGGACTCCTAGGAAGCCGCTGCAGTTTGGAGCTCCACATTTACACACAGTCTTCCCATTGGCCAGACACTCCAGATTGTAGTTGAACGTCAGCTCTGTGCCTGGAGACATGCAGAATGACCCATAGAGGACAGATATAAACCAGTATACACAACAAGTGATGCAGAGATGGACATGAACTGCTGATGGATTTACCTATATAATTACCTTATAATAGACTAGTACTGTAAACATACTGCCTATGGACTACTCTGTCCTGGTGAATATTATGCAACTTCCTTTCCTTCTTTAACTAGTTCAATGCTACTCTTATATTTCTCCTGCTAATGCATATGTCATGAAAAGTGTTGCCAAAGTCCAAGCTTTAACATAGCACAAACTCCTCATGCCAAATCTCCGCTCACCTGCAGGGACGTCTATTAGAGCGAAGAGCCCCACACGTGTATCTCCATTCACCGTCCACTTCTGGGTCTCACAGTTGGGCTGGCAGCTGTGGTTCATGAAGCGGGCCTGGTTCCCCTTCGGACCAGCGTCGATGATCCGATCCTGACAAACACACCGAAATTAACAACACTGTTTAATCATCAAGTCTGCTTGGGTGTCTTTGTATTACCATGCAAAGCAGATGTAATTTTCTGAGGTGAAATATATAAAACCAAGAGAATCCTCTTAAAACAAGAAACCAAGAATGGTCAATAGTAGTGATAATAACTAATAACAACCAATAGCATTAAAGATGCAATATGCAGAAATCGCTCCGCCATTTCCTGGTTGCAAAAATCTAATAGTTTGCCTAATTTCAGTTTATGTGGCTAAACAAGCAGTCATTGTGTAGAAAATCATTGTACCATCTAAACCACTGTGAAATATATTTTCCATAACCAAAAATATTATATTTTCAGCTGTTTGAAGCTGGTGTTCAAACCCGAAAGTACAACACGCAAGAATGAAACTTCAGAACGGGAAGCATAGAAATCTACTGCTTCTACGACTTGCTTTCAATGAGAATGAGAGATCTATAACTCACATTTCTATGTGAAATTTGTCAGGTCATCTAAAAAGTTACATATTGCAGCTTTAATAACCCATGACAACTTCCTGTAGCTAGTAACATAAATCATAGTTAGAGGTCATACGATTACAGAGAAAACTTCATGCCAAGAGACAGTCCCATGAGAGACTTCTGACTTATTTTCTGACTCCCAACCGCTCCCGCAAGAACTGGTCCCGAACCTGACTGCAGTCCAGTAATGTTATTTTAGGTGTTTGTGACCGGCTTGCTTTGCAGCCCTGGTCCCAGAAATTTTGCCAACCTAGTTGAGATCAAAATGCACAAAAAATAACCTAAGAAATACAGTGGCAATAAAATGTATGTGAACCCTTTGGAATTATCTGGATTTCTGCAGAAATTGGTCATAAAATGAGATCTGATCTTCATCTAAGTCACAACAACAGACAAACACAGTCTGCTTAAACTAATGACACACAAAGTATTGTATTTTTCTTGTCTATATTGAACACATAATTTAAACATTGTAGGTTGGAAAAAGTATGTGAACCCCTAGGCTAATGACTTCTCCAAAAGCTAATTGGAGTCAGGAGTCAGCTAACCTGGAGTACAATCATTGAGACAAAATTGGAGATATTGGTTAGAGCTGCCCTGCCCTATAAAAAACACTCACAAAATTTGAGTTTGCTATTCACAAGAAGCATTGCCTGATGTGAACTATGCCTTGAAAAAAAGAGATCTCAGAAGACGCAATATTAAGAATTGTTGACTTTCATAAAGCTGAAAAGGGTTACAAAAGTATCTCTAAAAGCCTTGATGTTCATCAGTCCAAGGTAAGACAAATTGTCTATAAATGGAGAAAAAGTTCAGCACTGTTGCTACTCCCTAGGAGTGGTCGTCCTGCAAAGATGACTGCAAGAGCACAGCGCAGAATTCTCAATGAGGTTAAGAAGAATCCTAGAGTGTCAGCTAAAGGCTTAAAGAAATCTCTGGAACATGCATCTCTGTTGCCGAGTCTACGATACGTAAAACACTAAACAAGAATGGTGTTTATGGTAGGAGACCACGGAAGAAGCCACTGCTGTCCAAAAAAAACATTGCTGTATGTCTGAAGTTCGCAAAAGAGCATCTGGATGTTCCACAGCGCTACTGGCAAAATATTCTGTGGACAGATGAAACTAAAGTTGAGTTGTTTGGAAGGAACACACAACACTATGTGTGGAGAAAAAAAGGCACAGCACACCAACATCAAAACCTCATCCCAACTGTAAAGTATGGTGGAGGGAGCATCATGGTTTGGGGCTGCTTTGCTGCCTCAGGGCCTGGACAGCTTGCTATCATCAACGTAAAAATTAATTCCCAAGTTTAAGATATTTTGCAGGAGAATGTAAGGCTATCTGTCCGCCAATTGAAGCTCAACAGAAGATGGGTGATGCAACAGGTCAACGACTCAAAACACAGAAGTAAATCAACAACAGAATGGCTTTAACAGAAGAAAATACGCCTTCTGGAGTGGCCCAGTCAGAGTAAAATACATGTGTTATCAATATCTATATCCAGTCAATGTCAATAGAAATCTGTCAGTTTAAGCTAGAGATATGTGTTTTGCATTGGATGCGTCTCAATCTATGTCGAAGTTCCGCATCTGCAATGAAAGGTGACAGAACTAGAGCGGTGTTTATCAGACCATGAGACATCCCGAAGAGGTGCAACAGCACCTCTTCAACCTCAGGAGGCTGAAAAAATGTGGCTTGTCATCCAAAACCCTGACAAACTTTTACAGATGCAAAATCGAGAGCATCCTGTGGTGCTGTATCACAGCCTGATACGGCAACTACACTGCCCTCAACCGCAAGGCTCTCCAGAGGTTGGTGCGGTTTGCACAACACATCATCAGGGGCAAACTATCTGCCCTCCATGACACCTTCCGATGTCACAGGAAGACCAAAAAGATCATTAAGGACAACAACCACCAGAGCCACTGCCTGTTCACCCCGCTATCATCCAGAAGGCGAGGTCAGTACAGGTGCATCAAAGCTGGGACCGAGAGACAGAAAAACAGCTTCTATCTCAAGGCCACCAGACTGCTAAACAGCAATCACTAAACTCAGAGATGCTACTGCCTACATTGAGACCCAATCACTGGACACTTGAATAAATGGATCACTAGTCACTTTAAACAATGCCACTTTAAATAATGGCACCATAATAATGTTTACATATTTTACATTACTCATATCACATGTATATACTGTATTTTTTACCATCTATTGCACCTTGCCTATGCCGCACAGCCATTGCTCATCCATATACTTACTTATATGTACATATTCTCATTCACCCCTTTATATTTGTGTGTAAAAGGTAGTTTTTGGGGAATTGTTAGATTACTTGTTAGATATTACTGCACTGTCGGAACTAGAAGCACAAACATTTCGCTACACTCACATTAACATCTGCTAACCATGTGTATGTGACCAATAACATTTGATTTGATTCGATCTTTCTTATATCTCTTAGATATGGGACAAACTTCCTTTAGATTTCTGTTGTTCCATGAAGTGAATATGTTATTCAATGCGTTTGTATGGGCTAATAGCAGTAAGGCCAAACATTTTTTTCATCAAATCATTTTTTAAATATATATTTTGTGATACCTCAAGGCGTCTCAAAATTGTAAATCAAATAGCTAAATGATCCTTGGTATAACCTTCTTCAAATAATTCCATATAATGTAGTTAAGTAGAAACCCCCCTCTCCACCCTGGCTTAGACAGGGCTATGCTGTGCTTCTCCACCCATATAGTATAGTCTACATGGTATTTAATTGACCACACATACAGGCACACTTGATTTCACACGCCCAACAAAAGAGAAGATATGTAGGCTACTGAAACTAGTCAATCAGCAAGAATTAGGTTATTAGAGTTTGTGAATATTGCAACAGAGGTGCTTTTAATACAATAGATGGCAAATAGCCAACAAAACAAAGACAACCGTTTTGAAATAATCTGGCATATATTTGATAGGACTGGGCAATTTGCAGGCAGACACAAATAAATGTGTTTTCAATATATATTTCCAGTCAATGTTGGAGCCAAAACTTTAGCCTGTCATATTTAGTAAATAAATTTCCATGGAAATTACGTATGCTATGATGCGGGTAAGGTTGTCTCTCGCACCCACAGTACTGGTCATAAAAAAAGCTAGCTAGCTGATGGATGCAAACAATGTTCTTCCCCAAAAACATAGCAAAACAACATAATATGTTTCAGTAGCTATTGTCAGCTAGCTAACTATACAGCTTGGTGTCATCATCTAAAATAACCCTAATTTATAAAACAGTTCTTATTTGATTAATGGTGGTCGGACCCATCTATGAGAAGCTAGCCACAATATGGATTAGCCACCATAGTTCACTTTGCAGTTAGCCTTCAAAATAAAAGTACGTCATTGACAGTGATGCAAATGAATACAAATAGTAGAATTATGCCATAATTGAATAGATCATAATAAACGAGGTTGGAATGTTGTTATACAAAATCAACAAAAGACAATAATTTGTTAATTTGACAAAAATCTGTTGAAATCACACTGGATGTATTAGAATATAGAATTGCATTGGGGGCATACTTATTTCATTGTACAGCCTTACCTATGAATTGTGGATCAATGACATGGGGTATCAGTCTACTCAGTGACACCCAGAGAACATTACCGTTGTAGCTCTTATTGCGTGGCTTTGAAACAACTGAATTGAGCCACATTTATTGTCAACCTACCATGTGTATTGAACATTATTCCAAAAGAAAAACAATACTGTGTGGATGTTTTGGAGTCTGATAACTCTGAGGAGGGCGTTGTGAAAAATATATTGGGTATTGAGTAGACTGATACCCCATTTCATTGATCCCCAATCCTTGGGTAAAGCTGTACAGTGCAATATGAATGTCAATACACACAATAAGCTGACTGGGGAGGTGATTTCACACAGTCACAGTCCCGCGACAAGAATTACAACACTAATATTTGCGTAACTCTTCACAGTTGTGTTCTGTGGGTGTCACCGAGTAGACTGATACCCCATTTCATTGCTTCACATTCCAACCTTGTTTAACATGATCTAGTCTAAATATGGCATGATTCCACCAATTGTAACCTGCTGCATCACTTTCAAAGAGGTACTTTTATTTTGAAGGCAAACCGCAAATTTCACTATTGTGCCTAATCCTTATTGTGGCTAGCTTCAAAACACATAACCTGGTCCGGTTGAGCCTCACTAGCCAGATGAAGCTAGCTGGGTGCTTATAACGTTAGCTTTGGGCAACTGGGTTAAGTAGTTGGCTAGCTATTTATTTTCATGAACTGAAGTTCAATTTCAGTAGGTGAACAAGTGGTTACCTAGCTAATACTTACTCACAAGGATTCCTAAATCATTGCTAAGAATAATGAAAATGACTGCAGTTTTTACTGGTCATTGTTTTCAGGCTGATTGTATTGGTGCCAGCTAGGTACCAAGCTAAAGCTAACTAGCTACCCAAGAAGTAGAGGTCAAACAAATAATGCCTTATTACCAACGCAGTATTGTAAACACATCGCTCGTGGCCGGTGTGTGCTTGTTTACAGACTTTTTTGTTCAGCTTTGACAGTGCTACTGTTAGTAGTGGGGGCACTTGGCTTGCAAATGCAAAAACATTCTATAATAGAATTGTGTTATTTGACGTGTATCTTTTTTGACACGCAAAGACCCAAACGGCGTTCCATAGTATGCTGACATCACCTGGTGGTAAATTAGTTAATAGACCAATAAGAAAGAGAGTTCCAGACCTCTCTGCCAACAGCTTCCTCTCTACGCTCAAAACACTCCCAGACAGTCCTAGAAAATTTTTTTGCTTGAGAAATTGCCCTTTGCTAAGAAGCTATTTTTGTTTGCTTTTGACCATTTTAATTGAAAACAATCACAGTAAGGTACTAAATTGTTACCCAGAAATGATTTGATATTGAGATAAAAACAGCTGACCTTTAAGACCTTTAAGTCCTGACTCCTGAACCCTACCTTGTCCAGGGTCAGCATGTAGAAGTTACAGATGTCGTTATCCTGGGCGTGTTTGATCCTGGCCCGACACTCCTCCTCATCGATCACCTCTCCTACATACTCATTCACAAACTCCCCCTGAGAACACACAACCATGACAGTCAGCAGGAGAGATACGGTGGAACACTCATTGTAATATTAATCATCAGGTATGAAAGTAAGGCGGTACAGACCAGTACGGCGTCCCGGCAAAATAAATTGTGGGGGTACACTGCTGGTAAAACATGAGCCTATCACAATTAATACAACATGCCAAAAAACCTATAGTCAATCACGTCATTACTTAACATTACTGCATGTCAGAATTGACTGTATACGCTCCAAATTGTGTTGTGGTTCGAGGAGAACACTTACATTTAGTCAAGGCAGAGATGAGTAGCCGAGACCAAAGCGCGCGTGGATAACAGTGGATGCATCAATTCAGGCTACAAGCGTAGGCCTAATGACAATCGCAGAATGTCATTACAATACATGTACTGTAGGTGTTTTGTAACAGATGTCTCTTTCCATTCATCAAATTTCAGGTGCACAGTGCACTGTTGGGGTTTGGATGCTGAAATGTTCCTACAGGAGCACCTTTGTTAAGTGATTGTTTGACAATCAGATGAAAAAAATCATGATTGCTTGTGTTTATGCCACATTAAAATGGATAGGGCTAAGGGAAACTAAGTTTTCCCTAAAATAAATGTAATAAACATTATATAACCTAATTAGCTTACTCTTGTCTATACAGCAATAAAGAAAATGATTCAACATAGGCTACTACAACAGAAAGCATGATTTGACCACAGAGGATCATTAACTTCTTAAAAATAAAAGCTGTGGATGGTTTTAAATCGCATAGCCTACAGTCGGAAGGGCCCGCATTTTGGGCAGCACGTGCTGCAAATACCAAATAAATTGTTGAGTTGTGACTGTCAGTGAAAAGCAGAGAGACCCAGCCAGGCATATCGCAATATTTAAAATACAATCGCGTAAAAGCTTGAACAGCAAATGGCTATTGGAAAGTTTGGAAAGCAAATGGCTATTGCTGTATAGAGATAACAATGAAAAGACACCAATCTGTCTTTTAGTTATCAAAATTCTTAACTTTATTGATTGAACAGAAGCCTATCTTATTGGCACCAGCGGAGAACATCAGCCATATCCCCAGTGAGTGTGCATATTCACTGTCTTTATCATTGGGTCAGTGTTACTTTTGTTTGTTTTTGGAAAATAATTTCCTCCTCCAGGTTAGATGGATGTCATATTGTTTTTGTGTCTCCCTTTTTCGTAGGCCGATTATATGAATCAGACAATATAGTTTTTATGGATCTGTTTGTCAGTGTCAGCAGAGTAGGCTACCCTGTAATTTTTGTAGTATACTTGGGGGGGTCCCGTACCGGTAAGAAATTAAATCCATGATTTCTTGAACAGCCAAAAGATTGTGCATATTTTCTAGAAAAAAGTCTGCTGGGACTGAAATCTGTCGGGATTGAAGAAGAATCAAAGTCCCTTTCAATTCCATAGCTTTTTGAAAATAGTTTTAGCCCCAGGGGATACAGTTTCATGGCGGCACATTGATCTCTACTTAATTTACTCTATAGTTGACATGTATTACCTTCTTGATGTCGTGGGCACAGCGGAGGCCCCAGCCTCGTGCCAGCGTCCTGAAGATCTCCACCTGGCTGTACTGGCGCTTGGTGAAGGCCTGGTTAAGACAGCCCTCCCCTGCTGGGCACACTTGGGGGTGGCACTCATACATCAGCATGCGGTTGATACACTCAGAGTCAATGCCACAAGGGTTCTCGTCCGATGCCTTGCAGTTACAGCGCGGGATCTCTGATAGGTCGGCCGTAATGAACTGCACCTTCCCGATTGGCCTATTCACCTGAGGGGTAGGAGAGTGATGTCAGAGGAATTAAGATGTCAAGGGGATGTTCTAATACTTCTACAGCTCAAAACTTAAACTTCATATATACATTTTGTGTGGCAAGAGGTGAGGCAGTTACCTTGATGTGTCTGTATGGCGGGGGTTTCTTGTCGTTCCTCCTGTCCTCCTGAAGCTGTCTCAGTTCTTTCTCTGCCTGCAGTTTCAAAAACCTGCTAGCAGCTTCCTCCAAAGCTGGGGAAAGATTAACATTAAGTCAACAACAATCCTTTTAACTTTGCTTTGTGGAAAGTAAAAAATGTTTACGTGGGAACAAATAGTTACTTTGGAGGCGACAACAACTATTTGAATACAGATCCCCCCAAATTACTACTTTTAAAACTATCTGAATATAGATCTCAGAAAATAACTACTTTTGTAAACTATTTGAATGCAGATCTGAGGAAGTGACAACTTTTCTTAAACTATTGGATTGGCCGCCTTCAACTAATGGCAGGCCTGTATCGGGAAGTATATGTTGAAAATAGAATGAATAGAGCACACACAATCTCCTATACTATTCCAATCTGTCTGACAGTCATATTTTATTTACACAATACATTTCTATCTGAACATTTTTGCAAATATCCATTCTCCTGAATGTCCATTGCCCCAGGTATAAATAATCAACTCAAACCTATTAACCAATGCTATTTTGTACAGATAAGTATGAATAGGTTGGGATGCTCAACTACTGTATGACTCTTTCAACATGCCACTGAGAAGGTTGAAAGTTGCAATTCATTTTATGATACCTTAAAATACTGCAGAGGTTGGCATCTGAGGGTAAATGTTCTTGTTTCAAACACACACTATAACATCTTCAAAGGAATAGTTTACTCAGCATCAGGGGAGCAACTTTGGTTTTAGAAGTGGGGGAGACATAATTATTATAATACATTTTTTTCATTCGGATAAACACTCCAAACCGCCTACCGACCGCTCAGAGGCATCCGCATGGTCTTAAAGCACACCCGTCCTCGTTTTGTATCACATTCCTATGATAAAACTGTGGGGGGGGGGTAAAAATTATATTTCAGAATGTGTGAAAGTTGCGCCCCTGCTCAGAGTGCAAACTAACATGATTTTCAACCCACCTTGGCTGTAGTTGATTCAAGAAGGCAGTTTTGGGATATTTTGTTTACTTTCGACACTTAATAGCAATATATTGTTACGCTTAATATTAAACTGTTCTTGAGCCTGTGTAATAACACTGTAATTACTTTTGGAGCAACATTTTATTAGAATTTTATTACACACACTTTGGTAATTGCATTTTAATTCCTCTTGTAACTACTGTACACAAGATAAATAGTGACTGTTCCTTATTCCACACACATGTCATAACTCCATTATTATGAAATCTGTATTTATTTTACCAAGTATGTTGACTGAGAAAATGTTCTCATTTAAGGTAGGCTAGTTAAGAACAAGTTCTCATTTACAATTGCGACCTGGCCAAGATAAAGCAAAGCAGTACGACACAAACAATAAGACAGAGATACACATGGAATAAACAAACATACAATCAATAACACAATGCTTTCTGTGGTGGTGGGGCAGCCAGCGGAAAATATGGAGTGTAGGGGTTTGTAATGTTCTCTAGTTGCGCCATGATTGGCTCAGTGTTCTGTCGCCCAGGAAGATTAGCTAACGTTACGGCTTTAGCTAATGGGGATCCTAATAAAAATTCACAAATTCACTCATGGGCACACTACATCACCGAAAAATCTGCTAGAAAATTCAAGCCCCTTGGATGCTGTCGTGGAGTTACAATAGAAGCGCCCATCCAAGAAGGCTCAAATTCATTGGACACAGATAATATCACGTCAAATTACGTTATATTTACAGTAGCTTGGATTGGACTGATCATGTCAACATCATACTTTCCTAATCTTAGCTACCAAGCTTGCAGTCATCCTCATGAATCAAGTTGACAATCTACCGGTAAATACTTTTCAATCCTTGTCATATGAAGAGAAATAATGAAGACGTATCGGTGCTCATCGGCCATTGGACATAAACATTACAAAACAAGTTGGAAATGGCAAATTCAACATTGAGTTGTTTGGAAAGAATCAGTGGCTAACTGCAAGCATTGCAAAGCAATCACTAGCCTGCTATTCAGTGGAGTGGGGGTGTGGTTTCAAGTCTGGGTTTAAGGGTCTCTTTTCCAAGCTTAAAAAGATAAACTTTCAACATTGGCCATGCTGTCAATCCAGCATGACTTATGCTGTGCTCAAAACAACTGGAAACTCGGAACTGGGAAATCTCAGACTTCAGTGAGTTCAAGACCACTGGTAACTCGGATAAATCTAGCTCCGACTGGGAAAATTCTGAAAAAATGTGGGGGCTCTTTCTAGAGCCAACAAGAAGAACAACCGTGCCGTGCCACCTTCCTGTTCAAGTGAGCACAGCACAACAAGGTGAACTATAGTAAGATGGCGCCGACAGACATGGCAGCTCTGCTTCTCACTCCTAAGCAACTTTGCAGTATGTTTGCAGTATGTGTTTTGTGTTTTATTTCTTACACTATTAGCCCAAAACTTTTTTTTGTTGTTGTTGTGTTATTACATACAGCCGGAAATAACTTTTGAATATCAGAGCGGCGGTAACACACCAGCATTACAACCAGGAATACGACTTTCCCGAATTGGATCCTTTGTTCGCACCCCCCAGGGCAATTTAACCTATCCCTGAGGATGCTCAAAGACGCCGCCAGCGGAGAAGAGGTATTTGGAGTATACTTCTAGTTCAACTCAGGAGGCGGGCACACCATCCACCACTTACGAGTATGTTACTCGCTAATGTTCAGTCTCTAGACAATAAAGTAGACGAGCTCAAGGCGAGGATCTCCTTCCAGAGAGACATCAGTCCCCATCCATACAGCCAGCTGGGTTCTCAGTACATTACGCAGACAGGATTAAATAACTCTCCGGAAAGAAAAAGGATGGTGGTGTATGTTTCATGATTAATCACTCATGGTGTGATTGTCATAACGTACAGAAACTCAAGTCCTTTTGTTCACCTGACCTAGAATACCTAACAATCAAATGCAGATCGTATTACCTCCCAAGAGAATTATCTTCGGTTATAGTCACAGCCGTGTATATTCCCCCTCAAGCCGATACCACAACGGCCCTCAAGTAACTCCACTGGACTTCATGCAAACTGGAAACCACATATCCAGAGGCCGCATTTATTGGAGCTGGGGATTTTAACAAAGCAAATTTGAGGAAAACGCTACTGAAGTTCTATCAACAAATTGACTGTGGGTACTCGCGCTGGGAGAACACTCGACCACTGCTATTCTCTCTTCCGGGGGCCTTCCGGGAAGGCCCTCCCCCACCCACCCTTCAGCAAATCAGATCACGACTCCATTTTGCTCCTCCCTTCCTACAGGCAGGAACTCAAACAGGAAGTACCCGTGCTAAGATCGATTCAATGCTGATCTGAGCAATCGGAATCCATGCTTCAAGATTGTTTTGATCACGCGGACTGGGATATGTTTCCCGGGGAGCCTCGGATAAAAACATTGATGTGTACACGGACACAGTGACAGAGTTCATTAGGAAGTGTATAGGGGATGTTGTTCCCACTGTGACGACTAAAACCTACCCAAACCAGAAACCATGGATAGATGACAGCATTTACGCTAAACTGAAAGCGCGAACCACTGCATTTAACCATGGCAAGGTGACTGGGAATATGGTGGAATACCAAAAGTGCAGTTTTTCCCCCATAAGGCAATCAAACAGGCAAACCGTCAGTACAGACACAAAGCGGAGTCGCAATTCAACGGCTCAGACACAAGACGTATGTGGCAGGGTCTACAGACAATCACGGAATACAAAGGGAAAACCAGCCATGTCACGGACACCAACGTCTTGCTCCCGGACAAGCTAAACACCTTCTTCGCCCGCTTTGAGGATAACACAGTTCTATCGATGCAGCCCCTTCCCAAGGACTGTGGGCTCTCGTTAAGCGTATTAACCCTCGCAAGACTGCCGGTCCAGGCGGCATCCCTAGCCGCGTCCTCAGAGCATGCATGTTTATGGACATATCCAATCTCTCCCGATCTCAGGCTGTTGTTCGCACTTGCTTCAAGACGTGCACCATTATTCCTGTACCCAAGAAAGAAAAGGTAACTGAACTAAATGACTATCGCCCCGTCGCACTCACTTCTGTCATCATGAAGTGCTTTGAGAGGCTAGTTAAGGATCATATCACCACTACCTTACCTGACACCCTAGACCCACTTCAATTTGCTTACTGCCCCAATAGATCCACGGACGATGCAATCCCTATTGCACTCCACATTGCCCTATCCCACCTGGACAAGAGGAATACCTATGTAAGAATGACTACAGCTCAGCCTTGAACACCATAGTGCCCTCCAAGTTCATCATCAAGCTCGGGGCCCTGGGTTGGAACCCCACCCTGTGCAACCGGGTCCTGGACTTCCTGAAGGGTTGTCCCCAGGTGGTGAAGGTAGGAAACAACACCTCCCTTTCACTGATCATCAACACAGGGGCCTCACGAGGGAGCGTGCTCAGCCACCTCCTGTACGCCCTGTTCACCCATGACTGCATGGCTAAACACACCTCCAACTCAATCGTCAAGTTTGCAGGCGACACAACATTAGTGGGCCTGATTACCAACAATGACGAGACAGCCTACAGGGACATGGTAGGGGTCCTGGCGGAGTGGTGCCAAGAAAATACCCCTCCCCCAACGTCAACAAAACGAAGGAGCAGATCGTGAACTTCAGGAAAAGGCACAGGGAGCATGCCCTTATCCATATTGACGGGACTGCAGTGGAGAAGGTTGAAAGCTTCAAGTCCTCAGCGTACACATCACTGACGATCATCTGAAATGGTCCACGCACACAGACAGTGTGGTGAAGGAAGCGCAACAGTGCCTCTTCAACCTCAGGAGGCTGTAGAAATTTGGCTTGGCCCCTAAGACCCTCACAAACTTTTACAGATGCACAATCGAGAGCATCCTCTCGGGCTGTTTCACCGCCTGTTATGGCAACTTGATTGCCAGCAACCGCAGAGCTCTCCAGACGGTGGTATGGTCTGCCCAGACTGCCTGCCCTCCAGAACACCTACAACACCCGATGTCACAGGAAGGCCAAAAAGATCATCATGAACATCAACCACCTGTGCCACAGCCTGTTAAACCAACTATCATCCAGAAGGCGACGTCAGTACAGGTGCATCAAAGCAGGGACTGAGAGACTGAAATACAGCTTCTATCTCAAGGCCATCAGACTGTTAAATAGCCATCACTAGCCGGCTACCACCAAGTTATTCAAACCTGCACCTTAGAGGCTGCTACCCTATATACATAGACATCGGAATCACCGGTCACTTTAATAAAGGAACACTAGTCACTTTTATAATGTTTACATATTGCTCTGCTCATTTCATATGTATATACTGTATTATATTGTACTGCATTTTAGTCAATGCCACTCCTACATTGCTCTTCCTAATATTTATATATTTCTTAATTCCATTATTATACTTTTAGATTTGTTTGTATTGTTGTGAATTGTTAGATATTACTGCACTGTTGGAGCTAGGAACACAAGCATTTCACTACACCCGCAATAACATCTGCTAAATATCGTTTATGTGACCAATAAAATTTGATTTGATTTCGAGTCCAAAAATGATGTAATATGCCAGGGAGATATGTAAACTGCAGCTAAGAAAGTAATACTAAGTGTATGTTATGTAGTAAGCTGTTAGTAGCCCATGTGCCTCACCCTAATAATTTGTTCCCGTTTCCCTTCATAATTTAGCTTACTGTTCTGACTTGGTGGTGCACATGTAGCCTATAGCATTTTAGAGAAATGTCATCATCGAAATATTGTAAGAGCTTTCATTTTCTGATTATTTGCCCCCTTTATTTATCCTACGGTTCTGACTTGGTGTACAGGGAGAATACTGTAAGAATGGCCCATGTTCTGAATTCTGTTGCTGTACATTTCAAAAGTGCTGAACAAATAGTTATATTGACTACGTCCATCCTAACTCGCTCATGAATGTCTTAATCGAAATTACGGATTGCCTCTTATCTGCTAGTCGTCTCCTCATGCCATAGTTTGTACATTATATTATATTCCAATTCATGTTTTGTTTAGTGTTGTGTTGTGTAGTGGCTTTGCTGGCATGCATCTAAACATGTTTTTGTTTTGTTTGCCCCAGCAAGATTTACATGCTAAAATCGCCACTGCTAGAGACTTCCAGTCGGGCAATGTAAGAAGACGTGTTTCAGAGAGGTCCCCAATTAAACTTACATTTTTATGTTTTTTACACGCCTCTGTTAGTGTTTATGTGGATGTATCAGTTGGTTATATTATTTGAATCACTTTTCATGGTACCAAGACCAACCCGAAGAGAACTGCTTCGACTAACACATCGTCGAAGGCCGAAACAACTACTCAAACACCGAAAATGGCTGCCGCGGCCAACCCTGCTGCAGAGTTGGAGGCCTTGTCTATGACCACGCTTGTAGGTGAGCTAGCTAAACAAAGAGGTAGCCTAAAAGAGGATATGGGTTCTCTCATCAGCACTTCACTGGCAACTTTCCAAACTTCCATTGACACTTTTCGAGAAACAGTCAACATGTTTGAGCGAAGCCTCACTACACTAGAAGGTTTCTCCACTGACAACACTGAGCGGATTGCCGAGCTAGAGGCAGCTGTCTCTCATATGAAAATGGCCAACACAGCTTTACTTTCCAAGGTAGATTCTGTCTGAGAATTATACCAGAACGGAAAACATCTGGATTGTTGGCATCATGGAGGGAATTGAGACTGGAGTCAACCCTGTGAAATGTGTCTTCAACATGCTGGTGAAAGTGATGGGTAACGGTGTCTTTGACAAGCCGCCAAACTTCGACCGAGCGCACAGATCCCCCCCATACCCAATTCAGGGGAGAGTAAAGTTGATAGAGGAAGCGGCCCGGCTGGCTAGCTATGGCGGGAGGAATATGTGGCTGGCTACTTTGCTAGCTGGCAACGAACTGATTTTCAAGACATCCACTTGGATATTACTTTTCACATGAAAGCAATGTTATTTAATTTTTTTTGGTGAGAGCCCCCGATGACATCTTTATTTGATTTAGTTTAATTTGACTGAGATTAGTGGCAATGTTAGCCAATACATCACAATCAAATTGGCTGGCTAGCGGGAGCTGGCTGGACATACTTGACTGTTTATTATCTGGCTGGCTAGCTAATGCCCCATTTTAAAAAAATGCAATTTTACATGGCAACAAGATGAATGCTGAACTCCAGGTGCACACATGGATATCTGTATTTCATCTATACTTGGCTGAGAAGATTTGAGACAACAGCAAAATTGTGCTGACTTGCTAGCATGGCTAGCTACGCACAACAAAAACCAGAGTGCTCAAGCACTGACTGAATGTGGAGGTGGATTTAGCTAGGCACTTCTCCACCATTTCTAGCAGCTAGCTAGCTGAGATAGCTTGACATTTGGACAACTACCTAGCTAGCTACAGCTAGAATTGGCTAAACGAAGACCTGTATTCATGTAAGTAACATTGGCTGGCTGAATAGCTTAGCTGGTACTAGTAACACATGTTAAATATCCAACGTGAACGTGTTATGTTTTTGTTTCAGATAAGTTGGCATTAGCTAGTCATTTAACGTTACCTTTCTAAAGACTATTTGTTAATGCTACAATCTCAGGGTTTGATTCGGGTTACTTTCTTGTTGGTAAATTTATTTCATGCGACTGTAATGCCTTTGTTTGTTTGAGTGGGTGTTTGGATATATTTTGCTTTTGCCTCTACTGAGATTCATTGACGTTTTCATATTTTGGCATTCATGCTTGTGGGGTGCATTCCCTGCTGTAGTCTTTGTGGTTGCGCTGTGCCTGAGTATCATATTTTACTCCCTGTGGTTGTGGATACAGTTGCGCGGTGTGGCTGCGGGAGCGTGGCGTGGAGTGCACCCCTAACACAACCCATGGGCCTATTTGCATTTGTTAAAGTCAATGGATGTAACTGACCGACTATTGAGTGACACTTAATATTTGAGTTTAAACTATTAAAAACTGGCATTGTAAATAATTATGTTGGGGCGGCAGGGTAGCCTATTGGTTAGAGCGTTGGACTAGTAACTCAAAGGTTGCAAGTTCAAATCCCCAAGCTGACAAAGTAAAAATCTGTTGTTCTGCCCCTGAACAGGCAGTTAACCCACTGTTCCTAGGCTGTCATTGAAAATAAGAATTTGTTCTTAACTGACTTTTGTAGTAAAATAAAACATGTTAATTATTGGGAGCTCTCTTGTGTAGGGTAAGTTAAGTGGGAGTTTGACCCTATTTGGGGAGGCCTGCGGTCTGACTTAGAGGCGAGCATAGGACAGTGTTATTTTGTGCTGTGTTTATTTTGTTGTGCTATATTGAGGGTTTTATGTCAGGGGAGTGGGGGGGAGTTGTTTGCCTTCATTAACCATTTGATTGCTACATAACAGTATTTTGCCTAACTTTTCATGACATGCTTTTTATTTTGTCACAAGATATGACGCTTTGTCTTATACAGGGTTTTCATGTCTATTCTAGTTTAGTAATCTCAACTTTTAATAACTGGTCATTCAGATATTGGGGTGGGAGTTGAGAGGTCAGCTATTAGGTTTACAAGCTGGAACGTCAAGGCAATGAACGGCCCGGTTAAACAGACTAGAGTATTTGCTCATCTTAAGAATTTAAAAACCGATATAGCATCCTTACAAGAAACACATGTTTGTGCAGCAGATCATGGAAGACTCCGTAAAGCATGGGTAGGACAAATATTACGTTCAAAATTCAATGCTAAGGCAAGGGGAAGAGCTATACTTATTCATAAGAAAGTACAATTTACCGCTGCTGACATAATCTGACAAATTTCCAGCACTTTGTCTGCATTTAAGAGCCAGGCAGTATGTGGTGATCCATGGAGATTCCTTTTTCCCAGTAACAAAGAATTATCTTTCTTTTCACGTGCACAACTCCTATTCTAGAATAGACTACTTTTTCGGTGATAAAGCCCTTCTCTCCTCTGTTAAAAAAGTAGAATCGTCTGCCATTGTTATTAGTGACGATGCTCCTCTGTCGCTCGACCTCTCATTCAGATCGCCCCCCATGGAGACTTAACTCATCTTTACTTTCAAACAATTAATTCTGCACCATTCTATCGAATGCAATTGATGTCTTTATTGAGACAAATAAAACAGAATCGATCTCTCCATCTACACTTTGGGAAACAATTAAAGTTGTTCTTAGAGGCAAAATAATCTCCTATTACTCTCTTCTCAATAAACAACGGAAAATTAAACAACAACAGCTGATCGACGCAATTCTGAAATTAGACCAACAATACTCCGCCTCTCCATCACCAGAACTTTACAAAGAAAGGCTGATTCTTCAAACTCAGTACAATTTACTATCCACAGATAAGGCTGAGCAGCAGCTACTCCGCACCCGTTTTTATTTTTTACGAACATGGAGAAAAGGCTGGTCGACTTCCAGCTCATCAACTAAAGTGCAAATCTGCCTCACAGCTGATCCCTCGAATTCACAACACTTCAGGTGTCTTAACAGTTAGTCCTATTGAAATAGAAAAATACCTTCAAAAAAATGTATTCAGATCTTTACACGTCAGAATAACCTGAAGACAATTCAATTATGAATGATTTTCTTGACAATTTGGAAACTCTTACCATTAGTACGTTTTTGTTTTTTTTAAACATTTTTAATTTTTACATTTAACCTTTATTTAAGTCAGTTAACAACAAATTCCTATTTACAATGACGGCCTACACTGGCCAAACCCGGACGATGCTGGGCCAACTGTGAGCCGCCCTATGGGACTCTCAATCACGTCTGGTTGTGATACAGCCTGGACTTGAACCAGGGTGTCTCTAGTGACACCTCAAGCACTGAGATGCAGTGCCTTAGACTGCTGCGAAACTCGGGAGTACAGAGAAGAGAGAGGAAATTGATCAACCTTCGCAGTTAGAGGAGATTATTAATTCAATTACAGCAATGCAAAGTGGGAAATCCCCTGGCCAAGATGGCTACCCAATCGAATTCTACAATAACTTTTCTGCCAATGTTTGAAAACGCACTGGACCAGGGTGTTTTACCCAAACCCCGTGGGAGACTCCCCAAACATATGGAAGAAGGAACTCGGGTAAGATGAGACTAAAATTGAGCTTTTTGGCCATCAAGGAAAACGCTGTCAGGCGCAAACCCAACACCTTTCATCAAGAACACCATTCCTACAGGGAAGCATGGTGGTGGCAGCATCATGCTGTGGGGATGTTTTTCATCAGCAGGGACTGGGAAACTGGTCAGAATTGAAGGAATGATGGATGGCGCTAAATACAGGGAAATTCTTGAGGGAAACCTGTTTCAGTCATCCAGAGATTTGAGACTGGAATGAAGGTTCACCTTACAGCAGGACAATGACCCTAAGCATACTGCTAAAGCAACACTTGAGTGGTTTAAGGGGAAACATTTAAATGTCTTGGAATGGCCTAGTCAAAGCCCAGACCTCAATCCAATTGAGAATCTGTGATATGATTTAAAGATTGCTGTTCACCAGCGGAACCCATCCAACTTCAAGGAGCTGGAGCAGTTTTGCATTGAAGAATCTCAAAAATCCCAGTGGCAAGATGTGCCAAGCTTAGAGAGACATACCCCAAGAGACTTCCATCTGCAATTGCTGCAAAAGGTGGCTCTCCAAGTATTCACTTTTGAGGGGTGAATAGTTATGCATGCTCAAGTTTCTGTTTTTTTGTCTGATTTCTTGTTTGTTTCACAATAAATAAAAACAATTGCATATTCAAAGTGGCATGCATGTTGTGTAAATAAAATGATACAACCCACCCAAAAATCAATTATATCCAGGTTGCAAGGCAACAAAATACGAAAAATGTCAAGCGGGTTGATACTTTCACAAGCCACTGTATGTAATAATCACCTCTTCCTTCCAGGCAAACTGGATTCAGCTTTCAGGCTGTGGCAGAGGAATGTTTAATGACCTTGAAATTGATGGCACCTTTGCCAATTTCAAAAATCTCACTATCAAATGTAATCTACCCCATTCAAGTTTATTTTGGTATTTCCAAATACACCAGTTTATTCGCACTCAAAGCCCAAGCTTTCCAATTCTATCACCGGAGCTGGTCTGGATGCCCTTTTGAAAACACCTTTCCAACTAAAGGGACTTATAGCCCATATTTTTTAGATAATCATGTCCCTTGATAATCCGTCAGTCAGTAAAATCCGATCTGAGTGTGAAAGGGAACTTGGTGGAGATCTCTGATGAAGTCTGGAATGGTACTTAGGGTAAATGGAAGCTCCTCCTCCGGGTCAGCCTTCTACAGTTTAAGGTACTTCACCGTATCCATTTCAGTAAGGCCAGATTGTCCAAATTCTACCCAAATATTGATGGTACATGTGACAGGTGTAAAGGCTCTTTGGCGGACTTGACCCACATGTTCTGGTCCTGTCCCTGTCTGGCAGATTATTGGTCCACTATATTTAAAACACTATCTGAAGCATTTGATATAAAGTTGCAGCCTAGTGCAGAAATAGCTATTTCTTGAGTACCAAACAACAATTGTTCTCCCTTATAGCCCGCAGAAGGATTGGAAATGGAAGTCGATCAATTCTCCCTTAGCCTCTCTTTGGCTCAAAGATCTGATGCTGTTCCTAAAATAAATAAATAAACAAACAAGTATACCATTCGAGGGTCAACCAACTCATTTTGTTCCACCTGAGACCCGATGCTATCCTATTTTGAACAGCTCCAAGGCTATTACATTTTTCCTTGTATTGAAGTAACATTGTTGTATACCTTTGTTTTGTCTTCTGATATGTAAGTTTGCCTTTCTTTTTAAATGTGTTTGGAGACATTCTGTGGCGGGGGGTCGAAGGGGGACAAAAGGGGGAACAATTTACAATGTCTACATTTTATCTTTCATTCATAGTTAATAAAAATATTATATATATATAACAAAAAAAATTATATTGTTAGTGAAGTGCAACATTGTATCAAATCATCAACTGGATCAGGCCTAGAAGCTGTTGCTAGCAAACTTGCAACATTGCATCAACTAGTCTATTCAGGCCTCTCTGAGCCAGTGAGCTCAGGACAGACAGCAGATTTGTAATGATATTTCCAATGGATATATGCGATCATCAGGTCATGATATTTTTCTCTTTCACACCGAGGCTTGGTGATTATCAAGGCCAGGAGTGTTGGGAAGATTTTTAAAATACTGAGGAACTATCATTTGCAATGGATGTTAAAACAACAAACTTTGATTACAATGTGTTAGGTGACAAAAAAATTACTGAGAAGCTCTAACTTATTAGTGGTGAACGTGGTGAGTTAAGACAATCAGAAATCAGACATTACTGAATGGGCTCTTTCCTACACTTGCATGCAACAGGCCAGGTAGGCCTACTTCTATGCATGCTCAGGCACACGCACTCCCTCAACGTTATCAGGACAGAGAAACCTGACACATGCTTATTGCTCATGGAGGACTCCAAACAAACACAATGAAAAGATTGACAAAACTCGTAATTGTTATGGAATAAACCAAAACATGTTTCTCACAAGTGTAGCAGGTTGTGACATCCGCAAACATTTCCACTCCAAGAATGAGAATGGTAAATGACTGTAATTATTACATGCATTAACAGAAATGTATGTAACCAAATGACGAGGGATTAACGGTACATTTACTAAGCCTACTGGTGACATATAAAATGAGGAAAATAAACAATCAACCAACAATTCATACAATGAAACAAAAAAATTGCAATAATTGGTGTGAGACAACGCATTCTGGAGAGATGACAGCATGCATTCTGGAGAGATGAGAGCATGCATTCTGGAGAGATGAGAGCATGCATTCTGGAGAGATGAGAGCATGCATTCTGGAGAGCTGAGAGCATGCATTCTGGAGAGCTGAGAGCGTGCATTATGGAGAGCTGAGAGCATGTATTCTGGAGAGCTGAGAGCATGCATTCTGGAGAGCTGAGAGCATGCATTCTGGAGAGCTGAGAGCGTGCATTCTGGAGAGCTGAGAGCATGCATTCTGGAGAGCTGAGAGCGTGCATTCTGGAGAGCTGAGAGCATGCACTCTGGAGAGAAAAACGCCATGTCTTCGCCACACACCCTTCCCCTTCTTCTTGTTGGAACATTTTTAATTATACTCAAGACAAATTATCTTCACATATATTTTAGATGCTTTTCAATGACAGCCGCAACTTAATCAGCTAGACATATTGCCATGGGCACTGCCCAAATTGCGGGATTCCCAAATAGGCATAGGCCTACAAACTTGTGATTTGAAACAATCCACAGCTATTTAAAAAATAAAACGCTAATGATTCTATGAGGTTTAGTCATTTTGAATGTTTTTATTCAGACAGGAGAAATTATATTATTTTGCTAAATTTACTTTAGGGAAAGCCAGTGTCCTAATTGTGCACTGTGCACCTGCCAGTTTTCTTTCCAATTCGCAAGAGGCAAAAACCTGAGATGTGTATATAATGACGAGATGTTCATGTTTCCACCCTAACAATGAGAGTCGTTGTCCCAAAGGCGGGAAGTCAGACGACAAGCTTAGGTCTGCATATTATGCCCATAGAAACGCATTGGGCTTATTCTGGACAGATTTTGGCGAGAGTGAGCCCTCTCGCTTCGCCTCTTCCTCTCTGCTGAAACTCTCACCGGAGAAAGCATCCGAGTGAGCGAAACAGCACCC
The DNA here is from genome assembly GCF_057628025.1 of Oncorhynchus mykiss. Lineage (NCBI taxonomy): Eukaryota > Metazoa > Chordata > Actinopteri > Salmoniformes > Salmonidae > Oncorhynchus > Oncorhynchus mykiss. Next base: position 28,379,385 of record NC_143031.1, read on the forward strand.
CTCGGTCTTACTATATGTAGCCCATGTATCTAATCCAGTCTGGCTAGAAATAGTATGACCTGCCATACACTTTTGGTCCAGAGAGCATCAGCTATATATGGTCTAAACATACAGACAGAAGCCGTGTCTAGCTAGACCTGACAGTTCATGACGCTTTTGTATTCTGATCATGGAGTTCTGATCATAAAATTCCGAACACGTCATGCGTCTACATTTACATTTAAATATGTCCACCTTGCCCACATTGTATCCATTCCCGCACTATATTCAAATGCCAGTATGCATTCTATAAAAGGTGGAATAGGCAAAACAACAGCTGATGGCAGTATCTAACTACTGTAGCTAAGTAGCCAGCTAAACTCTGTAGCCAGCCAGCAAGCTGGCTGTAACGTTCTTCGTCCTCCTCGTCTGAGGAGGAGTAGGAGAGATCGGACCAATATGCAGCGTGGTACATGTCCATGTTAATTTATTCAACAGAACACTAAACAAAATAACAACGGAGAATGAAACGAAACAGTTCTGAAAGGTGACATACACTAAACAGAAAACATTCACCCACAAAACACAGGTGGGAAAAGGCTACCTAAGTATGATTCTCAATCAGAGACAACGAACGGCACCTGCCTCTGATTGAGAACCATACCAGGCCAAACACATAAACACAACCTAGAAAAACGAACATAGACTGCCCACCCCAACTCACGCCCTGACCATACTAACACAAAGACAAAATAAAGGAACTAGGGTCAGAACGTGACAGTACCCCCCCCCCCCCCCCAAAGGTGCAGACTCCAGCCACAAAACCTGAACCTATAGGGGAGGGTCTGGGTGGGCGTCTGTCCGCGGTGGAGGCTCTGGCGTGGGACGTGGACCCCACTCCCTCATAGTCTCGGCCCACTTAAGTGGCGCCCCTGGCGTGGCGACCCCCGCCGCCGACCTCAAACTGGGGACCCCTGCAGCGGGCCCCGAATGGACAGGAGATTCCGGCAGCACCGGACAGGCGGGAGACTCCGGCAGCGCCGGAGAGAAGGGCGATTCCGGCAGCACCGGAGTGAAGGGCTCTGGCAGCTCCTGACTGACGGCTCTGGCAGCTCCTGACTGACGGGCGGCTCTGGCAGCTCAGGACAGATGGGCGGCTCTGGCAGCTCAGGACAGACGGGCGGCTCTGGCAGCTCAGGACAGACGGGAGACTCTGGCAGCGCTGGAAAGGAGAGAGACTCTGGCAACGCTGGACAGGAGGGAGACTCTGGCAGCGCTGGACAGGCGGGAGCACTCAGAGGAAGGAGACGGAGAGACAGCCTGGTGCGTGGGGCTGCCACTGGAAGTCTGGTGCGTGGAGGAGGCACCTGATAGACCGGACCGTGAAGGCGCACTGGAGGTCTCGAGCACCGAGCCTGCACAACCTTTCCTGGCTGGATACTCCCCGTAGCCCGGCCAGCGCAGCGGGGTGGAACAGACCGCAACGGGCTGTGCTGGCGAACCGGGGACACCGTGCGTAGGGCTGGTGCCATGTACCCCGACCCGAGGAGACGCTCTGTAGACCAGATGCGCTGAGCCGGCTTCAGAGCACCTGGCTCGATGCCCACTCTAGCCCGGCCGATACGAGGAGCACCGTAACGCACCGGGCTATGCCTGCGCACTGGGGACACCGTGCGCCTCACGGCATAACACGGTGCCTGCCCGGTCCACCTCTGGCCACGGTAAGCACGGGGAAAACAAAAAATTAACACCCCAACTCACACCCTCACCATACTAACACAAAGACAATTTATTTTTTATTTTTTTTATTCTAAATATTAGCTCGCTGGCTAGCATTTATGAGACCAGCAAACACTTTCCCCACACCCTAGGAACGTATTTCCGCCAACATTATAATGAAAAGGTGCCTCTGTCCCAAAAACACACATTTTATGACTTGTGGGAGGAGTACTGATGACGTCGCCCACTGTATGAGCTTTCGGTAGCCTGACTGCGTCCAGACTGAGGAAAAATCGGCACAAAATGCATCCCTGACCACCTCCTGAAGTGGTCAGGCAGAACACAATCAGACCACAAAGCTGTTGGCGTGCGTCTCGGTCAAATAAACGATCAATATTTCAATATTTTATTTGGACGGGCAAGGAGGTAGGTAGGGTGGGCCAGGCCCCCTAAGGCCCTCACATAATGCTGACCCTGCATGGCTCCCAAAGTTTTCATACTTATTCTCGGTAATACCAATTACCCCATGAATACATTCTTTAATAACCTTTTACTGCAGGGTCACACAGTGTTTGTTGGTAGTCTTAAACAAATCTATTTTGAAACAAAAGTATACACCTCATACACAATGTTATGGTCTTAAAAAAAGAAGACACCTACACCATGTCAGAAATAGAGTTCAAATGTAACTCTTCTGCATCCCAATAGTTTGCATCCCAATAGTACACTTTATATACATCACAGAAGACTGAAATATAACAAAACCGTTTGACATAGAAACACCATATTTTCTGCATATTTAAAAAAAAAAAAAGTTTTTTAAATTAATTATGAGATAATGAAATATATTAATAACATTCCACACATGAGGCCACTAGGTGATTTAAACTGCAGGAAAGGGCTACAAAAGTATACTCGGTAATAACAGACTTCAGAGGGGCAAATAAAACTCATAGAATTCAAAGGAAAGTATTACATCTTCTAAAGTCTGAGGGTGGTTTTAACCTTCCAGACTTGGATTTGTATCAACTCACCACCCAAGGCTTTTACTTGAGACATATAGTTAAATGCACTAAAGAGGAACAATGGGTACATATTGAAGATGTGCATTCTCATCCCTCAGAATATTTTTATGTGTCAATTTTCAAAGATAGAGCTAAGAATATTAACAACTTCATAGTTAAGAACATGGAAGAAAATGTTGTTATAACACAACCCTATGGAACAATCCTTGGATAGCTTTTTTTCACCGATAAATTGGTCCACTTGGAAAACTAAAGGCATAAAAACCATAAATGACTTGGTAATAGGAAATAAATGTATTTCCATGACAGCTTAACATTTTGGATTGACTAATGTAGATATTTTCAAGTACATCCAACTTAAGTTTTATATCACGAAATGTTGATTAGAAATATTTTGAACATCAGAGCAATCTTGAGGGAATCCTATTTGAGTCAGAAAAGGATATTCATATGATAGGTAAACTGTACAAAACCTTTCAGAGAGCATATCCAACTGACAATCTCTTAGAAACAAATATAAACTATTGGAATCAAGAATAAAAAAAGAACTGATGTTGGCACAAGATGGAGGGAATGTTGGAACATAACTAATGAGATTACAGTTAACGAAAATGTACTCTTAATCCTGTATAAACTAATGTATAGAATTTATTATACAAGAGACAAAATTCACAAATTCTACAGCACAACGGCAGAGTTGTCTGAAGTGTAACACTAACAATGACTCAATAATCCATGCCTTCTGGGAATGTTATAAAGTCCAAAAGCTATGGGTGGAGTTATAAAGTTGGCTGTCAGAACTATTACGATGTAAATTAACTTTCAATCCGTCTGTCTGTATATTTCAAGTCATGGCATATGAGGGCGCAGTGAGATAACCCGATGGGTTGGACGTTACTTTTCTTGTCAATCAAAAACTGGAAATCAACCAATCTTCCATTGATAATGCAATGGGAAGTTCAAATGCTTTATTATCTAAAAATGTAAATTGCGTGGGCGAGGGAGAGAAACAAAATGGTGCATTTTGAGACCATGTGGCATAGAGTGATGGGAGCGCTGGAGATGGGTGTGTGTGCTAGTGGGTCTGTGCAGGTATTATGTAGTTGATGTTTGTATGATGTTGTGGTTTGTATGTGTATGTTTTATATTGTTTATAAAATATCAAATAAGTTTCCTTTTAGTTGAAACTCTATTCGACTACCTGTATTATTTTAAAAGTTGGTATTTTCAAACTATTTCTAACTATTTTCTGCCCAGGTCTGTTGGTGTGAATACCTTTCTTGTAGATGACGTCTACACCCTTCCCCATCTTCTCCTTGTTGTTGGTGTCTACGTCCATGTAGGGGAAGACTCGGGCCTGGTAGGTCCACAGGTAGTCGTTGGAGCCAAAGAAGTGCACAGGGAACTCTCCTACATTGTGTCTCATACGTAGGATGTTCTCCGGAATGTTCTTGGGATGGCTGACCTCCGCAGGCCACCACCTAGACAGAGGATAGGAAGGGAAAAGACGATATGAATAAGAAAAGAAAATGGGTCACGGCCCATGGCAGAAAGACCCTACCATTTTGCAACCACTGCCATATTGTGAAAATAAAATGCAGGTGCATTTTGGTTCTCAGTACCTTGGATGTTTAGTAATGTCAGAACACTTCAGAGTTAGGATATTTTAGCATTGGGAATGTGGTTAAGGCAGGGGAGGACTTTTACTAATATACTGGATGCCCAATCTGCTTCTGCTTTAGCCATCTTCTTGTTGTTTTGCCAAAACAATGCTGAGCCAGTAAGGTTGGTACCCAGGCGGCTGTACTGACCTGTATCGGCCCACTTTGACCCACAGGATGTCCTTATAGTGGGGCTTCTTCCCGGCCAGGCAGTCATTGCAGAACCAACTGCCCTCGGGCATGTCGATGTTCAGACACTCCTGGTGGAAGGCAGCAGGACACGACTCACAGCACAGCAGACTGCCCCCTGTAGCATGGGAGAAGAATAACAGTTTGGCTACTGAACTGGTCTACGGGATTGAAAACACACGAGTAAACAGAGATGTAACTGGGATCTAGTGTTTAAGAAAATTGGACGCTGATCATGTAATGTACATGACATAATAGCGTACCTATGCATATCTGACTCTAACAACACAACATATGTGGAGGCCGGCGTACCTTCGGAGCAGACAAAGCACCAGCTGACATTGACATGTTCATGGTTGCGGAAGCCCCTGCGGGGGGTGAAGTGGTTGGGACACAGGAAGCTGTTGTTGGCCAGGACCACACTGCCCGCTGCCATGCAGTAGTCATTGGCATGGTACGCCACAGGGCAGCGCACACAGCGTGTCAGACGACCTACAGGACACACAACACAGGGGAGACGGGCAGAATGAGCTGTTAGTTAGAATACCTGGTATACATTTTCTTCCCACAGCTCACTTCAATTAGTTTGTCTTTCTATCATGCTGTTGAAATAAACTGAATTGCTGTGCAAAAATGTTTCTACATATTAACTCCAACATCATAATTTCTCCTGTGGAGTTCCCAATATACCGGGATTTCAATTGAGCAGAATTGCATAAAACAAAGCTAAACTAAACTGTGCTGGGTGAAGCAGAGCAGCACCCACCTTTGGAGACGGAGGGGTTGACAGGGTTGGTGATGAAGCAGGACAGACAGACGTGGAGAGAGCAGCGGAGACCCCGGTGCAGGGGGGCAGCGGGAGCGTGGTTGGCTATACACTCTCCATGGTAGAACTTCCCACACACTGGGATCATACAGCGCATCACGTCCTCCCCGGGCTTCTTACACGCAAAACAGGTGTGGACACCTAGCAACAAACAAATCAGCTTTAATCAATGGATTTGCTTTTACTAGCCAGAGAGATTTATGGATGCTAGGATGAGAGGATGACAGGGGAGAGAATCAGCAAAATAGTGTGTGAAACAATCAGAGAGAACACTTATAAGTCTATGTGCAACTAATAATAGTCTTTCCATAATTTTGTCTGAGCAGGAATGGGGCTTAAAAACATGACACTTTCATTGAAGTGGCTTCCATTGAATTGGCGACAAGATTTTCATACAAATATTCTAAAATCCGCATAAAAACAATATGCAAATTTTCCCAGTAGAGATGTGTTTCATTCAAATTGACTTGTTGCTGATCAAAGGTTGTGTGTGATGACGTAGTGCACATAAAAATAGCTTCTGCGGTTAAATTCCCATGTACCGAATAACAAATACAAGATCAAATGGATTTCCTTCGCATTTTCAACTCTACGCACGTATAGCCTACATGATGAGATTATTATGGACAAAAGAGCAAGATTATTTTTATTTGTCAAATGGCAGCCAAGCATCGATGATCATGTCACCAGAATAAGACCATCAATAATTATTGTAAAGGAGCATCAAGATCATCACCTTGCACCTCATCTCCCTGGGGAGTTTAAGTCCACACAACATGTGTGACTCCAGGTTTACTTCGCTAAGATGGTTATTATATCAATACTTGTGCATTAAAAGCGTTTCCACTGACATTTCTCACATAAATCATTTTACAGACACAAAACATTCCCACCTTTTTTGACGCATTTTGTTTTGTCAACATTTGAACATTTAACTGAAAAATGTTCTGTTTCCATCAGACCTGTAATAACATTTTTTATCCGACATGTACTTTACTCCCATAAAAAGGTTGGATGGAAACCTGGTTAATAAGTGGTTGTGTTTTTACAGAATATGTGCTTGACCCACCAGACTTGCACTCCTGGCAGACGAACTTCCCTATAGGAGGGTCTGTGAGGCCGATACACTGGAGGTGGAAGGCCCCACAACACTGGCCCTCACATAGCAGCAGCTCCCCAGTCTTCTCACACACCTACCATACAGTCCAGAAACATTTAGACAACATGACAACAACATTTACACGACTATCTGAAACAATGAGTAAAGAGCAAGTGCAGTCAGTCCATAATCACATATTGCACATTAAAACAACACAAGGTAACCACTCCTACATTGGTGATGCGAGGCCTACTCACCTGACACACATTCTCTTTCAATGAGGCAGCGCCCCCTCTGTCCCCTATGATCTTCTTATTGGGGGAGAGTGGGCCATCGCACAGTGAAGACTCCTCCCTCATGGATGAAAAGCTGTCATCCAAACTGGATGTAAAACCCTGAGGAGCAAAGAAGAGGAAAATCAGCAGGAGAGTTCAAACACTGTAACACGATTCCATGTAGAAACATTTTTTACATTTGTATTTTCATTATTAGATTATTATTGAGTAATGTCTATTTTACCATGTACTTTCTATGTTATTATCGGGTCAAAAATGGACCATAAAATAGAGCTTGAGATTTGACCTATTGTCTGACCTCTGGGTCTAGGGTATCCCTCCCATCGTCATGAAGATCAGTTTCCTCACTGGGGGGCTTGGTGACATCACAGTCTGGCCCCTTCTCCAGGCTGCTCTGGGTCAGGGGGCAGGGTGCAGGGGTGCAGGGTGTAAATGTGGAGGGTGCAGGGGTAGCTGTGGTAAGTTGTTTGATCTTTGATTTAGAAAAGAGTTGTCCAGAGCCTGGGAACAAAAACAGTCAACTTTGACCCCAAGACCAGACAGCCATTTGAATTGACAATCATTAAGTAAATGACAGCAGTATGACAAAGAATTGTGATAAACAGTGTATAGTCTCAAATGTATTGATGCTATTTCCATACTCATCTTACTCAAAAGTGAGAAAGACTCTTAAAAAGTGTGTAATATGGGCAGTTTGAGGGAGCCTTCCTGTGTAGACTGACCTGAAGGAAGAGGATGACTTGATAAGATGGTCTTCAGGGACTTGACCTGTAATAGATAATTCACCAGTCAACCCGTTTTAAGGCCTTCATTACTGTGAAGATAAATGGAACCATCAGATACAAAAAAAAGTATTTATTGAACAAAGCACGACCATTCCCTAACACCTCCATACCCTCTTCTTTGGAATTGTGGCAGTCTCCATAATCTTCTGAGTTGGTTTCCTCTGTCTCTTACGGATTGTTTCCAAGTAAGAAACGTCACCTGCCACAAGACAACAGTGTTACTATGGACCTTTACACACATCTGGGATAATGACTACTACTACAGAGGAGTAATGTAATAAAAACAGCAATTACTTGGTTTCACGGCACACTGCACTGTGAAAACATTTTGTAATTGTTTGCAATCCAACCAAAGTATACATTTTATATATAGTTTCTCACCAACATTCTTTGTCAGAACGTCACTCAGCAGCGAAGAGTCTCCTTCAGGAGGTGGGGTTAGAGTATCTATGGACAGGATAGGTGCATCCTGAGGGGGAGTATTCTCTATTGGGGGAGGGGCTTGTCCAGTGGGGGTCTTGGATGGTTCGTCTGGGGGCAGAGTTTGTATTTCAGGAAGTGGGTTCAGAAGGGCGTGGTCATGTGTGGTTTTCCCTGATGGTAGGGGATCTGGTTTGTTGCTGTTGGAATGTGCCACCTGGAATAACATGAAGAGGGTATAGAGCTGGGATCATAATACAAAATCCTGAAAATCCAAGAGATGTAATATGTTTGAGTGAGCTACCTTTCCCAAAGGCTGGAGGGGCTTTTTCTGTTTCTTCCTTGCGCAGATTATCTGACTGTACTCTTCTGTCCATTCTATGAGTCTTTTGCTTGGTTTTCGAATTCGTTTATGTGCTGTGGAGGATAAATGTGCAAAAAGTATGACTAGTATACAAGACACATGTTAAATCATTACATGTCATGATCTACAGAAGTTCATGGCCCTGCATCAGACACTTTTACTTCATAGCTGTTGATATTTTCATTATGGTATGACATCAGAAGCAAAGTTAATGCATTGATCAGTAATTATCTCCTTTAGGATACCCTTCAATAAAGCCAAGGAAATAACAAAAATGATTTACCTGTGGGAGCCTCCTGGCCTTCCCCAGTACTTTGTGTAGTGTTTGCAGAAATTGTGGCGGCGATAGTCTGCTGGTCCATCACTATCTTTGGCTGAAAGGACACTGATGGTTCTGCACCACCCTGCTCCAAAGGCACCATGTTCTGTAATCTCTCATTCGTTAGCCTACTGCAGCCCTCCCCCACCCCTCCTAATGTCTCTAAATCCTGGTCAAACTTCTCCCAAGAATTGCTCGGAAGGTGGTGCAAGGCTTCCATCCCAAGGTAGCCAGGTCCAGGAGACCTCTTACCAAAAGGCACTTTTCCATTCGGTTTCTTTTTAGTTTCAGATGAGGCTCTGTTTTTGGATAGCCTTTTCATGACCTGGTTTGTGCTGCCTTCAAGTTGTGGGATTTCTACTTTCAGAGAAGACTTGGGTTTGAGCTTGGCCTTGGTTTTGCTCTTGCCTTGTTTACTTTTACCGAGACACGGGCCTTGACCGAGTGACTCCTCTCCCAGTAAGGGTGGAATCATGGAAGGCTCCTCTTTTACATGAGCACTAGGTGGTCCGATTTCCAGCTCCAAGGGAGTTCCATCTTTCTCCCTGGTATCGTGCATGTCCTTCAGCAGCATGAGGAAAGTACTGAACTTGTAGTTAGTGTCTGGTTTAAAAGACACAGGTTTCCCATCACCCTCACTTGATTCCAGGGACTTGAAAGATAACTCTTTAATGTCTTTGAAGGCGTCCATGGGAGAGAAGCATGGCGAGGAACAGGACGACATGTCAGACACACAATTATTTTTCTTTGCCTTCACAGATGTCAGAGGTATAAAGTCCACAGGCATCTGGGATATCAAGAAGCCCTCATCTTCAGTCTTAACCTCTGCTTCAAAGTCCTCCGACCTGGTGAACTTTGAGGAGGACCAATTTGGTAAACCAGTGATCTGATTATCGTTGTCAACCTTTAAAGGTTTTTCCTCTGTATAACAGTCTGTTTTGGTCTCTGGTTTATCAGAAGGAGTGTTTGTGGAAGATGACACCTCCTCCTCTGTCTTGTTGATAGGAAGGAAACAGCCAGGCTTTGGACTGGAGAACAGATTCTGTTTCCGCACTGCTAACTCCATAGCTTTAAGAGCTCTGGTCATCAGGCGGTTGCTAGCAGGCAGATGTGCAGGCTGCTTGCCCAGGGCCTTCGACTCATCAGGAGGCTTGGGCACACTTGAGACTGGAGGCTTCAATTGATCAACAGGACGTTCTTTGACTGTTACACTATACCCTGGAGTCTTCGACTGATCACCAGTAATATCTTTGAATGTTGCATTGGACACTGGAGTCTTCAACTGATCAGCAGGGTGTTCTTTTACTATTACGCTGGACACTGGAGTCTTCAACTGATCAGCAGGGTGTTCTTTTACTATTACGCTGGACACTGGAGTCTTCAACTGATCAGCAGGGTGTTCTTTTACTATTACGCTGGACACTGGAGTCTTCAACTGATCAGCAGGATGTTCTTTTACTATTACGCTGGACACTGGAGTCTTCAACTGATCAGCAGGGTGTTCTTTTACTATTACGCTGGACACTGGAGTCTTCAACTGATCAATAGAGCATCCCTTGATGGCCGCACTGGACGCTTGAGTCTTTCTGTTGACAGTAGCTGCAGTTTGAGTCTTTTTCTTGCAGGGACCCTTGCTGAAGGCAATGTGGTTAGATAAGGAGGTGGTAGTGTTGAGACGCCTGTCTTTTCCTGGTTTGCTGAACCACAGGCGACTGTGTCCTTCAGGCTGCTTCTTCACCTCTTTTACTACTGGAACTGAGGGCTGAGTCTGAGCATGCTTGGATTGACGCTCAAGTGCTTTAGGACATAAAATATTGGGGATAGAGTCAAGGTCTGAATACGGACATTCTTTTATGTCCCCCTCTGGCTTGTCAGTGCTGTCAAATGTTGTTTTGGTGTTCAAGCACTCATTTTTAGCTTTAAATGCTTTACTTGGCTTCTTCTTGCTTTGAGGCTTCTTGGAAGTGCTTACTTTTGTTGGAGAATGTTTACTGTGAGGTGACAGAGATCCGTTTGTTAAGTTGCTTGGTGCAAGGGGTATACAGTTGGATGGATTGGAAGGGGGAGTTGGAAGGGCCTTGCTCTCTTTTTCTGATGTGGACCCATCATAGAGGGTTGTATTTATGGAGTCAGGTATAGAGACATCCATTTTGGGTCGCTCTGGGAGGGCAGATTCTGCTTCAGCCACACTGGTTTTCCAAGATGCATTAAACCTCTTGGGTATCTATGAAGGCAAATAAAGCTTTTCTGTAATCACAAATGTTAGTATTTTTAGGTACATTCAGGTAAAACATGATTCATTATTGTCCAACATTTGCAAAGGCTGTGCCACATATTTACAATGTATTTGTAGTCTTCGTCCCTTTGCCTTCCTCTCCTGCGCAGCAAGGGGAGCTGTTCGAACTCAAAGCCTCCATGAAATGTGTGTATAGCTTTCCCTGTGACCCAGGCCAGTTCCACAGGCAGCCCAAAGGTCCTGATGTGGTACAGCCGACAAGGCCTGTCACTGTGCTCTGCAACATCATCACACAGGAGCAAAGGACCAAGGCCACTAGGTATTAGTGTTTGTAGATGTTCTATTAATTTAACCTTTATCACAGATATAACATATATTTTGCAAGAACAAGATATGACAAGTGGATTGCTAAACACAAGACTTCCATGGTAGTGCAAATCTGTTCAACAAGATCAACTCAAACCAAACAACGGCTTATAATATCCAGGACCAGGTCCTACCTTTCATTTTGTGATAGGTTCCCTGTAGTGGGTCAACAGTCACCTCACAAGGCCACCAGGGTCTTCGGTTGAACTTTGCCCATATAACTTCACCTTTTAAAAACTTTACAGGTGGTAAGGACTTCTTCTTTGGGCTGCCCATCTGTTGACAGACACCAAATAAGACAATATTTAAATTACTTCAAGTCATGTTTCAAAAGGTTTACAATTCATGTTATGTATTACATTACTATATCAGAATGTACACGCTCTTTCACATATGCAAATATGCCTGTAAAAATCTGGTCAAAATCTTTATCTTCAAACACATACAAGCATTCCAATATTTTCCAAGACTATACGTTGCCAAGTGGCCAGGACCACAGTCATTTAACATCTACAACCAATCTGGTTGGTATTGAGGTAAATTAGGTTAGGTAAAGTTTAACCTCGTCCCCAGTCTCAAATTGCTGGCGCATGAGAGAGCCGGCGTCAATAGGCAAAGTTAAATCCTTGCAACTCTATTCTAATTTTTACCAGATACAACATAGTGCAAACCAATATTACATAATCAACTATCTTTTAAAATGTTTAAGAAACTTTCTTTAAACACTCTAAATGCATATATCAGCTCTGTACACACTCTCTGGCCTAGATGTCAGTCAACCTTCCTCACGAAACTATACAGAATAAAACCGACCATGATTTGGGGGATTTTCACTCAATTAAATCAATAGGAGAGTTCTTTGGAGGAAGGATTGTTGACATACAGTATATTTTATATTTGTATCTTAAAACATAATTGAGACATAATTAATATATGTTGGAATATTTATGACATTTTGGCCTTACCCAGGTGTATGGTGTCATATGAAGCTTTACCCCATTCTCTGTAATATGAGTAGTATTTTGATTTCAATAACAATGTTCTTACATTAATTTATGAATTTTGAAAATATAAAACTTTTGATTTGGCAAACAAATATACAAATATATTGTTGAACATAATAAACTCTACAGGCATTGAAGGTTCCAGAGTGGGATCTCTGCTACTTTTAGTTATGATCCAATTTGTAAGCATTACCAACACAGTGAATGTGAAAATAGATTTAAAAATATTCGCCCTCTGCTCATGAATTGCAGGATGTGCAACGATACAAGGAGGGCTGTGGTTACATTGCCTACTATGCCAATTTCTCTCTATAAAATGGGCCATAACTTTAAAACTAGCAGAGATTCCTCTCTAGAACTTTGATATGCCCATAGAATATATTATGTTCAACAATATATATATTTTTAAATGTGCCAAATCAAATATGGTTCATTTTCAATATTCATGTTTATATGTTTCAATATTCAGAAATGAATGTAATATATTTTTTCTTGAAATCAAAATACTACTGATATTACAGAGCAAGACGTAAAGCTTCATATGACACAATTTTTTGCTTTGTAGCACCTACAGATTAAACATTATGGGGTCTGAAAATGAGGCCTGGGCCTATGCTTTTAGATACAAATGTCAAATATATGTCAATACAAATGTCAAATATATGTCAAGAATCCTTCCTCTAAAGAACCCTTCTATGGATAACATTTTGTGAAATCCCCAAAATCATGCTCATTTTTTGTTCTAGTTTTGCGAGGAATCCCACTAACCTTGTATCAACTGATCATGCAAACATGAACAAAGCTCTGGATATGGACTGACTAATGACATTTCTCTGTGCACATCTTTTATTGATTGCAAAAGGTAGAACTATTGACTATAATTTACCATGAGATGCTGGCGTATACTGAGCCAAACAGCAACTGAATGACATGGATCCTCTCCAGCTACAGTATGAGGAGCTTATCGATTATAGAGGAAGTGATCTTGCTTGACCTTTCTGGCTAATTAACCAGAATTTAGGCCTCTCACTATCTTCATTAACATTTCACATATAATCAAATCCCATAAGCTTGACAATTTATGTTGCATAGTAAAACAGGTGATCTGGACTGACAAGGAAGTACCCAGGCCAGAACTGTGACATGTTACAGGATTTAAATATGGGGGCTGTTTGGTACTGTATGATGTTGCTGTGAATAGCCATGTTATGTAAAAGCTCAGTAGTAGGACTTGCCATTGCAGGCCCAGAGGGGCTATTCCCAAGAGAGAGAGGCTTACAGTCACTCCCCCAGTCCTCGTCTGACCCATCATGTGCTGTAAATGGGGGGACACCAGGGGACTGCAAGTCTTTACCCACAGACAGCCCTGGCTCTGGTACATTTTTTACCTTCAAGTTTAAAAGTCCAGGAAGAGGTTCAGGTGACTTTCCAACTTTTCTCTCTCTGTCTGTCAGAGGCAACGCTATATCCTCATCATCCTCTGCATTATCATCATCATTCTCATCATCAAACAAAGTGGACTCAAAGTGCAGGTAGCCATTTGCAAAGGGGCTGTTGCTATCCAGTGAGAAAGCTGGACTGGGTGGGTCAGAGAAGCAACAGTCACTCTTCTTCTCCACACTATGATTAGTCTTACTATTGTCTGTGTCTCTGCTGCCTGGCTGGGTAGCTGTGGGGACCAAGGAATTGCCGATGTCAGTTTTCCCAACAGCATTCCGGGTATGCAAGTCTTCCCTGGAGCCCTGGGAGGCCCTCTCCCCGACTCCAGGTAGGACCAGGTCCGGGTGGCTGACCATGGTGGTCAGGTGCTGTAGCCTTCTCAGAGGGCTGTAGGAGGAAGATAGGTCCTTGATGAACCCATAGGTGGATGTAGATTTCAGGGCAGGGGCGGTGGACAGCTGCATGGCACGTGGAGGGTCTAGTCTTGAATTGCGGTTATGGTGCTTTGAGCAGGAGGAGACAGGGTCATTGGGGGCAGAGGTCAATGTTGGGTCAGAGCAGCAGGCCTGAGCATCTTTGATGGGCAGTTCATAGGGCTGACTCATGCTGCCATGTCTCCACCCTAAACATAAAAGTAAAACAGAAATAGGTTTAAAAAAGTGATAGCAACTTTAATTGGATGGATTTTCAATTATTGATCACATACATTTTGTTGTCTATAATTATAGCCTATTTATTGTGGGCTATCAAAGAGCATGGCAAAAAAAATATGATAAAAAGTTATTATTACTGAGCTTCATTATCTATTAAAGTGTGACATAGTTATCTTGCCCCACCTCAAAAAAAAAGATGAAGAATGAAAATAGGTATCAGGCAGCCACAATATTGGTCATCATTCCACCCCTCGATCCCGCCAAGAACGTGGAATCGTGGCAACCTACTGCACGTTTGGAAGGCCAACGGTCATATTAAAATTAGACCAGCATAACTGTAATGACACGCTGTCCTTCCCAGCGTCAACGAAGGGTTAAATGGATTTCAAAAGGCTGATGTAGAAATCGCGAATGCCCATGAATAAAATGGACAGCTCTTGACAGCGCCTGCCGCCTGTGCATCAACTCTGTGTGCCATGGCTCACGAGGCACCAGAGATAGTGCATAGCTGGCACGCTACAATACAGTATGGACACACAAGTTCACACAGCCACACATTCGTACAGACTTAACATCGACCGATGTCTACTGTACATACACAATCACGGAATGTGTAAACAACAAAAGCGGATGTCAATGATATACCGCAATAATCTTACCATTGAAATGTCCGTCACCGCAAAAACAACTGTCAACCCTTTAATTTATATAATTAAATGTGCTGTTTTCCAATTTTGTGAAAGCGGATAAGGAGAATCCCAGTAGCAGCAATACTAGGCCAGGATCCTGTGGACATACACTGTCTCTACTTGCGATAGCTGTTACTCCACCGGCGGCCCCTTCAAAAGATAAATATATGCATGCATTTCACTTACTGAGAGAACCACCCCTTTACAGCGACATATCATAGTGTGCTATAAGTTTCTAATTCCATGTTACCTCATATTCAATGCATATTCTAATAAATGATTACTATTTCCTAGCTGTCGACCTGCCCCTTGCAGCCCCTGACTGCCCGTGTCTGTCTGTGAGAGCGGACCAATCGTCACTACCTCCCAACCCCCAGCATGAAGTATTTCTGAGGCTTTGAGTGCCACCAAAAATCCTAAAGATATGTGGGATGGAAGAAAGACGCACATATTCCTCTCTACTGGTCCAATCCTCGATACATGATCACATTAATTTCTAATTACTGTCATTCACATTTATCAACTTGTGCCAACAATGCCAACAATGGCATAATATCATACCCCAAATGGAAACCTCATGCGCTTTATAAATTAAAGGATTATGTCTTCTTGTAGATGCATTCTAATATGGCTATACCCGGAAAACAGATGGCTTCATTTCCTTTAGACGAGTTGCAAAGCCTTATTTCCTCTGCTCACCGGGTCCTTCAAAATGGAGTCTGTTCACAAAAAACAGGCCACAAAGTGTTAAAATATGCTCGATATAAAGTTCACATCAAAGCGCACAAAATGTAACCGTAATTACGCACACGTTTCCAATCCATCCAAAACATTCCAAAGCCTCAATGCAAAGCTGCATTAATTACACACCTTCGAAGAAACTACATTCCACAATAATATTTTGTCAAAGCTATTTAGTGTATATGCTATAACATGACAGGTTACAGAAGACTCACGACGGGCAAATGTAACTGGTGTGTGTAGGGGGACAGTGTGCCATAATGCTCATTTCCATAGTGAATCCATCTTGCCCTGAACATCAAAAGATGGTTTTAATCACGTATTGGCTTATTTGCTTGTTGCAAAGGAAATGATACAATGGTAGAGACCGTGGATACGCAGTGTGCTGTCCAATAATAACCCTCTGAAAGTACACATCTATTGGGCGGTCGTCCTAGATAAATACACAACCATCAAATATGCAAAGCAGTTAATCAAATAACAGTTCTGTATTTCGAAAAGGCGACATATGTCTTCACACTCTCTATAAGATGAATATGCGGTATTTTTCGTCGAGTGGAAAAACTGAAGCCTACGGAAGAACTGCGCTGCCTGCTCAGCCTCGCTCGCATGAGCCTGGTGGGAGAGGGCCTGCAGTACACCGCAAACACACAGTCAAAATAGCGCCCCGACAGATCAAACACATTCATGCGTCTCCAAGCCCTAATAAACCAATCTTTCTTTCGTTTTTAGACAGATTTGTAAAGAGAAAAATACCATAACATGATCTAAAGCATCTCTATTTACATATCCGTCAAGAAATCGAGTTGAAGTAAACTGTTGAATCATCATCTTGCTATACAGTATGTGAAGTGTGTTCCTCTATGCTGTGCTGTGTCTGTGCAGTTCGTAATGTCGGCAGTCAGTCAGAACAGCACTTCAGTTGCACAATACTCAGCTATATGTACCACTCTATTCTTATCTCCTTTTACACAACATGCTTACCTGTCATGCCTGGTTTATAGACCTGTGCTCCTCCATCTTTACCCAAGCGGTGTTTTCACTATTCACCCCTACAATGTGGACCCTTAGGAGTATCTTACCTGTACACAAGTCTCCATCATGTCTTCTTGTGGCAGAGTGATTGACAAGCCCATTATAAAGTATGTCACTGTCCATTAGTCTACTTACTGACAGCTCAATTTTGTCACTTATGTTAATGGCTCTGTCCATGACATGACTATAATGTATTTCAGTCATTTGTCAGCCTTCATACTCATACTTTATTTGGTAACACTTTACTTAAATGAAGTCTCTGTTAAAAGGGCTACACTGGTAGGCCTATAACACTGTTATAACACTGCCATTTGTTATAAACAATAGTCAGCTTATGATTTATGATGGCATATGCCATGATCAGATAATTGGCTAGGTTTAAAATGACCCAACTGGCTTAGCTAATTAACATTGTCATGACATTAAATGATATATATATCATGTATTTTTACATCAGTGTTATGTAGCCCTTATGATTGAACGTTTACGTAAAGTTGAATTATCTGTTCAATACACTACTAAAAGTATAGAAAACTGTAATTGGCCCATTGATAATTTGAGGTCAGTGGGTCAATCAGATCTAACCCTACATGACCTCTAACCCTACAGTTATTGGTGGTGAATACAAAAAACCCTGTAAACTAAGTCACTAACCCTGGAAACTAAACAACTAAGTCATGATGCATTGATTATACATAATACAACTTCATGATTGTGTGACTTTAATTGTGTAACAGAAAAGTATCATGTTTTATAGTATTTACTGGTTCATTTGGGTTTTGTGCTCTGAGGATGGTGACAGTCAACCCTTCAAATCCACTGTAACACTGTCACCTCAATGTAGATGCCACACCCCTCCCTCCCTACCCACCATCACCTTCAAATCAAATCAAACCAACCTGCTTATGAGTTATGACTCATCTGGCAAAAAACAGAAACTGTCCTTATTACTACTAAATGAGATGTCTCAGAGGAGTGACAGTATCTATTTCTGTCATCTCATCTATCACATTGCTACTAGTGTCTTTGAACAAAACAACCTTTCTTTCTCCTGAATAAGAATGAGTGCTTCAGCAAAGCCATTGGAGCATAATACCATGCAGTGTTCCTCAAGCAGACACTTATTCAGGTGGGGAAGGAAGAGGGCAGAACCACCAAACTACCGTAACATGTTTTTGTGTGTTGAAATCAAATCAAAATTATCACGATGCATGCATTGCATTATCTTCGTGGTCTGTTTGTGCGGTGGATGCAGCAGTGAGTTAAAGCCCTGGTTGGTATACTCACAGGCTCGCGCCAGGCTCTGTTGTTGGAAGCCAGAGAGAGAGGAGGGAAGAAGGGTGGAGGGAGGGCGGCTGTTTCCCGCGGCCCTGGGAACAGGAACTAGGCTGCCCGCTACCCCCCCCCCCCCCCCCCCCCCACCCCCACCCCCACATGCAGCATTATGTATGAGACAGGAGCCAATTGGCTCAGAGGATATGCAGCTGAACATGGCTACACCCACTTATTAAAGATGTTAGAATCAAGAGGGCCTAAGAAAGCCCTACAACTCCAAGTCTTAAATATTTAAACATCCAAGGGAATTCATCTTTAGATAAGATAATTAAAAAAACGTGTTTGCACTTTATGTTGGTTACATAGAAAGCACTATATTTTCTCTCTAGAACGTGTTTACGGTAAATTACACTATTATAATACGATTTCAACTACATTGACAAATACAACCTCTCTCTGTGCACCCCAAAAAAGAAACAGACTATAGAAGAACTGGTATACTGTACTTGTATGGCGTTTGTATGGCATATAATTCAGGTCACAAAAAAATAATTTAATTCAAGTGTGGCGGCCAAATGTCCCAGACGTTCATTCGGTTGTCACTAGTTAACACAGCCTCAAAATAAAAATGGGCTATATCATGAAAAATTCATGAAAACAAAAGTTGGGTTTTTGGTCTTCATTTAAGGCCAGGATTATGCATAACGTTAGCAGTGTGGTTACGGTTTGGGTAAAGGTAATGGTTAGGTTTAAAATCAGATTTTAAGAAAGATAAATTATAGAAATGGGCGGGATTTTGCCATAAGTATGACTTTGTAGCTGTAGTAAAGATGGTCTATTATATTGTCAAGATAGTCAAGTCACCGCTCTGACAATGAAAATACATGTTCTCAAAGATGGAATGCAGGTGGGAGGAGGAGAGATCAGGTGGGAACATTCTAGCCAATGAAAGGGCAGATACGTGTGAAAAGGCCCTAGAGATAGATAGAGGACTCATCTTTCTATCTGTGCCATTATAGTGTATGTGACTGAATGGGCAGCGCCATTGAGGCTATCTCCATTTTAAAGTAGTCAATTTTCTTCTTATTATTCAATGGCCCAACTCAAAGGAATCCCCAGTCAGCTGACTACTTTAAAATGGTGGAAGCCCTCAATTAGTATATTTACATGCACACGAATTATTCAATATTAAACTAATTATGGCAGTAGGACGAGTATAGAAATAGTCATGTAAACACCCTACTCTGCTTATCTTAATCGGTGTAAGGTCAAAATTGAAGTAAGCATACACCGATAAAAACATCGGGTTTTCTGAGCAAACCTTTGAATGATTAGGAAATATAAACAGTTTAATCTCATCCCAGCTGTGTATTTAATCTGCACATGTGCCAGCACCAGTAGAGCAAACCTCGCTCTTATGCGTGAGTAAGTATGCGCCTTACAAATAGTTTTCACATACAAACTTTATATGTCCAAGCTACCAAGTTGTGCAGTGGTCTAAGGCACTGCATCTCAGTGCAAGAGGTGTCACTACAGTCCCTGGTTCGAATCCAGGCTGTATTACATCCGGCCGTGATTTGGAGTCCCATAGGTCGGCGCACAACTGGCCCAGCATCGTCTGGGATAGGCTGTCATTGAAAATAAGAATTTGTACTTGACTAGTTAAATATTTTGTTTAATAATAAAGTAAATTAAAACTCAGAATCAAATAGGTTTCACAAAAATAACATAGTCACTGTGGTAGAACGCTTATTTTTGATTGCCAATTTTCTGCATTAACAAATAGCCTCACGTTGCCTGATTTCAGAGGTGTCCATCAGAAGAGCTTGGTTGGCAGAGCTATATGTGGACAGGCTCATTGTAATGGCTGGAATGTATTAATGGAACGGAGTCAAACTTGATTTCCATATGTTTGATGTGTTTGATACCGTTCTATCGATTCCATTCCAGCCATTACAATGAGCCTGTCCTCCTATAGCCCTTTCCACCAGCTTCCTCTGGTGTCCATGTAAACACGATTATTAGGGAAATTGTTCTTATTGCAAAGCATGTAAACATTTTAAACTATTATAGTAATCTGACTGTCGACCATAATCATATTTTTGTGTGCATGTAACCATGCTTGTTGGCAATATCCATGCTAAAATCGGTCATATGCATGATGAGTCCTCTATCTATCTCTATGAAAACAAGCACACCTCTGATGTAAAGTTATTTTTTCAAAGTTGCCGAATTGCCACGTGCATCCACTTATATCGGGTGTTTGTAACAACCTAACCATTACGAAACTCCTATTTGATCCAATAAGCCTCTTAGCAAATTAGCAATTACATTTTTTGTTGACAAAATTCGACACTCTCGTTAACCTAACGTAGCAGGCATAGAAAGACTCTCTCATTGACCTCCGTACAAAAATTCCTCACTTCGTGGGCTTATTTTCGGTAGAGATTTTGGGCAGTGAAACATCTCGCTTCGCCTCTTCTTCTCTGGCTGTACAGACGACTCTACCGGGCCTGCTGCCAACAGGCGCCACTGCACAACTCACTCCTTACTCCACCTAGTGGTCACATATAAGCTTGAACTCTGCCACCCAAAAGCGACTTTTATTGTTTCAGTATGCTGTAATAGGTTCTACAAGGGATGAATAGATATGGCTTTGTTCAGTAAAAACAAAAGCATTCAATATGATATTATTACATTAGCATAATGCATGTAAAGATAATTAGAGGTACAGTAATGGTAAATGTTTAGACATTTAAAATATAATTTCCTGATTAACCATTAACATTGACCTACAGCAGAAGTAGGTTGAATCTTGGGCCTTCACTGAAAACATTTAAATAAAAAGCAATACAATACATAGGCCAACTAAACTCAGCAAAAAAAAGAAACATCCCTTTTTCAGGACCCTGTCTTTCAAAGATAACTCATAAAAATCCAAATAACTTCACAGATCTTCATTGGAAAGGGTTTAAACACTGTTTCCCATGCTTGTTCAATGAACCATGAACAATTAATGAACATGCACCTGTGGAATGGTGTTAAGACACTAACAGCTTACAGACTGTAGGTAATTTAGGTCACAGTTATGAAAAATTAGGACACTAAATAGGCCTTTCTACTGACTCTGAAGAACACCAAAAGAAAGATGCCCAGGGTCCCTGCTCATCTGCGTGAACGTGCCTTAGGCATGCTCCAAGGAGTCATGAGGATTGCAGATGTGTCCAGGGCAATAAATTGCAATGTCCGTACTATGAGACGCCTAAGACAGGGAGACAGGACGGACAGCTGATCGTCCTCGCAGTGGCAGACCATGTGCAACAACACCTGCTCAGGATCGGTACATCCGAACATCACACCTGCGGGACAGGTACAGGATGGCAACAACAACTGCCCGAGTTACACAAGGACAATCCCACACAATCCCTCCATCAGTGCTCAGACTGTCCACAATAGGCTGAGAGAGGCTGGACTGAGGGCTTGTAGGCCTGTTGTAAGGCAGGTCCTCACCAGACATCACCGGCAACAACGTTGCCTATGGGCACAAACCCACCGTCGGTGGACCAGACAGGACTGGCAAAAAGTGCTCTTCACTGACGAGTCACGGTTTTGTTTCACCAGGGGTGATGGTCGGATTCACGTTTATCGTAGAAGGAATGAGTGTTACACAGGATCGATTTGGAGGTGGAGGGTCCGTCATGGTCTGGGGCGATGTGTCACAGCATCATTGGACTGAGGTTGTTGTCGTTGTAGGCCATCTTAATGCTGTGTATTACAGGAAAGACATCCTCCTCCCTCATGTGGTACCCGTCCTGCAGGCTCATCCTGACATGACCCTCCAACATGACAATGCCACCAGCCATACTGCTCGTTCTGTGCAAGATTTCCTGCAAGGCAGGAATGTCAGTGTTCTGCCATCGCCTATCGAAGAGCCCGGATCTCAATCCCATTGAGCATGTCTGGGACCTGTTGGATCGGAGGGTGAGGGCTAGGGCCATTCTCCCCAGAAATGTCCGGGAACTTACAGGTGCCTTGGTGGAAGAGTGGGGTAACATCTCACAGCAAGAACTGGCAGATCTGGTGCAGTCCATGAGGAGATGCACTGCAGTACTTAATGCAGCTGGTGGCCACACCAGATACTGACTGTTACTTTTGTCCATTTGTTCAGGGACACATTACTTCATTTCTGTTAGTCACATGTCTGTGGAACTTGCTCAGTTTATGTCTCAGTTGTTGAATCTTATTATGTACATACAAATATTTGCACATGTTAAGTTTGCAGAAAATAAATGCAGTTGACAGTGAGAGAGCTGAGTTTAGATTGTTTTTGCTTTGAAATAAACCTGTGGTGACATGATTCTACCACCAAGGGGCAGCACATCTTTCGTGTTTTTCATGTCACATGGACAAGTACAGTGAAATGCCTTTCTTACAAACTCAAAACCCAACAATGCAGTAATCATGGCAAAGGCGGAGGACAATGTTCCATCTGTTGCATGTCGCTTATACTGGTCCAGTGATATGAGGGACACAACATGATGATGAAACATGAATTAAATTAACGTTAATTATTTCAAACCTATCTAGCTACACATTGACTTGATCTCATTGGCAAATATGGATGATCTTCACTTTAAAGTTCTACACTTTTGCTATTAAAAACAATACATAAATATGTTTATGTAACAACACAGACATATCTCAAGAAGTTAGTTAAAAATATATATTTCAGGTTGTTATTGTAAAAGAGAATGTGTTCTCAATTACTTACTTGGTTTAATTATTGCAAATACATAAATATTTTAAATATATTACTTTAATTTGGTCACCATATTGAATCCAGATATGTGTAGCACCTGTGTTATGTCTTATGTGTAATAATGCAATTTAACATTGTAACAAATGAAGAGAATATGGAATACATATGTATTTTACATGTAGATTGATTAGAAAAGGAAATTATAGATCTCACATCAGGAATTGTTTGAATAAGGCCCCATTGAATTCCTCAATTCACAAATGACAGAAACATAATTTCCAACAGGACAATATCTGAAAGTTTAAACTTTCCATCATTCGGCACCGAATAGCAGCTATAGCATTAACCTTTGTACCGACTGGGGTGATAATTGGGTGTGTGTAGGCGTGTATGCATAATTATGTATGTGTGTGTATACTTATTTGTGTTTTTGTATGTTCATACAGTGGGGAGAACAAGTATTTGTTCTGATAGGTAAATCACATGGTGTGATTTTTAAGTAATTAATTTGCATTTTATTGCATGACATAAGTATTTGACACATCAGAAAAGCAGAACTTAATATTTGGTACAAAAACCTTTGTTTGCAATTACAGAGATTAAAGGTTTCCTGTAGTTCTTGACCAGGTTTGCACACACTGCAGCAGGGATTTTGTCCCACTCCTCCATACAGACCTTCTCCAGATCCTTCAGGTTTCGGGGCTGTCGCTGGGCAATACAGACTTTCAGCTCCCTCCAAAGATTTTCTATTGGGTTCAGGTCTGGAGACTGGCTAGGCCACTCCAGGACCTTGAGATGCTTCTTACAGAGCAACTCCTTAGTTGCCCTGGCTGTGTGTTTCGGGTCGTTGTCATGCTGGAAGACCCAGCCACGACCCATCTTCAATGCTCTTACTGAGGGAAGGAGGTTGTTGGCCAAGATCTCGCGATACATGGCCCCATCCATCCTCCCCTCAATACGGTGCAGTCGTCCTGTCCCCTTTGCAGAAAAGCACCCCCAAAGAATGAGAAGAACCGCTTCACGGTTGGGATGGTGTTCTTGGTGTTGTACTCATCCTTCTTCTTCCTTCAAACATGGCGAGTGGAGTTTAGACCAAAAAGCTCTATTTTTGTCTCATCAGACCACATGACCTTCTCCCATTCCTCCTTTGGATCATCCAGATGGTCATTGGCAAACTTCAGACGGTCCTGGACATGCGCTAGCTTGAGCAGGGGGACCTTGAGTGTGCTGCAGGATTTAAATCCATGACAGCGTAGTGTGTTACTAATGGTATTCTTTGAGACTGTGGTCCCAGCTCTCTTCAGGTCATTGACCAGGTCCTGCCGTGTAGTTCTGGGCTGATTCCTCACCTTCCTCATGATCATTGGTGCCCCACGAGGTGAGATCTTGCATGGAGCCCCAGACCGAGGGTGATTGACCGTCGTCTTGAACTTCTTCCATTTTCTAATAATTGCTCCAACAGTTGTTGCCTTCTCACCAAGCTGCTTGCCTATTGTCCTGTAGCCCATCCCGGCCCTGTGCAGGTCTACAATTGTATCCCTGAAGTCCTTACACAGCTCTCTGGTCTTGGCCATTGTGGAGCGGTTGGAGTATGTTTGATTGAGTGTGTGGACAGGTGTCTTTTATACCGGTAACGAGTTCAAACAGGTGCAGTTAATACAGGTAATGAGTGGAGAACAGGAGGGCTTCTTAAAGAAAAACTAACAGGTCTGTGAGAGCCGGAATTCTTACTGGTTGGTAGGTGATCAAATACTTATGTCATGCAATGTCATTTTCTGGATTTTTGTTTTAGATTCCGTCTCTCAAAGTTGAAGTGTGATACGTATGATAAAAATTACAGACCTCTACATGCTTTGAAAGTGGGAAAACCTGCAAAATCGGCAGTGTATCAAATACTTGTTCTCCCCACTGTATGTGTGTGTGTGGGGGGGTCGCTCGCTGATTAAGTTTTAGGCGTCTCTGTCCCTATCTCACAAAGGAGAGTTTCCGGAGGCCCACGCTATCCCCTCTCCCTCCCGGAACTCAGTATGTGGAATACTCTTCCTGTTGTTTTAAATTCCGCTCCACTCCCCCGCTGCTTCCACCCCCGACCTTTCACCTCCCCGATCTCAGCTGTCAGCTGTCCTTGCCTGTGACAGCTCTCTCCTCTTTCTTTCCGTCTATCTCTCTATCCCATTCTGTTTCTATCACGCTCTCTATCTTTCTCTATCGCGCTCTCTCTCTCTCTCTCTCTCTCTCTCTCTCTCTCTCTCTCTCTCTCTCTCTCTTTCTACTCTCTCTCTATACTCTCACTCTCTCTCTCTTTATTGCCCTATTATTCTACCCATCTCTCCACACAGAGAGTATAGAGAGAGAGAGACCTTGATTTACAAAGATAGTTTCATGTAAACTGGGATTTGGGGACTGATTTGATTGCATCATGGCGAATTCATAGAGAACATGATGAGTGAAAGGAACATATGGACCCTCTCCCATCAAATCTGTTGACAGGACTCAAGTAACTTGCCTCTGACCCATTCATTCCTACATATCCCAATGGGCACAGTATTACGCACAGCTGATAAATGAACTGTAATGTGAGGAGCTGCAGTTTGTTGTGGCAGTCTCTTCTCTAACATAGGCCAACGTTGTTAGCCAGTTAGGAAAACAAATAATACACTGTCTGTGTTTGTAGCCCACATGCGGATAGCCCATGTTGAAATTCTTCAGGATTTATGCTGCTCAATCGCTTGCTGTTAACAAGATTGCTTTTAACTTTCTCCTGTAGGTACGTTAACACCCTTAAGGGGAGGTAAGGGAATCTCTTATACAGTAGCTGTGTTTGCAAAATGACATGCACTATTTATGGGGATAACAGAGGGGGATCTGAGCACTCCATCAACTCCATTGGTACTATATAATCTAAACACAGTTTTTCAGATTTATTTTCAAAATCTGTCTAAAACAACATTCAAAGCTTGTAGTTTTAAACAATGGTAACAGACTGGGATGGACAGGACACATCAACCTACCTATGTAATGTATAATTACAATAAAACAAGAAGGGATTTGATATTACACTGTTCATAATTCATAATTGTAAAATTAACTAGATCAATCATCATCTTTGAGATTTTGAAAAATTACGTTTTTACATCAGTAAAAAGTTAGAAGTAATGACGCCCTCGGCTGAATCACTAGCCAGATATGTTTTTAAAGACTGCCTTGAACATCCTCTCTGCCTTTCACAGAGCTCTTCACTCTCTCCATACACATGCATTGAGTATATCTCTAACTTGAGAACAAGGCACCAAAAAACCTATTGTTTGATATGAATGTCCGGATGAATCCGTCCTCGCTACTTCCACACCAAATATCTTAGGAAACCATAAAAAAATGTCACTTCAATTACTCTTTTCTCTCCAACCCAAGGTTTGGGCCCTTCCACACACCCACACACCCACACTCACACACCCACACACCCACACACACACACATTCACACATTAAAATAGAGTGAAAAGAAGAGGAAATCTTGAGTGGCTTTGAAAAGAGCGATTGGGAGATAGGTGCCGGGAGATAGGGAAGATGTGAATAACAAGCATTGGGAAACAGCAGCCGACACAAAGTGGACTGGAGTAGCCATTCTCTCTGCCCGGGTTGAGTCTCCTCAAGGGGGGGCCGGGGTCTTCAGGAGCCCGAGACCTGCGCTTAATGAGAAATTCCTGGGGATTTAGAGGGGAGCAGAGGTCTTCATTTTCTCACTGCGCACATGGCCCCCAATACCGGGAGGTGCAGGCTCCTTTTGAGGAGCTCTGGGCCCTAAAGGAGGGGAGCCCCTATTCAGAGAGCTGGGGGCCTGCTGGATTATGTATATGAGCTGTGTCTCATAGGGCCACAGCCTGCCACATCGCTAAAGGAACCTGTGTAGGCGAGTGGAGAGGGGGCTGTGCCTGCGTTGCCTACCGCAGCTGCATGCGTGATGGTGAGTGCCCAGCGCTGGCCCTGGGGGCCCCTGACTGAAAGGCCCCTACAGCTGGCCCCTTGGCTCGGCCCCCGAACCAGCAGGCTGGACACTGTGCCAGATCTTTGCTGTGGACCGACTCAGACCCGTCACAAACAACCCACTGGGCTGCTGACGGCTGCATTGCTGGGCCTGGAGCTGGAGACAGTGTCCCGCCAGGACCCTGCTCCTCAGGACCCCAGAGAGAAGGCCGGGGCTGGCCTACATGGGGCCTGTCCAGTCCAAACCGCCTGTCAGGACTAGAGCACAAAGCACAGTGAGGGGCTATGCCAGAAGAATTTGCTCCACTCTTTCACCGTGGACAGGGATGCCTCTGAATTAACAGTAGAGAGTTTAGCTAGGGGTGCTTTTACATGGATCAGGCACAAAAAGAGTGTTGATAAGATGTTGAAAATCAAACCTTTATGTTAAAAATGTTAGAATACAATATTTTCGGCCTATACATAAAGGCATTTATGTTTACATGTATACTCATGGCTCTATTCAATCAGACCCGCTTTAGCCAACATCCACACAGAGGTTGTTTTGGCGGTGTCGGAGGTGGAACTGAGTTAGAGCTGCCAAATCAACAAGTGGCTCCTGGCATTATACCTAAAGCAGACATTGCCATTGGCTGCATGGAGTCGCATGAACAGATGTCCCATGCAGCCTTGTTTACAAGTTCAAACACTGGAATGTGAGACGTAATCTACACCTCCATTAGGCTGATGGAAATACAAACGATTTTGTTGAATGATTTTTCAATTTGAGCGTAATTTTTCTACATAGCATTTTCTCGTTCTGAACTTCAAACTCAAGTTCGGCGGGTGTGGCTTCGTGATAGTGATCGCAAGAGCAGCTACTCACCGATTTGACGGCTTCAACGCAGTTCCACCTCTGACACAGCCAAAACATCTACTATACGCGTGATTGCTATCGCCGGTTAATGCTTGATCTGATTGAATCTAGGCCTTAGACCCCACACATAGACACAGTCATCTTACTTTTAGCTATGGAATGTACCATTTATGGAATTGGAATTGACCCCAACTCTGATTAGCTTCATAAACTCTGAAATAAACGGTCTCTTTAACAGACACTCTTTTACTGCTCTGTTTCCTCAGTGACCAGCACAAAAGCGTATGGCGTCTCTGAGACCAAGGTGTCCTCCACAGACCAGTCAGCCTTCAACGAGTCTATTACCACCCACACCAAGACGAGAAAACCCAAATCTCAATCTGGAGCCAGACAAAGGCACAGATAGAGACATAGCACTATGCTATCTCTCTCTGGTAAAACAATAAACATCCTATTTATTTAGAGGATACGTTTTACCATCGGGTACAAATAAAGAGATTTGCACTAAGAGGTCCTTCTTCTAGAAACCCATAGTCTATTTCATTTGTTTATTAAGGAGAGAGAAAAAAAGGTTTTGGCCTCCTTTCCTTTTGCTTATTTCCAGTCAGGTTTAATGTGCATTTTGGCCTGGACAATGGCTGGCCAATACATATGCAAAGGCAAGGTATATGGAGCGAGCCAGTTTTGCAGCCAGTTACACAGACTCTGATTGAGGGGCACTGGGTCATGACGGTGTCCCCTCCAACCTCACCCCGCACTCCCCTTCAGCCTGTGGTCACCTCCCACCCCTCTGAACCCCTCAAAAACGGAGGTTCTGCCCAGAGGGGCGCGGGGGGACAAAGCCTGCAGCCGTGAAATGGTCCTTGTAAAAGACTGGCGCTGTCCTGTCATTGAGATGTCAATCTGCATCGCAGCACTGTGAGATGAGCTCTGTCATAGCTTGAGATAGACTAATAGTAGGGAGTCTAGATTGGGGGGTGATGGGGGCTGGTGTGTAAAGGGGGAGGGGGAGTGATGACCTAATACTAACCAAGTCCCTCTCTATTCTTCCCTCTGGCTCTGCTAAAGAGGCCTAACTGACACTCCCCCACCCCTAAATACGATCCCTGCAGCACCATGGTTACAGACCCATCAAGTCCAAATGTGGGGAATGGAGGAGAAGAAGAAGAGGCAGATTGTATTGCAACCATACAGAGCCTTTCTCTTTATTCATGTCTGTATCCAATAACATACTGCATTAAAACTCAGCATCATGGGAACATACTTGGGAGATAAGCAAAGAAATATTCCAAGATCGTATCGATTGATATTATTATCTATTACATTATTATTTTTTAAACATCCTAAATATACAAAAATGCCATGACAAAAATATGGTTAAGCCACCTGGATGTATATGTTTGGCTGATAAGCACTAGTCTGAGAGAAGTCTAACCATCTTTTAGGTTTCAGTAGCTAGATTAAGGTTAAGGGGTTAATTCATGACCATAGAGTTTAGCTGCTGCAGGGTTAAATCTTCATCATGGTTGTCAAAACTGATTGACATGAACGTCTGTCAGATGCCAGACCATTGGACTTGCTGAAGTTGTGACAGGAGGGCAGCAGTGCATGTGTGTGTGTGTGTGTGTGTGTGTGTGTGTGTGTGTGTGTGTGTGACCGAGAGAGAGGGCACGAGAGAGAAAGAGAGAGTGACCGAAAGAGAGGGCATGAGAGAGAAAGAGAGATGTCAAAATCCCACATCTATCAGGACAATAAGGCTGGCTGGGAATAGAATGTGGGAGCGACAGAGAGACAGAGAGAGACAAAGAGATAGTGTGGGAGATGGAGACACATAGAATTAAGACGTGACGGAGACAGGGAGACAGAGGGAGAATTAAACGAAAGCAGGGACACAAGATTAGAGGAAAATCCTAGTGACAGAGAAAGTATGGGACACAAGATTAGAGGAAAATCCTAGTGACAGAGAAAGTATGGGAGATAGAGACATATATTTGTTTATTTGATCCCCATTAGCTTTTGCAGAAGCATCAGCAACTATTCCTGGGGTCCATAAAAAATGTAACATGAGAAGTAACAAAACACTGATCCACTGATAGACAAGAACAGTCACACAAACTTAAAATACAACGATACACAACAAATACAACTAAAAAACAATATAAATAATACAACAAAAAACTGATGTGTGTGTTAGTGTGTCTGTGTTTGTGTGTGTCCCCTCACAGTCCCCGCTGTTCCAGGAGATGTTGTTTAATCTGTTTTTTAAAGGTAATTTTGCTGTTTGCTTCAGTAATTGGTTATGGATAGGAGTTTTGTGTGATCAAGGCTCTGTATAATACTGTGCGAGTCCATGAATTAGTTTTGGACTTGGATGAGACCCCTGGTGCATGTCTTGTGGGGTATGTATGGGTGTCTGGGCTGAATGTTGTTTGATTATGCAGACAATCTGGAATTCTCATCACAGTAATATTTATCATAAAAACTGGAAGAGAAGCAGTTAAAAATTATTTTCTGCAGTGGGCTAAATCAGGGTCACACAGAGTGATTCTTGGTAGTCTTAAACAAATCTACTTTGAAACAAAAGTATACACTTCACACACATGGTTAAGGCATTTAAAAAAAGAAGATACCTGTACAATGTCAGATATAGAGTTAAAATGTATTTCATTTTGAGTTTGCACCAAAGACTGAAATGTAACTGTTTGACATAGAAACACTGGATTTTCGTCTGTAAAAAAAATAAACATGATTAATTATGAAATTATGAAAAATATTAATAACATTGCACCCATGAGGCCTAAGAGGGCACTTTTGGTCATTGACAACAAGAAAACGCTACTCTCTCATCAACCCTCAACTAGGAAAGACTGGCATACATCTTGTTGATGTTAGTTCTGTAGGTGCAGTTAAGGGCAAGGTGTGCTGTTCTGTTTTGAGCCAGCTGCAGGTCTTTCTGTGCTGGACCATACCATATTACAGGACAGTAATCAAGATAGGACAACACCAGAACCTGAACAACTAGTACAGTTGATTTTTGTGTCAAAAATGCTATCATATTTTTATAACAGACATACCCCTCCCCATCTTCACAACTTCACCATGATATTGAATATTTCTTGACTATGATAATTGACCATTGTTGTGTCTGTGACTATCATTAAATGTGACTTTAATGATAGTCTATTATTTTATAAAATCAATTCTATATGTGTAATTATTATTACATGATTAAACTAATCATGTAAACTTTATTTAACTAGGAAGTCGAGGCACCACGGGAAAAATGTTTCTAGAGTTTCTATTTCCCAAATCGACTCCAGATATTTTCATATCAAAACAGCCACTTATTAATGAATTCTAATTCTGAATTAATGAAATCTAACAATACAGCTCCAACTATCATTTTATTATCCATTTATTTTAACCAACCATCTGTCATCTGAGTCAATGCAGTACATCCACTACCGTTCAAAAGTTTGGGGTCACTTAGAAATGTCCTTGTTTTTGAAAGAAAAGCTCATTTTTTGTCGATTAAAATAACATCAAATTGATCAGAAATACAGTGTAGACATTGTTAATGTTGTAAATGACTATTGTAGCTGGAAACGGATGATTTTTAATGAAATATCTACACAGGCGTACAGAGGCCCATTATCAGCAACCATCACTCCTGTGTTCCAATGGCACGTTGTGTTAGCTAATCGAAGTTTATCATTTTAAAAGGCTAATTGATCATTAGAAAACCCTTTTGCAGTTGTGTTAGCACAGCTGAAAACTGTTGTTCTGATTAAAGAAGCAATAAAACTGGCCTTCTTTAGACTAGTTGAGTATCTGGAGCATCAGCATTTATAGTTTCGATTACAGCCTCAAAATTTTCAGAAACAAACACCTTTCTTCTGAAACTCGTCAGTCTATTCTTGTTCTGAGAAATGAAGGCTATTCTATGCGAGAAATTGCCACGAAACTGAAGATCTCGTACAATGCTGTGTACTAGTCCCTCAGTTTACTAAGAACAGGCAGCATTATGGTAGGAAAGAGAAAGAGGATGTATTGCAATGGTTTCATGGAAATATCTGTATTTGTTTAATGTAAAGTGCAGCCTATGCATGCAAATGGGAGACTGAATTGCATTGAAGTGAGCTGGTAGAGAAAGGAAAGAGTCAGAGTGTGAGACTGACATGGCAGCATGTATTTGCATGGGGCCTCTGAGTTGGAGAGTGACGGGGGAATGTGATAGGAAAACAAATGTGTGCTGATAGCTTTTGCATGGCACTAACTCACATCAAGACATCTCAGAGAGAGGAGAGAACGAAAATATAGAAAATAGCAGAAATAGAGGATAGACAAGGTGAAATGGCAGAGTGGACAGCTCACGTCCCTGGGCAGTATTTAAGGTTAGACAGATGCACGCATTCACGCACACACACACACACACACACACACACACACACACACACACACACACACACACACACACACACACACACACACACACACACACACACACACACACACAAACCCATTGACACCTGAGATGAGGCTAAGATGAGCAGGGCTGAGCTGAACCCTAACCTCTGACCTTGACCACAGCCGGTGGGAAGATTCTCCCTTCCTGTCCCTGGTTCCCACCGGGTGTCCTGACCCACCGGAACACGGTCCTTTTCTCCCTACGGGCCCACTATTACCTCCTCCAAACACATGCACACAAACACTAGTCCATCTCATCCCATCCTCCAGTAATAACCCATAAATCAATTAATCAAATTCATTCATAATTGAATCAATAACCTATCTCATTCCCTCATACTCCTTACTAACCACTACTCTCCAGCCTCTGTTCCAATCCACACCTACTGAAATCCCTCCCATCCGCTCCCCATAGCAATCAACCCCTAACTCCTCTTACCCACTTCTTCTCCTCTACTCCTCTGACATCCCGGCCCCCTCTTCCTAAGAAGGATGACACCATTAATTAGAGCCCACCACGTCGCTCACGTGTTCAGGCAAGGCTCAATGTCTACAACAGTGACCAAGGGACGGTTGACTGAGCCCTAGCTCACCCACGCCTTTGTACTCTGTTTTGGGGTTCTTGCAGGACAGTCACTGGGCTTTAGACTACCCTCTCAGTTGGCTCTTTGTGCCGAGCCGCTACACCATTTCACGACCATTCATTTCATGATCATTGAGGAACTGGAACACCCCCTGAGGTACGAAACTTGGACTGGGGACCTGGTTGCTGCAGCTGATGGAATTGTCTTCCTCTGTTTGTTGTTGTAAGGAGACACAAGGAGGGTTTTGGAGGGAGAGCTGCAGAGGAAACAAAGAGTCCTTCAAAGACGACAAAGTGATGGCGTGTCAATGTGGCTGTGATTTTGTTTGTTGAATAAATTAACCAGACAGTGACATTGGAGGAGTCAGGAGGAAGATAGGCTCTCTTAAGTGTTGTTAACCAGGCCCTTTTTTTCCCAGATGGTGGATGAGGGAGAACAAACATTTTTTAAACGGTGAAAGTGTTTTTCGTAGAATTTGACACACTGGTTTTGGAATCTTGGCACAATCAAATTTGTGGGAGAAAATGTCAACATGTCTCATTTGAGAAAAAAAAAGTATCCTAAAGTTTATAGTATTTAACAATTCTGTGGCCCATGTTTTTACAGGCATACTACCTCTGTGAGCCCCCTTTGTGACACACGTCTCTCTGTCTCTCTCTCTCACGAACGCATGCACACACAGACTTACACACACACACCGAGTGAGGGAGAAAGAAATAAAAAAAAGAAAGAGTGTAGCTTGTGAGACATCCCCAAGTAATGTAATGAAAGCTAAAAAGCGACAAAAGCTTGTAGCATGACATGTGGAACAACTTTGGTCTCGGAGACTGTGACAGAGAATGCAAAACTGTTCCCCGAATCGCGTGTTCAAAAATGGGCTATGTATATTTGGGTCCTGTTGGTGGCTAGCCTTCTGGGACTGGCTCGTTTGTTTAGACTGGAGGCAGTAGTAATGTGGTGGAGAACAACCTAGGAGACTAGCCAGGAATGTGGCCCATAGCCCTCCTCAGGCCCCATCAAAGCCTTGCTGCACCTCTTCCTCCCAGCCCAGGACACTACCGTCCTTCTCAGGAGGGTCCCACGACTTCTCTCTCCTCATCCCCCTCTCCGCTTTCTCACTCCCTCCATCCCTCCATCCACAGACAAGAAAGGGGGACTTTTCTAGGCCTTCTCCTTCCTTTCTCCTCCTCCCCAGCCCGAGCTAGAACAATGAGGAACAGTGTGGGATGAATCCAGGGAGCTCGCCTCTGGCTACCAACATCCTGGACTTCCTCCCCTCTCACCTTTTAATTGGTCACACTGCCTGGTGCTGTGTGATGCCTCTGTATTCCACCCAGTGGTGTTGGTTGTGCTAGGCTGGGACCTCTTAGCCTCCAGACAGAGGGGCTCCTGTACTGGGCGTGCTGGGCTTTCCATGATGGAGCATTGCTAGTTACTTACCTGTCTGTCTGCATGGCTAGTTATTATTGCTATTGTGCAGTATGGGTTCATATATAAATGTTAAGGGGGAAAAATATGAATTAGGCGTATTGTTGTAAATGCTTGAACATTTATCTCTCTCTCTCTCCTTTCTCTCACCTCTCTCTTTCTATCTGTCATCTCTCCCCGTCTTTCCCTCCCCCCTTCAATCTCATTCTCCCAACCCTCACCCCCCCATCCCATCCCCCCTCTCTGGTGTAGTTGGCCCATGGTGCTGTGTGGTCGGGTCGCTGAGCTCAGCTTGTCCCCGACAGCTTGACTCCCCCGGTCACAAGGGCTGTCCCAACAGCACCAGTCTCAACTCTGGGAGACTGACTGGGGGAGGTGGATGGGTGACCCGTGTGTGTGTGTGTGTTTGTGTGTGTGTGTGAGTGTGTGTGTGTGTGTGTGTGTGTGTGTGTGTGTGTGTGTGTGTGTGTGTGTGTGTGTGTGTGTGTGTGTGTGTGTGTGTGTGTGTGTGTGTGTGAGACCTGGATTGCCACGACAGCTGGGTCTTCAGAAGCGGCAGATGAAAGTAAAACAATGAGGTAGAACAAACATGTCTCCCTGAGAGGAGGGAAACAGACAGGGCTTTCTCTTTCCCAGAGATCTCAAACAAACAAAGAAAACAACCTGATCACACAGACATGCTCACACAGTCATGTACACATACACGCACAGCCTACCTGTCCTTGTCTTTCCATCCAGGCAGAAGAACTGTCACCTCTCGTCCTTGACTGCACCACCAACAGACCACCACCGGATCCCCACTCACACCCACCTCGGCTGCCACTCCCTGTGCAGAGGCTGAGCTGGGCCTTCTAGAGAAATGGAGACTGGGCTGTTTTTTTAGGCTGTTTGTTTGCCCAGATCTGTGTGTGTGATAGTGATTGATTGAGTGAGTGAGAGAGTCACTTACTTTGGCAATGTTAACATAAATTCAGCAAAAAAAGAAATGTCCCTTTTTCAGGACCCTGCCTTTCAAAGACAAAAATCCAAATAACTTCACAGATCTTCATTGTAAAGGCTTTAAACACTGTTTCCCATGCTTGTTCAATGAACCAGAAACAATTCATGAACATGCACCTGTGGAACGGTAGGCAATTAAGGTCACAGTTATTAAAACTTAGGACACTACAGAGGCCTTTCTACTGACTCTGAAAAACACCAAAAGAAAGATGCCCAGGGTCCCTGCTCATCTGTGTGAACGTGCCTTAGGCATGCTGCAAGGAGGCATGAGGGCTGCAGATGTGGCCAGGGCAATAAATTGGAGGCCTTACAGGCCTGTTGTAAGGCAGGTCCTCACCAGACATCACCGGCAACAACGTTGCCTATGGGCACAAGCCCACCATCACTGGACCAGACAGGACTGGCAAAAGTGCTCTTCACTGACGAGTCGCAGTTTTGTCTCACCAGGGGTGATGGTCGGATTCGCGTTTATCGTCGAAAGAATGAGCGTTACAGCGAGGCCTGTACTCTGAAGCGGGATCGATTTGGAGGTGGAGGTTCCGTCATGGTCTGGGGCGGTGTGTCACAGCATCATCAGACTGAGCTTGTTGTCATTGCAGGCCATCTTAACGCTGTGTATTACAGGGAAGACATCCTCTTTACTCATGTGGTACCCTTCCTGCAGGCTCCATCTGACATGACCCTCCAGTATGACAATGCCACCAGCCATACTGCTCGTTATGTGTGTGATTTTCTGCAAGACAGGAATGTCAGTGTTCTGCCATGGCCAGTGAAGAGCCCGGATCTCAATCCCATTGAGCACGTCTGGGACCTGTTGGATCGGAGGGTGAGGGCTAGGGCCATTCCCCCCAGAAATGTCCGGGGAACTTGCAGGTGCCTTGGTGGAAGAGTGGGGTAACATCTTACAGCAAGAACTGGTAAATCTGTTGCAGTCCATGGGGAGGAGATGCACTGCAGTACTTACAGTTTTTCTCAATTGCTAAAACACAATTTCTGAAACCTTGCTGTAATTCTTGTTCTTTGTCTCTGTGATACTGTAATTCTTGTCCTTTGTCTCTGTGATACTGTAATTATTGTTCTTTGTTGATATGAACCTGCAACCAGTCAAAATCTATTGAGCAGTCAGTATTGTTACAGTTTTTTCCAACTGCTTACACACAAAATCTTTTCATGTCACACGATTTTTGAAACCTCTCACTCAAAGTGCAAAACAACACAACAAATTCCCAAAACCATAAGCTATTTCTCAGCCTTTGACTCAGTTGTCAATTGCATAAAACACTTTTTTCAAAACACTACACACAATTCTCTACCTAAAACACTGAGAGTGCAGCCCAACTTGAGTCGATTTACATTGGCGGCCATAATTCGAACCTTCAGAAATGAGAACAGGTGTGCAACTGTCTAAAGACTATTTTTAGCATTACAGTAATGTACTGTAAAATACGTATGACTGCATAGTATTGCATAAACATTTGTAACTCTAAGCCATCCATTTACTGAACTGCATTGAATGAATGAGGTTGGTTATCATGCTGTACTACATTTTTTTGTACATTGTTTACAGTTCCTATGCTGAACACATACTGTGTTTGAATACAGAATGGAAAGGCAAAGACATCATGGAGGACGAGGACGCTTGTTTACAGATGTACAAGAGACTGCAATTATAAATATGGTTTTGGCCAACAATGCAATTAGGATTCGAGAGATAAGAGAGCATATCTTGAAGAATGACACCATATTTAACAACATCAATGCTGTAAGCCTGTCAACCATACAACGCATCCTCCAACGGCACCGAGTGACGATGAAACAACTTTACAAGGTGCCATTTGAGAGAAACTCTGACAGAGTCAAGAATATGCGACATGACTTTGTAGAGGTATGTATGCAACACTAAATCCAGTACTTCAGACATACCATATTTACTCATCTGTATATCATTTGGTCTGTTACAGAGAGTATTGGAGCTGGATGCCCATGTAATTCACCATGAATTTATTTATGTGGATGAGGTTGGCTTCAACCTCACCAAAACCAGGCGTCGCGGAAGAAATGTAATAGGAACGAGGGCAATTACCAATGTCCCTGGACAGCGTGGGGGTAATATAACTATGTGTGCTGCCATCACTCAAAACGGGGTCCTCCATCACAATGCCACACTGGGTCCGTACAACACCGGCCATATGCTCACTTTTCTGATGTATGGCAAGACAAAACGCATCTTGTGATGTGAACGAAGTATTGTGGCCAGACACCCCCCTACATTGCATTGGTGTTTACAGTGTACTTGTTACCCCTCTCAGCAGATTACTTTCACTGTAGAACATTGTATTTAAATGTAGATATAAGCCTATGAAAGACCAAAGAGCTTTAGATTTAGAACAACAGTGTTTACATGGTATATCCAAAAATGTACTATTATGAAAGCAGTGTTTGCCATTTGATGCAAATGCTTCATTCTGACATGTGTTTATGGCATTTTGAATGCAGTGTTACATTTTGAAGTAGATGTGAGGCATTTTGCATTTTGTGTGTGCAGTTTTGGGAATTGTGTGTAGAGTTTTGAAAAAAAAGAGACAGTTTTGAAAACTTGTGTAAGCAGTTGGAAAAAACTGTAAGAAATTGAAAGCACAATGTTTAGGGCCATACAATTTGTCCATTGTACAGTATACAGCCTACAATGCACTGTACTACAGTATCCATTCTCAGACTTTCTCCTTCCCACCTTCAACAACCTGTTTGCTCTCTGAACTGGCTTGTATTGGTTGAGTCGCATCATTTGACACAGGTTAAATCAATTTTGAGTGGTTGCGTTCAATCAATGACATATGTTCTCTATTTGTATTTGATTGTTGCCACTTGTGTTTACCAGTATGGATGACATGTGCATTAGAGTGCAGAATGTGTTTTGAGAATGAGAATGTGTTTGGAGTTTTGCTGAAAAGTCTAAGTGAGATCTGCAAATTGTGTTTTATCATGTGAAATGGTTTAAGCTATAGACAACAGACTGCATAATTAGCTAAATGAGTCCAGGCAACTGAGAACTTTGTTCAGCCAATGGGTTTTAGTGTTTAGCAATTGAGAAAAACTGTAATGCAGCTGGTGCCCACACCAGACTGTTACTTTTGATTTTGACCTCCCGACCCCTAGGGACACATTATTCCATTTCTGTTAGTCACATGTCTGTGGAACCTGTTCAGTTTATGTCTCAGTTGTTGAATCTTGTTATGTTCATACAAATATTTACACATGTTAAGTTTGAGAGGACAGTGAGAGGGTGTTTCTTTTTTTGCTGAGTTTATGTTTCCCATGCCTATAAAACCCATTAGAGAGAGAGAGAGAGAGAGAGAGAGAGAGAGAGAGAGAGAGAGAGAGAGAGAGAGAGAGAGAGACAGTTTCCTGCAGCCCAGTGGCGGTGAAGCCAGATGGGGCAGGCAGGTGGGGCACACAGGCCTGAGTCTCTCCTGGAGCTAGGCTCTCCCCTGGAGGGGCTCCTGGACCCCATGGTGTTGGTGTGAGTTCCCATGTAGCAGATGAGATGGATGGGGAGACCCCCCCTGGGACTTATCTCCCCAATCCAGATTGTAGGAGGTGGGAGGATCATATTACACTCCTACGTGGTATTTGGGGTTTAAAAAAATTAAGAATCTAGATTCTTGAAGGTTTTATTCAAACCAGCTAAACTCATTAAAACCTTTTTTTTACGTACATTTATACATGTACAGTTGAAGTCTGAAGTTTACATACACTTAGGTTGGAGTCATTAAAACTCGTTTTTCAACCACTCCACAAATGTCTTGTCAACAAACTATAGTTTTGGCAAGTCGGTTAGGACATATACTTTGTGCATGACACAAGTAATTTCTCCAACAATTGTTTACAGACAGATTATTTCACTTATTTATGTATTTTATTTCACCTTTATTTAACCAGGTAGGCAAGTTGTTACACATGGAAAACATACAGTCAATAATACAGTAGAAAAATAAGTCTATATACAATGTGAGAAAATGGGGTGAGATAAGAGAGGTA
Organism: Oncorhynchus mykiss; assembly: GCF_057628025.1. Taxonomy (NCBI): domain Eukaryota; kingdom Metazoa; phylum Chordata; class Actinopteri; order Salmoniformes; family Salmonidae; genus Oncorhynchus; species Oncorhynchus mykiss. The sequence continues at coordinate 28,418,620 of NC_143031.1, forward strand.
AAGGCAAAAAAAAGGCCATGGTGGCGAAGTAAATACAACATAGCAAATAAAACACTGGAATGGTAGATTTGAGGTGGAAGAATGTGCAAAGTAGAGATAGAAATAATGGGGTGCAAATGAGAAAAATAAATAAATGAATAAATACAGTATGGGGAGAGGTAGTTGTTTGGGCTAAATTATAGATGGGCTATGTACAGGTGCAGTAATCTGTGAGCTACTCTGACAGCTGGTGCTGAAAGCTAGTGAGGGAGATGTGTTTCCAGTTTCAGAGATTTTTGTAGTTCGTTCCAGTAATTGGCAGCAGAGAACGGGAAGGAGAGGTGGCCAAAGGAAGAATTGGTTTTGGGGGTGACCAGAGAGATATACCTTCTGGAGCGCGTGCTACAGGTGGGTGCTGCTATGGTATGAAGCGAGGGCCAGCCAATGAGAGCGTACAGGTCGCAGTGGTGGGTAGATTATGGGGCTTTGGTGACAAAACGGATGGCACTGTGATAGACTGCATCCAATTTATTGAGTAGGGTATTGGAGGCTATTTTGTAAATGACATCGAAGTCGAGGATCGGTAGGATGGTCAGTTTTACAAGGGTATGTTTGGCAGCATGAGTGAAGGATGCTTTGTTGCGAAATAGGAAGCCAATTCTAGATTTAACTTTGCATTAGAGATGTTTGATGTGAGTCTGGAAGGAGAGTTTACTGTCTAACCAGACACCTAGGTATTTGTAGTTGTCCACATATTCTAAGTCAGAACCGTCCAGAGTAGTGATGTTGGACGGGTGGGCAGGTGCAGTCAGCGATCGGTTGAAGAGCATGCATGCAGAGCATGCATAGTTTTACTTGTAGAACATGCATAGTTTTACTTGTATTTAAGAGCAATTGGAGGCCACGGAATGAGAGTTGTATGACATTGAAGCTCGTCTGGAGGGTTGTTAACACAGTTTCCAAAGAAGGGCCATAAGTATACAGAATGGTATTGTCTGCGTAGAGGTGGATCAGAGACTCACCAGCAGCAAGAGCGACATCATTGATGTATACAGAGAAGAGAGTCGGTCCAAGAATTAAACCCTGAGGCACCCCCATAGAGACTGCCAAAGACCCGGACAACATGCCCTCCGATTCGACACACTGAACTCTATCAGAGAAATAGTTGGTGAACTAGACGAGGCAATCATTTGAGAAACCAAGGCTATCGAGTCTGCCGATGAGGATGTGGTGATTGACAGAGTCGAAAGCCTTGGCCATGGCTGCACAGTATTGTTTCTTATCGATGGCGGTTAAGATATCGTTTAGGACCTTGAGCGTGGCGGAGGTGCACCCATGACCAGCTTTGAAACCAGATTGCATAGCGGAGAAGGTATGGTGGGATTCGAAATGGTCTGTAATATGTTTGTTGACTTGGCTTTCGAAGACCTTAGAAAGGCAGGGTAGGATAGAAATAGGTCTGTAGCAGTTTTGGTCAAGAGTGTCCCCCTTTGAAGAGGGGGATGACCGCAGCTGCTTTCCAATCTTTGGGATCTCAGACGACACGAAAGAGAGGTTGAACAGGCTAGTAATAGGGGTTGCAACAATTTTGGCAGATCATTTTAGAAAGAAAGGGTCCAGATTGTCTAGCCTGGTTGATTTGTAGGGGTCCAGATTTTGCAGCTCTTTCAGAACATCAACTGACTGGATTTGGGAGAAGGAGAAATGGGGAAGGCTTGGGCGAGTTGCTGTGGGGGGTGCAGTGCTGTTGACCGGGGTAGGGGTAGCCAGGTGGAAAGCATGGCCAGCCGTAGAAAAATGCTTATTGAAATTCTCAATTATAGTGGATTTATCAGTGGTGACAGTGTTTCCTATCCTCAGTGCTGTGGGCAGCTGGAAGGAGGTCTTCTTATTCACCATCGACTTTACAGTATCCCAGAACTTTTTTGTGTTTGTGTTGCTGGAAGCAAATTTCTGCTTGAAAAAGCTAACCTTGGCTTTTTTAACTGCCTGTGTATTTTGGTTTCTAGCTTCCCTGAAAAGTTGCATATCACGGGGGCTGTTCGATGCTAATGCAGAACGCCAAAGGATGTTTTTGTGTTGGTTAAGGAGAGTCAGGTCTGGAGAGAACCAAGTGCTATATCTGTTCCTGGTTCAACATTTCTTGAATGGGGTATGCTTATTTAAGATGGTGAGGAAGGCATTTTTTTTAAATAACCAGGCATCATCTACAGAAGGGATGATGTCAATATCCTTCCAGGATACCTGGGCCAGATCGATTAGAAAGGCCTGCTCGCTGAAGTGTTTCAGGGAGCGTTTGACCACTGACCCATTACGGATGCAGGCAATGAGGCAGTGATCGCTGAGATCTTTGATGAAAACAGCAGAGGTGTATTTAGAGGGCAAGTTGGTTAGGATGCTATCTATGAGGGTGCCCGTGTTTACGGCTTTGGGGTGGTACCTGGTAGGTTCATTGATCATTTGTGTGAGATTGAGGGCATCAAGCTTAGATTGAAGGATGGCTGGGGTGTTAAGCATGTTCCAGTTTAGGCCGCCTAGCAGCACGAGCTCTGAGGATAGATGGGGGGCAATCAGTTCACATATGGTGTCCAGAGCACAGCTGGGGGAAGAGGGTGGTCTATAGCAGGCGCCAACAGTGAGAGACTTGTTTTTAGAGAGGTGGATTTTTAAAAGTAGAAGTTCAAATTGTTTGGGTACACACCTGGATAGTAGGACAGAACTCTGCAGGCTATCTCTGCAGTAGATTGCAACACCGACCCCTTTGGCCATTCTATCTTGCCTGAAAATGTTGTAGTTAGGGATGAAGATTTCAGAATTTTTTGGTGGTCTTCCTAAACCAGGATTCAGACATGGCAAGGACATCCAGGTTGGCAGAGTGTGCTAAAGCAGTGAATAAAACAAACTTAGGGAGGAGGCTTCTAATGTTAACATGCAAGAAACCAAGGCTATTACGGTTACAGTAGTCATCAAAAGAGAGCGCCTGGGGAATAGGAGTGGAGCTAGGCACTGCAGGGCCTGGATTCAGACGGCTAGCCGGGCCATCGGTAGCAGGCTAGCATAGGATTGAGGTCTGCTTTTAGCCACCTTGTGCATTTCCGTCTGTAGATTAGTGGGATTCCGTGTGGTAGAGGTGATCAATCCAATTGGCAAAATAGATATAGTTATGGTGACCCAAGAAAAATTGTCCGATAAACCTATTCAGACAGCTAACGATTAGCGGGCCGCAGATATGGGCGTTCAGGTAACGTCGCGATGGAGGGGCCAATTGGATAACTCCCTCGGGCAGATAACATCGGTAGGCCGGTGGGCCCGGTGGGGCTCAACGGCCCGGTGGGGTTCCACATCGGCAGTAAAACGGGTCCGGATAGGTGATTGTAGCCCAGGAGTGGCTGATGGAACTCTTCAGCTGTCTAGCTCCGGAATAATTTATGTTTGCTCTGGGATCGACGTAAGCCAATAGTCACACGGATATCAGCTAGCTAGCTGCGAGATCCAGGTGTAAATGTCCAGAGCTTTCCGGGGATATGGAAAGAAAAATAGGTCCGGTATGTTCTGGTCTGAGTCGCGTTGTACAAGACTGGTGATAGCTTTTCGAGCTAAAGGATAGCTGATGACCATCAACCGTGGTTAGCTGAATACTAACATTATCCAGTAAACTGGCTAGCTTCTGGCTATCTTCTGGCTAGCTTCTGGTTAGCTTCTGGCTAGAAAATGGTTAGCTTCTGGCTAGCTTCTGGTTAGCTTCTGGCTAGCTTATTGTTAGCTTCTGGCTAGCTTCTATTGTGGCTTTCAGATTTGAGGTAAATAATACTTTTTTTAAGTTGGTGAGGCGGGTTGCAGGAGAGTGTTTTGAAGTTGAGTTTTTGGAAAAGAAAATATATAAAAGATATGCGAAGAAAGATGTAAATATGTACTGTATATACACGGGATACGACAAGACGAGGACAAAGAACGTCTGACTGCTATGCCATCTTGGACAGAAAGCTTATAACTTATAATTCACTGTATCACAATTCCAGTGGGTCAGAAGTTTACATGCACTAAGTTGACTGTGCCTTTAAACAGCTTGGGGGAAAAAATATGTCATGGCCTTAGAAGCTTCTGATAAGCTAATTGACATAATTTGAGACAATTGGAGGTGTACCTGTGGATGTATTTCAAGGCCTACATTCAAACTCAGTGCCTCTTTGCTTGACATCATGGGAAAATCAAAATAAATCAGCCAAGACCACGTTCATCTGTACAAACAATAGTACGCAAGTATAAACACCATGGGACCACGCAGCCGTCATACTGCTCAGGAAGAAGACGCGTTCTGTCTCCTAGAGATGAACATACTTTGGTGCGAAAAGTGCAAATCAATCCCAGAACAACAGCAGTGAAGATGCTGTAGGAAACAGGTACAGGTACAAAGTATTTATATCCAAAGTCAAACGAGTCCTATATCGACATAACCTGAAAAGCCACTCAGCAAGGAAGAAGTCACTGCTTCAAAACCACAATAAAATAAAAAATAAAAAAACAAGTCTACGGTTTGCAACTGCACATGGGGAGAAAGATCGTACTTTTTGGAGAAATGTCCTCTGGTCTGATGAAACAAAAATAGAACTGTTTGGCCATAATGACCATCGTTATGTTTGGAGGAAAAGGGGGAGGCTTCCATCCCGAAGAACACCAACCCAACCGTGAAGCAAAGGGAGGCTTGCAAGCCAAAGAACACCATCCCAACCATGAAGGATGGGGGTGGCAGCATCATGTTGTGGGGGTGCTTTGCTGCAGGAGGGACTGGTGCACTTCACAAAATAGATGGCATCATGAGGGAGGCCAATTATGTAGATATATTGAAGCAACATCTCAAGACATCAGTCAAGATGTTAAACCTTGGTCACAAATGGTTCTTCCAAATGAGTCTTCCACATCTACTTCCAAAGTTGTGGCAAAATGGCTTAGGGACAACAAAGTCAAGGTATTGGAGTGGCCATCACAAAGCCCTGACCTCAATCCTATAGAACATTTTGGGGCAGAACTGAAAATGCGTGTGTGAGCAAGGAGGCCTACAAACCTGACTCAGTTACACCAGCTCTGTCAGGAGGAATGGGCCAAAATTCACCTAACTTATTGTGGGAAGCTTGTGGAAGGCTACCCGAAACGTTTGATCCAAGTGAAACTATTTAAAGGCAATGTTACCAAATACTAATTGAGTGTACGTAAACTTCTGACCCACTGGGAATGTGATGAAAGAAATAAACGCTGAAATAAATAATTCTCTCTACTATTATTCTGACATTTCACATTCTTAAAATAAAGTGGTGATCCTAACTGACAAATGTAGGGAATTTTTACAAGGTTCAAATGTCAGGAATTGTGAAAAACTAAGTTTAAATGTATTTGGCTAAAGTGTATGTATAAACTTCCGACTTCAACTGTAAATATCACAGGCACACTTTTCCTCAATAAAGCAGTTATAAGCAAAGTCAGAGCTAGTCAAGTGCAAGTGTTGGTTCAGGAAAGTTTAAAACATTTTTATTTTGAAGTGAGGAGGAGGATTATTTAAGATATTCTTTGAAGAGATAGTGCTTCGGGCTTCAGGGGGAAGTTACTTCCAGCATTGGGGTGCCAGGACAGAGAATTGCTTGGTCCGTGCTGAGCGGGAGCTGAGCCTCAGCCTCAACCCTCAGCCTCAGCCTCAGTGGCCTCAGTGCCCTCCGCCTTAAGAACTATAATACCCTTTTATCTGACCGGCTCTAAAGCAGCTCTACTCGGCAGGACCCAGTTCACCACGGCACCACAGCCACTTGAATTAGTCTGAAACTCTCACATTCCTTCCAAGCCCTAATTACGAGCTGTTCCTGTCCCCTCACACCGTAGTGGTGGGCATTCCTAGGGACAGGAGTTTGGCATGACCATACACGGGACCTGACCAGGAAAAGCACTGGGGCCTAGTCATTCCCCTAAACCTAAACCGGCGCGGTCAGTTCTCCAGTGAGTCTGTCAGCCAGTCAGGCAGGCTTTTAATCCTGTGTGTCCGGGGTGCTGTGCCCTGGAAAAGAGAAGCTGCCCGGCTGTTTCCTAGCGTATCCGATGTGCCAGACACATGTGAACGGAGGAGAGAAGGGGAGGAGAGAGGAACTGAGGGTAATGGAGGGGAAAGAAGCAGAGGAGAAGGGGAGCTGGGGAAAGAAAGGAGAAAAGGGTGAGAGGGAGAGAAGAGGAACATGTGCTTTGGTTGTTTACTATAACAGAGCACATTATGGCCGCAGGAAGCACAGCTAGGAGGCAGAGGAAGTACGGCACTGCTCTGCTCTGTTTTCCCTGCTGCTACTGCTGCTACCACGTTCTTTACTTTTTTACTACTACCACTACTATTACCACAGCTTCCTTTGCTCTGGTCTAGTGGCTCTCAGACTGGAGGAGAGAGGGAGGGATAGAGAGAGTTAGGGATAGAGAAAGTGAGAGGGATATATACAGTGCATTCAGAAAGTATTCAGACACATTTTGTTACATTACAGCCTTATTCTAAAATGGATTAAATAAATAATTTTCCTCATCAATCTACATACAATACCACATAATGACAAAGCAAAAACAGCTTTTTAGACATTTTTGCAAATATATTAAAAAGAACCAACTTAAATACCTTATTTACATAAAACTCGAAATTTAATTTAGATGCATCCTGTTTCCATTGTGTTTCCATTGAACATCCTTAAGATGTTTCTACAACTTCTACAATTAGAGTCCACCTGTGGTACATTCAATTTATTGGGCATGTTTGGAAAGGCACACACCTGTCCATATAAGGTCCCACAGTTGACAGTGCATATCAGCGCAAAAACCAAGTCGTGGTCGAAGGAATTGTCTGTTGAGCTCCGAGACAAGATTGTGTCGAAGCCACAGATCTGGGGAAAGGTACTAAAAAATGTCTGCAGCATAGACGGTCCCCAAGAACACAGTGGCCTCCATCATTCTTAAATGGAAGAAGTTTGTATCCACCAAGACTCTTCCTAGAGCTGGCAAAACTGAGCTATCGCGGGACAAGGGCCTTGGTCAGGGAGGTGATCAAGAACCCAAGTTCCTCTGTGGAGACGGGAGAACCTTCCAGAAGGACAACCATCTCTGCAGCACTCCATCAATCAGACCTTTATGGTAAAGTGGCCAGACGAAGCCACTCAGTAAAAGGCACATGACAGCCCGCTTGGAGTTCACCAAAAGGCACCTAATGGAGTCATTGAACTCTTTGGTGTGAATGCCAAGTGTCACGTCTGCAGGAAACCTGGCATCATCTCTACCTTGAAGCATGCTGGTGACAGTATAATGCTGTGGGGATGTTTTTCAGCGGCAGGGACTGAGAGACTAGTCAGGATCTAGGGAAAGGTGAACGGATTAAAGTACAGAGAGATCCTTGATGAAAACCTGCTCCAGAGCCCTCAGGACCTCAGACTGGGGGTGAAGGTTCACCTTCCAACACGACAACAACCCTAAACACACAGCCAAGACAATGCAGGAGTGGCTTCTGGACAAGTCTCTGAATGTCCGTGAATGGCCCAGCCAGAGCCCGGACTTGAACCAGATCAAACATCTCTGGAGAGACCTGAAAATAGCTGTGCAGCGACACTCCCCATCCACCTGACAGACCTTGAGAGAAGAATAGGAGTAGAATAGGAGATTTGCAGAGAAGAATGGGAGAAACTCCCCAAATACAGGTGTGCCAAGCTTGTAGCGTCATATCCAAGAAGACTTGAGGATGTAATTGCTGCCAAAGGTGCTTGAACAAAGTACTCAGTAAAGGGTCTGAATATTTATGTAAATGTGATATTTCAGTTTTTATTTTTCTATAAATTTGCAAAAAAATGTTTTTGCTTTGTCTTTATGGGGTTTTGTGTGTAGATTGATGAGGGGAAAAATTGATTTAATACATTTTAGAATAAGGCTGTAACGTAATGTGGAAAAAGTCAAAGGGTCTGAATACTTACATTTTATAAAGATCAACTTTATATTGTTAGATTATAGGAGTAACTCTGGTCGGAGTCTGTTTGAGTGCCAGTGCGCACTGCCTTCATGTGCCTGCTGTCACTCAGCCTAATAATAGCCATAACACACCAAACCTTCAAAAAAGTTGCCTAACTTGATTTGGGTAATATCAAAAGTAAGTCAAGTCATTGTTTATAGGGAAAATACAAACATTATTAATTACCAACAAAGGCGATTGCCTATCATATCGGCCTACCCAACAAATGACAGCAATAGGCTAATGACTATTTATTTTATAACAAGCTACTTTTAACCTGAAACTAAATTAAAGACAGTTAGGACTTAATTTAGCCAACAAAAGTTTCTCAACAAAATGAAACAAAACACTTTTTTGCATAGGTAATTTAAAGAACTGGTTTAGATTATTAAATAGGCCGTCAATGAATGATGGGGCTTTTGGCATTTGGCACTCACTAGGCCTCTCCTCGCTAGCCCAATTATTCTTTGATGATACATTTGCCTCTTTTTCTCAGCTGCAGGAAAAGTTCAATCTCCCTCAATCCCACTTTTTCCGCTATCTCCAGACTAGAAACTTTGTCAGAGCTAACACACCTGGATTTCCCAATAGGCCTGCAAATACAGCTATAGAGAACATCTTGGAGCTGAACAAGCTTCCTAGAGGCGCAATTTCAGATGTATATGCAATCATTCATGACTTACAGAACCCTTCTTTGGTGCCTTTAAAGACTCGATGGGAAAAGGATTTGGGGGAGGAACTTGGGGAAGACGCCTGGGAATCTGTGCTGCACAGGGTGTACTCGTCCTCTTTTAGCACTAGACACAGCCTCATTCAATTCAAGGTGGTTCACCGTATCCACTGGTCGGGGGCCAAACTTGGAAGAATATTCTCTGATTTTGATCCTACCTGTGTCAGATGTAAAGTGGAACCAGCCACACTGTTGCATATGTTTTGGGGCTGTCATAAACTGTCAGGTTTCTGGGAATTAATATTTAAATGTTTCTCTGATATATATGACACTGTTATAGATCCGTCTCCCCTTACAGACCTTTTTGGAGTACTACCCATGGGTACCCCCCTATCAAGAATCTAGTCGGACACTGTTGCTTATACAACTCTTTTAGCTACTCTTTAATACTACAGAACTGGAAGATGGCAGCTCCCCCATCTTATAAATATTGGGTGAGAGATGTGTTGTGCTCTCTGAAACTAGAAAAAATTCAATTCAATTCACGTGGGAACCCCAAACTGTTTAATGAGGCTTGGGCTCCATTCCGGTCTTACTTTAAACAGTCCATCCTCTGATGGCATTCCAATTAAAACTAAAATAAGTCTGTATTTGACCCCCTGTGACTTAAGGGTTGGAGAAGCTTCTCTCTGTGTTTTTGCTGGGGGGGGGGCATTAAGGTCCATGTGCTTATTGATTGTGATCCGCGGATGCCTTGCCCGGGCAGAGACTGAAGTGTGAGCTTGTTTTTCCCAGTTATTTTTACATTTTGTTCACGCCTACATGAATAATCATTCTATTTTTTTGTATTTTTATTTTAAAGCATTGTAAACTTTATTTTTGGTCCAGTGGATGGTCGGTCTGTGGCCATGACTGTCTGTGAGTGGTTGCATTTCTCCACCCTTATCCCTTGACTGTTTACAGGAACAATGGTGAGGTGTTTGCTCCGTCCCTGTACTATAGATTGCCCTTTAACCTCTGTAGCCTTCTGCCTGGTGTGTTTAACTTGTCTAAAGTATGGTATCTTTAAAGCTATTTTTTTTTTTTTTTTTTATTTGTATTTTTTTTCTAGTTGAGTATATTATTTATATTGCTTTGTCTTGTCTGTGTGTGTGTGTGTGTGTGTGTAAAACTTAATAAACAGAGTAAAAAAATAAATAAATAGGCCGTCAATAATAATAATAATGGTTTACAATAATAATATTGACTAAACAATTTATTATAAATACGAAAATAAATAAACAAAAGGTAGAAAATTGCATCAAACTTGAATATCGAGTTGCAAAAAGTCAATTTGGACATGTCAACATTCTTGTCATCTTTCTCCACTACGATGTTAAAACTTGTCTCCAAAAAATTCCACTTGTTGGCTTCTTCTAACTATACTCTTTCTCCTCTAACTTTCTTTTACTTCAACAAGCTCAGGCAGTTCTCATCACACTAACACTATCCCTAAATGAACAGAGAACAGGTCCAATCGGTCCAGTCGGTAAATAAATTTAACTGCACATACCCGAGAGCCGTGGCAATTATATCAGGCAATTGTCGGTGCAAGATGGCGCCGACAGAGATGGTCGCCTGGCTTCGAGTCCTTAGGAAATCATGCAGTATTTTGTTTTTTAAAATGTATTATTTCTTATATTGTTACCCCAGGAAATCTTAAGTCTTATTACATACAGCCGGGAAGAACTATTGGATATAAGAGCGACTTCAGAGGATCCTCTGTTTGGACAACCACAGAGGACAACGGATCTAATCCCAGAAGCCGTCCCAAAACAACGGCGCCGCAGATGGGGAAGATGGAGCGGCCTCCTGGTCAGGCTCTGTAGATGTGCACATCGCTCACCGCTCCCGAGTATACTACTCGCCAATGTCCAGTTAGGTAGACGAAATTCGAGCAAGGGTTGCCTTCCAGAGAAACATCAGAGATTGTAACATTCTCTGTTTCACTGATACATGGTTCTCTCGGGATACAGTATGTTGTCAGAATCGGTTCAGCCACCGAGCTTCTCCATGCATCGCGCTGACAGAGAGAAACTCCTCTCTGGGAAGAGGAACGATGGGGGTGTATGCTTCATGATTTTAACGACTCATGGTGTAATCATAACAACATACAGGAACTCAAGTCCTTCTGTTCACCCGACCTAGAATTCCTTACAATCAAATGCCGGCCATATTATCTCCCAAGAGAATTCTTGTCAGTTGTCGTCACAGCTGTGTACATTCCCTCTCAAGCAGTCACCAACACGGCCCTCTAGGAACTTCATGTAAACTGGAAACCATTTATCCTGAGGTTGCATTTATTGTAGCTGAGGATTTTAACAAAATACATTTAAGAATAAGGCTACCTAAATTCAATCAGCATATTGATTGCACTATGCGCTGGTGTAATGCACTCGATCACTGCTACTCTAACGAAATGCCATCTTGCTCCTACCGTCTTATAGGCAAAACCTCAAACAGGATGTACCAGTGACTAGAAACATTCAAAGCTGGTCTGACCAATCGGAATCCACGCTTCAAGATTGTTTTGATCACGTGGACTGGGATGTGTTCCGGTCAGCCTCAGATAACAACATCGATCTATACACTGACTCGGTGAGTGAGTTTATAAAGAAGTGCATTTGAGATATTTTACCCACTGTGACTATTAAAACCTACCCTTACCAGAAACCGTGGATGGATGCATTCGCACAAAACTGAAAGTGCCAACCACCGCATTTAACCATAGAAAGAGGTCTGGGAATATGGCTGAATATAAACAGTGTAGTTATTCCCTCCGCAAGGCAATCAAACAAGTGAAATGCCGGTACATGGACAAAGTGGAGTTGCAATTCAACGGCTCAGACACAAGACTTATGGTAGGGTAGGGTCTACAGGAAATCACGGACGACAAAAAGAAAAACAGCCGCGTCACGGACACCGACGTCACGCTTTCAGACAAACTAAATGCCTTCTTTGAGGATAATTAAGTGCCACCGTCGCGACACACTAACAAGGACTGCGCCCCCCTCTTCTTCTCTGTGGCCGACATAAGTAAAACATATAAACGTGTTAACCCTAACAAGGTTGCTGGCCCAGACAGCATCCCTAGCCGTGTCCTCAGAGCATGCGCAAACCAGCTGGCTGGTGTGTTTACGGACATATTCAATCGTTCCCTATCCCAGTCTGCTCTCCCCACATGCTTCAAGATGGCCACCATTGTTCCTGTATCCAAGAAGGCAAAGATAGCTGAACTAAATGACCACCCCGTAGCACTCACTTCTGTCATCATGAAGTGCTTTGAGAGACTAGTCAAGGATCATATCACCTCCACCTTACCAGCCACCCTAGAGCCACTGCAGTTTGCAAACAGCCCCAACAGGTCCACAGATGATGCAATCGTCATCACACTGCACACTGCCCTTTTCCATCTGGACACGAGGAATACCTATGTAAGAATGCTGTTCATTGACTACAGCTCAGCATTCAACAGCATAGTACCCTCCAAGCTCATCATCAAGCTGGAGGCACTGGATCTCAACCCCGCCCTGTGCAATTGGGTCTGGGACTTTCTGACGGGCCGTCCCCAGGTGGTGAAGGTAGGAAACAACATCTCCACTTCGCTTACCCTCAACACTGGGGCCCCACAATGGTGCATGCTCAGCCCCCTCCTGTACTCCCTGGTCCCCCATGACTGCGTGACCATGCACGCCTCCATCTCAATCATCAAGTTTGCAGACGACACAACAGTAGTAGGCCTGAATAGTAGTGGACTTGATTACCAACAATGACGAGAGTCTACAGGGAGGAGGTGAGGGCACTCGGAGTGTGGTGTCAGGTAAACAACCCCACACTCAACGTCAACAAAACAAAGAGATGATGATGATCGTGGACATCAGGAAACAGCAGAGGGAGCACCCCCCTATCCACGAAGGGACAGAAGGTGGAAAGTTTTTAAGTTCCTCTGCGTACACATCACAGACAAACTGAAATGGTCCACCCACACAGACAGTGTGGTGAAGAAGGCGTAACAGCGCCTCTTCAACCTCAGGAGGCTGAAAAAATGTGTCTTGTTACCCAATCCCTGACAAACCTTAAGGATGCAAAATTGAGAGCATCCTGTCGGGCTGTATCACAGCCTGGTACAGCACCGTCCTCAACCTCAAGGCTCTCCAGAGAGTGGTGCGGTCTGCACAGCACATCACCGGGGGCAAACTACCTGCCCTCCATGACACCTACAGCACCTGATGTCACAGGAAGGCCAAAAAGATCATCAAGGACAACGTCCACCCGAGCCACTGCCTGTTCACACCGTTACCATCCAGAAGGCGAGGTCAGTACAGGTGCATCAAAGCTGGGACAGAGAGACTGAAAAACAGCTTCTATCTCAAGGCCACCAGACTGCTAAACAGCAATCACTAACTCAGAGAGGCTGCTGCCTACATTGAGACCCAATCCCTGGCCACTTGAATAAATGGATCACTAATTACTTAAACAGTGCACTTTAAATAATGCCACTTTAATAATGTTTACATATCTTATATTACTCATATCATATGTATATACTGTATTTTGTACCATCTATTGCACCTTGCCTATGCCGCTCGGCCATTGCTCATCCATATATTTATATGTACGTATACTCATTCACCCCTTTAGATTTGTGTGTATTAGGTAGTTGTTGGGAAATTGTTAGATTACTTGTTAGATATTATTGCAGTATCAGAACTAGAAGCCCAAGCATTTCGCTACACTCGCATTAACATCTGCTCACCATGTGTATGTGACCAATAACATTGTATTTTATTATATTTGACCCGGAATTTGGATCTCGGAATTTTGGGTCTGTTGAAACCGTAAAGACTTCTAAGAGAGAGAGAGAGAGAGAGAGAGAGAGAGAGAGAGAGAGAGAGAAAGAGAGAGAGAGAGAGAGAGAGAGAGAGAGAGAGAGAGAGAAAGAGAGAAAGAGAGAGAGAGAGAGAGAGAGAGAGAATGAGAGAGAATCGAGATCTGCCAGTTTGTATTAATTAACCTCCTCTGGGTGTCTCTCTGGTTCTGTATGTGAGAGCTGGCTCCTGCCCATCTCTGTGTTTCCTGAAGCCCAGTGGCGGTGAAGCCAGATGGGGCAGGCAGGTGGGACACACAGGCCTGAGTCTCTCCTGGAGCTAGGCTCTCCCCTGGAGGGGCTCCTGGACCCCATGGTGTTGGTGTGAGTTCCCACGTAGCAGATGAGATGGATGGGGAGACCCCCCCTGGGATTTATCTCCCCAATCCAGATTGTAGGAGGTGGGAGGGTCATATTAGGGTAGAGTAAAAAAAAAAATAGCAGCAGTTTCCTGGTCTGAAGCGTATGTGACTATTACGGAAGTATTCATGTCTGCAGATTGCATGCTTTTCCTGCTCATATATTATCAACAGTAAAATACTATGAAAGCATTATACTGCAGCATACTGTAAACTACGGTGCAATGTGGGAAAATTTTGCCGGCGGGGATATAATTGCTGTATTTCTAATGGTACTATAATTCCGGTACATAATTACGGTACGGTCCTATAATTCTATAGTACCGTACCGTAATTTTGGAGCGTCAATAACCTATTGACCACTAGTTGGTGCATGGTATTGTTGTGTCTGGTTTATTAACATATTTTGAGTTGTGTCCTGTAAGAGGCTATATTTGTTCCACCTGTTAGTGTGAGTGCTGTACCAATTTAACTAATATGTGCTTAAAATGCCCCATCAATTTAAAATGTATAGTGGACAGATTGGAATGGCAGCAAGTCTTTAACCTTTAAAGGTTGAATATTTTGTATTTTAGATCTGTTTTGCACTGTAGTGGCTGCCAGTTTGGAAGCCATGGTTAAGGCCTGCAAGTGATCTAAAACACCAAGTATTAATTGATATGTTGTTATATGTAAACACACTACCGAGCAGCCAACCTGCTTCCACCAATCCCATGCAATTACAGTAAAATACTGTGAAATCTCTGAAACAGTCATTCATTGGGGAGAGCTTGTTTTCATTCATTCATTACAATTACGGTAGCACTTGTTTTTTTAAAAAGTGCAATACAGTCAATTGTACAGTATTGTACTGTGTGTCATTACACAGTACTTACTTTGATAGATTACAGTGGGTGTACTGCGACAAGAAATACACACAAAATTCACGGCATCCCCTTTACGGTGTTGTTTTGGGCAAGTGTTAATCAGTCATGGGGCATTATAGTGGTATGACTAACCATATAAGCTATTAAGTGTTTATAGCACAGCTGAATGGGCTCAGGCTCAGGCTGTCCCATTGACACCCTCCTACCCTGAGGACCTGGGGCAGACTCATCTCTGGAGTGTGGGAACTTGGGTGACTCCCACCCCTGTCTCTCCCCTCCTTCCCCGTCTCTCCCTCCCGGCTCTCACACTGAAGCAGATACAGATTGGATCCTCTAAGTTCTCCACCACCTCGGACATTTCACCCCTCCTCGGAAGGTCATCCATTCATTCTACCCACCCTCCCTCCCATTTCAGTCTCTCTCTCTCCTTTCACTCTAAGCCCCTCCCTTCCCACTCCTCTCTCCCTCTTCTTCTGTGAACTTTGGCTTCTTCTCTAACCTGCTGTAATGATAACATTGGGGAGCTGGCTCAAGTTTAAAACAACTGGCTCCCCTGCATGCACAAACCTTGCACAGTAAGACATGGATTTGGAAAGTTATAAAAGCTATCGTGTTTGGTTAAAGCCCCTAAGGCCTGCTACTGTTATTGGACTGGATATTATTCAACAGAGGCCTCCAGACAGGAATAGTGTTCCTGGAGAAAAGAGCCCTGCGTTTAATAGGTCAGCAGTAGCCACAGTCGCTAACACACAGACAGACCTGGCGCTGTCGATGAATGGATTGATTTAGACGTATGTCTGTTTTTACGTCAGAGCCACTGCTAAGGGCCTCATTGTCTTCTCAAAAAATATATCCACAAGCTAATTTATTTATATAATTATTCAACAACAACAAAAATCACTTGATTACTAAGGTGCAGTGCATTCGGGAAGTATTCAGAGGCCTTCACCTTTCCACATTTGGTTACATTACAGCCTTATTCTAAAATGAACTACATTTTTTCAATCTATACACAATACCCCATAATGACAAAACAAAAACAGGTTTTTGCAAATTTTTGCAAATGTATTAAAAATAAAAAATGTACATAAGTATTCAGACCGTTTGCTATGAGACTCGGATTGGAGTCCACCTGTGGTAAATTCAATTGATCTGACATGATTTGGAAAGGCAAACACCGATGGACAGTGTTCCAGAGTTCCTCTGTGGAGATGGGAGAAACTTCCAGAAGGACAACCATCTCTGCAACACTCCACCAATCAGGCCTTTATGTTAGAGTGGCCAGATGGAAGCCAATCCTGTCACACCCTGACCATAGTTTGCTTTGTATGTTCTATGTTTTGTTTGGTCAGGGTGTGATCTGAGTGGGCATTCTATGTTGGATGTCTTGTTTGTCTGTTTCTGTGTTTGGGCCTGATATGGTTCTCAATCAGAGGCAGCTGTTAGTCATTGTCTCTGATTGGGAACCATATTTAGGTAGATTGTTTGGTGTTGGGTTTTGTGGGTCATTGTCTCCTGTCTCAGTGTTTGTACCACACGGGACTGGTTTCGGGTTTTCACATTTATTGTTTTGTAGTTTGTTCATGTATAGTTTTTCTTATTAAAAAACCATGAACTTCAACCACGCTGCGTATTGGTCCGCCTCTCCTTCGACGGAAGAACCCCGCTACAAATCCTCAGTAAAAGGCAGATGACAGCCTGCTTGGAGTTTGCCAAAAGGCACCTAAAGGACTCTCAGACCATGTGAAACAAGATTCTCTGGTCTGATGAAACCACGATTGAACTCTTTGGCTTGAATGCGTCACATGTGGAGGAAACCAGGCACTGCTCATCACCTGGCCAACACCATCCCTACGGTGAAGCATAGTGGTGGCAGCATCATGCTGTGGGGTTTATTTTCAGGATCGAGGTAAAGTTGAACGGACCAAAGTACAGAGAGATCCTTGATGAAAACCTGCTCCAGAATGCTCAGGACATCAGACTGGGGCAAAGGTTCACCTACAACAGGACAACAACCCTAAGCACACAGCCAAGACAACGCAGGAGTGGCTTCGGGATAAGCCTCTGAATGTCCTTGAGTGGCCCAGAGTCCGGGCTTGAACCCTCTCAAACATCTCTGGAAAGATCTGAAAATAGCTGTGCAGCGACACTCCCCATCCAACCTGACAGAGCTTGAGAGGATCTGCAGAGAGGAATTAATGTGAAAAAGAAACTCCCCAAATACAGGTGTGCCAAGCTTGTAGCATCATACCCAAGAAGACTCAAGGCTGTAATTGCTGCCAAAGATGCTTCAACAAAGTACTGATTAAAGGATCTGAATACTTATGTAAATGTGATATTTAAAAAAAAAATGTTTTATGCATTTGCAGAAAAAAAACTTTTTTTTAAAACTATTTAATCAATTTTAGAATAAGGCTGTAATGTAACAAAACATGACAAAAGTGAAGGGGTCTGAATACTTTACGAATGCACTGTATATCGTATCCTCTGTGCCTGTATAAGCCTTATAAAAGCTATCACTCATACAGTATCTATCATTAATTTTTGGTTAACAAACATCGACAGTGTGAAAAAATGCCACCCATCCACTACAGCATGTGTGTCATCCAATCCACTGCCAGTGTGGGCCAGACAAGGGAAGGTATTGGAAATTTAATTGGAGATTTGCTCCCCACGAAGCTACCTCCAGTTTGGGGGGGGGGGTTGTGGAATGTGGCACAGGGGACTGGTGGACACTGTTAGGATAAGGATGGAGGGGAGGAGAGAAGGAGCGATTGGGGTTGCTGAGCTGATGGGGGGTCACAGCTCACCAGGATACGCGGGTCAAGTTTATTTTCCTGTCAGGGGGCACTGAGAGAGAGGGAAGTGTGTGTGTGCATATGTTTGTGTGAATGTGTGTGTGTGTGTGTGTGTGTGTTTGCTCTGGAAAGGAAGGGGGGAGGGGGAGTAAGGTCTGGTTGATAAATGTACTATGACCATCCTCAAAGTGGAGCCATCTTGGAGCCTCACAGGGGGAGCCTTATCCTGGGTGAGTTACTAACAGACTGTCTCTGTGGTCAAGCAGCTCTGGAAAGACTCCACCTCAGTAATACTCTTCAGTACTGCTAGAGTGCACTTCTTACACTTCTAACACAACGTAAGGCTGAGTCGCTGACCAGTCCAACTTATCTGACCGACTCGCTCCACAAGTTCATCTTCAGAGTTCACCACAAACTTCCTGTAGGAAGATCCTATTGGACACTTCCTTCCTTCCATTCCTCCTCTTCATCTGTGGTCCACTCCTGTGTTGTTAGGACACCATTGTTTATCATCGCAGTTGAAACTGATGAAGGCTTGACCCTGAAACATGTCTGTGTATGTTAATGATAAATACATGTATTCTACATTTTGTAGAGTGCTGCCCTACTCGTAAATGAACAGAGATTCAGCATGCCACACATAAGAATAAGAGGTTTAATTTTGGAGTGAGCATGTTATTTGCCATTTACGGGAGACGGCATGTTGATATGAGAAAAAATGTAAGCGAGCTGATTCCCTAGTTGTGAAACCATGGTTTCTGATCACATATGCAAGTGAAGTGGAGACACCGCTACGGGGTCCATATTAGGATAGCATCACGCGTCTATGGTAGTGGTAGAGGTGGAGACACCCCATACCACAGACAATGATGATATGAGAAGAATGAGACGGAGTTCTCTGTCTGAGTCTGAGAGAGAGCTCAATAGTAATGACACAGCTGGGCTAGTCTGGTCTGAGGTATGGCAAGCAGGCGGGGTCAGGTTGAAGGAGACAGAGTTCATGTATGCTTGATCTGGCCCTACTCACACATAAGCTCAGTATTTGTATGTTAAATATTAGAGGAGATTTTCCCCTCCTTGACAGGTCACAAGAACATTTACTTAAGAAAAAGAGAAAGAATACAGTCATTTGAGGAGGAGAAGAAGGAGGTTGATTTGAATCTATCTGGAGTGTTCTTAAGCCAGGAGTGCATCATAAGGCATGTGAATTCATACATCCCTGAACTGCAGTAACATGCACAGCTGCCTGCTGCCTGTTAAAGTTACATTTCAGTGCACACTTGACATTATAAATTCTTTCCAACAATTACATAACCCAACAGCAATAAGAATCAACTTATAATGAAAAGCCTCAGCTGTGACTGAACAACATCGACTAAACTGGAGAATAACATTGTTGTTTTATCCTTTTGAACTGTGACCTTACAGTTCCGATGGATGTGGCCTTGGGTCAGCCTCAAGCAGAAGGCCTGTGGGGGTGTTACAGGTCGATCTGCCCTAGTTATTCAATAACCAGGCCCATGACCATCTCCCATGATCCCACAGACAACAAACAATAGCCCCTGGTGAACGTCAACGTGGGAAACAAAACCTTCTGCTACACCAGGGTGTGAAAAAACAACACAACCACAATCAATAACTCAGCCTCACAACGAGGGAACATTGAAATGTGTGTACACTGTGAAAGACAACAAAGTCTTACGTCATATGAAACAATTAGAAAATAGGGTGAGATGGATACAAGTTCACAGTAGGGTGTGTAGTTGTAGGACAAAAGTAATACCTGCTCCAGAACAAACAGTATGTCATGGTTTGGTATCGATGACTCGTACTGTAAGAGGAGATAGGGGCTCAATCTTAGATGACTCATTGATGACTGCTAGTTGATTTCCACATCAATTACACAACACAACATACTCAGATTATTATTCATACCAAATATCCTAGTTGCTTATAAAAATATTATTAAATTCAGTGATTGTAATCAATTTCTTTAGCAAATCAAATCACATGATATTGTTCGCATACACATATTTAGCAGATCTTATTGTGGGTGTAGCGAAATGCTTGTCTTCCTAGCTCCAACAGTGAAGTAGTATCTAACAATTCACAACATTACAACAAATCTTAAAAGTAAAAGAATGGAATTAAGAAATATATAATTATTAGGATGAGCAATGTCGGAGTGGTACTGACTAGGATACAGTAGAATACAGTATATGCAGTACATATGGAATTAGTAAAACAGTATGTAAACCTTATTAAAGTGACTAGTGTTCCTTGTCTATGTACATAGGGCAGCAGCCTCTAAGGTGCAGGGTTGAGCCGGCAAGTGACAGTTTCCCTGAAGCTGCACGTAAAGAAATATTGTTATGGTACTTTACTTCCTGAAACCCTGACAAAAGGAGATGACTCTGTACTGATTGAAATAATTACCTCCATTCCCACTAGCTAGCCTGTTGCTTTACCTCTAACTAAACAACTGTATTATTTATTTCTCTCCACCATTGTCCTCCTCCCTTCCAATCCTATCCATTGGCTGAGGAACACACTGTCTTTCTATCCTGGAGCCTTGATGCTGGCCCTCCTCACTATGGAAATGGCATTGGCCAGATAAACCAGTGAATGGTATCGGAGCATGGTGCCACGGAGGTGCCAGGTCACAGATAGCCTGTTCAGGTCACTGTGAAGGTTGTCCTGGCCTCCTAATCGGCAGCCTGGTTGAGATACTGTTGAGATACAGCTTGTGTGTGTGTATGCACATGCTCTGGCTGCTCAGGCAGCTGTGACGCCGTCTGTCTTTGTTCTGTCGTATCTAAACTCCAGTTGTGTTTCCAATTAAAGACGGGGGAGAGATGGAGACAGACAGACTGCTAGTTACAACATTCTAGGGCGGCGGTGTTGCAAAAATCCAACCTCCCCTTTTCCCTCTCTTCCTTTCCTCCTAGCTCCCCACCCTCCACAATCTTTCATTCCCCCCATTTAACATCCCTCCCTTCCCCTGGGATGTGGAAAGTGTTTTTGGAGCAACTAAACCATCAGGACAACGCTATGCTAAAGAGGAGAGCATGACGGAGGAATTCAGAGACATGTGGCATGTTTTGTGTGTGCGTGTCTCCCTGTGAGTGTTTCTCACTCTTCCCTTCATTTTGGGGGTCCACCACACAACGCCTCAAGCCGTTCCTGTAATCTCTCTCTTATTTCAATTCAATTCAATTCAAGGGGCTTTATTGGCATGGGAAACATATGTTAACATTGCCAAAGCAAGTGAGGTAGATAATATACAAAGGTGAAAAAAACAATAAAAATTAACAGTAAACATTACACATAGAGAAGTTTCAAAAGAATAAAGACATTACAAAGGTCACATTGTACAGTGTTGTAACGGTGTACAAATGGTTAAAGTACAAAAGGGAAAATAAATAAGCATAAATATGGGTCGTATTAACAATGGTGTTTGTTCTTCACTGTGACAACAGGTCACAAACTTTGCTGCTGTGATGGCACACTATGGTATTTCACCCAGTAAATATGGGAGTTTATCAAAATCGGGTTTGTTTTCAAATTCTTTGTGGATCTGTGTAATCTGAGGAAAATATGTGTCTCTAATATGGTCATATAATGAGCAGGAGGTTAGGAAGTGCAGCTCAGTTTCCACCTCATTTTGTGGGCAGTGTGCACATGGCCTTCTCTAGAGAGCCAGGTCTGCCTACAGCGGCCTTTCTCAATAACAAGTCTGTACATAGTCAAAGCTTTACTTAATTTTGGTTCAGTCACTGTGTACTCTCTGTTCAGGGCCAAATGGTATTCTGGTTTGCTCTGTTTTTTTGTTAATTATTTCCAATGTGTCAAGTAATTATCTTTTTGTTTTCTCATGATTTGGTTGGGTCTAATTGTTTTTCTGTCCTGGGGCTCTGTGGGGTGTGTTTGTGTTTGTGAACAGAGCCCCAAGACCAGCTTGCTTAGGGGACTCTTCTCCAGGTTCAACTCTCTGTAGGTGATGGCTTTTCAAATCAAATCAAATCAAATTTTATTTGTCACATACACATGGTTAGCAGATGTTAATGCGAGTGTAGCGAAATGCTTGTGCTTCTAGTTCCGACAATGCAGTAATAACCAACAAGTAATCTAACTAACAATTCCAAAACTACTGTCTTGTACACAGTGTAAGGGGATAAAGAATATGTACATAAGGATATATGAATGAGTGATGGTACAGAGCAGCATAGGCAAGATACAGTAGATGGTATCGAGTACAGTATATACATATGAGATGAGTATGTAAACAAAGTAGCATAGTTAAAGTGGCTAGTGATACATGTATTACATAAGAATACAGTCGATGGTATAGAGTACAGTATATACATATGCATATGAGATGAATAATGTAGGGTAAGTAACATTATATAAGGTAGCATTGTTTAAAGTGGCTAGTGATATATTTACATAATTTCCCATCAATTCCCATTATTAAAGTGGCTGGAGTTGAGTCAGTGTCAGTGTGTTGGCAGCAGCCACTCAATGTTAGTGGTGGCTGTTTAACAGTCTGATGACCTTGAGATAGAAGCTGTTTTTCAGTCTCTCGGTCCCAGCTTTGATGCACCTGTACTGACCTCGCCTTCTGGATGATAGCGGGGTGAACAGGCAGTGGCTCGGGTGGTTGATGTCCTTGATGATCTTTATGGCCTTCCTGTGACATCGGGTGGTGTAGGTGTCCTGGAGGGCAGGTAGTTTGCCCCCGGTGATGCGTTGTGCAGACCTCACTACCCTCTGGAGAGCCTTACGGTTGAGGGCGGAGCAGTTGCCGTACCAGGCGGTGATACAGCCCGCCAGGATGCTCTCGATTGTGCATCTGTAGAAGTTTGTGAGTGCTTTTGGTGACAAGCCGAATTTCTTCAGCCTCCTGAGGTTGAAGAGGCGGTGCTGCGCCTTCTTCACAATGCTGTCTGTGTGAGTGGACCAATTCAGTTTGTCTGTGATGTGTATGCCGAGGAACTTAAAACTTGCTACCCTCTCCACTACTGTTCCATCGATGTGGATAGGGGGGTGTTCCCTCTGCTGTTTCCTGAAGTCCACAATCATCTCCTTAGTTTTGTTGACGTTGAGTGTGAGGTTATTTTCCTGACACCACACTCCGAGGGCCCTCACCTCCTCCCTGTAGGCCGTCTCGTCGTTGTTGGTAATCAAGCCTACCACTGTTGTGTCGTCCGCAAACTTGATGATTGAGTTGGAGGCGTGCGTGGCCACGCAGTCGTGGGTGAACAGGGAGTACAGGAGAGGGCTCAGAACGCACCCTTGTGGGGCCCCAGTGTTGAGGATCAGCGGGGAGGAGATGTTGTTGCCTATCCTCACCACCTGGGGGCGGCCCGTCAGGAAGTCCAGTACCCAGTTGCACAGGGCGGGGTCGAGACCCAGGGTCTCGAGCTTGATGACGAGCTTGGAGGGTACTATGGTGTTGAATGCCGAGCTGTAGTCAATGAACAGCATTCTCACATCGGTATTCCTCTTGTCCAGATGGGTTAGGGCAGTGTGCAGTGTGGTTGAGATTGCATCGTCTGTGGACCTATTTGGGCGGTAAGCAAATTGGAGTGGGTCTAGGGTGTCAGGTAGGGTGGAGGTGATATGGTCCTTGACTAGTCTCTCAAAGCACTTCATGATGACGGAAGTGAGTGCTACGGGGCGGTAGTCGTTTAGCTCAGTTACCTTAGCTTTCTTGGGAACAGGAACAATGGTGGCCCTCTTGAAGCATGTGGGAACAGCAGACTGGTATAGGGATTGATTGAATATGTCCGTAAACACACCGGCCAGCTGGTCTGCGCATGCTCTGAGGGCGCGGCTGGGGATGCCGTCTGGGCCTGCAGCCTTGCGAGGGTTAACACGTTTAAATGTCTTACTCACCTCGGCTGCAGTGAAGGAGAGACCGCATGTTTTCGTTGCAGGCCGTGTCAGTGGCACTGTATTGTCCTCAAAGCGGGCAAAAAAGTTATTTAGTCTGCCTGGGAGCAGGACATCCTGGTCCGTGACTGGGCTGGATTTCTTCCTGTAGTCCGTGATTGACTGTAGACCCTGCCACATGCCTCTTGTGTCTGAGCCGTTGAATTGAGATTCTACTTTGTCTCTGTACTGACGCTTAGCTTGTTTGATAGCCTTGCGGAGGGAATAGCTGCACTGTTTGTATTCGGTCATGTTACCAGACACCTTGCCCTGATTAAAAGCAGTGGTTTGCGCTTTCAGTTTCACGCGAATGCTGCCATCAATCCACGGTTTCTGGTTAGGGAATGTTTTAATCGTTGCTATGGGAACGACATCTTCAACGCACGTTCTAATGAACTCGCACACCGAATCAGCGTATTCGTCAATGTTGTTGTCTGACGCAATACGAAACATGTCCCAGTCCACGTGATGGAAGCAGTCTTGGAGTGTGGAGTCAGCTTGGTCGGACCAGCGTTGGACAGACCTCAGCGTGGGAGCCTCTTGTTTTAGTTTCTGTCTGTAGGCAGGGATCAACAAAATGGAGTCGTGGTCAGCTTTTCCGAAAGGGGGGCGGGGCAGGGCCTTATATGCGTCGCGGAAGTTAGAGTAACAATGATCCAAGGTCTTTCCACCCCTGGTTGCGCAATCGATATGCTGATAAAATTTAGGGAGTCTTGTTTTCAGATTAGCCTTGTTAAAATCCCCAGCTACAATGAATGCAGCCTCCGGATAAATGGTTTCCAGTTTGCAAAGAGTCAAATAAAGTTCATTCAGAGCCATCGATGTGTCTGCTTGGGGGGGGATATATACGGCTGTGATTATAATCGAAGAGAATTCTTTTGGTCGATAATGCGGTCTACATTTGATTGTGAGGAATTCTAAATCAGGTGAAAAGAAGGATTTGAGTTCCTGTATGTTTCTTTCATCACACCACATCACGTTAACCATAAGGCATACGCCCCCGCCCCTCTTCTTACCAGAAAGATGTTTGTTTCTGTCTGCGCGATGCGTGGAGAAACCCGTTGGCTGCACCGCCTCGGATAGCGTCTCTCCAGTGAGCCACGTTTCTGTGAAGCAAAGAACGTTACAGTCTCTGATGCCCCTCTGGAATGCTACCCTTGCTCGGATTTCATCAACCTTGTTGTCAAGAGACTGGACATTGGCAAGAAGAATGCTAGGGAGTGGTGGACGGTGTGCCCGTCTCCGGAGTCTGACCAGAAGACCGCCTCGTTTCCCTCTTTTTCGGAGTCGTTTTTTTGGGTCGCTGCATGGGATCCGCTCCGTTGTCCTGTTTGTAAGGCAGAACACAGGATCCGCGTCGCGAAAAACATATTCTTGGTCGTACTGATGGTGAGTTGACGCTGATCTTATATTCAGTAGTTCTTCTCGACTGTATGTAATGAAACCTAAGATGACCTGGGGTACTAATGTAAGAAATAACACGTAAAACAAACAAAAAACTGCATAGTTTCCTGGGAACGCGAAGCGAGGCGGCCATCTCTGTCGGCGCCGGAAGTTGTAAATCTTTTTTATGGAAGGTTAGGGAAACGCTTCCTTTTTGGTGGTTGTAGAATTGAACGTCTCTTTTCTGGATTTTGATAATTAGCGGGTATCGGCCTAATTCTGCTCAGCATGCATTATTTGGTGTTCTACGTTGTACACAGAGGATATTGATGCAGAATTCTGCATTCAGAGTGTCAATTTGTTGTTTGTCCCATTTTGTGAAATCTTGGTTGGTGAGCGGACCCCAGACCTCACAACCATAAAGGGCAATGGGTTCTATAACTGTTTCAAGTATTTTTAGCCAGATCCTAATTGGTATGTCAAACTTTATGTTCCCTTTGATGGCATAGAATGCCCTTCTTGCATTGTCTCTCAGATCATTCACAGCTTTGTGGAAGTTACCTGTAGCGCTGATGGCCAAGGTATTTATAGTTTTTTTGTGTGCTCTGGGGCAACGGTGTCTAGATGGAATTTGTATTTATGGTCCTGGCGACTGGACCTTTTTTGGAACACCATTATTTTTGTCTTACTGAGATATACTGTCAGGGCCCAGATCTGGCAGAATCTGTGCAGAATATCTAGGGTGCTGCTGTCGGCCCTCCTTGGTTGGTGACAGAAGCACCAGATCATCAGCAAACAGTAGACATTTGACTTCAGATTCTAGTAGGGTGAGGCCGGGTGCTGCAGACTTTTCTAGCGCCCGCACCAATTCGTTGATATATATGTTGAAGAGGGTGGGGCTTAAGCTGCATCCCTGTCTGTGTTTTAAGACTATTTTAACCGCACTCTTGCTGTTTGTTTACATGGATTTTATAATGTCGTATGTTTTACCTCCAACGCCACTTTCCATCAATTTGTATAGCAGACCCTCATGCCAAATTGAGTCGAAGGCTTTTTTTAAATCAACAAAGCATGAGAAGACTTTGCCTTGGTTTTGGTTTGTTTGTTTGTCTATTAGGGTGTGCAGTCTGAATACACGGTCTGTTGTACAGTAATTTGGTAGAAAGCCAGTTTGAAATTTGCTCAGTACATTGTTTTCACTGAGGAAATGTACAAGTCTGCTGTTAATGATAATGCAGAGGATTTTCCCAAGGTTGCTGTTGATGCATATCTCACGGTAGTTATTGGGGTCAAATTTGTCTCCATTTTTGTGGATTGGGGTGATCAGTCCTTGGTTCCAAATATTGGGGAAGATGCCAGAGCTAAGGATGATGTTAAAGAGTTTTAGTATAGCCAATTGGAATTTGTTGTCTGTATATTTGATAATTTCAACACCACATGCCTTTTTGGGTTGGAGGGTTTTTATTTTGTCCTGTAGCTCATTCAAGGTAATTGGAGAATCCAGTGGGTTCTGGTAGTCTTTAATAGTTGATTCTAAAATGTGTATTTGATCATGTATAGGTTTTTTCTCTTGGAGAAGTGGTTTACCCATACATCTCCATGGGTAAACCTCTCCTGGCCTGGAGAGGAAGGTGAGAGGACATACCTCAGCTCTTCCTGCCAGGGCTGGTCTCAGCGATTAACAGCCTTTCTCCTCCTCATCTACTCTAACTGGTCCACATTGTGGCTCTAATTCTGTAACGGCCGTTGGTGGAAGAAGGTGAGGACCAAAGCGCAGGGTGGTACGTGTTCGTCATTTATTAACTAGAACTGAACACTAAAAACAAAGTAACAAAAAGAACAACCGAAACAGCTCCGTCAGGTGCAAAACACAAAACAGAAAGCAATTACTCACAAAAACCCATGTGGGCAAGAGCTACCTAAGTATGGTTCTCAATCAGAGACAACGATAGACAGCTGTCCCTGATTGACAACCATACCCGGCCAAAAAAAAAGAAATACAAAAACAGAAAAAGGAACATAGAACGCCCACCCTAGTCACACCCTGGCCTAACCAAAATAGAGAATAAAAGCCTCTCTATGGCCAGGGTGTGACAAATTCATGGGATGGGGTATGATCCTGAACTATTCTAAATGGTTGTTCAGTCTCTTTTGATTGAAAGTCAAATTAACACTTTCCCTGATTTATTAGGTTTTACAAATATTTTATCCTATATCCCATATATCATTGGACTGGCTAGCTGTCTTGTAACCAGTCATAGGGATAAGGAATGTAAACCATTACAAAGCTCCAAGGAACCTCCTCCATTCCTAAACACACACCCTGTCCAACATCTAAACTTATTCCCCTCGAACCACTCTCTGTCCTCGGAAATGTTTATCAGCAGAGATAGGGGACCAGCAGCGGAACATAGACAGACTCCTTTTCACCCAGGAGCCTGTAGTGTAGACCAGCAGGAGACAAACTGCCCAAGGCTGCCTCCCCTCCTTCTCCTCCCCATCTCTGCTACTCCCCCTCCTTCCTCCACCATCCACCCCACTTCAGCAGCCCCTAATAGGTCTGCCCACCAAAAGGTTCCCTGGCTGGGGGCCGGGAGCAACAGGGGGGCCACATCACAGAAACACATGCCCTCTTTGATAAAGGCCTGTGTTAGTGCTGCTGAGGATCACCCTATCCGAGCGCTGCTATCAGCCGGCTGTGACGAGCTCTGCTGAAATCCATCACAAGTTACACTTGTCCTCTTTGGATTGGAACAAGGAGTGATGTTGTTGTTTTTGTGTTGTACTGCTTTAACCCTGCATCTGCCAAACAGAGGGTGACGCCAGGTGTTGTCAACCGCAATTGTAATCACTATACCTACACTGTAATAAGAATACCTGCCTATGTAATGCCAATACATACAGTAGTTATAGCATCACTAAATATAAAGTCAGAGCAAGTTTACCAAGAAGATCGTTAGGAGGACTGTAGTTCCCTGTGCTCTGTGTTTTAGGTCATGTTTTAATCAGAGGGCCTGGGGACACCTGTTCAGGCTCCATGCTCTGTTCGCTCTGGGAGGAGAGAAAGGCCCCACTCTCCTTCTCAGCCCAGAGATGGGTCGACATGCCCTATCACACACTACCTTTAGGTCATGGGTCGCAGCTCCTCAGGTGAACAGGCTCTTCTTCTTACAGCTGGGGGTAATACCTTGGAGAGAGCGAGAGAGAAAGAAAGAGAGAGAGTGAGAGAGAGAGAGAGAGAGAGAGAGAGAGAGAGAGAGAGAGAGAGAGAGAGAGAGAGAGAGAGAGAAAGAGAGAGAGAAATGTCCCAAATAACACTGTATTTACACACAAGATGGCAGTTTTCTGGAGTCCATGATTGACTCACTGTGTATTTTTTCTTCTATTTATAAACATCCTTCAGCTTCTGGAAATAAATTAAGGGGATCTGCAAGACTGTGCTCAACAGTATGAATGAACATATGGTAACATACTGCTCTCAACGATACTCATCAAATATCGTATTATCATAGCTACAGTAGTTACCTTTATATTCTAGGCCATGCACACTGCATAGATAAATGCTTTTAGTGCTTTTCTGTCCCCCACTGTGACTTCAGTATCTGACCGATCTCCCACACAGAAGCAGTCAACACCGATGGCATGCCTGACACATTTATACAAACAGCTATACGTTTCAGTAGGCCTTTCACCAACCCTATATACTCAAAGACCCCTCACTGGAGACGCAGTGTTTAAAAAGGCCCACAGACATGCAGCTCTGTGAAAGGCGCTCTTAGTAAGTCAATAGAAGGCTCACAGTTAGAGAGAGAGGCGGGGAGAGAGGGCGGGGGGGAGTGGAAGCTGTGAAGAGAGTGGGAAAGAGAGGTAGACGGAGGGAGAGTGAGTAGAGAGAGAGATGAGAGGAACGGGGGATAGAAAAGTTAAAAAAAATGGACATAGAGGGGTAAAGATAGAGAGGGAGAAGGGGGAGTATAGGGAGGTGGCTGGGGTGATGAGGGGATGAGGGCTCTGGGCTGAGGTCCTGAGGACTTGATGTGCTTGGCCAAGCTACTTCCCCTGGTGAAGACCAACCTCAGGCGCTCAGATCTCTGTGTGGTGCCCCTGCGTCAAAGCCCCTGCGAGTTCCTGTGTATCGTGTGCCCTGCCCACAAACATACAGGCCTCAATGCTCTCCCTTCAATCTGCGGGGTATCACACACCCACGGTGGCCTCTCCAACACCCAGGCTTTAATTATGAAAATAGCAGCACACTGCCTGCCTGCCTGCCACTGAGTGTAAAGTGGCCTCAGTGTGTGTAGAACTGAGGTTCAGTTAGGTTAATGCAGTTGAATGCTCTGACTGAAATATTTGAGGTAGTGGTTCAACTTCTTCAACATCAACTGGTCTTTTGTAGGTATGTCACAACTCAATGCATCAGGAGAGATGGTTTTCATTCTAAAACTCACACTGTCCGTCTATGTGGATAGTTATGCTGTTAACTATGAATGCAGAATGGTGCATCCTCTATCCAGGAATAATCACTTTTCACCCGACACAAAGAACCATTTCTGTGCAAAGGAAGGGAAGTGAATATGCATAAACACAGTGCTAAATGACACACACATGCACGCTCAGACACACACACCAGGGCCGGCGTTATGGGCGGGACTTAAGGGGCCTGACCCACCCTACTGTACCTCAAAATAAAATATTTAAAGGTGCACTATATAGAAATAACTCTAATTTCTATTTGAATTTGGTCAGGTCACCCAAAAAGTTATTGCAGCTTTAAATATTGATCACGTATTTGACAAAGATGTGCTGACAAAAAAGACACATCAATCACAAATAAAGTATCAGAGCAAGCAAAACAGAGCCCCTCTTCCTACTTATGTGTCTGTACAAAAAGATTATGGCATATTCAGACAGCATCAGATACATGGGTTACATATAGTAACACAGAGGGGAGCTGTTTCATTCGCTTAGATGCTTTCTCCAGGGATATAGTTTCAGCCACTTGCTAACTGAACTGGGATGTAGTGCTGATTGGGACAAACCCGACGTAACAAGAACAGCCACAGACAGAAAACTACCACGCGTTGTCAAAACAGTTGTCCTCAAAACACTTTGTTATGGACTTGGGGCTTATGTTGAACTCGCCCTACTGTCTGAGTGCTTAGCTTACACAAACGTACCACCTTTCTTGCGTACGCAGACAAACTGATCCCCCGCATGAACCTTATCCTCACACCAACGAGATCTAGGATCCAAATTCTGCCTTGATGTTCATAAACCACCACAGATCCCCTCTTGCGCAGTGGAACCCAGAATGATATGTGACGACTTGGTTATCATTCTGTCCTTTCAGCACCACAAGGGCGCTCCAATCGCTTAAAAGGACATCTCATCAAGATCTGTTACCTACGCCTAATACTCATAGCTTATTATTATTATTACAATAGAAGATTATCCAGTCTGTATCACACCCGGCCATGATTGGGAGTCCTATCGGGTGGCGCACAATTGGCCCAGCTGTCACGTTCTGACCTTAGTTATTTTATTATGTCTTTGCTTTAGTATGGTCAGGGCGTGAGTTGGGTGGGTTGTCTATGTTCCTTTTTCTATGTTTTGGGATTTCTGTGTTTGGCCTGGTATGGTTCTCAATCAGAGGCAGCTGTTTATCATTGTCCCTGATTGAGAACCATATTTAGGTAGCCTGGTTTCACTTTTGAGTTGTTGGTGATTATTTTCCGTGTTAGTGTTTGTTATCACACGGGACCGTTTTGTTTGTTTCACTTTGTTATTTTGTATTTCTGTAGTGTTCAGTATGTCTTATTAAATGGACACTTACCACGCTGCAAATTGGTCTGACCTCTCTTACTCCTCATCAGAGGAAGACGACGAACGTTACACCAGCGTCGTCCGGGTTTGGCCGGGGTAGGCCGTCATTGTAAATAAGAATTTGTTCTTAACTGACTTGCCTAGTTAAATAAAGGTTAATATATATATATTTATATATATATATACAGTTGAAGTCGGAAGTTCACATACACTTAGGTTGGAGTCAATCAAACTCGTTTTTCAATCACTCCACAAATATCTTGTTGTCAAACTATAGTTTTGGCAAGTCGGTTAGGACACCTACTTTGTGCATGACACAAGTAATTTTCCCAAC
Organism: Oncorhynchus mykiss; assembly: GCF_057628025.1. Lineage (NCBI taxonomy): Eukaryota > Metazoa > Chordata > Actinopteri > Salmoniformes > Salmonidae > Oncorhynchus > Oncorhynchus mykiss. The sequence continues at coordinate 28,449,680 of NC_143031.1, forward strand.
AATTGTTTACAGACAGATTATTTCACTTATAATTCACTGTATCACAATTCCAGTGGGTCAGAAACTTTACATAAACTAAGTCGACTGTGCCTTCAAACAGTTTGGAAAATTCCAGAAAATTATGTCATGGCTTTAGAAGCTTCTGATAGGCTAATTGACATAATTTGAGTCAATTGGAAGTGTACCAGTGGATGTATTTCAAGGCCGACCTTCAAACTCAGTCTCTCTTTGCTTGACATCATGGGAAATCAAATGAAATCAGCCAAGACCTCAGAAAACAAATTGTAGACCTCCACAAGTCTGGTTCACCCTTGGGAGTAATTTCCAAACACCTGAAGGTACCATGTTCATCTGTACAAACAATAGTACGCAAGTATAAACACCATGGGACCACGCAGCTGTCATACCACTCAGGAAGGAGATGTGTTCTGTCTCCTGGAGATGAACGTATTTTGGTGCAAAAAGTGCAAATCAATCCCAGAACAACAGCAAAGGACCTTGTGAATATGCTGGAGGAAATGGGTACAAAAGTATCTATATCCACAGTAAAACGAGTTCTATATCGACATAACCTCAAAGGCCACTCAGCACGGAGGAAGCCGCTGCTCCAAAACCGCCATAAAAAAGGCAGACTACGGTTTGCAACTGCACATGGGGACAAATATCATACTTTTTGGAGAAATATCCTCTGGTCTGATGAAACAAAAATAGAACTGTTTGGCCATAATGACCATTGTTATGTTTAGAGGAAAAAGGGGGAAGCTTGCAAGCCGAAGAACACCATCCCAACAGTGAAGCACGAGGTGGCAGCATCATGTTGAGGGGGTGCTTTGCTGCAGGAGGGACTGGTGCACTTCACAAAATAGATGGCATCATGAGGGAGGACAATTATGTGGATATATTGAAGCAACATCTCAAGACATCAGTCAGGAAGTTAAAACTTGGTCGCAAATGGGTCTTCCAAATGGACAATGACCCCAAGCAAACTTCCAAAGTTGTGGCAAATTGGCTTAAGGACAACAAAGTCAAGGTATTGGAGCGGCCATCACAAAGCCCTGACCTCAAGCCTATAGAAAATGTGTGGGCAGAACTGAAAAGGCGTGTGCGAGCAAGGAGACCTACAAACTTGACTCAGTTACACCAGCTCTGTCAGGACGAATGGGCCAAAATTCACCCAACTTATTGTGGGAAGCTTGTGGAAGGCTAGTGAAACAATTGAAACAAGTGAAAGTGAAACAATTTAAAGGCAATGCTACCAAATACTAATTGAGTGTACGTAAGCTTCTGACCCACTGGGAATGTGATGAAAGAAATTCAAGCTGAAATACATCATTCTCTCTACTATTATTCTGACATTTCACATTCGTAAAATAAAGTGGTGATCGTAACGGACCTTAAACAGGGAATTTTTACTTGGATTAAATGTCAGGAATTGTGAAAAACTGAGTTTAAATGTATGAATAGTCAAATGTTTTTCCTCATGTGCCCAAAACTCAACAGCACGCCCCTTGGCAGGTTATAATGTATGCTTTGATTAAAACAAAATACAAGAAAGGGTAATGGTTTGTTAACACCATCTGCTTTTATTCGCTCACAAACAGTAATTCATGAAGATGTAAATGTTTGGACGTTTCACTGGTAAAACGTGAAAAAATCATCATTGTCAACTGACAGTGATGACGGCCTATTTTGAAATAAGGTATTCCTAACTTGGTTTGAAGATATTAAAAATACAGGGGGAAGGTAGCCTATAGTGGTTAAGAAAGAGACAGCAATGGAAAGGTCGCTGGTCAGAATTCCTGAGGTGAAAAATCTGTTGATGTGACCTTGAGCAAGGCACTTAACCCTAATTGTTCCTGTAAGTCGCTATGGATAAGAGCATTTTCTCAATGACAAAAAAATAAATAAATGTTGAAATAATTGGAGGATGCATTCATTTTATGCATATTCTATAATGATAGGAGGGGGGGGGGGGGTGCGTGTGTGTGTGTGTGTGTGTGTGTGTGTGTGTGTGTGTGTGTGTGTGTGTGTGCGTGCGTGTGTGTGTGTGTGGACAAGCAGGAAGTGGCTAAGCCCTAGACAAGCCGTGCCTGTTAGAATGATGTGTCAGTGACATGCGCTAAGGTCACAATAATCTGTCAGGGTGAATGATTGCAGTGCTCTCTCTTCTTCTCACATAGTCCGTCTGTTGAGTGTGTGTGTGAGACAAGCCCCTGCTGGAGGAAAATGGGGCCTTACTGCACAAAGCATGCTTTCAGAACGGGGCACTCCGCTTCTTCAGCTCTGTCTCTCCTCTAAAACCTCCCCCTTCCCTTCTTCCCTCCTTCCTTCTCTCACAATCCGGCGTGCCCTCCTCCTTCTCCTTAATAGAGGGGCGAGGTATATTTACAGGGATGCCCTTGTGGAGGAAGGAGAGGGGGGTCTGGAAGGGGGGCGCCAGAAGAGTGAGATGTCTGAGTGTAATTTACAGGCCTAATAAATCCCCTCGCTTTACCATCTAACCACTATATCTGCGAGGCAGCTCCCTAAAAACGTAATCACTCCCCAGCCGGGCCATTGGCTGCTGCCCTCGCAGCGCCGCAGCAGGGGCAGGATGGGAGCTCTGCAGCCGTATTACTCCACTGTTATAGCAAACGGGTTCCTCATTATCACCTACCCGGCCTGGCCTGGCCTGGACAGCCAGCCTGCCTTCCTCCACGGCCCGGGGCCACTGAGCCCACCCTGCAGCCCCTAAACCTAAACCTCTGGAACACTTATACATGGAAGCCCAGGCAGCACTCCAGAACCGTGTATATCCCCATAAGCTTTACTCACAAGTCCCTAAACCCAGAGGCCCTGACAGAAGCCCAGCCACACTCCAGAGAACCAGTCCCAGAACTCCAGGAGAGCCCCTGAATCCAGAACCCATGGCCCACTTCAGACTGAGCTCCAAGCTCCAGCTCCAACCTCGGATCCCTTACTGCAGAGCCCCTAAAACATCAGCCACGCTCCACAGCCTGGGCCCATAGCTTTTAGTCCAACCCAGACCTCCGATGTAGTGAATAGCCCTAGCTCCAGACCCTTCTGCACTGTTTGGCTGGCTGAAGTTTGTGACCACGAGATGCAGAATTATTATTCATTTCCAGGCTCACAACAACAATCATAAACCAGGAAGACAGCCTCATAGCTGGGCAGAGGAGTGAGGGTGGTGGGGATTGGGGAGAGAGGGACTCTGGCGCGCCTCTCCTCAGGTAGCCCCCACTGAGCTGCCCCTGTTGCCCCTCTCCCCCCCTCCCTGGTTCTTTATCTGGGAGCTGTTAAGTGGAGAGGAAAGGTTTTAATTATGGTCTGAGCCATTGGAGCTCCAGAGGGAAGTCATAAAGGAAACACTCATTTAGGAGGGTGGGCCGTGGTGTGCTGCACATCTCGACTGACTCTGATGGTACTCAGGGACAGAGTCATCCTGACTGTCAGAGAAGATTTATACATCTCCCCCAAATAAAAAGGGGGGAATGAGATAATCTCCCTCTCTCTCTCTTTCTTTCTTTCTTTCTTTCTTTCTTTCTTTCTTTATCTCTCTCTCTCTCTCTCTCTATGACTCAAGCAACAAATTTGTTGATTTGATTTTTCCTAGTGTTAGGGTCAAATGTGCACTTGATTACAGCATAATGCATTTGGATCTATGCCCTGAATTTATTGTATTTTATTTCAGAAGCCTCTAAACAGAAGATGCACCAGGTGGTGGTATAAGAATAAGATGCATCACTTTGTCACAATGTAAGCTTGCGGGTCACTGGGTTTGTGTTCTGAACAACCAAGGACAAAACCCACAAGACAAAGGCCAGTAATGGAGAATGGAGCAGGCCAGGGCAGTGGGGTTGGTTACTGGGAGACAGTCAGTCGTGGGGAAACTAACTCCAGCTGCAAAGACAAAAGATGAAGCAGAGGACATAAATCACTAGAAGACCAAACATTCACACCCCTATTCTAAACACTTCAAGACAACCACGACTTTCCAAACAAGCCAGAGAGTGCAATTTAAGGTGTGGGCACAAAAAGGCGATTACTTTAACTTGACATTATGATTTTCATCTGACATTTACATTTAGAATGTCTCTGTGGTCTACAAGGCCTGTAATTGTTTTTGGAAAGAGGACCCAGGGAATTTACTTTAGTTGGACACCATTAAGTCTAAAGTGCGTCAACGGGCCATATGAGTGTAAAAGGAGCGCTTGTTCATTCAAACTCTACACTTTCCTTCAGTCTTTCCTTAATGACCGTAATCCAAGGTGCAGTTCGAACCTCTGATGTTTAGGTGTTTCCTACTGTAATCTATGAGCTCTATAAAACCCTCATGTACGTACTGTAAGCCCCACTCCTAACTAAAACTCCTAAGCCCCCACGTATCTAACTTTACAGACTCCTTGCGTGTCTGTGTCTCACGGCAGCATCTCTTCCAGTCACGTTAGCTCTGATAGGGCAGCACTGGGGAAACGGCCTGTATCTGCTCTCCAGGCAGAGTGGAGATTGGATACAGGGAGACAGGCAGCACTCCGACTGGGCCTTATTCCCCCCACATCCTATCTCTTCTCATGGCTGTCTTCAACGCTATGGGTCTGATACCACCATGCTACTGATTTACACATCTATTCACTACTACACTGTAATGGAAAACTGTCAATTACACAGCCATTTTTTGCATTATCAACAGTGAAATACTCTTAAACGTTTTACTGTAGCATACTGTAAATTATGGTGCATTGTGGGGAAATGTTGTGGGCGGTGAAAAAAAAATGCTGTATTTTGAATGGTGCTGTAATTCCAACCTACAGAATACAGTACAGTACCGTGTCTTTGGAGCACAAAAAAATGTTTGATCATTAGTGTGTGCATAGTATTGTTGTTTCTGCTCTCATTAAGATATTTTGAGGCTTACCTTGTAAGAGGCTATATTTGTTGCACCCATGAGTGAGAATGCTGTCTCACTTTAACTCCTATGTTGTTAAAGTGGGGCGGCAGGGTAGCCTAGTGGTTAGAGTGTTGGACTATTAACCAAAAGGTTGCAAGTTCAAATCCCCAAGGTACAAATCTGACGTTCTGCCCCTGAACATGACACTGTTCCTAGCCTGTCATTGAAAATAAGAACTTGTTCTTAACTGACTTGCCTAGTTAAACAAAGGTATAAAATAAAAAAAGTGCCCCATCAATTTAAGATGTATAGGGGACAGATTGGAGCCTTCAACCTTACAAGTTATTATTTACAATGACGGCCAAACCTGGACGGCGCGCCACCCTATGGGACTCCCAATCATGACCGGTTGTGATACAGCCTGGATGGTTGAGCAATTTGCCATGTCCTTTTGGACATATAATACAGTACGTTTTATGGTATTGTGCTGTGTGTCATTAAACAATAATGGTTTGATATCATATATATATTACAGTAGGTGTACTGTAAGATGAAATACAGAATTTTACTTGACACTTAGCTGCCTGTAAGCTACCGTCAAAGTCACGGTAACCCCTTTACAGTCTACTGCTACTACATACAGTAAGTATGCTGGAATTTTTTATTTTATTTTTTTAAATACGGTTGGTTACTGTTTCTCCTTTCTCGAGTGTTTGGTCCTTCCTGTGGATTTGACCACCATAACATATTGAAATGTTTAAACAAGAGTTTGACATACATATCATTGACTGAATGTACAGTAAAAACATGTTCACAGAGCACGGTCGACCATCCAAGTCCTGGAGATGGTTTACAAAACATCTCCAAAACAAGTCCTATGATTTATGGAAAATGGTATCTTTATCCCCTCCATTGCAATTACAGAGAACAGGGGTTGACTTGAAGGAGGTTAAGTAAAGACTTGGTGGTTTGGATGAACTTTACACTTCTCTAACCATCCTCTCATTTCTGAGATGCGGTCAAAACATATTGTTCTGCAGAAGCTATATTTAACAGAGTGAATAAACGGATAAGGGAACGAAACAAATAAAGATGGAAAGAGAGAAGAAGAGAGCGGCACCTTTGGACGATGCATCTTCCCTCACCTGTGAATTGTATTTGCAACGTCTACATGGATATCATATAGGAGCTGTGTTCTCCCTGTGCCATACATGTGTGTAGCCAAGGCTTGTTCAGTACATCTGTAGGCCTACAACTCTGTGTGTGACTGTGTGCTGCATCTGGAGACTGTGTCGTACAGTATGAGGCCTCATGGGGTTTGATGTTGTACTGGGCCCGGAGAGGGCTGTATCAGGGCCTGTGGTCGGGGTGTTCTCTCTGGGAGACAGCCTGACTGCGACCCTTTACATGTGGGATTTCCAAGTCAGATTCCTTCCCACTATAAAACTGACTCCACCACGGTAGCCGCCAGTACTCCCTCTCTCTCTCCTTCCCTCTCTCTCTCTCTCTCTCTCCTTCTTTCTTATTCATTCTCTCTCTCATTCCCTTGACCTAATTCTCTTTCAGTCTCTCTTTCTCTCTCCTCCCCCCAATTCCCTCCCTCCCTCCCTTCTATTATCTCTGTGCCGAGGAGAGGAGGATGAATGAAACGATCTCTAACCCACAGACTGATTGAAGAGTAGGGCACAACCAGCACACCCTACCACTAGTGGTGTTCAGTACGTCAGAGGAGACAGAGGAAAAGGAGGTCTGGACATTTTAACTCCTTTAACTAACACTCCCCTGTCTCACCCGTCTCCCTATACTTCTCTACCCTCTCAGTCTCAACTCAGCTGCCATCGCTCACCACAGTCAGCTAGCATTTGTAAAAACCTATCTGCTTATTACTGTCAAACATAGTTGATTGCACTGCAAAATCTCTCTCTCCCTCTCCCTCTCCCCCAGTGGAGATGAATTAGATACCCAGAGTTGGATCTAACTCTGACTGTAGTGACCACAGATTATTACAGCCAGCCAGGCTTGATTGCTGTAACATTTACATTATAGCGGCTAAGACGTACATTGCCATTAGTTGGAAGACTGATTATCCTCCCACAATGTCATAATGGATGGTAGAAAGGTCAAGATATGTACCATTAGATTTGATTTATTACAAGATTGAGGGTATACCGGGCAACTTTCATAAGTGAGTGTAAGAGAAGGAGTCGATATTAAAAACAATATCTACCACCCTTTGGATTGTCACTCTGGCTCTGGCCAAGTATAACAACACAACCCAGATGCAGACACAGGAGGCAGATGGTTTGAGGGATAGAAAAAAGGCAGGTCAGGGACAGGCAAGAGTTCATAGACACGCAGAGTCCAAAACGGCACAGGACGACAGGCAAGCTCGAGGTCAGGGACAGGCAGAGTGGTCAGGCAGGCGGGCTCAGAGTCAGGACAGGCAAGGGTCAAAACCAGGAGGACGAGAAAAAGAGAGACTGGGGAAAAACAGGAGCTGAGATAAAAACGCTGGTTGACTTGGAAAACAAGATGAGCTGGCACAAAAGACAGAAAACACACCCAGGGGATAATGGGGAAGATTGGCAACACCTGGAGGAGTGTTGAGACAAGTGAAACAGATCAGGGTGTGACAGTACCCCCCTCTAGGGGTGCCAACAGGCTTCCTACCTGGGAGCATACCTGGTTGACCGGGGTGTCGGCGGTGGAAGTCGGCGATGAGGGCTGGGTCCAGGATGTCTCTGGCAGAGACCCAGCACCTCTCCTCTGGGCCATAACCCTCCCAGTCAACCAGGTACTAGAAAACCCTGCCCCGCAATCGAACACTCAGGACGCGTCTCACCTTGTACGCTGGATGGCCCTCGATTACACGGGGTGGAGGAGTGGGCTTGGAAACAAAAGACAAAGGGCTGTGAGATAAGGTTAATCGTAGACACATGGAACGTTGGGTGAATATGGAGGGTACGGGGTAACAAAAGACGAATAGCAGTGGAACTAAGGATTCTAGAGGTGGGGAAAGGGCCAAAGAAACAGGGGAAAGTTTGCTGTGTGGATAGTCATACCCTCTGCCCAATGCGATAGCGAGGAGCTGAAGTCCGGCGGTGGTTCGATTGTCGACAATACCTGGAGTTGGTCTTGAGAAGCGCAGCATGAGCTCTTCTCCAGGTACGCGGACGAACATCTGGGCCGAGGGTAAATTGACTTCCTGCTCTTGTTCTGGGAAGAGTGGAGGCTGATACCCCATGGAGCACTCAAAAGGGGAGAGTCCCGTGGCCGAACAGGGAAGAGTGTTCCGGGCATACTCCACCCAGACCAGTTGTCGGCTCCAGGTAGTGGGGTTGGTCGAGACAAGGCATCTTAAGGTTGTTTCCAGGTCTTGGTTTGCTCGTTCTGACTGGCCGTTGGATTGGAGATGGAATCCTGAGGACAGGCTGGCCGACAACCCAATAAGGGTGCAGAACACCTTCCAGAACTGAGACGAGAACTGAGGACCCTGGTCGGAGACCATGTCCACCGGGAGTCCGTTTATCCTGAAGACGTGCTGCACCATGAGCTGGGCCATCTCTTTGGCAGAGGGTAGTTTGGGGAGAGGGATGAAATGGGCAGCCTTGGAAGACCAATCCAATACCATCAGAATGACAGTGTTTCCATCAGATGGAGGGAGCCCAGTGACAAGGTCCAGGGAAATATGGGACCAGGGACGATGAGGGACAGGAAGTGGCTGAAGGAGGCTGGACGGGGCATGCCACGGAGTCTTATTCTGAGTACAAAGAGTGCATGCGGTGTGACGAAGGCAGAGGCATCAGGGACCATTGTGTGCCACCAGAAATGTTGTCGGAGGAAGGCTAGGGTTCGACGGGACCTGGATGACAGGTAAGCCTGTAGGAATGAGCCCATTCCAGGACCCGGGACCGGACTGAATTGGGGACAAACAACCGGTTAGCTGGGCCCCCTCCAGGGGCAGGCTGGGAACGTTGTGCCTTGCAGTACAGGGTCTCAATACCCCAGCCCACAGAAGCCGCAAGGCATGAGGTAGGGGGGATGTCTCAGAGTCAGAGGATGTGGCAGCGGGACTGTATTGGCGAGAGAGGGTGTCAGGTTTAACATTCTTGGACCCTGAGCGATAGGAAATGGTGAAGTTGATCCTGGTGAATAGCAGAGCCCACCATGGCTGCCTGGAGTTAAGGCGCTTGGCTGTGCGGAGATATTCCAAGTTCTTATGTTCGGTCCAAACCAAAAACGGATGTTCTGCTCCTTCCAGACAGTGTCTCCACTCCTCCAGTGTCATCTTGACCACCAGGAGTTCTTGGTTACCTACGTCGTAGTTTCTTTCTGTGGAGAGACGATGGGACAGGAAGGCACAGGGATTGAGCTTTTGGTCCTGGGTGGATGGCTGGGACAGGATAGCCCCTACTCCAACATCAGAAGCATCGACCTCAACCACAAACTGACGGTGCGGGTCCAGGTGGACGAAGATGGGGGCTGTAGTGAACCGGTGCTTCAGGTCCACAAAGGATCTGTCAACAGCTGGGGACCATGTGAACAGTACCTTGGGAGATAGAGGGGGGCCCCAGGGTGCTGTAGCCTCAAATGAAACATTGGTAGAAATTGGCAAACCTCAGGAAACATTGTAGCTACACCCAGGGCCAATCCACTACTTGGGACCAATCCACTACTGCTTTCACCTTTTCCGGGTCCATCTGGACATTTCCTTCAGTGGTGACATATCCCAGAAAGGAGAGGGTAGAATGGTGGAACTCACACTTCTCCGCTTTCTCAAATAACTGATTCTCCAGGAGGCGCTGAAGGTCTTGTCAAACATGGAGGATGTGTTCTTGGGCAGAACAGGAAAAAAAACAGAATGTCGTCAAGGTAAACAAACACAAAATTATTTAACATGTCCCGGAGCACATGACCATGTCCACTGGCAGTGTTGAAGGCTGTCTTCCACTCATCTCCTTCGCATATCCGAACCCGGTGGTAGGCATTCCAAAGTTCCAGCTTGGAGAAGATGGTAGACTCCTGGAGAGGTTCGAAAGCCGAGGAGAGGAGTGGTAGGGGGTAACAATTCTTGATCGTTATGTCATTAAGACCCCGGTAGTCAATGCACGGACGCAGAGTCTTGTTCTTCTTTTCCACAAAGAAAAATCCTGCGATGGCAGGGGATGCAGAAGGGCCTGCAGCAGCCAGAGAGTCCTCAATATACACGTCCATGGCCTTGGTATCCAGGCCGGATAGGGAATATAGTCGACCATGAGGCTGTGTGGTGCCTGGGAGAAGGTTAATGGCACAATCATAGGGACGATGTAGGGGAAGAGAAGTAGTCCGTGCCTTGCTGAAGACCTCCAGGGGGTCACGGTACTCTGTGGGAACGGCAGAGAAATTTGAGGCTTTACTTAAGCCCTGAGGAGGACGTCTCAGGGAAGGCTGCGCCACTTTGAGACAATGGAATTGACAAAACGGACTCCAACCCAGGATTGAACTCATGGTCCTGTCAATAACTGGGTTGTGAAAAACGGTCTCTTAACCGGGAAGGTGGCTATATAATGTCCTGCAACTCCACAGTACAGACAGCAGTTGGAGCTCAGCCTACTGGAACATTCCCTAGGAAATTATCCAGCTCTGCCCAGTTGCGTAGCCTCAGGAGTAACCGACTCACTCGTCGCCGATGATTCTCGAGGGAACTCGGGTGGCTTCGACTCTCCTCAGAAGTGCACACTTTGGAGACTTCCGGATTCCTTTGGAGGTGAGCAAGCAGCAGAGGATGAAGGAATGTTCCCGAAACCCGACCTCCTCTCACTCCAGCGTTCTTGTAGACTCCCATCAATCCTAATCGTGAAGGCATCGAAGTCCAATGGTAACTCCCGCGCTGCAAGCTCGTCTTTTATTTCCTCCGACAGTCCGTGATGGAAGGTATCGAACAGAGCCTCCGGATTCCAGGCACTCTCGGCGGCCAATGTGTGAAAATTATACAACGAAGTCTGCCACACTATTTGAGTTCTGATGTACCTTCAGTAGTTTTCGGGACGCCTCTCTCCCGGGCACCGGAGAGTCGAATACCTTCCTCACCTCCGCCATTAAATCTTCCAGGTTAGGGCAAACAGCGGATTATTGCTCCCGAATGGCTGTTTCCCAAGAGAGTGCCGTTCCGTAATTAGATATGCTATCTTCGATCGATCCGGAGGGAACGAGGATGGCTGTAGTTAAAAAATTATGGAGCACTGGGAAAGGAACGCCCGGTAGGTTCCAGGATCGCCAGCATATCGTTAGAGGTAAGTGGGGTTCTCGGGGAGCAGGCTGGACAAACCCACCACTAGTAGGGAAGTTACTGAGTGGCTGGGAGATCTCAGATGTCGTATGCTGCTTGCGAGCTAATTCACGGAATTGCTCCGTTAACACCTTGAACCCCAGGTCGTGGGGTTCCGCCAGAGATCGGAACCCCTCCATCAGGTTCTGAAGTAGCTCCTCCTGTCTCTTAATGGTATCTCCCTGCAGGGAGACAGCGTGATGGAGCGGGTCCAAGTCTGCTGGGTCAGTCATGGCCAGTTCGTACTATAACGACACAAGGCGAGACCCAGATGTAGATACTGGAGGCAGATGGTTTGAGCTCTCATATTTATTATAGTCCAAGGGATAGACAAAAGGCAGGTTGGGGACAGGCAAGAGTTCATAGCCAGGGCAGAGTCCAAAATGGCACAGGGCAGCAGGCAGGCTCAAGGTCAGGGGCAGGCAGGCAGAGTGGTCAGGCAGGCGGGCTCAGAGTCAGGACAGGCAAGGGTCAATACCACGAAGACACCTGGAGAGGGGTGGAGACAAGCACAAGGACAGGTGAAACAGATCAGGGTGTGAAACCTTGTGTACACAAAGCCAGTAATGAATGTTTCACTAAGATCCTGAAGCTGAGTGGAGTGTGTTGTGTTGGGACACTGCAGGGCGGTGGACCTCTGGTGTCAGGACGGGGCGACCAAATTAGATTATGTGCAGAACAAGGTTCAAATACATGCGTATTGAGTATATGGTATTTTAAATACTTTTTCTGTGTATTTGAGTATTTCAAGTACACAGCCCAAAACAGGGGATTTTGTTTGAAGGGTTATCTGTAAAAGCCAGGTGGTCTTCCAAGTTGTATTTGCAGGATTTTTGTATGCCTGTTTCAATACCTTTTTCGGATGCCAGGGTTGAATGCACGAGAGTGCATTCAAACCAGTGTAATTTCAGATATATTTTCAATTATTTGTCTTTTCAAGTGGAAGATATCTGAATACTTGCTTTGAATTTATGTGAAAGTGGTTGGGATATTTGGAATAGTACTTGAACCCAAGACTGTGTGGAAGTAAAGAGAAATCTACATTATTATTAAATAAATTATATGGAGGCTGTGCTGTTGCTGTGTGTATATGTATATGTGTAGATGTACTATATGTGTGTTTCTTAAAATTGTTGTTTCCAAACCTTTTTGGAACATAATTATTTCAAACCTTGCTTACGGTCACATATACACTACATAGCAAAGTATATGGACACCTGCTCGTCGAACATCTCGTTCCGAAATCATGGGCATTAATATGGAGTTGGTCCCCCCTTTCCTGCTGTAACAGTCTCCCCTCTTCGGGGAAGGCTTCCACTAGATGTTGGAACATTGCTGCAGGGACTTGCTTCCATTCAGCCATAAGAGCATTAGTGAGGTCTGGCACTGATGTTGGGCGATTAGTCAGTGTTCCAATTCATCTCAAAGGTGTTCAATGGGGTTGAGGTCAGGGCTCTGTGCAGGCCAGTCAAGTTCTTCCACACTGATCTCGACAAACCATTTCTGTATGGACCTTGCTTTGTGCACGGGGGCATTGTCATGCTGAAACCAGAAAAGGCCTGCTGCTGCCACAAAGCTGGAAGCACAGAGTCATCTAGGATGTCATTGTATTTCCCTCTACATCCTGCATCCTACAGATGAACAAACACAGTTCCTAATAGAGCCTAAAAGGGGGTGTACGCAGGTACTGTAGATCATCAAGGACCTCAGCCACCCAAGCCACGGCCTCTTCACCCCTCTACCATCTAGAAGGCAGAGAGAGTACAGGTGCATCAAAGCTGGGACAGAGAGACTGAAAAACAGCTTCTATCTCCAGGCCATCAAACTGTTAAATAGTCACCATTAGCTGGCCTCTGCACAGTACCCTGCCCTGAATGTTAGTCACTGTTACTAGCCGGCTACCACACGGTACTCTACCTTGCTGCCCTATGTACATAATTATTGAACACTGGTCACTTTAATAATGTTTACATACTGTTTTACCCTCTTCAGATGTATATACTGTATTCTAGTCAAGGCTCATCCTATTTACAGTGCCTTCGGAAAGTATTTAGACCCCTTTATCCACATTTTGTTATATTACAGCCTTATTCTAAAATTGATTAAATTGATATTTTCCAGACAATACCCAATAATGACAAAGCAAAAACAGTTTTTTTGAAGCATACATATCACAAGTTTGGCTTAGCGGTATTTGGGGAGTTTCTCGTATTCTTCTCTGCAGATCCTCTCAAGCTCTGTCAGGTTGGATGGGGAGCATTGCTGCACAGCTATTTTCAGGTCTCTCCAGAGATGTGCGATTGGGTTCAAGTCTGGGCTCTGGCTGGGCCACTCAAGGACATTCAGAGGCTTGTCCCGAAGCCACTCCTGCGTTGTCTTGGTTGTGTGCTTAGGGTCGTTGTCCTGTTGGAAGGTGAATCTTCGCCCCAGTCTGAGGTCCTGAGCGCTCTGGAGCAGGTTTTTATCAAGGATCGCTATACCTTTGCTCTGTTCATCTTTGCCTCGATCCTGCCTCGATCCTGTCTTCATCTTTGCCTCGATTCCCTCCCAGTCCCTGCCGCTGAAAAACATCCCCAAATCACCATGCTTCACAATAGGGATGGAGCCAGGTTTGCTCCAGGTTTGCTCCAGACCATCTCTGCAGCACTCCAAACTCCAAGTGGGCTGTCATGTGTCTTTTACTAAGGAGAGGCTTCCGTCTGGCCACTCTACCATAAAGGCCTGATTGGTGGAGTGCTGCAGAGATGGTTGTCCTTCTGGAAGGTTCTCCCATCTCCACAGAGAAACTCTGGAGCTCTGTCAGAGTGACCATTGGGTTCTTGGGCACCTCCATGACCAAGGACCTTGTCCCCCGATTGCTCAGTTTGGCCGGGCGGCCAGCTCTAGGAAGAGTCTTGGTGGGTCCAAACTTCTTCCATCCACTTAAGAATGATTGAGGCCACTGTGTTTTTGGGGACCTTCAATGCTGCAGAAATGTGTTGTACCCTATCCAAGATTTGTGCCTCGACACAATCCTGTCTTGAAGCTCTATGGACAATTCCTTGGTTTTTGCTCTGACATGCACTGTCAACTGTGGGGCGTTGTGTACCTTTCCAAATCATGTCCAATCAATTGAATTTACCACAGGTGAACTCCAATCAAGTTGTAGAAACATCTCAAGGATGATAAGTGGAAAGAGGATGCACCTGAGCTCAATTTCGAGCCTCATAACAAAGGGTCTGAATATTTATGTAAATAAGGTATTTCTGTCAAGCGCTCTGAATACACGAAGGCACTGTAACTACTGCAGTACACACCTTTTCTATTAATACACTGTCCATAATGTCTACACACACCATCATATACATATATATTTATATTCCGGACATTGCTCGTTCTGATATTTCTACATTTCTTAATTCCTTTCTTTAAATTCTTTGGATTTGCTTGTATTATGTTGTATTGTCAACTAGTACTGCACTGTTGGAGCTAGGAACATAAGCATTTCTCTAAACCCACAATAATATTTGCAAAATAAAATTGGATTTTATTTGATGTGTGTGTTCGCCATAGGCACAAGGGCCTCTGTGTAGTGTCTCCACATATTTGTCATATAAGTGCGTGACAAAGGCACTTGGTGTGGCACTTGGTGTGCCACTTGTCTAGATCAACATCAAGTTTAACCACAATCATGCCATAGAGACTCATTTGAATTCCCCACCAACATACTGTAAGAGCTTAGTGGAATGGAAAACTAATTAAGAGTCTTAAATTAAGACTTTTACATTTAGAAAAGTACTTTTCAATTGAGTGTACTGCACATTGTGAGAGCTTCTAGGTTGCGTGAGAGTGCGGCCCATTTCTGTTTTCGTTCCACTGAAGTAAAGAATAATAACACATTCAAAGAAAGAACTGATTCAGGCTTTTATGACAGTGTGAATAAATGAAAGTATTTTTATGGGTTCACTTTACAACATGAATACAAGCATTAAAGAGAGAGAGAGAGTGCGAGGAGGGTGTTGCCACAAACTGGGCTCTGCTGAGCACATGGAAAGAAAGAAAGAAAGAACAATATGATCCCCCATCCTTCATCCCTCCATCCCTCAGCCATCCTTGGAATATGTAATTATGAGTATGTAATTATGAGTTTACAATTATCCCCTTTCCCTTCCGTGGTTGTGTTTGTTTTCTCAGGCTCCCCAGAATGTGTTCTAGCCCTCTTCTCGCCACACATCCAGATACCTCTAATCCTTGAGCCTTGCCTCATTTGACTCTGATGGTGAAATGACTCTGTAGAAACGCATCAGCACCACACCCACACCCACAGAGTGAGACAACCCATTGCAAAACTCAATGGGCCACCACTGGGATGAAGAGTACAGATTGTTTATGACATTTTGTTCACCACCAATACCTCCCGGGAAAGCAAACTCAATGCTGGGACAACACAATAGCCTGCCTCTGGGTTGACCACCGTAATTAACTGTAATTGACTCCACTGTACCTCATCAAGGACACTTCCAAACATTGGACTGAAGTAACTCCAGAGTAATAACACTAAAGCACTGATAGTCTTTACACTTGCTTAGTGGAACAGGACTGCCATTTCAAGATGTGCTGTTATCGTACTGTTTTATAAGCAGAACATGCTGTGCAGGGAAGGGACTGAGGCCAATGTTTGGAGGAGAAGCAGCCAGTCACTCCATCATGGTCATACCTCTGTCAGTCTGGCTGTGTATCCGTTTCCCCTGGGTCGCCCTCTCTCTCTGGGAAACACCAGCGGGCCGCTGGATGGAGAGTTAGGTTGCCTCATGCTTCATGATGTGTTAGAAAGCAGTTGAAGTGCAAATGATCAAATAGCTTCATGATTTTCTCTTCCGGACGGAGGACATTGAGAGGTCAATGCTGCATAGTCCCTCATGTCCGGCCATGACTCTTTCTTTCCTCTCCCCTCTCTCCTCTTTCAATTGCCCTTTCTCCTTTCCTATACCTTCTTTTGTTTTACTTTCCTGTCTGTTCTTCCTTCTGTTCTTTTCTCGTCTCTCCTCTCTGATCAGATGGGCAGCATAGGACAATACGACAGGAAACCATCGCTGGGGACGCCCCTCTCACAATCACTATTCCACCGCTCGCTACTCACACCCCCATAGCTCTGTGCTCTGCCTCCATCTACCCCACTCTAACTTTTCTGTCTCCCTCTAAACCCTGTTGCCACACACCCTCTCTCTAAATCCTCACCACGATAACTGTCCACCTCTCCAGCCCTCTCTCAACCTCTCCCCTCTCTCTACATTCTCACCACCATTACTGTCCACCTCTCCAGCCCTCTCTCAACCTCTCCCCTCTCTCTACATCCTCACCACCATTACTGTCCACCTCTCCAGCCCTCTCTCAACCTCTCCCCTCTCTCTACATCCTCACCACTATTACTGTCCACCTCTTCAGCCCTCTCTCAACCTCTCCCCTCTCTCTACATCATCACCACTATAACTGTCCATCTCTCCAGCCCTCTCTCAACCTCTCCCCTCTCTCTACATCCTCACCACTATTACTGTCCACCTCTCCAGCCCTCTCTAAACCTCTCCCCTCTCTCTACATCATCACCACTGTTACTGTCCACCTCTCCAGCCCTCTCTCAACCTCTCCCCTCTCTCTACATCCTCACCACTATTACTGTCCACCTCTCCAGCCCTCTCTAAACCTCTCCCCTCTCTCTACATCATCACCACTATTACTGTCCACCTCTCCAGCCCTCTCTCAACCTCTCCCCTCTCTCTACATCATCACCACTATAACTGTCCACCTCTCCAGCCCTCTCTCAACCTCTCCCCTCTCACTATATCCTCACCACTATAACTGTCCACCTCTCCAGCCCTCTCCCTACAACTCCCTACCCTCTAGCCCCCACACCACTACCACTACCCAACCCTAACTATATAACCTTAAGCTGGCTAATGATTGAAAAGTAGAACCATTTTTCATTTCTGTATCTCTGTAATATGTCTGTATCTATGTAACTCTATATGTATTTATGTAGAAAATAGGGACCGCAATGGAAATTAGTCCCTGATATTTTGCAATTTCGGTCACATTTAAAAAATCTGTGAACTGTGTACATATGTATTTTTCTTAACTGACAAATAAAATGAATCAATCAGCCAACTATAGAGCCACCCTCCACCCTTGGCTCCCTCTCTCAGGGACTGTTAGGAGAAGTATGGCGCTGATAGACCCACCGGCCGTCAGACCAACTGACTGGGCCCAAGACCAACCTGCCTGCCAGCCAGCCACCCGAGGCTCCCAGTGACCCCAAAGTCTGTGACTTTAAGTGTGCCCTATAAATCTAAGTGGACACTGTGGTGCCTCTCAGTCTGCGCTATCCACTACCTAACCATGGCGGCCAAGACCCCTTTCCTTTACTGCTCAGACCATAACCATGTTATTGGGACTGGGGCTGGGAGAGGAGATAAAAACAGACAGACACAGGAAGCTACCACTCATCTTCAGTATGTCTGCCACACAACAACAGCAAGTGACTGTCTGTGGGGAAAGGGGGAAAGAGCTTCTAGGTCTAAGGTATCCTCTATGCTTGCCGAACCATGACTTTTTGTTGACATTTGTAAGTACTGACAATGCACAATCTACTAACAATATGATTTGGCAGAGATCCCAAAATGACATAGCAGTAGTTATCTCCAATTATGCTGTTATACTTCTATGATAATTCTTCTTCCGTATTCCAGTTTGCCAATATGGCTTCATTTCAGACAGATAAATCTGTGGAACACTAACAATCACTCTGGAAAAATATGTCTTCATTCACAGATGAACCCCTTGACTTTTCCCACATTTTGTTGGGTTACAGCTTGAATTTAAAGTAGATTCAATTACGATTGTGTGTCACTGGCCTACACTACCCCATAATGTCAAAGTAGAATTATGTTTTTAGAAATGTTTACAAATTAATAACAAATTTAAAGCTGAAATGTATTCAACCCGTTGTTATGGCAAGCTTAAATAAGTTCAGGTGTAAAAATGTGCTTGGGAGTATGGCTAGACTATCCTTCTGTCCTTCTCTCAGCACATATCCAAGCTACAGGCTGAATCTACAAGCTAAAGGTTGAATCTAAACTTGGTTTCCTGTATCGTAATCGCTCCTATTTCACCCCAGCTGCCAAACTAACCCTGATTCAGATGACCATCCTTCCCACGCTAGATTACGGAGATGTAATTTATAGATCGGCAGGTAAGGATTCTCTCGAGCGGCTAGATGTTCTTTACTATTCGGCCATCAGATTGGCCACCAATGCTCCTTATAGGACACATCAATTTACTCTATACTCCTCCGTAAACTGGTCCTCTCTGTACACCCGTCACAAGACGCACTGGTTGATGCTTATTTTTAAAACCTTCTTAGGCCTCACTCCCCCCTATCTGAGGTATCTACTGCAGCCCTCATCCTCCACATGCAACACCTGTTCTGCCAGTCACATTCTGTTAAAGGTTCCCAAAGCACACACATCCCTGGGTCGCTCCTCTTTTCAGTTGCTGCAGCTAGCGACTGGAACGAGCAGCTAAAAAAACTCAAACTGGACAGTTCTGTCTCCATCTCTTCATTCAAAGACACGCTTGCTGACACTTGTGGCTACTTTTCGTGATGTATTGTTGTCTCTACCTTCTTGCCTTTTGTGCTGTTGGCAGTGCCCAATAATGTTTGTACCATGTTTTGTGCTGCTACCATGTTGTGTTGCTGCCATGCTGTCTTAGGTCTCTCTTTATGTAGTGTTGTGGTGTCTCTCTTGTCGTGATCTGTGTTTTGTCCTATATTTTTATTTTTAATCCAAGCCTCCGTTCCCGCAGGAGGCCTTTTGCCTTTTGGTAGGCCGTATTTGTAAATTAGAATTTGATCTTAGCTGACTTGCCTAAACAAATCACATTATAAGTTGCAATCACCTCTGTACCCACACATACAATTATCAGTCGAGCAGCGAATTTCAAACACAGACTCAACCACAAAGACCCATGAGGTTTTCCAATGCCTCGCAAAGAAGGGCACCTATTGGTAGATGGGTAAACATAAAAAAGCAGACATTGAATATCCATTTGAGCATGGTGAAGCTATTAATTACACTTTGGATGGTGTATCAATATACCCAATCACTACAACGATACAGGTGTCCTTCCTAACTCAGTTGCCGGAGAGGAAGGAAAACGCTCAGGGATTTCACCATGAGGCCAATGGTGACTTTAAAACAGTTAGAGTTTAATGGCTGTGATAGGAAAAAACTGCGTATGGATCAACAACATTGTAGTTACTCCACAATACTAACCTAAGTGACAGAGTGAAAAGAAGGAAGACTTTACAGAATAAAATTATTAAAAAACACACATTCTGTTTACAATAAGGAACTAAAGTAAAACTGCAAAAAATGTGGCAAAGAAATTTACTTTATGTCCTGATTACAAAGCATTATGCTTGGGGCAAATCCAACGCAAAACATCACTGAAAAATAAATGGAATAGAGCTAAACACAGGCAAAATCCTAGAGGAAAACCTGGTTTAATCAGCTTTCCAACAGACAATGGGAGACAAATTCACCTTTCAGCAGGACAAGAACCTAAAACACAAGGCAAAATATAGAATGGAGTTGCTTTACTCCTGAGTGGCCAAGTTAAAGTGTTGACTTAAATTGGCTTGAAAATCTATGGCAAGACTTGAAAATGGCTGTCTAGCAACAACCAACTTGACAGAGCTTTTAAAAGAATAATGTACAAATATTGTACAATCCAGGTGTACAAAGCTCTTAGAAACTTTCCAAGAAGGACCCACAGCTGTAATCGCTGCCAAAGGTGATTCTAGCATGTATTGATTCAAGGGTGTGAATACGTATGTAAATGACAGATTTCTGTATTTAATTTTCCGTACATTTGTGAAAATGTCTAAAAACATGTTTTCACTTTGTCATTAAGGGGTATTGTGTGTAGATGGATGAGGGAAAAACATGTACTTAATCAATTTTGAATTCAGGCTGTAACACAACAAAATGTGGAATAAGTCAAGGGGTATGAATATTTTCTGAAGGCACTGTAACAAGGTCATCCTCTGGACTCAGTGCTGGTCAGAGCGGGAGGCAGCAGTGAAGTGTTATTATCACCAGTCTCTGTGCCTCTCTTTTCCGTGTGGAGAGCATAAAGCGACAAGAAGAAGGGGAACAAAAAGCACATTGATGGGAGCAGAGGGAGAGACAGATATATCCTACTGTCCCTGCCGCTGGGATGGAAGTACCAAGAGGAAGTGGAATTAAATCAAGTGCCTTCAAGGTCAGTTTGGGATGAACGGAGCCTCCACCTGCTCCTTTCTCCTAGCAGAAGATGCATTCTTACACACAGAGAGCATGCTGGGAAAGACTGGGCTAGACTCACTCAGACGCAAACTTGCAAAGGCCTTGTGTTCACTATCCCCAAAACGACCCCCGCAGTCTCATTCATCCAAGACCAATCCCTGTTTATACATCACTTCTATACACTCACACAGATCCATTCATTCATTCAAACCTGCAGCCCGATACGTTTTTAGCTGTCCTATCTATACAGCCTCCTCACTTACCCCTCCCTATTCATTCAAATCTCAGTCCTAATTTACAAAGTCTTCTTTTGAGACAATTTTGACTTGCTGTGGGAGCAACCAACTCTCTTTAAAAGAGATGGGATTCAACATAACCACAGGGGTTCCAGGATTATCTCCATCAACATAGCGAACTGCTTAAGAGACTCACAGTCTGTGTATTGTAGCGCTCCAGTTCTCCCTGTCATAATAAGCAACAAAGGACTTGGAAATCGTATTATATCCCAAAGAAATAGAAATGCAGTAAATGTAAGTAACCTAATCTATGTTCCTTTAACTTTTAGCTCCGATGGTATTATCTTCAATAATCATTTGCACATAGGATTGAATTCCACTGTTTGCACCCAAACTGTTTGCCTTAGGAAGAAGCCCACTGTGGGCAGCCCACTCAGTACTATTGACTCAAATGTTAAAGTGACTGAGATGTCTACCTAGATCAGCCTGTCAGAATAGCACTAAAACCATTCAAGCAACCAGAAAAGGACAAAAATAGCCCATATTAACATACGTATCCTGAGAAACAAAGTTCATGAAATTGACAATTTATTATTAACATCAGAAAACATTCATATTCTAGCCATCTGTCACACTCTGATCTGTTTCACCTGTCTTTGTGATTGTCTCCACCCCCTCCAGGTGTCGCCCATCTTTCCCATTATCCCATGTGTATTTATACCTGTGTTCTCTGTTTGTCTGTTGCCAGTTCATCTTGTTTGTTGAAGCCTACCAGCGTTGTTTGTCTCAGTGCCTGCTTTTCCCTATCTCTATTTTTTCGAACTCCTGGTTCTGACCCCTGCCTGGCCTGATGCTGAGCCCGCCCGCCCAAACATTCTGCCTGACCCTGAGCCTGCCTGCCATCCTGTACCTTTACCCCACCCCTGGATTACCTACCTCTGCCTGACCTGACCCTGAACCTGCCTGCCGTCCTGTACTTTTGCCCCTGTTGCTCTAATAACCATTGTATCTTCGACACGGTCTGCATCTGGTTCTTACCTGATTCCTGATAGTGCGAACCCAGCAGACCTAGACCAGCTCCGCAACACCATCTCCTTGCAAGAAACCGCCATTGATAGGCACGTGGAATAGCTTCGTGGGCTGATGGAGGGGGTCCAAACGTTGGCTGAGCGCCATGACAGGACGCTGGACATACTGCAGGAGCAATTCCGCGGGTTGTTTGGGGATCAGGCTGCCACGGTTGGGATCCCACCGCCCCCCAGTAACTTGCCGGTTAGCAGTGCCGCCCCACCGGCCACTCCACATTCCCGGGAGCCCCGTTTGCCTCCCCCAGAACGCTTTAATGGAGGGCCGAGCACCTTTCGGGCGTTTTTATCTCAGTGTGCCCTCATTTTCGAGCTTCAGCCGTCCTCTTTCACCTCGATTATCACGCTGATGTCTGGTAGGGCTATCACTTGGGCTACCTCCATATGGGAACAGCAGCCGGCCATATGCATGAGCCTGGAGGGGTTCATGGGAGAGGAGAGGAAGGTTTTCGATGCCCCGTTCTCCGGGAGAGAAGCTGACGGAAGCTAATCCAGCTCCGGCAGGAAGCCTGCACTGTGGCAACTATACAGTGTATTTCCACACATTGGCAGCAGAGAGTGCGTGGAACCCGGAAGCATTGTTCGACATGTCCCTGCACGGCATCTCGGAGGAGGTTAAGGACGAGCTTGCGGCTCGGGCGTTACCCACGGACTCCCTCATCGCTTTGACCATCTGCATCGATGGGCGATTGCGGGAATGACGGATGGAGAGGGAGTCCGATGTCGCTCGCACGTCCAGGGATTCCACATCGCCTCTGAGCCACCCCGGAAGTCCCCAACGGTCCCCAACGGTCCCATGGCCGTCCCATAGCCGAGAGCACCCAAGGTTTCCCGATCTTCCTCAAGGGTCACCGAAGAGGGCCAAGGCACTTTCCCAAGCCAATGCAACTAAGCAGAGCTGGGATGTCACCAGCAGAACGGCAACACAGGATCAGCACAAGGAGCTGCCTGTATTGCAGGACTTTTGGTCATTTTGTGTCCTCGTGCCCGGTAAAGGACCATGCTCGTCAGGGAGTGAGTACTCTGGTGGGTCTTATGGAGAACGTTTCTGCTCCCTTACTCGCACCCCTTTTCATGTCATTCTGCTGTGGGGGAACCAGTCCAAATCTCTCCGGGTCCTCATTGACTCTGGGGCCGATGATACCTTTTTGGACACCATACTGGCTTCCGAGCTGAACATCCCCACTCAGCCCCTCTCCATTCACATGGATATTAGAGCACTGGATGGGCGCTCTATAGGTCGGGTCACCCATTACACCACTCCCATCAACCTACATGTGTAAGGGAATCATAGCGAGACATTCAGTTCCTGCTCATCAATTACCTGCAGATCCCCGTGGTTTTGGGATTCTCCTGGCTCCAGCGACACAACCCACTCATCAAGTGGTCTACTGGTGCCATCATGGGTTGGAGTCCGTTCTGCCACACCCATTGTCTGAAGTCAGCGCAACCTGCCCAGGGGCATCTTCCTGGGTCCTCGGAAGTGGTTCCGGATCTCTCCGCCATCCCCGCGGAGTACCAGGATCTCCGGGAGGTGTTCAGCAGGTACCATGCCACTTCCCTTCTTCCACACTGCCCCTATGACTGTGGGATTAACCTTCCCCCTAGCACCACGCTGCCCCGGGGGCATCTGTACCCGCTGTCGGGACCCGAAACAAGGGGCTATGGAGGACTACATTGGAGACTCCCTTGCTACTGGATTTATCCGCCCCTCTTCATCTCCCACTGGTGCAGGGTTCTTCTTCATGGAGAAGAAGGACAAGACCCTGTGCCCGTGCATTGACTACCAGGGACTCACCAACATCACTGTAAAGAACCGTTATCCACTACCACTCATTTCCTCGGCCTTCAAGCTGCTCCAGGGGGTCACTGTGTTCTCCAAGCTGGATCCACATAATACTAACCACCAGGTGCATATACGAGAGGGAGACGAGTGGAAGACCGCCTTCAACATGGCCAGTGGCCACTACGAATATCTGGTCATGCCCTTTGGCCTCACCAATGCCTCTGCCATGTTCCAGGCTCTGGTGAATGACGTTCTCCGTGACATGCTGAACCGGTTCATCTTCATTTACATTGATGACATCCTCGTCTTCTCCTGCACCCCTAAGAACATGTGCTCCATGTCCGACAGGTTCTCCAGCACCTTCTGGCCACGGGCCTATCACAGTTCGAGTGTTCCCTGAGGTATCAGCCCCCGCTCTTTCCTGAGCAGGAAGAGGAGGTCGGCATACCTTCTGCCCAGATGTTCATCCACCACTGTCGTTGTACCTGGAGGAGAGCCCGGTCGGCCCTCCTCAAGACCACCTCCAGGTATCGATGACAAGCGGATAGCCATCGGACCCCGGCTCAGAATGTATGGCAATCCACCCAGGATCTTCCCCTCCGGGTGGAATCCCACAAGCTCTCCCCTGGTTTATTGGTCCGTTTCCCATCTCTAGAATTATTAGTCCCTTTGCTGTTCGTTTTCTGTTCGTGTACACCCCACCTTTCATGTGTCCCGAGTTGAACCCATGTCTCACAGCCCTTTATCTCCTGTTCCCTGTGTATTTATACCTGTGTTCTCTGTCTGTCTGTTGCCAGTTTGTCTTGTTTATTCAAGCCTACCAGCATTGTTTGTATCAGATCCTGCTTTTCCCCAGTCTCTCTTTTCTCATCCTCCTGGTTCTGACCCCTGCCTGTCCTGACCCTGAGCCCACCCGCCTGACTACTCTGCCTGCCCCTGATCCTGAGCCTGCCTGCCGTCCTGTACCTTTGCCCCACCTCTGGATTACCGACCTCTGCCTGACCTTACCCTGAACCTGCATGCATTCCTGTACCTTTGCACCTGTTGCTCTAATAAACATTGTATCTTTGGCACGGTCTTCATCTGGGTCTTACCTGATTCCTGATACCATCTCTGAAACACAATTTGATCATTCAATTGATGATGCAGAAGTAGCTTCACATTGTTATAGAATATATAGGAAAGATAGAAAATCATATGGGGGAGGTGTTTCCATGAATGTCTAGAGTCATTTTCCTGTTAGGCTGAGAGAGGATCTTATGTCAGATGATGTGGAAGTAATATGACTAAAGATTCATCTGCATCACCTAAAGCCTATACTTATAGGAAGTTGCTGCCCACTCAAAAAGGAGCTCCAAGCTGTAAACAGTGCCTTCAATCTGGTTCAAGTCATCAGTCAACCTACCAGGGTATTTACAAATATAACAGGAACTAAATCATCCATGTGTATTGATCACATATTTACTAATGTTGCAAAAATCTGCTCGAGAGCAGAGTCCACACCCATCCGATATAGTGATCATAATATAATAGCCATACATAGAAAAATCCAAGTTCCAAAGAATGGACCTAAAATTGTGTATAAAAGATCACACAAGGTTTTGCAATGATTACTATTTCGAAGATAAAAAATATCAAAATATTTGTTGGTCTGATGTGTGTAATGAGGAACATCTTGACGCTGCACTGCATTTATGAAATGTCTTCTTCCGGTTACTGACAGGCATGCGCCCATAAAGAAACTGACTGTTAAAACAGCCAAATCCCCATGGATAGATGATTGAAAAATGTAATGGCTGAGAGGGATGAGGCTAAGGGAATGGCAAATAAGTCTGGCAACACAGCGAAATACATTGTGATTCCAATTTGCTACATCTTCAATTTAAGCCTAGAAGATGGTGTGTGCCCTCAGACATGGATGGAGGTACAGGTCATTCTGCTACCCAAGAATAGCAAAGCACCATATTAATGGTTCAAACAACCAACCAATCAGCCTGTTACAAGTCCTTAGCAAACCTTTGAAGAATTTTTTTAAAAATCAAATATAAAGTTATTTTACAGAAAACAAATTAACAACAGACTTTCAGCATGCTTCAAGGGAAGGTCACTCAACATGCACTGACACAAATGGCCGATGATTGGCTGAAAGAAAAATGATAGTAATAAAATTGTAGGAGTTGTTTTGTTATACTTCAGTGCAGCTTTTGATGTCATTGATCATAACCTATTGCTGAAAAAACGTAGGTGTTATGGATTTGCATCCTCTGCCTTATTATGGATTGCGTTACCTATCTATTAGAACACAAGGGGTTTTCATTAATGGAAGCCTCTCTCATGCGAATTCAATTTAGTGTTGTGTACCGCAGGGCAGCCGGCTAGGGCCATTACTGTTTTCTGTTTTTACAAATGACCTTCACTGACCTTGAATAAGCCCATGTGTCTATCTATGTATGCTGACAACTGAACAGTGTACACCGACGACTCAACAGTATACACATCAGCTGCAACAGGAAAATAAATAACTGAGACACTTAACATAGAGCTCCAGTCAGTTTTAGAATGGGTAACTAGCAATAGGCTGGTGCTACATTTTTCAAAAACTAAAAGCATAATTTTTGGGAGAAATCACTCGCTTAACGCTAAACCTCCTTCAGATCTATTATTGAATAATGTGGCTATTGAGCAAGTTGAGGAGACTAAACGGCTGGGTATAACCCTAGATAGCAAGCTTGCATGGTCAAGACATACATTGCATTCAGCAATCATTCAGACCTCTTGACGTTTTCCACATTTTGTTACGTTACAGCCTTATTCTAAAATGGATTAAAACGTTTTTCCCCTCATCACTCTACACACAATATCCCGTAATGACAAAGTAAAAACATGTATATTTTTTCAAATTTGTTAAAAATAAAAAACTGAAATATCACATTTACATAATTATTCAGACTCTTTACTCAGTACTTTGTTGAAGAACCTTTGGCAGCGATTACAGTCTTGAGTCTTCTTGGGTGTGACGCTACAAGCTTAGCACACCTGTATTTGGGGAGTTTCTCGCATTCTTCTCTGCAGATCCTCTCAAGCTCTGTCAGGTTGGATGGGGAGCATCGCTGCGCAGCTATTTTAAGGTCTCTCCAGAGATGTTAGATTAGGTTCAAGTCTGGGCTCTGGCTGGGCCACTCAAGGACATTCAGAGACTTGTCCCGAAGCCACTCCTGCGTTACCTTGGCTGTGTGCTTAGAGTCGTTGTCCTGTTGGAAGGTGAATCTTCGCCCCAGTCTGAGGTCCTAAGTGCTCTTGAGCAGGTTTTCATCAAAGATCTCTCTGTACTCCGTTCATCTTTCCCTTGATCCTGACTAGTCTCCCAGTCCATACCACTGAAAAACATCCCCACAGCATGATGCTGCCACCACCATGCCTCACCATAGGGATGGTGCCAGGTTTCCTCCAGACGTGACGCTTGGCATTCAGGCCAAAGACTTCAATCTTGGTTTCATCAGACCAGAGAATCTTTTAGTTGCCCTTTGGCAAACTCCAGTGAGCTGTCATGTGCCTTTTACTGAGGAGTGGCTTCCGTCTGGCCACTCTACCATAAAGGCCTGATTTGTGGAGTGCTGCAGAGATGGTTGACCTTCTGGAAGGTTCTCACATCTCCACAGAGGAACTCTGGAGCTCTGTCAGAGTGACCATTGGTTTCTTGGTCACCTCCCTGACCAATGCCCTTGTCCCCCGATTGCTCAGTTTGGCCGGGCAGCCAGCTCTAAGAAGAGTCTTGGTGGTTCCAAACTTATTCTATTTAAGAAAGATGGAGGCCACTGTGTTCTTGGGGAACTTCAATGCTGCAGAAATGTTTTTGTACCCTTCCCCAGATCTGTGCCTCGACACAGTCCTGTCTCGGAGCTCTGTTTCATATTGATCCCAGGAAGAGCAGCTGATGCTTTTGCAACGGCTAATGGGATGCTAATAAATACCAATACCAGTCCCTCACACTCCCCAACCCCCATAGGCCCTTCACTCTCCCTGTTTTACCACTCACCATCAGCATCACTTATGCCCACCCCTGCCCTTAAAACCACAACCCACACATTCACCCACATAGACTCCCAAACACTGGAACATTCCAACCCCATTTACTCACACCCCTTCATCCCCATACCCCCCTGGCCCACATACACTCAAACACATTTCACCAAATTCATTCACACCTTTCCGTCAATATTTCACTCAGGCCAAGCATAGAACTACAAATAAATATCATTTCACATACATTACCACCCCAAACCAAGCCGTCAACTCGTCTCACTAACCCCCAGTCTCCCTCCACTCTCTCACTTCTTCCCTAGTCTCTCCTCTCCAACTCTCAGCCCCTGTCCTTTCTCTCACTCCTCTCACCCCACTTCATGTGTTTCAGATCTTTCACCCACCCCCTGTCATGTGTTTCGGGTGGATCGACTGGAACAATCTGACTTGCCATTTAAAACAGGGAGGCCTCTCCTCTGCCATCACCCCAACCACGAGCCCCGGACAGGTTTCCTCCTGGACACATGTGCAGCTTTCCCTGGGTAAGTGAGTGGCTCCAAACCAAACACACTGCTGGCTCGCTTCGCCTTTTCTCAACCAACACCAGCAGTCATTTCACAGATAATTAATGTTCATAATGACTCTAAATTGGAGGAAAAGGGGGTGCATTGGGCATAAACACAAACAGCCATATGGGGACACACGCACAGGCCCACATACACACACACACAAACACACACCTAATGAAAACGTAGGCAGCACCAAGTGCTTCTCTGGCACCAGGGAAGCAGTAAGGAGTTGATGTTGATGTTGATACAACATTATTGTACTGGGTTGTTGTGTTATTTAGATGCAGGTGGGGTCAGAGTCACACACATATGCATATGTGCGCATGGACACACACACAAAACATATGCGCGCATGGACACACACACACACACACACACACACACACACACACAGGCAAGCACACCAGCACAGACTCCCTGACTCCCCCTGACTGTCTCGGGGTTGCTGCGACTGACTGGATTTGCGTCACAGCACAGAGAGAAGCCTGGAATCACTTATGTCGCCACGCATCCGTAAACCAACACAGAAAGACGTGTGGCACCCAGAACTACATGGTTCGTAGCTCAGGCAAGATCGCAAACTACTTCCATAAAATGTGCTACTCAAGGCAATTTCTGAGCCCACAATTAAAAAGATAAAGGGGACCATTAACACTATTCCTTTAATTAATTATTGAAGTTTAACATTGATGTGCGTAGTTAACAGTGCTGCCTGTGCGTCAGAGTCCTCAAAACATAGGTAGTTCAGACAGAGGAGTGTGTGTGTGTGTGTGTGTGTGTGTGTGTGTGTGTGTGTGTGTGTGTGTGTGTGTGTGTGTGTGTGTGTGTGTGTGTGTGTGTGGTGTGTGTGTGTGTGGGTGTGTGTGTGTGTGTGTGTGTGTGTGTGTGTGTGTGTGTGTGTGTGTGTGTGTGTGTGTGTGTGTGTGTGTGTGTGTGTGTGTGTGTGTGTGTGTGTGTGTGTGTGTGTGAGAGAGAGAGAGAGAGAGAGAGAGAGAGAGTGCATGATTGAGGTGGGGGTAGGAGGAGGGTCGGGGTCATCCTTTTTGACACGAGTGAAAGGTCCTGCATCCGGCACCCTGCACACTCCCAGAGGGCCTGTTGTCCAGCCTGCAGCTATGGGCCTGTCCGGCCTGTCAACAGCACGTCACACCCACATCACCCACACTCTCACCCTCTGTCAGTCAGTCAGGCCACATGGAGAAGGCTAGTAAACACATACACTGAAAGCGGAATGACCCCCCTGGCCCCGCCCACTCTGATTCCTGACCCTTGACCTGTCTCCCAGGACAGCTCACCTGGACATCTGACCACCTGCCCCTAGATACGGACTGTCCACAGCACTCTGAGAAAACCCACACAAACTCACAGAGACACACATAGAGGCACGAAGAGACAAACGCAATGCAGAAAAACACACACACACAATTACATATGCATACATCTGTCCTGCTCCCCGGACTCTGGCCTGTCTGACAGGTGAGTGAGCTGTGAGGGCAGGTAGAGAGGGGTCTCCGATGATTACAGAGGTCAGATCTTGTCATAATGAGCCGTTACATGACCTCATCTCCCTTGGCAACAAAATGTGTAATTACAGTGTATTACCTCCATTGTGGCCTCAACAAACACTTGTCATTACACACACATTTACTATCCCTTTCTTTGTCACTGTCGCTGGGTCTGGCTCTGGCTGCGTAGTGTTTGTGTTTGTTTGTGTGTGTGTGTGTGTGTGCGTGTGCGTGTTCGTGTGTGTGCGCGCGCACGTGTGTGTGTGTGCCAGCAGTGTGTGTGTGTGTGTGTGTGTGTGTCTGTGTGTCTGTGTGTGTGTGTGTGTGTGTGTGTGTGTGTGTGTGTGTGTGTGTGTGCGTGTGTGTGCGTGTTCGTGTGTGTGCGCGCGCACGTGTGTGTGTGTGCCAGCAGTGTGTGTGTGTGTGTGTGTGTGTGTGTGTGTGCGTGTGTGTGTGTGTGTGTGTGTGTGTGTGTGTGTGTGTGTGTGTGTGTGTGTGTGGTTGTGAGAGTTTATGTGTGTGTTTGTCAAAGCCAGGGCCAAGCGGTGGGGTTGGCGGGGGCTCTAAATGAAGGTGTAGTGTGTGTGTCAGAGCCAGCCAGTGGAGCTGCTGCCATAAACCAGCGACAATATAGCAGTGCCTAATTGTTGAGTTTAACGCCTAGCGATTACAGGAGCTCATAAAATGTCCCCCCTTCCCCCTGAGAGAGAGGACCACACAGGAGACAGACCGTAGCCCATTTGACACCGTTTTCATTTTACAATGCAGGGGGAGGAGAAGTATATGCTCATATAGCTAAGGAGCCCAATTAAGACTCAACATTTGAATTAATTAACCATTTAAATTAGGGTGACGAATTAGCCGTCTGCACTAGGTAAATTTTGGCACCTTCCTCTGATGAGGAACAGGCACTACTCTACTATTGTGCTGGACCAGGGATGTCAGGCTAGAAGTACTCTTTCAAGTTTGTAGCACAGGAGGTTGGTGGCACCTTAACTGGGGAGGACGGGCTTGTGGTAATGGCTGGAGCGGAATTGGTGGAATGGTATCAAATACACATGGTTTAAATGGGTTTGCAATTCCATTTGCTTCATTCCAGCCATTATTATGAGCCATCCTCCCCTCAGAAGCCTCCACTGGTTTGTAGTATGTTGGTAGCTATCTTAGTAAAATAAAATACATTGTGGAGAATTCAAGAATAGTTGTGTGCTGGAGTTTATTTTTTAAATGTTAATAGATAATAGTGACATTTACCTTCAACTTATACTTTCACCAAAGTGTCAGTTGACGGGGAAAAAACACTACACTTTTGCTCCCTTTAAAAATAAATACATCTTATTTTGTACTTCATGATAGATAAGAGGGGGCTGTAGACTTCATTCTGCTCAGGTCTGTAGTCTTGAACTCAAGTAAAAAAAGAGACAGGCAGTTTAGTTTAGATAGACAGCTCCCCTGTGATGCTCCCTGCTCTGTTAGCCCATACCAGCCAAACAGAAACGTCCTCTGTGTTTGTTCATCGCTGTCCAGCTGAGTCCACACACTCCACAAAGGTCCTGTCATCGTGGTCCTACCCCGACAAAGAACTGTACTATCCAGCATAGCTCCATCCTTAGTGTACCAAGAATTATAGGAGCTACAGGTATAGGCCTAAATGAAATGGGTAAATGGTGTAACAGATGGGAAAGCCTATAGCCAGGAGAGTTTTTTAAACTGAGAGTCAGAGCTGACATGCGAGTGAACAAACTGCGGGGGATTGTGGGG
Source organism: Oncorhynchus mykiss (assembly GCF_057628025.1). Lineage (NCBI taxonomy): Eukaryota > Metazoa > Chordata > Actinopteri > Salmoniformes > Salmonidae > Oncorhynchus > Oncorhynchus mykiss. The sequence continues at coordinate 28,481,160 of NC_143031.1, forward strand.
CGGCTTTGTTTTTGCCTGGGCCCGGGGATGCATCATACTGTGACACTTTTTCTATTTTCAAAGTTCTATATGTTGAAAACTTGTTTGCTGACATGCAAAACATTTTGGGACTGTATAAACAGTAGACTAATGAAACAAATACCAATAGATAAGGCGGCAGGTATCCTAGAGGTTAAGCGTGTTGGGCCAGTAAACGAAAGGACTCTGGTTCAAATCCCTGTGAAGACTAGGTGAAAAATCTGTCTATATGCCCTTAGTATTGTTAACATCTTCCCAGTGTGAAATCATTCCCAATCACTGTGATTGTTACATCATGTTGTAAAATTTCTCACAGCATGAATATACTCCCAGTTCAATAATTGAATGTGCCTCTCTTATTAATGTGGATGGTTGAGCTCGTGCTAGTGTTTCACTCAAACCCTTGATTTAGTTAGCTAACTAATACATGCACTGTCAATCAAAAAAAGTAGCGCACAAGTCTTTGCAATTGCAAAAAAATCTACACTCGGCACATTGATGTGCGAGTCCGGGTATTTATATGCTGACCACATGCCTCAACAAGCTTCTGATTGGTCATTGTCAATACTCCTGGCCATCATTGAGTGGCAGATGTGTGAAGCATATGCGCGCACCCACAGAATAGTTTTTCAAGGGTGTGAGAGGGAGGCATCCGCACCAGCTCAGCCGTCCACATAAAGAGATGCACGTGCAATTATTGAAACTGGGAACATTTCCACTCTGGGAGAAATGTTACTGCATGACGTCACAATCAGAACACAATCAGAAGGATCAGAACGATCGGGGACTATTTCACGCTGGGACAACTTTTACATGACACCCTTGAGCAAGGCACTTAACCCTTACTGTTCCTGTAAGTTGCTTCGGATAAGAGCGTTTAGTAAAATCGTTTTTGGGTGGAATTTTCCTTTAAGGCAGGAGGCGTTGAGCTCTGTTGTTTTGTTAATCAGGCACAAATGTGGACACCCCAACTCCGTAAAATCATCCCGGAGTAGGGTTGAGGTGGACGCTTATTGAGTAATCCTTAGGGAGCCGTTGTAATTGTTTTTGACGGGATTCCTATCAAAATATAGATATCTGGAAATTTGATCAAGCCTCTGCCTGTCAACACTATGGGTATTCTAATAAAGTGATTATATTAGCATGATAATGGAATAAATTACTTTTTTATATGGAAGACTGGTGTTTTCCCGGCAGGGAATATGAGGTCTGGTTATTTACATTTTAATAATTTAGCTGATGCTTATGGAGAGCAACTTATAATAAGTGCAACCCCCTTTCATGATCATTGCAAGTGTAACCTTCTTTATAACTATCTTCTAAGGTAGCAACCATAGTGCTAGGTCAGCATAGTGCCAGGTCAACACAAAGGGTGCACATTTTGGTTTTTCCCTAGCACAACACAGCTGATTCAAATAATCAACTCAATATTAAGCGTTGATTATTTTAATCCGCTGTGTAGCATAGTACCAGAACAAAAAACTAAATTTGCACCCTTTGGGGTCCCCAGGACTGAGTTTTGGAATAATTTTAAAAAAACCTTTATTTAACCAGGTAGGCTAGTTGAGAACAAGTTCTCAGTTGCAACTGCGACCTGGCCAAGATAAAGCAAAGCAGTTCAACACAAGCAACAACACAGAGTTACACATGGAATAAACAAACATGCAGTCAATAATAAAGTATTTAAAGTCTATATACAGCATGTGCAACTGAGGTAGGATAAGGGAAGTAAGGCAACAAATAGGCCATGGTGGCAAAGTAATTACAATATAGCAATTAAACACTGTAATGGTAAATGTGCAGAAGATGAATGTACAAGTAGAGATACTGGGATGCAAAGGAGCAAGGTAAATAAATAAATACAGTATGGGGATGCGGTAGTTGGATGGGCTATTTACAGATGGGCTATGTACAGGTGTAGTGATCTGTGAGCTGCTCTAACAGCTGGTGCTTAAAGCTAGAGAGGGAGATAGGAGTCTCCCTACTGGCTTTGGGGGTGAACAGTGAGATATACCTGCTGGAGCGTGTGCTACGGGTGGGTGCTGCTATGGTGACCAGTAAACTCAGATAAGGCGGGGCTTTACCTAGCAGAGACTTGTAGATGACCTGGAGCCAGTAGGTTTGGCAACGAGTATGAAGCGATGGCCAGTCAACGAGAGCGTACAGGTCGCAGTGGTGGGTAGTATATGGGGCTTTGGTGACAAAATGGATGGCAATGTGATAGACTGCATCCAATTTGTTAAGTAGTGTTGGAGGATATTTTGTAAATGACATCGCCGATGTCGAGGATCGGTAGGATGGTCAGTTTTACGAGGGTATGTTTGGCAGCATGAGTGAAGGATGCTTTGTTGCGAAATAGGAAGCCAATTCTATATTTAATTTTGGATTGGAGATGCTTAATGTGAGTCTGGAAGGAGAGTTTACAGTCTAACCAGACACCTAGGTATTTGTAGTTGAAGAGCATACATTTAGTTTTACTAGCATTAAAGAGCCGTTGGAGGCCACGGAAGAAGAGTTGTATGGCATTGAAGCCCGTCTGGAGGTTAGTTAACACAGTGTCCACAGAAGGGCCAGAGGTTTACAGAATGGTGTTGTCTGCGTAGATGTGGATCAGAGAATCACCAGCAGCAAGAGCGACATCATTGATGTATACAGAGAAGAGAGTCGGCCCGAGAATTTAACCCTGTGGCACCCTCATAGAGACTGCCAGGGGTCCGGACAACAGGCCCTCCGATTTGACACACTGAACTCTATCAGAGAAGTAGTTGTTGAACCAGGCAAGGTAATCATTTGAGAAACTAAGGCTGTTGAGTCTGCCGATAAGAATGTGCTGATTGACAGAGTCGAAAGCCTTGGCCAGGTCAATGAATACGGCTGCACAGTACTGTCTCTTATCAATGGCGGTTATGATATCGTTTAGGACCTTGAGCGTGGCTGTGCAAGGTGAAAAGGCCCAGTCCCAATGAACAGAGACCAACGGTGTAGCACAATTTCACGAGCGCCCGTGTGTGTCACAATGCTGCGGTTGCGACTTGCTGATGGAAGTGAGGTATGGGACTCTGGACAGGTTCAACACCTCCTGACAGAGGAGATCCTATCCTCACCCTTCCCCTGCTTCACCTTGTCTCCCACCTCCCGCTCTGGGCCAGGTGGTTAGCCAGAGTGAGGTGCTTTAATAAATTGTGCGATTGAAGGTCTCTGATCCATGCTGTCAGACATCTTGCACACCTGCCGACAGGGCCATAACAACACTAACTTACCCTTCCCAAACACACACAATTTTTTATTTTATTTAAGCTTTATTTAACTAGGCAAGTCAGTTAAGAACTAATTCTTATTTACAATGTTGGCCTACTCCGGCCAAACCCGGACGACGCTGATTCAATTGCGTGCCGCCCTGTGTGACTCCCAATCATGGCCAGATGTGATGCAGCCTGGATCTGAACCAGGGACTGCAGTGCCGCCTCTTGCACTGAGATGCAGTGCCTTAGACTGCTGCACAGATTGGGAGCCCAAACACACACACACATGCATGCACACAAACACACACACACACACACACGCACACACATGCATGCACACAAACACACACACACACACGCACACAAACACACACACACACACACACGCACATGCACACAGGCATCACGGTTAATTTGACAGACAAGTCAGTGTGTATACAAAATGACTCCCTTTTGAACTGAACCCCGATTGAAATCTTAAAATGCTTTGCATACCCAAATACAAGACCACATCTTGAAATACCTCCAATCATTTCAGCATGAACAACTTAATTAAGCAATTCGTGACATGAAAATACACTAAAGAGTGCTGAGAGTGTGGCAGAGATAGAGATGACAGAAGGGAATTAGTTTAGTAATAGAAAGACTAGAATTAGGATTATCCCCCCAAGTGATGGATGAGACATGAAGGAATGGGAATAACCACGCTTGGATTAACTGGACTGTTTGCTTTTCCCACAATCTCCGGAATCCTCCGGAATGCTCTAACTGTCAATTCAGTTCAATGTCTTTCTCTTGGAAAAAGATCCTGTTCCTTCGAGATTGGGTCCTTTTCCAAGCCACTTGCATTCCATATTCTGATAGTCATTGGGAATTTCTGTTTTAACTGCACTGACGCATGCCCCATCAGCATGAAAGTGCCTGGACTATCAGGCCTGTCTTTTTTAACACCATCTTAACTGTTGTCAGTGAAGTTCTGCTTGCCAAGGAGTTTTGATTCAAACTCATTTAGGGTATATTGAGATGTTTCTTAATTCTCTTTTGTGACAGTTGGGATTCAAACCCTCTGGAGGGGAATCTCTCTAAAAAAAAGACATTATTTCAGAAGGGAGAAGAAAGGCTCAGGATAAACCCTAATCTGACCACATCCTATTGTTGACACCTCAACCACCTTTAACAGAAGCCTCCTCAATGTCCTGCAACAATGTAACCGATAAGACCCCCTGAAAAAGAAGAAAAGAAAAAAAGAAAAGAAAGAAAGAAAGAAACGAGAAACCTATAGGCTCAGCTCCACTCTTCTTCTCTCCCTAAAGCCCTGATACTCCCTGTGAGAAGCTCTTAATCAGGGGCCAAACAATGTGGCCCAGGATTTCTACTCTTTCACAGGGGTCTGATCTAATAAGCAGAGGGACTTGGGCCTGATCTGGGGAATTACTGCCAGAGATCCACCCTGGTTGGGAGGCCAGGGGGAGGATAAGAGGGAAGGGTTGGGGGCTAACGGGGGGAGGCAGGGTCCAGTGATTTTAAACAGGGGGCATCAGGCTTCTTTTGATGCCCCTTCCCCAACTTCAGAAGTGGTTAGATGGAGGGGGTTGTTCCATTAGCAGAGGCTACTGTGACGTTCTAAACCCAGGACTTTGATGTCTTCATAGGACGGGAGGGCCTGGTAGGCTAGAATGGTGGAAGCGTAGTCAGGTACTGTCATATAATTAGAGACTAATGATGAAACGATATTAACTAACGCTTCAAACTCTGACCAATGCGTCAAAAACAGGTCATCCAATCAGTTGGTTGGGGTCAATTCCATCAGGATACAAAAAAAATAATTTTTACGCAATTATGTTATCAGAGGCCGACAGAGATGGCTGCTGGCTGGTCCACCACCCAGGACAATGGATCAGATCCCATCAGGCGACCCAAAACAATTGCGCCGCAGAAGGGGCGGTCTTCTGGTCAGGCTCCGTAGACAGGCACATCGCCCACCGCTCCCAAGTATACTACTCGCCAACGTCCAGTCTCTTGACAACAAGGTCGACGAAATCCGAGCAAGGGTTGCCTTCCAGAGAGACATCAGAGACTGTAACGTTCTTTGTTTCACGGAAACATGGCTCACTCGAGACATGCTATCGGAGGCGGTACAGCCACCTGGTTTCTTCATGCATCGCGCAGAAACAAACATCTCTCTGGTAAGAAGAAGGGCAGGGGTGTTTGCCTTATGATTAACAAGTCGTGGTGTGATCATAACAACATATAGGAAATCAAGTCCTTTTGTTCACCTGACCTAGAATTCCTTACAATCAAATGCCGACCGCATTATCTACCAAGAGAATTCTCTTCAATTATAATCACAGTCGTGTACATCCCCCCCAAGCAGACACCTCAACGGCCCTGAAAGAACTTCATTGGACTCTGTGTAAACTGGAATCCACATATCCTGAGGCTGCATTTATTGTAGCTGGGGATTTTAACAAGGCTAATCTGAAAACAAGGCTCCCTAAATTTTATTAGCGTATCGAACGTGACCCAGGCTGGGAAAATTCTGGATCATTGTTATTCTAACTTCCGCGACGCATACAAAGCCCTCCATCGCCCTCCTTTTGGCAAATCTGACCACGACTCCATTTTGTTGCTCCCAGCCTATAGACAGAAACTAAAACAGGGAACGCCCGTGCTCAGGTCTGTTCAACGCTGGTCCGACCAATCTGATTCCACGCTTCAAGATTGCTTCGATCACGTGGACTGGGATATGTTCCGGATAGTGTCGAAAAACAACATTGATGTATACGTTGATTCGGTGAACAAGTTTATTAGCAAGTGCATCGGTGATGTTGTACCAACAGCGACTATTAAAAGCTTCCCCAACCAAAAACCGTGGATTGATGACAGCATTCGAAAGCGCGAACCACTGCTTTTAATCAGGGCAAGGCGACCGGAAACATGACCGAATACAAACAGTGTAGTTATTCCCTCCGAAAGCCAATCAAACAAGCTAAGCGTCAGTAGAGAGACAAAGTAGAGTCGCAACGAGAGGAATGTGGCAGGGTCTACAGTCAATCACGGATTACAAAAAGAAAACCAGCCCGATGACCCGATGTCTTGCTCCCAGACAAACTAAACAACTTCTTTGCTCGCTTTGAGGACAATACAGTGCCACCGACACCAAAACCTGTGGACTCTCCTTCACCACAGCCCACATGAGTTAAACATTTAAACGTGTTAACCCTCGCAAGGCTGGCGGCCCAGACAGCATCCCTAGCCGCTTCCTCAGAGCATACGCAGACCAGCTGGATGGTGTGTTTATGGACATATTCAATCAATCCCTATCCCAGTCTGCTGTTCCCACATGCTTCAAGAGGGCTACCATTGTTCCTGTTCCCAAGAAAGCTAAGGTCACTGAGCTAAATGACTATCGCCCCGTAGCACTCACTTCCGTCATCATGAAGTGCTTTGAGAAACCAGTCAAGGATCATATCACCTCCACCCTACTTGACACCCTAGACCCATTCCAATTTGCTTACCGCCCCAATAGGTCCACAGACGACGCAATTGCAATCACACTGCACACTGCCCTAACCCATCTGGACAAGAGGAATACCTATGTAAGAATGCTGTTCATCGACTACAGCTCAGCATTTAACAAGGTAGTACCCTCCAAACTCGTCATTAAGCTCGAGACCCTGGGTCTCGACCCCGCCCTGTGGAACTGGGTCCTGAACTTTCTGATGGGCCGCCCCCGGGTGGTGAGGGTAGGAAACAACATCTCCACCCCGCTGATCCTCAACACTGGGGCCCCACAAGGGTGCGTTCTCAGCCCTCTCCTGTACTCCCTGTTCACCCATGACTGTGTGGCCATGCACACCTCCAACTCAATCATCAAGTTTGCAGACGACACTAGAGTGGTAGGCTTTATTACCAACAACGACGAGACGGCTTACAGGGAGGAGGTGAGCCTCACATTCAACGTCAACAAAACAAAGGAGATGATTGTGGACTTCAAGAAACAGCAGAGGGAGCACCCCCCCCCCCCCCCCCTATCCACATCAACGGGACAGAGGTGGGGAAGGTGGAAATATTTAAGTTCCTCACGGACAAACTGAAATGGTCCACCCACACAGACAGCGTGGTGAAGAAGGCGCAACAGCGCCTCTTCAACCTCAGGAGGTTGAAGAAATTTGGCTTGTCACCAAAACCACTCACAAACTTTTACAGATGCATAATTGAGAGCATCCTGTCGGGCTGTATTACAGCCTGGTACGGCAACTGCTCCACCCGCAACTGCAAGGCTCTCCAGAGGGTAGTGGGGTCTGCGTCACCGGGGGCAAACTACCTGCCCTCCAATTCACCTACACCACCTGATTGTCACAGGAAGGACAAAAAGATAATTTAGGACAAAAACCACCCGAGCCACTGCCTATCACCCCGCTATAATCTAGAAGGCAAGGTCAGTACAGGTGCATCAAAGCTGGAACCGAGAGACTGAAAAACAGCTTCTATCTCAAGGCCATCAGACTGTTAAACAGCCATCACTAACATTGAGTGGCTACTGCCAACATACTGACTCAAATATCTAGCCACTTTAATAATAAAAAATGTATGTAATAAATGGATCACTAGTCACTTTAAACAATGCCACTTTATATAATGTGTATATACCCTACATTACTCATCTCATATGTATATACTGCTCCACTAGCACAATTACACCAGATAAAGTTACCCTCCATTTCGTAAGGCTTGATCCTCCAGGATGAATTTGAGGTCATTGCTTACACATTGCCGTTTTTTCAACAACCCACAAGTATCATGCGGTTTCCATGGAGATCTCTGCAACAATTTGACCTGATATCCAAGGGAGAAGAGGACAGATTACAAGCGCTCAAGGTCAAGAGGAAAAGGCGGACCGCAACCATACCCTACTGTGTTTATTGAACTGCAATCATAGTAATACCCAAAAGTTACCAAATTTCCTCCAAAATATTCTGGCACAAGTCTCTACTTGCTCAACCCCTAGTGCTAAGGTTAACCAAAACATTTGCCTTCCTACATCCTGAGAATACCAGCTAGTGTGTTTAAAGATTCATAATCCCCTCTGTTGCCTGCCACATATCTGTGTAAACATACACACACACACACACACACACAAACACACACACACACGTGCACTTAGTCACACGCATGCACAGACAAGCACACACACACCAGAGATGCTTTAGATTCCCTTTCATCCAACAGCCTAACCATATGCGAGCTGTTACGGTGGGTGAAAAACAGCACATAACGACAGCGCTAACACCAGGACAATAGGGTGCTGTCTTAATGAGATGTTTCATTCACCTAATTCACTCCAAGGGTGCTGAAACCTCACTGAATCATTTTTTTATTTTATTTTTCATTTCACCTTTATTTAACCAGGTAGGCTAGTTGAGAACAAGTTCTCATTTGCAACTGCGACCTGGCCAAGATAAAGCATAGCAGTGTGAACAGACAACACAGAGTTACACATGGAGTAAACAATTAACAAGTCAATAACACAGTAGAAAAAAAAAGAAAAAAAAGAGAGTTTATATACATTGTGTGCAAAAGGCACGAGGAGGTAGGTGAATAATTACAATTTTGCAGATTAACACTGGAGTGATAAATGATCAGATGGTCATGTACAGGTAAAGATACTGGTGTGCAAAAGAGCAGAAAAGTAAATAAATATAAACAGTATGGGGATGAGGTAGGTAAATTGGGTGGGCTATTTACCGATAGACTATGTACAGCTGCAGCGATCGGTTAGCTGCTCAGATAGCAGATGTTTGAAGTTGGTGAGGGAAATAAAAGTCTCCAACTTCAGCGATTTTTGCAATTCGTTCCAGTCACAGGCAGCAGAGAACTGGAACGAAAGGCGGCCAAATGAGGTGTTGGCTTTAGGGATGATCAGTAAGATACACCTGCTGGAGCACGTGCTACGGGTGGGTGTTGCCATCGTGACCAGTGAACTGAGATAAGGTGGAGCTTTACCTAGCATGGACTTGTAGATGACCTGGAGCCAGTGGGTCTGGCGACGAATATGTAGCGAGGGCCAGCCGACTAGAGCATACAGGTCGCAGTGGTGGGTGGTATAAGGTGCTTTAGTAACAAAACGGATGGCACTGTGATAAACTGCATCCAGTTTGCTGAGTAGAGTATTGGAAGCTATTTTGTAGATGACATCGCCAAAGTCGAGGATCGGTAGGATAGTCAGTTTTATTAGGGTAAGTTTGGCGGCGTGAGTGAAGGAGGCTTTGTTGCGGAATAGAAAGCCGACTCTAGATTTGATTTTAGATTGGAGATGTTTGATATGAGTCTGGAAGGAGAGTTTACAGTCTAGCCAGACACCTAGGTACTTATAGATGTCCACATATTCTAGGTCGGAACCATCCAGGGTGGTGATGCTGAGAACTCCCCATGCTATCACGGCACAAGGCGAGACCCAAATGCAGACACAGCAGGTGGATGGTTGGAGTCTTACATTGTGTATTAATCCAAAGGGGTAGACAAGAGAATGGTCATGGACAGGCAAAATGGTCAAAATCAGATCAGAGTCCAGGAGGTACAGTGGCAGACAGGCTCGTGTCAAGGCAGTCAGACTGGTCAGACAGGTGGGTAGAAAGTCCAGAAACAGGCAAGGGTCAAAACCAGTAGGACTAGAAAAAGGAGAATGCAAAAAGCAGGAGAATGGGAAAACCGCTGGTCGACTTGGAAACATACAAGACGAACTGGCACAGAGAGACAGGAAACACAGGGAGAAATACACTGGGGAAAATAAGCGACACCTGGAGAGGGTGGAGACAATCACAAGGACAGGTGAAACAGATCAGGGCGTGACACACGCACCCCCGACAAAACACACACACTCAAAAAAGGGAGGTTCAGACAAGAGATGAGATACCCTCGTAAAACTTTCAACCTTGTCAAATATTCGTCCTAAAATTGGTCTTTGTGGGGGGGGGGGGGGGGGGGGGTAAAGAGAAAGTAGTATAACTGGACGATTTAAGTCTTTATCACAACAGTAACTGGAGATAAGTACCAGCCCACATATTTCAGGCGCTTATGTGACTTCAAAAAGATGGACACAGACAAACAAATAATTAACAAAGTGAGATTAATTAAAAGGGAAGAGTTCAGGGAAGGTTCAGCCTGCTGCTAGCTGGGGGACAGGAGGACTCCCCTGCCTGATGGAAAGAGAGAGCGGAAAGAAAGAATATCAAATAAGAAAGGGAGAAGAAACGAAGAAAAACAGTGGCTGTCATGAAATCCATCTTTCTGAAAACAGCTGGGTGTGGGAGAGGCCATGGGGACTCTTTCCCTCTCTGTCTCGCTCACCCTTTCTTTCTGGTCATGTTGTGGCTTCAGTAGCCTCCTTGAATTACAGTAGGGGACTCTCAGTCACTCCATTGTCGGCGCGCCAGAGCAGGAAATGATTAACACAAAGACAGAACAATAACCCAGCACCAACAAGCATGGAGTTAATGAGCGACCAGCCCCACCTTGCATTCACACCCTGCCCCTACCTCACCTCATTCCCACCTCACACCCCACACAGTCCATTCACTAACCCTGGTGATTATCATTTGCTCCAACATCGGCCCTCCATACCACTATCTGCTATCAGTTCACGGACATCAGCTAGGATAATCTCATTAGCATAAGTATGCATACTATCAATACTATCAGACACTTTAAAGGACCCCGGAGCTCTGAGGGCTGGTGAAGGTGTGGGAGGCATCCAACATATCACTAATGTTATCAGATAAAGAGAGCTAGGGGGACAGGCCACGGGGCAGATTAATGGGTTTTAATGGGGTTGTGTGGGAACCACCTGGTGAAATAACCACAAGCTCTAATTTGAAAGAAAGAGAAAGAAATGAGAATTGCATGTAGATTAGATTGATCTGATGCGCTGGAATGTGTCTTCATCAATATCTGCTGTTGTCTGTGTTGGCTTAGTGAAGGGGAGAAATAGTTTAAAGTTCAAACCTGCCAAAATGACCAAGACAAATATTAGGCATACTACTGTATCGTTAAAAACAATAGTTTGTTTTCTTTGGAAAGGCAGCCTCTCAAAATGTAAATGTAGCTTGTTTGTCTTTAATTTTTTATTTTTTATTAATTTGTCTTTAATTTCTACTGATCTTGATAAAATAAGAATCTACACCATTACACAAGCCTATACTTAATCATGAAATATTATACAACATTTACATCTTCAAAAATCCTCACAACTAAGAAAAGTAAAGTACACCTTAACTTTCCCCCACGCATAGGCCTACTTAGGCTTTCAACACCTGGAAAGAATAAACTCAATAGGAGAAAATTAATTTGAGCTTACATTTTTCATTAGCTGGTGTTTTAATCTTGTGCTACTATGTACACCTCTTACAGCAGACACAAAGGTTCTCTGGGCATAGGTCTCACTGCCAGCTATTTGGAGGTGGTGTAATTAGAAACGTCTTAAAAAGTTAAGCCTCTCCTACGGTTTGTGAATGCAATACTGTAATCCAAGACCTCCTCCCATCACACAAACACACGCTTGTGCTTAGCCTTCCCCGTTGCCCAAGCATTGCAAGAGAAGATCTGTGTGTGTTTGACTCTGACCCCACCTGCATCTATTTAACACAACAACCAGGTACAATTGTTGCATCAACATCAACACAGCCTCCTTACTGCTTCCCTGGTGCCAGAAAAACACTGGGTGCTGCCTACGTTTTCATTAGGGAGGGAAACTCGATCTCTGCTAGTTAAAATCCTTGTTCATTGACCACAGATTCCTGCCATAGCTTAGGGTGATGTCAAATTATTGGGGTGTCTGCCCCTTGGTGTTAGGCCAGGGAACCCCCACATAGTGCAGGCATTACCACCGGTGTTATATTCTTTATGAATTCCATTTTGCCTCCTTTTATTTGTGTACTTTGGACTTTCGCTAAAGATGTTGTAAAATCTGACCCGTATTAAAACCAGATCTCAGGAAACAGGAGACAGAAAGGTGAGCCAATCTAACAGAGTGGGAGATGAGTTACATGCTGTCATATGTGCTCCCTCTCCGGCCTGTAGGTCACCAGGCTGCTCATTACGGCGCACACCTGTCACCATCGTTATGCGCACCTGCGCATCATCAGACTCACCTGGACTCCATCACTTCCCTGATTACCTGCCCTATATATGTCACTCCCTTTGGTTCCTTCCCCAGGCATTATTGTTTCTGTTTCAGTTTCATGTCTATGTGCTGTTCGTGCGTCTTGTTTTGTATTATAGTCCGTTTATTTTATTAAAACACTCACTCCCTAAACTTGCTTCCCGACTCTCAGCACACATCATTACACATGCATGGTGAAAGCCCACACATCTAACCTGAAAATGTCATTTTAAAGAATAAGACAGATATGAGAAAGTTCTAACACAAAACATATATTTTCTGTCTAATAACATTGATGTTCACCAAGGTTACTGGCATGTTTAATATTTATGTAAATTATATTGACTGTGTGGTTCAAAAGTGTAATTGTGCAGATGATGATATCTGCAGATAGTTGTTTATATCATTCAGACTGCATGTCATAACCTGAGGCTGGTTTAACATTATGCAGGGCTTTTTCTTGGCATAGCTTTGATCTGAAGGGTGTACATGAGAGGATACTAATAGTGTATTTTTTATTTATTTATTTTTACCTTTATTTAACTAGGCAAGTCAGTTAAGAACAAATTCTTATTTTCAATGACGGCCTAGGAACAGTGGGTTAACTGCCTGTTCAGGGGCAGAATGACAGATTTGTACCTTGTCAGCTCAGGGATTCAAACTTGCAACCTTTTGGTTACTAGTCCAACTAGTCCAAGAGAAGGACAGAGAGAGAGGAGAGGAAGAAAACGAAAACCAGGGAGAGAGTCAGAGAGGGCCGGAAGAAATAAAGTCAGCGGGAGAAAGAGACACACAGAGGGAGAGAGAGATCAGTCTTTTTTGAGAGGGGCGGTTAGGAGGGGATCTGCAGGGAAACAGAGGAGCTGCAGAAAATAGGCTTTAATGGGGCATTCACATTCAGCTGGCGGGCACAAAGGAGCGGCATTGGGATTTGGGAGCTGGGCTGATTGTTAGCCTGGTGTGCTTTAGTGCCGGCCGGGAGAACCCAGCTCTGACTGATTGTGGGGAAAGACTCATTGTTGAGTGGAATGTCAGCAGTTTTAAAGGAGGCCAGAGAGGATAAGGAGAGAGCATGAGGGAGAGGAGAGAGAGAGAGAGAGAGAGAGAGAGAGAGAGAGAGAGAGAGAGAGAGAGAGAGAGAGAGAGAGAGAGAGAGAGAGAGAGAGAGAGAAGTGGGTTGGGTGGGTGACAGAAACACTCAGACAGAGCAAAGAAAGGAAGACAGAGAAAGAGATGCAGAGAGGGGGATGAGAAGAGAGAGAACGCAGAGGGACAGAGGTGAAATGTGGAGAGAGGTTTGCTTTATTTATGGACCTTCTGGGCCCCAGTGACCAAGCACCCCTCTCTCTCTCTCTCTCTCTCAATTCAATTCAATGCAAAGGGCTTTATTGGCCTGGGAAACATATCTTAACATAGACAAAACAAGTGAAACAGATAATAAACAAAAGCGACATAGACAATAAAAAATGAACAGTAAACATTACACTCACAAAAGTTCCAAAGGAATAGAGACATTTCAAATATCATATTATGGCTATATACAGTGTTGTAAGGATGTGCAAATAGTTCAAGTACAAAGGGGAAAATAAATAAACATAAATATGGGTTGAATTTACAATGGTGTTTGTTCTTCACTGGTTGCCCTTTTCTTGTGGCCACAGGTATCTATCCTGCAGCGTTGCTTTATAGCATGATGTCAGGCAACAGACAGGAAGGCCAATAGCGAGCAGGGCCACATTGAGGGGCTCTGGCATAGGGACAGTATCATCCAGTCCTCAGTCAGTAGCGTGGCAGTAGAGCACAGTGGAGTGAAAATCAGCCGTTGATTAAACAGGATAGAAATATTAGGCTAGTTTCTGTCTTAAGCAGACCATTGGCATGGCATGAACTTGAGTTGTGTGTGTTTGTGTGTGTGTGTGTGTGTGTGTGTGTGTGTGTGTGTGTGTGTGTGTGTGTGTGTGTGTGTGTGTGTGTGTGTGTGTGTGTGTGTGTGTGTGTGTGTGTGTGTCTGTGTGTGCGTGTGTGTGTGTGTGTGAAGGTCTACGTGCGTGCATTGGATGGGGCCCACATTCTCACACCATTGTGTCTGACATGAAAGGAGTTCGTGTTCCCCTCTCAAGCTGAAAATTGTTGGCAGAACGTTAGAGCTCTTGCCCATGAGAGTAGCCCAACCGGGGCTGGCGCATGGGCTGTGTGCTACGCTCTCTCTCTTCATCCTGTACCTGCAAAATGCAAAAATAAAATAAGAATAATTTAAGAATAAAAAAGATTGCATTTCAATAAAAGAAAGTACTTGACTAAAACAAATCTTCCCATGAGTATGTAAAGGTTTAAAGGAACTAAACTACAGTTTAGCAGCTGACAGTGTGATTTGTTAAATGTATAAATTAATTAAGCCTTGTGTTCGTACCTTGGATTGCTTTATACCATAATGATGCAATTAAGCGGGTCAATTCGCAGCTATTAAATAGGCCTACAAAAACAAGTACCTTATAATTGCATGTGTTTAAAAGAACCTTTTATGTCCTATTTGTTTACACACCAATTTAACATGTAATAAATGAAGGAACAATATAAAGCTATCTCACAAAAACAACTTAATTTGCATATGAGAAGGACAATTGTCCTACCTTTACAGTGATTTGCCAAATATGGGAAATAAATGGGAAATAACAAATAGGCATATAAGTTAAACTTTTATTCAGGTTATGGTTTTGACTTATTTCTCAAGAAGAATATATTTAATTAATTTGTTTTTTAAAACCAAAAGTCTAATAGCCTACGTTTAAAAATAATAATCTATAGTCAAGTGCTAAATCTGCCTCAAATGAGACATTAAACGTAATTGAGCAACAATCTAGAGAAACTGTCAATTAAGATATTGGATTTGGGGTAAATGGAGTGGAGGCGGCAGAGATCTTGGTTTATATTTGTCACCGAGGGGGCAGCCTCTGAGGGGATTTGTTTTGGGGGTGGGGGTTACAGAATCTTACCCCCTCCTCCCTCTTCTCGCTCGTTTTAGTCCATTGTTGTGACTCTTGCGCTCACAGTGCAGTGGAGTCGGATCGGCAGCGAGACGCAGCAGAAAGCTACCCCGCACCATTACCAGAGTGGCTAGCTAGCCTAATTGAGATTTAGCTCGCTTTTAAATGTACTGCGTTCTGTTGGGACCAACTCATTTATGCACGGACTCTGAGCTAGTGAAGCGCAAACCACGGTGCGCAAAGATTGACCAACATTTGCTCTATTATTGAAGCGCTGTTGTCGAATAATGTATCCACATTGACTGAGAAAGGAACGATATAAGGGACTACACCGAGAACATCGGAGATTTATCTGTTTCTATTTGCAGCAACCAACACGGATCTTGTTCCTTCCAATATCAAGAGGGGAAATGTGAATTGAGCAGCAAGTTGCCCGAAGTCTCTCCTTATGGATGTAGCACTTTCAGCAGCATGAACCCGAAATAAGGAGCCAGGCGCGCAAGCCTCATTCTGCTGTGAGAACACAATTGGGTCCGGGTGAAGTGGACTTTGCGCCCCAGTTCCAAGGATCAGCGCTAGCTCCTTCCCTGCCTGCTCCACACCGGCAGCTGTCCTTCATGTTATGGTTGTTTTGATGGATGTATAAGTGTATCTCCGAGATTTTCACCGGGACCCACATTAAAGGCAATCACCAAAAGACTTTAAAATTAGAAAGAAACAGAAGCCCAATATTCACATCGATCGAATGGAACTTGGATATTCTGGTGCCTAATAGACTTTTATCAAGGATTGATCATTAAGAGCAAAGACCGACAAAAAAGGTAATACGATTTCCTTGGACCCGCGAGGTTGCATAATTATTTCCTGGCTGTATGTTTCATTGCCAAATTAACCTTTCTTGCAAAGAGTTCCATGGTTGGTTATGTTTTTTTATAGCTTTTTTTTAACATTGGGCCTATATTAGACAGTGTGATTCGGCTAGTCTAATGTAAGAGTTTTAATGAAATGCATGATAATACAGCCATACTTCTGTTCTTATAATGTATTTTTGACATTGCAAAATCCCCTTCAATTTCAGAATTTGCTCACAAGTGAATGAGAGATTGCTGAATGTGGCAGTATCTGTGCAGTAAAGAGTTACAACATTGTTTTCACTGTCATATCGATTTGATTGACTTTGGGAGCGTGTGAAACAGACGCGCACAAACATGACATGGTGTGTTTTCTCTCCCAGTAGTTTATGCGATAAACCAACTGGACACTTTGTATTGGTTATATCAGTTAGGCTACAAAGATAGGCTTATAGGCAATAATTGTAACGCGCCTTGAGAAACGGATTTAAGTTATAGCGAATTTCTCACGATGATCATCGAGTTAAAATGTTACAGAAAGAGTTGTTGGAAGGTAAAGGAGCAGAAGACATCGTTTGATTTATGACAACAACATTGTAACGGCTAAAGCGAATCAATGATCGCAAACAAATTAACCGGTTGTGTAGATCCTCCACGACATTGAAGGCATGTTTATATTTCACTTGGTGCTTTTGTCATAAACACAGACAAATCACTGGGCAACTTTTACTAGTTTATTTCATGGTCTTCATGGGACCACATCGAGATGAACTCACCTTTCACGCACCGTAAATAAGACCACATATACCCCCCCCCCCCCCCCCCCCCCCCCCCACCACCACACACACACACACACACTGAGTTCTAAAAGGAGAAAGAATAGGTTATAGTTCATTCACGGGATAGTTATTAAACTGTGTGCGCCATGGCGGCACGCACATGGTATGCATGGAACACTCCAGGACTGGCGCCTGTGCACAGTTGGCCCGGCTCGGTTCGGTTGGCGTCATGGCACCTGGACAAAAATAATCACGCCGCTCAGTCTTGTTCCTGTTGCCAACTTTGGTCCCCTGTCACGCGATTATAAAAAATAAACATATTTCCATCAAATCAAAATGTTTTTTTGTCATCATAAGAACAGTCTGCTCTAAAAATAGTTTAATGTTGAATAAATCCTCACTAGATTATTTCAACCTGGACTCAGTGGCAGACGTAACATAGTAAATGTAGATCTGTCTCCCTCCATTTAGTATGATACAGTATGTTACATCTTGTATGGTATGTAGGCTAGTAATTTGTGGATGTCCAGCATCCATTTCGTATGATATGAATTACAGTTTGTATGATGTAATACATATGATATGTTACGAATTACAATTTGTTGTGGCTAACGTTAACTAGGTGGCTAATATTATCTAGGCTATGGGTTAGGGAAAGGGTTAGCTAACATGCTAAAGTTATCCGTGATGAAATTCAAACAATCTACCTTTGGGTTGCTAGACCAACCTCCCTCCTTTAGTTATGGTTTCTAAGTAACATTTTGTCTTATGTAACCATACCAAGCTTAACATATCATACTCATTTGAGTGTCAGATGTTTACTTTTACTATGTTATATAAATGTTATGCCTAGTCTTTGAGGCAGGCTGATTATTTAGGGGGCTCGGGGAAAAATGACATGTGTAGGCTTATTTTTTTGTGCTGTTCTGGCCTGTCTGTTGTGTTGAGTGTGCCTGTGAATTTGCTATTGTTGCTCCCCGATAGCTTCCTGGCAAGTCTCAAGTGTTTTCATAGTAATGGCCCATTATCCAGACAGGCTGTGCACCTCTCTTCCGGGCGCACATTCACCCTTTAGTTATACATGATGCAGGGGACAGTGGACAATGTGCTTTAATGACTGGACAGTCAGGACACCAGTTTAATAAGAATACAAGGCCAGTCTAAAATAGTCTATTTCTATCACTACCTATTCACAAGGCTATATCCCACAAACAATTTCAGTGCTACTTACTGAAATCACATGCCACAATTTTAATTAATGACTGACTGACTGTCTCACTCTGTGTTGTCCTTCCAGGTCCGGTTTTTGGTGTGTGTGTGTGTGTTGAGTTTTCCAATGCCCGGAATCGGTGTGTGAGGCCAGGGTTAGCCCCCCCTTCATTATTTTGCTATCACACACACCTGCAAGATGGTGAATGTCTATACGGTTTGCATCGTCATACTCTGTCTGACTGTTGGACTCCTGACCAAAGCCATCGGGCCAGAAGACGTAAAAACAAAAGGTAGGTTTCTAAACATTGCCAAGACTGTTGTTCTTATATGTTATTTATCCTATACTGATGAATGGTCCGAAGCCCTCTTGAGAATGATTTGCTGATGGACCACTGGTTGAATTCTCCCAGAGGGTGGTTTCTCAACTATGCAGTTTCTTAAAATACATCTCTCAAGTCTATACTTCCCAGCTTAATGTTTCAAGTGAGGTTGCTCAGTTCTGCTCAGACAAGTAATAAAATAAACCAACAAAAGCTTTAAAAATAATAGAAAGGCCATTAAATGAACACTTCCCCCTCACATTTCCATTTTATTCACTGAAAGATCTCACTGGGGAAGTAAAACAGTGCCTGTAGCTGTACAGTACAGTAAGCCTTTGATTCGTTAGGTTGGTCTATTTATAGGAGAGCAGCGAGCCATAGGGAAGGTGTGATCCAGTCGAATTCAAGGTGACAGGAAGGAGAAAGGTTGTAATCATTTTTTGGGGGGGATAAGGATGAAAAAAACCTCCCAGTGTTTTTGGTGCCATAAACCATGCTGCCGTAAACCATGCTACCCGATCCCTCCAAGACCCTGGGGCTCGGAAGTGTAAATTTGTCTGGCCGGGGTTGGAGGGTAGGAAGGAGAGGATGGTGGGGGGGCCTTCCATTGATGCTTTACAAACACACGCCTGTCTTCATTTATTACCTGCCACAGCCATCCATTTTGCTCTAAGTATTGTTATGATGTGTGCAGATTGGCTACAGGCTCGGTAAATTGCAGCCCTCCAGGCTCACAGGAGCTGGGGTCTTTTTTAAGCCCCTATACTGATCACAA